>NC_142579.1:4830000-5487500 GCF_041283825.1 Pyrus communis | reverse complement strand
CTGTGTTAAACGTGATACAATGCATTGGAGATGCAATTCCGGCTTTATGAGAAGGATCTTATACAAATTCAAAGGCTTTTGTTGTTTTCTGCCAATCAGGTACGCTTAAAATAAAGTACGATGTTTGAAACGACCATGAAGCATGAAAACATTCCTCATGATGGATGAACCCCCTACATTTATATTTACCTTCCGATATATATATATATATTGTATATGTTTCATATATTTGTCAATATATATATATATATTTGTTTCATGCATTACGCATATATGCTATGTGAAATTTGTGAGTCAAAGCATCGAAATAACTTATAGGCAATTAAGATTTTTCAAACCCTAGATGTCGAAAAGAAAACAAAACTTGGGTCACTGATGCATGAGCTTCACGCCCACTGACCTGCAGTCAAGTTGGGCTACTCTGCAGCCATGTTCCCTCAACCCAACATGAATTAAGCCTGCAGTTTGACCCGTACAAGACTGGGTTGTCTTTTCTTAATAGCCCACTTAGGCTTCTATTTGGTTTGGCCTGCATTGCAGTAGCAAGTATGCTGCTTGTAATATTTTTTTTCTTTTCTTGGCCCATCTTTGTTGCACGCCTGCAGCCTGCATGCAAATTGGGCTGCTCCTTGCAGCCATGACCCGTGCCCCCTTTTGGCCCAAAGCCAACAAATGTTGTTGCTAGGCTTCCTTGCCTACTACCCATGGCCTGAAGCCACCCTATGCACTGCATACTGCGGCCGAACCTACACAGCACCCAGCCCAAAATTCTGGGCTATGGTATTTTCGACCCAACGCTATTATTTAGCATTTTAAATAATTTTAACCTGAATGTTGTTATTATTTTTGCTTCTATGATCGACCCTGTTTGGTCTCAATCTATTGAATTAATTAAAAGTGACTTGCAGTCCATTAATTTGATAATGAATCCAAAATTATTGACCTGAAGATCACTTTTGGACATTAACGATTCAATAATTTATTTTTATACTTTGAACCGTCACATACTTTCATAGTAACGAAGCTCTCACACTTGAGTTCCCGAAGAAACTCAAATCCACTATACTTAAATCAGCATATTGTATTATGTATTTCTTACAGGAACATCTCATTATGAACTAATTGTTCATAAAACTAAATTGAACCTATAGTTTCAAATTTAGTGCCTTTGAAACCCGAAGTTTTTATAAAACAATACACCAATGAAAACCCGACGTTTTTTCCATGAAAACCATGTCTTAGAACTCGAGTGTTCTAACTTTGATGCTTATGGACGATTCCTTCCCATAGCACCAATCATAATCTTGTTCCCTCTATTCAGTGGATTGTCGTACCGTAACAAGTTCGATTTTCCTGATTTTGACGTTTCTAATAGAAACCACTTCATGTGGGGTACAAGATGTGAATCTCTACTTGACTATCAAAAAGCTGAGAAACCATTGAAGCCAATAATGGCAAGGAAGAGCTGAATAAGCCTCCACCATAATCTTCATTCAAAGACTTATGCCCGAAGCATTATCAATGGAAATACCTCCTGAACGAGGATTCCATGGCTCTTTAGCTTGCTCCTACGGACCGTGTGATCATGCAACATATTGCCCGAAGCACACCATGATTACGTCCATGAATAAGTACAATTCTGAAGTTTATAAATCAATCGAATTTTGACTAGAAAATATTTTTCTCATCCTTCCATGTTTCTAACTTGCCCCTAAAGCAGCAATGTAGAAAGTAGAAGTTTACCACATTCTCGGATCTGATTACTACCACAAACATATGGTAGAATCATGGCCTGCCAAGGTGTGGCATCATGCCCGAAGCATGATCCTTGGCACCTAAGACCTAAAACTTCAAGAATAAGGGATTATATTCCCTAACCTCAACCCTACAAAATCTACTTCCATATCGATGGAATAGATCATTGGTTATGCACCTGTTCGTGCCCCTACCAATGTTATTGAGGAGTACCATTCTAGTAGTCAATATGTGAGACTAATTTTGCTCCACCAAACATCGTTGGAAGAGCAGAATTTTGACATGGATGGCCTTGTTGGCCGAATCCCCTTAGTAAACCATTTACTTTGTGAACATTTTTCCATGTTCTTGGATTCAATCTTGGTGTATGTTTTAGTTATGGATAATCTTATTGATATTGTCCTCGAATATGAGTTAATTGAATCATGTTTCTTAATACTTGTGACCGATTCAATTAAACATGTGATTAGGTTGGAATGTGGGAAAGTTAGTTGTCTGGATGAATGCGTACTATGCACACTAACTTTACACCTAAATCACATCTCTAACAACGACTTCATGTCTATCCAACCTGATTAAGAGCATTTGGCACGCTCCTTGTTGTATGGTATTGAATTACCATTTAAGGACCTTAAATTCTCCCCGATGTTGAGTTTTTAAGGATATTCGAGATGACAATGATCATAAATGAAACCACTGAAGAAAATAGAGTGAAATATCTTTGCACCACCTCCAAAAATGAGCCTGAAGCTTTGATTTGGGGTCAATGGGTTGTCTCCCAACTGGGAATACACCACATGTGGCCGGCCTAGAGCCTGGTGATTAAGCAGTTTACTTGTTTTGGCACGACCTTTTGGGATACTTAGGTCGAACCATGATGCTACAATGCATCTCCTTATCTGAAGAAAGGATATTATGCCTACAAGCACACATTACCAAGCATGCTCATTAGGGAAATTGATTTTCTATATCATTCCTTGACAAGATACAACGCGATTCTCTTTCCACAGTGGATTCAAGGGAATATATGTGGACTAATCAACCAAAATGCGGACCATTCAAGGGAATATATGGTTTGGGTTGATGAATCGACAAACTAGTCACATGTTTTTCCACACACATTGCTGCTAAACCTCAGGGCCGATTAAGGGTTCACCATTCTATTTATCCCTTAAGGTCCGGAAGACTGGATAATGACAAAGAGTTTATATTGACGGTTTTCGATAAAGTATTGCATGTGTTTTGGGTTTATAATTGAACATTGAATTCCTATGTTCACCCTAAAGAGCCTGGCCTAGTGATCATAAAGCGCAATTTAAATGATCGTCCGAATTTTGGTAAACATACGAAGTTTTTGGTTTCTGCCTAGGGCTATGCAATCCTCGTACGTAGTTATGTTGGTCCGCCTTGAGGCCCATTGCCACCCAACCTATATGACGTTATAGTTGGTTACTTGGTACAAACTTGATGATTTTCATATTTACGCATTTGGGTAAGCATTCTATGTGCCAAGTTGCGTCGCCGCAACATACCACTATGGGTCCTCAAAGAAGGATGTGTATCTTTTGTCGATCACGATTCTCCTTCACACTAGCTCTCTTAGAGCCCTTGCATGCGATCTTTTTACCTCTCATTTGCAGGTTGTCACTTTAATAAGACAATCTTCCCGCCATTAGAGGGAGATAGGAACGTCAACGTTCCTGTAGAACGGCGTGAACTTGCGTCGACGTTACCCACTATGTCTCATCTCGATCCCCATATCACACAAAGGTGATAAGCAAGTGCGATGAATTATAGTTTTCAGAATGTTGCTCCAGACGCATTCTTCTGATCTAGCTAAAGTGACGAGATCATATACCGGCTGCAAACATACTTGCAAGGATAGACGTACTTAACAAACGTCAAGTCAACATCCTTGGAGGGTGTACAGCCCTTGTTGGACGGTTTAGATGCCTCTGTTGGACAGTTCGGTATACTGGCGGATAGCCAATCAATCTGTCTTGGCCTGGAGCACGACAGATCACTCAGTTCGTAGGATTCACTTCCCTATAAGAGGAAGGCACGGCACAAAATGAATCTAAACTCGATCGTTGTCTCAAATCATTTCCATCTCATGAGATTAATCCGGATTTCTCCTGAGACTTAAAGTTCTTAGTCCAGTATACTAGTTTGGATGAGCTAAATGGAATTGAAATGAGATTATCATCGATCATATTTTCACTTATATGGTAGTTACCGACATAAATGAAAAGCGACGATATTGAATCGTGTTCCGTTGATTAAGTGACAACGTAGAGTTGATTGGACAACTAAAGTTACAATCCAGGACAAATTCCTTACCAAAGTGTGTATTGGACCTGTCGTTCCTACATAGCCCGAGGTAACCCTGTTGTGTTACTGTAGACATCGAAATTTCAGTGAAATAAATGTAGACCAATAATTAAAACTTCAACACTTACGTGTCACATAAATTTTACACGTACCAGGTGATTCAATGAAAAATCAAAATAAATCAGAAAAGTCATTAAATATGACATATGTCAACACCTGGCAGAAATGATTTATTTCATCTGAATATTATATTCAAAATTAGGCATTGAAAAAGTCTATAAATGAAGCCAATTTCATTCATTTCACTTCACCAATTCACATCACACCAAAACCTTGAAGCTTTGAAACTCTAAAGCTCTCAAGCAAATCCCGAAGGATCAAGAAAACCCTCTTCGTTCTTCGTCAAATCCTCTTTCAAGATCAAGCCCCTACGGTCCTTGAAGAAACTTCCCTCAACTTTCAAGATCAAGCCCCGACGGTCCTTGAAGAAAGTGTTCATCATTCATCATCCGTTTATCCTAAGATCAAGCCCCAACCCCCCTTTGGATCAACAACATCAACAAATCCACACACCCATTCTTCAAGATCAAGCCCAAAAGCCCTTGAAGATCCGTTCATCAACTATTCATCAAGATGAAGCCCCGAAGGCCCTTGAAGACCCGTTCATCCTCGTTCATCAAAATTAAGCCCAACGGCCATTGAAGAAATCCACACAACTGTTCATCCCTAGATCAAGCCCCGACGACCCTTTGGATCAACAACTCATTCACAAATCTACACCTTACAAAGATAGAATCAAAGGATCAAATTGTAAAAGAGATTGTAACCCTAAAATTAATACAAAATATATTTTGTACACGTGTTCTTGTTTTAGGAATATTCGTGTTCACAAATTTGGCACGCCTAGTGAGACAATCTCTACCTCTCATCTCTATCTTCAAATCTGCAAAAAGCATAAATGGCATCAAGAAAAGATCAAGCTGTTCTAGCAATCGAAACAAAGAACAAGAACATCCTCGCCGCAAATGGTGATATTTCGGGCATCACAACCCAAAGTAAGGTAACAGCTCTTTCTGCCGCGGTTTCCACCCCTGCATTAACTCTGTTGAAGGAACAAGAGCACCTGAGGCACGAGCCTGTGATCACCCTAGCCTCGCTAAGGGTGCCAAGAGAGAAAAGCCTGAGGAAGTACTCAGAGTCCCTACTTTCAGATGCTGACTCGAGCGGCAGAGCAACCATGCAAGTCATGACCACCGGAGCAACTTCAATCGAGGAGCAGCTAGCTCAAATGAATGAGGCAATTGCGAAGCTCACACAAACTATGGAGGAGAAAGACTTGCAAATCGCTGCACTCGTCAACCAACTGGATGCGAAGCTCGACATGAAAGTTGACCCAAAGGTTGGTCCATTAAAGAAAGAAGTTGGCGAAGAAGAGAAGCCTCCAGCGAAGAAAGTCGAAGAGAAGCTGAAGCCAGACCAAGCAACGGCATTCATGGGATCCCTCTCTATCTAGCAGCTACAGGAAATGATCGCAAATCATGACGCAATGCGAAGGAAGCTCACATGACTCCGTATTGTGCTCAATGCCCTACTCCAAGAAGATTGACGCTTTGAAGATGCCAAAGGGTTATCATCCGCCAAAATTCATGTAGTTCGATGGAAAGTGAAACCCAAAGCAACATGTCGCTTATTTCATTGAAACTTGCAAAAATGTTAGGACAGAGAGAGACTACCTCGTCAAACAGTTCGTGCGCTCGCTGAAAGGTAACACCTTTGACTGGTACACCAACCTCGAGCCCGAGTCTATCAACAGTTGGGATCAGCTAAAAAGGGAATTCCTCAACCGCTTCTACAGCACTCACCGCACTGTAAGCATACTGGAGCTGACCAGTGCGAAACAGTGGAAGGATGAACTTGTCGTCGACTACATCAATAGATGGTGTTCCTTAAGTCTGGATTGCAAAGATCAGCTTTCTGAAACCTCTACCATTGAGATGTGCATTCAAGGCATGCATTGAGGGTTACATTACATCCTCCAAGGCATAAAACCGAGAACATTTGAGGAGCTGGCAACTCGTTCCCACAACATGGAGCTAAATATCGCCAATCACGGGAAGAATGAGCCGATCACTAACTTCAAGAAGGATAAGGTGTTCGCCCCAAATGGAAACAAGATTGGGAAGAAGCCCTCTAAGGAAGCTTTTACCGTCAACACTACCCCCATCAAAACCTCATCCGTGCCCATCAAGATCTCCTCCAAGAACAAAGTAAAGGAGATAAATAAATGTGAGTCTTCTCGCACCCAAGACAAGTATAAAAGCACTTTGAAGGAACTAGAGCAGAAGACGTACCCTTTTCCTGACTTTCACATGGCTGCAAGGCTAGACGACTTGCTAGAAAAAAAAGGTGATCGAGCTACCTCAATGCAAGCGTCCTGAAGAGATGAATCACGTAAACGATTCTAGGTACTGCAAGTACCATCGTATTATGAGCCATCTTGTTGACAAGTGCTTCGTCCTCAAAGAACAAGAACTCATCATGAAGCTAGCACAACAAGGACAAATCGAGCTCGACCTTGAAGACACGGCCGTAACGCAGACTACTACTATTGCATTTGGATCGTTTGATCCCATGCCTCTCCAAGTAATACCTGATCGTTCCCGTCAATGCTCAAGTTGTACCACACCTTTTGCACAACCATCACTGGGGGTAAACGACCAAGATGCATATATCGATAATGATGAAGGATGGACATTGGTGACCTACAAAATGACAAGGAAACCAAAACCACGAGCCATATAGCCAAATGTGGAACAAAGAAGAAATCACCACTGCCATAACAATAGGAAGCCTAAAAGAAACATAAGGACTGATAAGCCAACATATGCTGGGGAACCTAGGGAGCAAGAGCCACGTATTCCCATCTCTTTGCACGAGTATTTCCCGAAAGACTTTTTCCAATAGTGCACTACTGTCGCTTGTCATATTGTTGAAGTAAAGATGGAAGAGCCCTTAAAAGGCAAAGTTATCGCCACTGAAGGAGAAAAGACCCTCACACCAGAAGAATGTCCGCCAACATACTTTAACATTGAGGAAGCGCTACGATTGCCAAAAAAGATGCGAAGAGCACTAGCGGCGGTCTTGGCAATTCCTGAAGACCACGAAGTGCAAGAAAGCAACAACGAAGGCTTGAAGCTTCGGCCACATGTTATGTCACCCATGACGCAATCAACTTCACTAATGAAGACTTATTGTTGGGATCAAAGCCTCACAACCGTCCTCTCTTTGTCTCCGGGTACGTAAAGGAGCACAAAGTCAACCGCATGCTTGTAAATGGTGGGTCGGCCATAAACATCATGCCAAAGTCAACAATGACCACAATCAGCATTAAGGTGGATGGAATGTCCCTAAGCCGTCTGCTGATCCAGGGTTTTAACCAAGGATGACAAAGGGCGATGGGCATGATCCGAGTGGAGATAACCATTGGTGAACTCAAATCAAGCACAATATTCCACGTGATTGATGCAAGAACTTCCTACAACTTGCTCCTAGGAAGGCCTTAGATCCACGAGAATGAAGTAGTGTCATCCATCCTCCATCAATGCTTAAAATTCTACCGGGAATGAGTAAAGGTGATCCAAGGTGATACCATCACCGAAGCCGAATCACACTTTGCAGATGCCAAGTTCTACATGGATAAAGACATGGTACCCGAAGCTCTTCCAAAAGAGATCAAATCCATGAGTAAAGCAGCACCTAAAAAGCAGGAGTGGCAAGCCATGCCCAAGAAGCAAGAAGGGTAAGTTGTGTTATCTTCAAGCAAAAACGATGACGAACCTGCTAAACCAGCAACAACCAAAGGGAATAGGATGCCTTCAAAAGGACCAAACACACCCATATTCCGATACATCCCGATGTCAAGAAGAAAGAAAGGTCAATCCCCGTTCGAAACTGAAGCAAGAAAAGCCGATACACAATGGCACAAGGACAATGTAAAGTTACTCAAGACGAATGCAGTTTTGCCTCTAACACAGCTAAGCGACGCTAAGGTTGCAAGACCACCATAAGGCTTCATAAAAACTTTGCCAAAGGGGGTGGAAGCAAGCTTTCTTCTAACCAAGAGGACCGAGGAAGGTTTTGATCCAAACACCTACAAACTCATGTTGAAGGCTGGGTACGACTTCGCCTTCTCTTCGAATCCTGGAAATAAGGTTTCAAACACTGTCAATGACAAAGAACATAACCTCACCAAGACTTAAAAGAAGTTGAAGGAGCATGGTTACGAAGTTGACAATAACAAAGCTAAACTTGTCTTCACACCAAATGCACCCACGATGATTTCAAACAAAACGAAAAATGCTAGCACTCAATACGTCAGTGTGAGCATTGAACAAGATTAAGAGGAGCCCAAACCCGCCCCTCAGACACCAGTCTTCGATAGGATAAGTCGCTCAAGACCTAGAATTTCAGTGCTTAATTGCATTGGTGGTCAAGAACGAACCTCCGTCTTCAAGAGGCTTAACGCTCCAACATCCCAAAGCTCTATTTTCGAAAGGTTGTCAAAACCTAGGAAACAAAGAAACACGGCTAGATCTCATCCGCGACGGTCAACTTCGGAAAGACTTGAAGATAATAAGAAGCCTTTTAGAAAGAGAGAGACAACGCCAAATGAAGAAAAGCTCGACGGGCTAGCAGAAAAAGGCGACATTCGAAGCTTGATTCCTTCAAGGATGAAGCGCCAAGCAATCTTAGAGGTTGACATAAATGGACCATTGAAAGTGAGAAGGCGCACTATCATCCACATTGGGCAATGATGCGTGATTTATACGCACACAAATTAAACCCTCTTTTTATCGATTGTAGTATAAGTATAAGTAGGGATCGTTCTGGACCGGGGATTAGGAGGGATTGTTAATCACTTGGAAACTGACTCAAAAACGTAAAAACACAATATAAAACACTATACTAGACTCAAAGAATGCAAAACTAAACTTTTAAAACACTAATACAAACCAAAGACTCAAAATGCTATAAAAACACAAATAAAATGATTTCTAACTAAATTGAACAATAAAGTAAAGGGGGATTGAGTTTTGGACGAATTTGAAAACAAAACAAAAACTTGGAAACAAAACAGATTGTAAAACGAAGAATGATGAGAAACTAGGTAGAGGGTTCCTTATCCACACATGAACATAAGCATATAATTTGACTCCCAGTTATGACTTCAACAAACGATGAATGACAATGCTCCAAGTTAATTAGGTCCGCTTAAATTAACTTTCAGATTTCCCTAGATTCATTGGATTGAATGGGATACGCATTACAACCAAATTATTCCTAATCAAAGTCCCTAACATGGAATACGCATGATAGAGACATTCAACAAAGATCATTAAGTTCAACGGAAATCATAAACATCGACTAGGCATTCATAACTATGGAATACGCATGTTAATCCAGCCTAGGGTTTACTAAACACAATCGTGACTAGCGATTTTTACTACTCATGAATATAAGTTCATAACGATTAGGTGAAATTCACTTATATTCTAGCGTCATATTCATGCATGAAAATTAAGTGTGCACTCTCAATAAACATACATAAATAAGTTATCAATCAAACAGTTAAACGAATTGAATCCACAACTTATGAAACGCAATTAGAAGTAATCAAATCAAAATGCAAGCATAAACATATATTTTGAATTCAACCCTAGCCAAGGGGGTTTTAGTTCCTCATGGTACAAAACAAAGAGAATCAAAGAAACACCTAAACATTCCAACAACTCAAACTTGAATTGTATGAACGTTTAGGCCCTCTTCTCTTCCATTCCTCATTCGTACAAAACAAAGAGTATTGAAAATAAACATTGAAATCAAAGAAACACCTAAACATTCCAACAACTCAAACTTGAATTGTATGAACGTTTAGGCCCTCTTATCTTCCTCTTCGTTGTAGCACAAGGTCTAAGGATAGTTTGATGGTGTGAATGGTTTGGGGAGTGGTGAAAATGGAAGGAGGAGGCCACGACAATGGGATGATTTCTGGTGGTGTTTGGATTGGTAGGGAGGGCACGACAAGGGTGGTTTGATGGTCTACATTCTGAATATGGAAGAGTGAATGATGTTGTGTGAAGTGTGTATGGTTTTTATAGGGAGATGAATGGATGGGAGAGGGAACATGACAGCTAGGTTAAGTGAATGCATGTGCAAATCTGGAAATGGGATGCTGGAAAGTGGAGTGGGAGCCACGGCACAAGGGGTTTATGAATGCATGTGTTGATGATTTAATTGAAGATGCATGTGCAATGAAGTGGAATGACAGCTAGGTTATGATGATGAGTGCATGTGCAATGTTTTAAAGGATGGAATGCATGTGAATATGCTGGAAATCTGATGGGAACTCACGGCAAGGTTGGAGAATGAATGTGTGATGGTGTGATTGAATGATTAAAGTGCATGTGGGTGGAAATGCATGTGCAATGGCTGATTGTGGTGCAATGATAATGTCTTGTGGCTGAAATGATTAAAGAATGGGAATGCTAGGTTGGAAATGCATGTGGGTTAAAGGTAGATTGAAGGTGGTTTGCACGGTAATGATGGTGTTTTTCTGACTATGAATGTGTTTGCATGTGCACGGTTTTAGGGAGAAAGGTGGATGAATGTGCATGTGAATTAGGTTGTGAAAGCATGTGAATGCATGTGTTGATGAATGGGATTGTGGAGATGCACGGCACATGTGTAGGAATGGGCTGGAATGTGTGGTGGATGAAGATGCATGTGCAATGAAGTGGAATGGATGTGGCTGCAAGGTTTTGTGTTAGGTGATAAGTGGTGATGATAAGTAATGATATGTGATTATGATAAGTGATAAGTGGTGATGATAAGTGTATGATATGTGATTATGATAAGTGATAAGTGGTGATGATAAGTAATGATATGTGGGAGTGTGGCTGAAATGAAGGAGTGGAATGTTGGAATGTTATGCACGGCTAAGGATATAAGAAAGGTTTAAATGTCCTAAAACTAAAGGGAACAAGGTTCCAACACTTTGGTCTTCAATTAGGTCTTCAATTTCGTCCAACACTTTGGCTCCAAGCATAAGCTATCCATCCTTAGCCCAAAAGTGCTCCAAAAGTCTCCAAAATGCATCTTTTTGCTCATTTAGCCCTTTGGACCTACAAACACACGAAAATAGCTTAAAGTACTAAAATAACTAAAGAAACATAACGTAAATGCACGAGAACAAGCCATTTAAGTCGCATGAATATGCTCCTATCAGGCAATCTTCACGCCAACAAGCTCGAGAGGACAACACTGAAGAGGAGATCTAAGATGTCTTCCACATCACGATCCAAGAAGGCAAAGAAGACGAAATCCCAGAGGAAGATGTCACTGTTGCACCACCACAGCTCGAAGATAGGGGGCAAGCCACAGTTGATGATCTCAAGGAACTTAACTTAGGCACAAGCGAGAAACCAAAGCCTATCTTCGTAAGTGCATTATTAGGTGCGGACGAGATAGAGAAGTATTACCAGGTGCTATTAGAGCACAAAGACGTCTTTGCTCCGAGGAATTGGTATGCCTAACTACTCATATGCAATGCTTGTAGTTCTCATTTGGAAGTTATGTCAAACTCAGGAGGAGTATCCAGAAGTATACTTTCTTGATCTTAATGTACTCTTTTTCCCTACGATTAGGAGCATTTTTCCTACTGGGTTTTTGCTACCTAACTAGGTTTTAACGAGGCACCCATCCTGGGCTGATCATACCCTTAAGCGCTCTTCTACTTACGTCCAAAAGACGTGTAATTTTGACTTAATGCAACTTCTCACTTTTCTCCTCAGACTATAGGTTTTCCCCACCTTGGGTTTTACCATACCAAGGTTTTGTGAGTTTTACTTTTTATGCATTCTTTCGTTGATTTAAGACTCGCATTCGCTCATTGTGTCGACGACTTCATCAACTGTACTTACTTCATTACTGAAGACCTGATCCACCATTTACTTGAGTATTTACACACTTAAGGGGGAGTGTTGCAGTCCTATTAGATTACGAATGTGATTGTGTAAATCCTAGTAGATATAGGAATGTATCTTATATTCCTATTAGGAGTAGATTACCTATTAAATGTTGTAATCCTAAAAGGTAAGGAATTAACCTTCCTTACTACTATAAATAAAGGTATAATGGGGTGGAATAACACACACCCACAATTACACATCTCTCTCTTTCTCTGTCACTATGCCGCACCCTCTCTCTCTTTCTGGCCTCCACAATTGTTCAGTAAATTATGCCTACAACACTTCTCACATATTTGAAAGAATAATATTTAAGTATGAGTACTCACCTTTTAATTTGGCCAATAATATTTTAACCCATGTTTTATTGTTCAGAATAATAATGGACATGTTATTTAATTTTTCTTTATCTAGGAAAAGTAAGAAGAATGTTGTATCTTTTAATTGGGCCAAATCAAAAAAATGAGTATAAAAATTTACTCACTAATGAGCACTTAAGTATTATTCTGGATGACACTTAATAACCATCCTTATTCACATGACAAGAAAGCATCACTAATCAACATAACATTTATTAACTCAAAAAAAATGTATTACAATTAAATAACTCACAGAGACACACACACACACACACACACACAAAAGGGTTAAAGTGTCAACATTGACGTATGCGGCGTAAAAAAATTTCTTGAAATGTCTTTATGAGTCTTTTTGGCCTCTCCAGAAGGGTAGACTGTCGTGGCAAGCTGATCCTTTTAAAAAATAAAAAAATAAAAAATAAAAAAAGTTAAAGATTAAAACCACACAGTCCAATAATCCAAAAAGCAAAAGAATAATCAAGAAGAAGAATAAGAGGGAACTTGTAATTCGTGGCGACATGAAATATCTTTGTAGCACCAAGAAGCATGGCAAGATGAGCATCATGTCCACATACATGCATCTTCCTAGACCTTTACTCAGTTATTGGGGATGCGGGGGAAAAGGGGGACCAGATCCCTTGACTTAAGATGTCTCCTCTACGAGCAAAGCCAAAAGCCGATTAGTCTCCACAGATAATGCACAATTATTGAGTTGAAATGAGGCCAAGAACTCTCTCCAATAAAAGCAATGGACACATTTGAAACTATATAGTTACCCAAAAGATGAGCTGCGGAATCTACTAGTTGAAGATGATAAGTTCATCATATCACGCACATAAATACACAAGGAAGTGCCAAATATACAAAACAACGAACAAATTAGGTTTTCCTTTTACTTTTCTCCACTTGTCTTTCTCATTTATTTTTTATCACGTGGACTCTGTATTAACCAATAAACATATGTCAATTGTCTATTGGTTACACTTGTCGTCACTCAATTGGTTAAAGTTGTTAGTAAGTGTTGGTTGTTAGAATTTGGTGATTAGTTGAAGTTAGTTAGGAAGGGTATTATTGTAATAGTCAAAGGATATGGATGCCATTTAAATACAATGTAAAGCTTGTAACAAAATATCAAGTAATGAAAATCTATTGCGATTCCTTCATCCATAAGCTTCATTTTTCCTCTCTCTATTTCTTTCAAAGCTTAAAGTCTCAACTGTTATGATGGTATCTCGCCGGAAAGGTTCATCACCGTTCCGATCCTCAGCACTCTTCCGCTACTCTGATAGTTCTTCCGTTACTCTCATAGTTCATCGTCGAAGAGGTTCTGAAGGTTTTGAAAGCTCTTATGCGTGGAGATTTATGGTATTTTCTGCAAATTTTGTTCTAGGTTATCGAGGATTTCTGCACTATATGGGTTCTACAATAGATAAGCTGACATTTTTTTTGTAATTTCAACGAAGTTTTTGACTATGGGTTCCTGTGTTTTCTTTGAAATATTTGATGAAATTGTTCGTATCCTTGATGTTTGGTGTGAATTTTGTTCTACAAAATTTGTTATAGTTTGATTGCATATAGTACAAAGTGTAGACGGTTATTGAAGAAATTAAATTAAAGTTGAAGTATTCAAGAAAATGTCATTCTTTCTTGATAAAGAAAGTGTCCATCTTTCTTGGTAAAGAGTGTTAATCTCCTTGTGTACCGCAGTTTTTTTATTGGAAAAAGAGTGACAATCTCTTTATGTTCATCAAAGTTTGTCATTTAGGTATCTGTGTCATTTGGGTACCTATTGACAGAAGCATTATTGGAAGGAAATGGGTATACAAAATTAAAAAGAACCCTGATTGATCAATTTCCAGGTATAAGGCAAGGTTGGTTGCACAAGGGTTCAATCAAGAGCAAGGGTTAGACTACTCTGAAACTTTCAATCATGTTGTAAGGCATACAAATGTGAGAATGATTCTTGCCTTGGCAGTTCAATTTGGTTGGAATATGAGACAATTAGACATTAAAAATGCCTTTCTACATGGAGAGTTAGAAGATGAAGTTTTGAAACCTAAAACATCACAGTGAGAAGTGACGATTGTTTTCGCCATATTGAATATTCCTGAGGATGTACCAGAAAGTGTGATAAAGAATTTGTGGGTTTGCATTGATTGTCATGATGCTATTAAGTAGATATCTCTAATAAAAAACTGAGAGATCATAGTATGTCATGCTAGTAGATTTCATCACTTTAAAGGTGGAAACTTTTCTTGTGGAGATTACTGGTAAGGGGTAAGTGTTCTTCATCTGATTTATGAATGTTTTTAACTTTTCCTTTCATTTTATTATAGCACAAAGTTCAAAAATATTCCTAGCGTGCGTACGATTGGAATTCTTTAAATAAATCACGGTGTTAATACACATAACCTAAGTTCAATGCAATGAAAAGTCCTTGTTAGGATTTGCATTTGTATGGTCATTGCAATAGGATCTGGTGGTTTTGGTTTTCCAATCCTTGCATTTACTGGTTTTATATTCTTTGGTTGCCAAGGAACCAAAGTGGAGGAATGCGAACACAATATTAAGTGAGTTGTTAGAATTCTCGTCACAAGGTTTTCACAGAGGATTTCATAGAAGACTTCACAGAATATTTATATTAAAGTGGATAATAATAAAGATTCTGCACCGAAACGGTTTTAAGGCGTGGTGGTATTGCGATGGTTGGCGATCAAGGCGGGGAACAGGGTGTCGGTGTGGCGTGTTTTTGAGGGTGTTGGTACGTTTAAGATGGGGTTTTGGGGTGTGGTGCGATTAGGCTGAGGATTTTGAGGGTGTCGATGGCGGTTTGATTAGTGTGTAAAGAGATGATGAGAACAATTTCACGTCAGTGCGAATGGCACCCATCCTCCATTGCTATAACTAAACTAAGGTCTTGATAATAATTGCGTTTTTAAATTATATAACTATTTTAAATCTAACAAAAAAATAAATAAATATGTAGGGTTGTTTTGGGAATATTGGTAAGTAAGGAAAGAGTTTGTATTTTTTCACTTTTTATGGAGGGTGGGAATATAAGGTAGGTGGGAAGTTAAGACAATAGTGTGGGTATAACACCACTCTTTAACAAAGACGCTAATATTACTTTAAATTCTATATTTAATGTGTTGAAATTTTGGATATTTAACTTCTATATATGCCCCTGATTTCTTTTAATTCCCTCCGTTTTTATTGATCAATTACATTATCATTATTTTATTTCAATGCTTTTGTATTAAAGTGGATAATGATAAAGATTCTGCACCGAAACAGTATTAAGGCGTAGTGGTAATGCGATGGTTGGCGATCAAGGCGGGGAACAGGGTGTCGGTGTGGTGTGTTTTTAAGGGTGTTGGTACATTTGAGATGGGGTTTGGGGGGGTAGTGCGGTTGGGCTAAGGATTTTGGGGGTGTCGATGGCGGTTTGACTGGGGTGTAAAGAGATAATGAGAACAATTTCACGTCAGTGAGAATGGCACCCATCCTCCATTGTTATAACTAAACTAGGATCTTAAGAATAATTGTGTTTTAAAATTATGTAACTATTTTAAATCTAACATAAATATATATATATATATATATATATATATGTAGGGTTGTTTTGGGAATATTGGTAGGTGAGGAAAGAGTTTGTGTTTTTTTCACTTTTTATGGAGGGTGGGAATATAAGGTGGGTGGGAAGTTAAGACAATAGGGTGGGTATAACACCCCTTTTTAACAAAGACGCTACTATTACTTTAAATTCTATATTTAATGTGTTGAAATTTTAGATATTTAACTTCTATATATGCCCCTGATTTCTTTTAATTCCCTCCGTTTTTATTGATCAAATACGTTATCATTATTTGATAAGCTCATATTTATATATATTTTATATCAAATTCACTTGTCTTTTCTTAGTTAGTTCCTTATATTTTTTAGTTATTTACTTTGTTTTTGTGTTTTGTAGGATTTGTCAAGCAAAGAAAAGAAAAATAGCACAAGTGGGATTTTAAGTAACAAATTCGTCAAAACTGCCTGTACAGGTCAGCTGACTTTGGAAGAAAGTTTCGGACAGCTCAGAACGAATTAGAGAATGAGCCTTATATTTTTGGAAAGCTACGGATGTCTATTTTCTGGTGCATTTCGCGGATTGTTAATATCATTTTTCTAAAAGAAGTTATGGCTATTTTAACATTGAAAGGTTCCCAAAAGGCTGAGCAGTTTATAACTGACAAGAAAGCATTGAAAGCAATAAATCCAATAAAACTAGCAGCCAAAACTAATGCAGCCAAGAATAAGCCAGCTGACACCTATTCAAATATCAGATGAAATGGAATTAAAGATGAGGATTAAGTGGGAGTAATTGGCATAAAGACTGCTCAAAGAGTTACAATTGTTTTACCATTTTCTCTCACTTATTGTCATCACTAAATGGCTGTTAGTGGGGTGAGTTATGGAGAAGAAACTGTGGCAGCAAGCAAGAACAAAAAGGCTGCAGGTTGCAGCAGCAAAAAAAAAAAAAAAAAAAAAAAGGAAGGAAATGAAGGAAAAGAAGGAAAAAAGGCAAGGCTGCTGCGTTGGGGAAGGAAGTACAGGAAGGAGGAAATCTTGGCATGCTCTTCTTTTGGTTTTATCTTCTCAAACTCATGTCTTTCTTTTGGTTTTATTTAAGGATTATGTGTAACTAATTTTTAGTAGTAGGGGCTGTTTTGAAGCCCCGAATATGATTGCAAGTTTGTTATGACATTTCGTTTGAATTACTTTTATGAATGGATGAAAATTGGTTCACTACTCGTCTCATTGATGAATTATTTATGTGTTTTCTACGGATGCATACTTAGTAAGCATATCTAGGATTCTAATGCTATGAATATGTGTGTGCCTACCCTTGTCGAATGAGGACCTACATATGTTCTAGAGTAGTACTTGTTAATTGCGATTAACATGTGAATCAATTTCTAGCATAAGTAAGACAACGCTAGTACTTACGATGCCTTGTGATGACTCAAACTCTTTTCGTTCTTAATGATTTCTACTTGTTAAATCTATAACCATGCCATTCTAGATTGCATGCTAAGGACTAAGTTAAGTTGAAAACGCCATTCTCTTAACATACCACATAAAAAAGAGTAATATGTTGAGTTCTAACATTGAGCCAACTTGAGCATCTTCATCCGGAAATGAAAGGAATTTGAATGAAACATAACATGTTTGTATGATTATTTGGTGGTGGATAGCAATTCCCCTTACTCATTTTTCTTAATTTGTGAACTACTTAAAATCTGTTTCTCTTGTGTTTTTGTTCGATTTAATTTAAATAGCAAATCACCTCCAAAAATCCCTAAAATTTGTGTGAGTGTAGCTCTGTGTGTCTAGTGTCTGCATATAAAATTTCGTAGACTTTAAATCAGTATAAGTCGGTCTAATAATTATTTTTCGGTGGCTGGTCAGTAGGGACAGTAATCCAGTTTTTGTGACATTTTAAGTAGTTAGATAAAACAATCTTCTGCAGGAAATACCCTTATTTTCATATGCTACAATTGACAAATCTTAGTGTTAATAAGGAAAATCAATAGGACATTTGTGTGCTACTTTGTGATGTGCTTTTAATCCTATCATTATTTTATTTCAATGCTTTTGTTTTAAAGCAATAAAGCCCACCACTAAGCAACACCACCCAGCCGCCTTAGCACGACTCCATGTTCCTCCTTTCCCCATCCAACGACCAACCAGCCCATAACTTTTTTATAACAAGTCTGAGCTATTAGTTTGATTAGTGTGATCTGAGTGGGTAGATTGTTTGATTTTGAGAAGGAAAATATGAGTTTCAAGACTGGTTTCATTTTCTGCAATTTTTTTGGCAATCCATCAGTGAAAGGGAGATGGAGAGAAGAAGAAAAAAGAGATGGGAAGAAGCGGAACGGTTAAATTAATCGGGGTTGCGAAAGAGAGCTGGTAGATTTATTGGGGATATACTTGGAAGTTAAATATTTAAAATTTTAACACATTAATAATAGAGTTTAAAGTTATAATAATGGAGTCCATATGGCAAGAAATGAATGAGAACGGCAAGTAGGGCAAGTAGGGCAAGATAAGAAGAAAAGGTAGTTAGCATCTCTCAAAAAAAAAAGAGGCTATCTCAACCTTAAAACAAAAAGAAAAATAAGCCATAGACACACAAGATTTTAAGTGTGCATTAGAAACGTCCACATTTCCATGATCACAAATTTAAGTCAAATATAAAGTCTCTCTGTAGCTTTGACAGTTAGATGTAAGTAGAAAATTACACTCATGAAAACCAATTTTCAATGAGACAAGTTAAAGTTATATGTATGTCATTGACTATTCAATATTCTCACCCGACTTGATGGACTCGTATTGGGCTATACCTTGACATAAGCATTGCTCGACTCCCTTTCTTTCTTCACGCTCTCGTGTGTCACTATCCATTGCTCCATTATTTCACTACCACACAGCCGGATCATTTCTTTCTCACTCCTATCTAAAACACTAACATCACAGAGAAACACATATTCATTACCGGGCTGGTCCTGAGATTTCAGCATCTTTGCTAGGTCCTCACGTAGATGCAAATGGAAACCGATCATGTTGAAAAACGTAACGCCGCCATGAAAAACGTCCTCCTCATTATAAGCTGCGCACTTCTATCCGTAGGCACTTGTGGAGGTCCATTGGTAATGCGCCTCTACTTCATCCACGGAGGCAAGCGTGTCTGGCTTTCGAGCTGGCTCGAAACGGGTGGCTGGCCAATCATCTTCATCCCCATAGCCATGGCTTATTGCTACCGCCGCAAGACTGAAGGCCCATCAACAAAACTTTTCCTCATGAAGCTCCCACTCTTTACAGCCTCCGCTGTCATCGGCATCCTCACCGGCCTGGACGACTACCTTTACGCCTACGGCGTTGCCCGACTTCCTATCTCCACGTCAGCCCTAATCCTCGCTAGCCATCTAGCCTTCACTGCCCTTTTTGCCTTTATTCTTGTGAAGCAGAAGTTCACCTCATTCTCCATAAACGCCATCGTGTTGTTGACTATTGGCGCCGTTGTTTTGGGGTTGAATACCAGCTCTGATCGTCCAGAGGGGGAATCGAATAAGGAGTATATTGCCGGATTTTTTATGACGGTGGCGGCGGCTGCTTTGTATGGATTTGTGTTGCCGTTGATAGAGTTGACATACAAGAGGGCCAAGCAGACCATTACATATGCTTTGGTTCTGGAGGTTCAATTGGTTATGTGTTTGTTTGCTACTCTTTTTTGCACTGTGGGAATGCTTATCGACAACGACTTCAAGGTTAGCTGTATTTGGCCTCTCCTTAGTTATCTTCATCCAACAATCATAGTTATAGCCTTATAGGAGATTCTATTTCAATTCATTGTTAATGTGTTTTCTTACTTGTTAATATTACGTGATCAGAATCATCTATTTTTTAAGTCACATTTAAAATGTTATCTTTACAAAAACTTAGCTAAATTTGAATCAATTTAGTCATATAACTTGTTTTTTTTTTTTTTCAACAAAAAATATTATCTACACTAACGGGGTGGGGTGGGAGAGTGGGCTAGCAATAATGTAGTTCAAATTCACCTTTGGCGAGAATCGAACTTAAGACCTCTCACTTACCAGTGAAGGGGAATACCACTAGATTGTAGTCCTAAGTGGCTATTCATATAACTTGTTATTCAATAATAAACCAACTAGGTTCTTTACCTTCCAGGAGGATCCTCGCCGGATCCTCCAATCACATCCGTTCATCAAACATCGTGCGATCAGAAATCATTGTAATTTTTTTATTTAAAATTGAATATAAACAGTACCTAACAAAAACTAACCGCACAATGTACGATGAATGGATATAATTTGAGGATCTCTGAGATCCTCACAAAAAGGAATCAGCAAGAATCCTCACTCCTTTACCTTAGCAATGAAATCATGACAATGTTAATAAATAAAAAAAGGATATTTTTTACTCAATGGTATAGCCAAAAAGAGTTAATATAGTACCTACATGTCACATCCCGGCCCGGGACGGATCACTTCCCGGGCCCGCTCCACCACTGTAGCACGATATTGTCCGCTTTGGGCTTACCATTCCCTCACGGTTTTGTTTTTGGGAACTCACGAGCAACTTCCCAGTGGGTTACCCATCATGGGATTGCTCTAGCCCCCTTCTCGCTTAACTTTGGAGTTCCTACGGAACCCGAAGCCAATGAGCTCCCAAAAAGCCTCGTGCTAGATAGGGATGGGAATATACATATAAGGATCATCCCCTGGACGATGTGGGATGTCACATACATGTATATTTTTTTTTACTTAATTAAGTGGAACAAGTACGAAAAATTTATAAAGTGCCTTTAGAATTGTGAGGAGATAATGAAGCTTTGGCTAGCCAACTTTCAAGTTTATAAAGTACAGAAAATCTACAAGTTTTCCTTTTACTTTTCCTTAATTGGAGTATATCCTCATTCGTCAGTCCTCACAAAAGGATTAAAGAGCCTGATTATAGTGGAGTGCTGAGCTAGATTGACCTATTCATTGATTTGTTGATTTGACTCTCAAACTTGTACAGAATTATCAATCTCTGAATTTTAATTTTCGTCGATTACCTCCTTGTATAGATAGTCAATTTCCCTCTTGCTATTAGATTTTGTAATTTTTCATTCATCTTGGTCACGCAGACAACACATGGCAACTGTATTAGGGCAAAAGGTAATTTTGTTTTGGTAAATTGGGCATAAAAGCCAATACAATGCAACTGCTAATTGGACCCCAATGGCTAAATCAAACAAAAGTTGTACGGAGTTAGCTAGCGGAAAAAGGAGAAAGCAATATGTTGTCCATATTAGGGATAAAATTACTTTATGGCCCTCAAACATTTGTCATGTGACCAAAATTGATAGAGAATTAGATGTAAGATACTAAAATTTAACATAAGTAAGGAAATTGGTTAATTATAAATGTTCTGAGAGTAATCAACTAAAATAAAGTTGAAAAGGAATTACCAATCCACAAATGCCTCAGTTAGATTTACTAAAATTCGATTACTTCATGCTTTGAATCAATCTAAAGTTATTGTACCAACTATCAATTAATGAGTGTGACTTTATTCTACTTTTTTTGTTCATATGTATTGGTACACTAGATACCATGCATGTATTTTCAACACTGTATCAGCCATATCATAAAATTGAGAAGTTAGTTTTAATTATTTAATCATTATTATATAAAAGATTTTTGTTGGACATGAGATCTTGCTTGCGTTTTTGTACATTTTAATCTCATGATGTGTATCAAAAATAAATAAATAAAAAGATAAATGAGCGTAGTTTAAGTCATTTGATAAAATTTTAACTATTGTATATACGTGATTTATTATCCTCCCTTATGATAGATTAATCTTTCTTGGATAAGCTGGTTGGAATAGCATCCTTCTCATTTAAGTTAAAAATCAGAATTTACTTCTACTAATTTACTTCGAGTGTATAGAAAATCATTGGTATATAAAAAGGATATTCTTTGGTAAATAGTGTAATTTATTTACAACTTTTTCAGGTTATTCCAAGAGAAGCAAGAAAATTCGATCTTGGGGAAACCAGATACTATGTGGTGCTGGTATTTAGTGCTATATTATGGCAAGGTTTTTTTCTGGGAGCCATAGGAATCATCTTCTGCGCCTCATCTTTGCTTTCTGGAATTGTGATTGCTTCTTTAATCCCCGTAACTCAGATCCTAGCAGTTATTTTTTACCATGAAAAATTCCAAGCAGAAAAGGGAGTCTCTCTTGCACTCTCTCTCTGGGGATTTATCTCTTACTTCTATGGCGAGAGAAAACACAACAAGCAAAAGGAAAAGGAAAAGAAAATGGAAACCGAAATTGCAGAGAAAAAGAAAGACACACCAGAAACAATACAAGTTCCTCAACAGGGAACCCTAGCTACTCAGCAGTCACAAACCCTAGTTGGAGTTTAAGAACGAGGGGGAAGGCCACCACTGTCGTTTGGGCGGCAGCACCCATATCATCATTTCCCTTTGGTATTCATATTTTGGTTGAAAATAAGTTGTAAATTATTAGCCAACGTTTTATGCGTTAAAGAATTTATAAGCTCTAGTTATGTGTGCATGTCTTGATTAATTATGAAAAACAAATCTTAGTACGACTAAGGTCAAATTATCAAATTGTTTTAGGCATTACCAAATTCTTCGATTTATTTAAGTTGCTAATTAATATTAGTGATGACAATTTATTTTTATTTTTTTTTTCCAAACGATAGCCAGCTGCGGTTGAAGGATTACTTCTAGGTTTCAACATATCTAACAAGCATGCATGACAATGCAAAGGGACTTTTCCAAACCTTCGGAGTTTTAGTAACATTCTGTTGTGCATCTAGAAAAAAGGCGTTTACGAGCATACGGGTTTCTTACAAAAGCATTCCGAAAGAGGCTCTTAGACAGCTACAGTCAATTAAGGAGCGAAAATGAACACGTGCACCAATCTTATTCAATTACCTTTTTTATTTTCATCAAGGGCTCATATATACTAGCCCGAACTTGCGCAATCGAATGTTAAAGCATTTAAACAGGGCATCATATTTTTCAATTATGGGTCACCAAAATATTTGCAATGTACATTTCCTTCATGTAAATCCTCAACAACTCCAATTAACCTGTACGAACTTTCATCCTGCCAAAGAATCATTGAGCCAGTAATTGGACAATCATTATTTTCAAACTTTGAGATTTCAAAGTTGCACTTCTATACAACCAAATTGAGCAGATTAAAATGGACGGTAATAAAAGGGTGGGGAATGTGCTGGCTAGTCATGAGAAGATTGGTACCTTTAATTAACAGAACTCGGAAGAATGGAAAAGTCTATGTATCTCGATCAAAATTGCCTGGGGCCAGCATTCACCCCATGGATTTGTTCAGCAACAAAAGAATCAATATGAATATCGAGAGTTCAAGCATAAACCTAGGCTTCGAAACACGTTCAAGGATTCTCTGAAACCTGTAAGTTCAACCAGTAGATAGCTGCTGATAAAGCCTGTTATCCAGTTAAAGATAATCATCACTATCAGAAAATGACAAAGATTCACCGATAATCGGTAATTCAGCCAATTGATCTATATGCTCATTTGACTTCCACCAAGCTGTTTTGAACATAGAATTCGCAGGATGAGCATTTTACAATGCCTTCCACCAGTTACATTTAACAAACATGAATAGAGGGTTCGGCTGACACAAATTAAGGACATGAGGTTAACATTTTCTTCATATTAGAAAAGCAGGAACTTTAAAACAGTTAAGAAACTAAAGGGGTGATACGTGTATCTTAACCTAGAATCTAGTCCGTGGCTTAAACACTATCACATTACAAAAGCAACTAAGTACTGTTTAAAATATATATGTTTCTGGGGGGAAAAAAGAATCATATAACAAGCATTTTATGAGTAAATGGCCTACCAATCTCTTTCAGTGGAACTGGAAGTACCGTCTCCATGAATAATTTCCTCCTTCGCAAATTCTTCTAATATAGCACGTTGCCGTTCGTTGATTTCACTTTATTATAGAAAAAAGATGAATGAGATAAAAGCATTCTCATAGCTCAGTAGTGTAGAAGTAACTGCAACGTCAAAAAACCATTGAACCCAGATCTACAATTCGTTAAACTACAGTAATATAGAACATCATATCAGTCTTAAAATGTACTCATCATGCAACAAAAGAACTTCCTCTAAATGTCTCTAAAGATTATATATGTAGTTGAGTAGACATTAATCTAGAAGCCATACGACAGCCAACACCAGGAAAAGAAATTGACAGAACTGTGTATGAGCTCCAGTGATGCCTTAAGCCTGTGGGCCAGTTACAAGTTTAACCAAGAGTATGCTAGTCAGTAGTCTCTGCCAGATAATGCCACAAATCATTCACAGAGCAAAGCAGAGGTGGGTGCTGATTTTAATTCAACTTAGGTACTTGAGCACAGGGGTAAATCAGCAAGTAGCTCAGTTTTTACTTGATCAGTGCAAACGCGCATTTTCATAAATCTAAACAGTTCTTTAGGGAAAAAAAAAGTATAAACAAACACCAATTAAAACACAGTATGATCTAAAGGGCTCAAGTAATAATCACATTACAAATGTAGTACGTTTGCAAACAGTGCCAAAACCAATGTGCAGACAACAAAAAAGGGAAAAGTCATCATATTAAGTCGTAAACATATGATATACAAAATCATAAAGACAGCTTACGTGGGAAATTTAACACGGAATCGCACATATTGATCTCCATGCTTAACTAGGAAACCATGTTTTGGCAGTCCTGCAACAACATAATGGCTAAGCAAATTTCAAGGAAAAAAAAAAGGTACTAAATTTTCAGCAGTTGAAAAGAATGATTTAGTTACCTTTGCCTCTTAGTACCAGATGTTGTCCAGGCTGAACCCCCTTTGGTATCTAACAGGTCCATGATTACAAGGAAGAGTCAGTTCGTAGGATCAAGAAGAAAGTGGAACAGATAGAAATATGAAGACAAGCAGAATTGAAAGAGAAAAGTAATCAGTAGGCAAAACTGAAATCCAATCCCAAGAAGACGCCAATCTATATGGTAAGTCAGCTATACAGTCTCACTTGGAAACACCAATATTTGAATCCATAAAATAAATATTCAGCCTAATTCACACTATAATCTGCCCCTAAACAAATAAGAACGTTGCCACAATGACCGCCATGATAGTGGGAACAGGGCGGCTGTAAGATTAGCCAAACGATAAATGATCAGTTTTCCAATTTAACTACATATGTTTCTTTTAACATATAGCATATTGGCTTTACCTCTCATTCTTTAGTATTTGTTTTAGTACATAAATCCTCATTTAAAATTCAATATTGCCCACACGGAAGAAACAAAGAACTTAAAAATCATGCTGAGAGTGGCATACAACACATTAGATTCCTGACCTTAACAATTTATTAATTTTATTTTCAAATATCAGCAGGATGGGAAGACTCCAGAGCTACTCTGCATCTTATACTCAGCTTTAGACCATATCATACACATCCAATGTATCCAATTCAAGATCCCTAAACCCCAAACTCATGCCATGTAGTTGGGCGTACTTCATAAAGTATCAAGTTGCCTAACAGAACTAACAAAGCTCACTTATTTGGTGGCTACACAGAAAAGTATTGCCAACAAAGTTTCAAGTTATTTAGATACTGGAGGTTAGAATAAAGAGAAAACTCTTACTTTTACTTCTATCTTCCCAGACAAAGTTGGTACCTCAACCGTACCACCAAGAATAGCCTGAAATATTCAAACTTCAGCATCAAAAGTAATATTTAACGCTTGTAGAAACACTATATCTAAATGGGACAATAGGACAACAAAATTGCCTTCAATGCCTACTGGAAAATAACTTGCGTTAGATACTTTATCCCTTTTTTTTTTTTGGGCACGAATAAATAGTTAGAGCAAACATGGAAGTTGACAAAAGAAATAGTATTAAGTTTTTAGAAAGAGAAAAGAAAACAATAATGAGGATGCTAAAAGAAAATTTGGAAAAGAAAAAAGACAAAAATATAACATCATATGATACTAAGAGGAAAGCACCAGAAGTTGCCAAAAGAAAGTATATCATCATGTGGAAATAAGGTGGCTGTTAGGCGTATCAAACCAAGGAATCATTCTCACTTGTGTAAAGCTAATATTAGAGTCCACATAAAGATCTGCACCATCTCTAGCAAAGATAGGATCTTCATCAACCTACACCAAAGAGAAAGGGAATTTGACAAGGCATATCAGGATACACATTCGCAACCATACTAGCTTCTATACAATTGGTCACTTGAATGCAAGCCTTCATTGGATCAAGTTCAAATAATCATATGCTGTGATAAAATTCCAGAAGCTTGACACAATTCCAGCTTGTCCTCTTATTAAGGGCAAGCAAAGTATTAAGTCCTCCACAACACTTTATTAGAACATGCTATAAAAGAAATAGAGTAAGTCGTGCCTTTATTTTAATGTATAGCCAGCCTGCCTCACTTCCTCGTGCCCCACTATTCCCAGCCTCTGGAATGCTGATTGTATCTCCAGACTCCACACCTATTTGAGAGAGAGAGATAGAGAGATTATGAAAGTTCAATTTTGAAATCACAACATATGATAAAATCTGGACATTGCTACATCATGATGACTCGAATCTACCCTCTCTTAATCCAGGGCACTCAGTTTCACATTGAGTGCACTCAGTATGTTTGTCTACAGTTATATCATTTTTTTCCACTGGAGATAGAATTAAAAATAAGAGTAAACCAAATATTATCATACATAATAGCAAACAAGCATAGCAAAGCAGCTTCTTTTGTATAAATTCTTGACAAGATTGTCCGTGTTTTCTGAACTTATATTCAATTGACCTTCTAATTCTGTCTCCCCATATAAATATACGATACCAGTACTCTATAGCCAAATGATATTTATGTAACACAAATGGGAGAGTATACTGATCAGAAAACCCATTGTTCAACCCCCGTTAATCAAATCAAACAATCTATTACCAACCTGCTGGTATTGAAACTTCAACCTGTCTAACACCTTCAACAATCCCTACTCCTCTGCATGACGAGCAATATTCCTGCGACAGGTAGATAAATTAAACACCAACAATATTATTTGCATCAATCAATTTACCAAAATACTCTTCTCATTGGGATTCAAGTTAAACCTTGATTATTTGGCCGGATCCTTTACACGTACTGCATGTTGATGTGAATGGAGGAATTGTAACCTGGTAGGAGATTAAACGTCAGAACAGACTATTGTAGTTAATAATTTGTCGCACTTGTAGAATGAAAAATATAAAATAATCATCTGCTTAAACTGACTCCCTTTCGAAGAAATATTCCCATAATCATAATCAGTGTAGATCTTTAAGACTTACTCTCCCAATACCTCTACAAGTAGGACAAACTTTCGTCTTGGCATTTAGTGGATAGCCACGCCCATCTGCATTATGAAATATAAGGTACTAGAGAAATTACTTATAACAGGGGACTAATTGATCATGAAAACAAACAATGCAAAACTATGAATCCAAAGATGTGTGCAAACTTTTCGCCAATAATCTTGTTTGAATTATTGTTTGTCATTCCGATTAAACAGCGGAGTTATTCGTCACTCTCCTGATAGCAGGGTTTTGCTTAATGCCATCCGAATACAATTTTTCTGTCATAATGGTTCTAGTTTACAGTCATTTCTTCTTTCACACATGTTCTTTTCTATCCTAGGTCATGATAGCATGTCGCTAGAATATACTTTGTTTGGGAACTTAAGATCAGATTTGTGATTTGGGGAGGGAACTTTAAAATGGATTGTAGAAGTTCAAAATCTTATCTTAAAGTAGACCAAGACAGCTGTTAATCCAGAATTCAAAGATAATTGGACTTTAATAGCCAGAACCTTGGACTCTGATCACACCCAAACCTCGAAACCCTAACAGTTGACTCCCAAGTCCATAGATGCCCAAGCCGTGGACCCTAGAGCGCAAAAATCAGACCTTATGCACAAATCCCACACGACAAACTCAAACCTAAACCTCATAAACTGAACACAACATCCCAAACATAAACCCTGGATTTCAGACACAAACCCCGATGTCCAGCCAGACCCCTGAACTGGGACACATATTCCAGACCAAACAAGAATGAGAAATTCCAACACACTTCCCATCGTGAAATATCATAGTCACACATAATGGGAAATATCAGAGTCCAAAAAAGTGGTTCCTTCTACGACTAAGCAACAGAATTTATGCTAAACACTAGCCATGATTCTTAATTTCTTTACAACCAAATAATATAAAATTATATTAAAGAAAAAGAATATAAGAGAAATCCATTACCAATCTTCCATATAAAAGAGTAAATAAATAGTGGTCATCTTTATGGTCGAAAGTTTTCAAAAGACACAATGATAATTTTTGAGATCTATGCTATATTTAGAGATTTGCTATTAAAACCCACAATCAGATCTTAAAATATTTAAGCTACTCACGGCAAGAATCGCAGGGAACGTATGAATTGACAGAGAGATGCTTTGTGCATCCTTTAACAGCTTCAGAGAAAGAAAGTGACAACTCCACCTAACACATTAAAAACATTAATCATTTCATCTTGGAAATACAGAAGGTGAACCACGTGAGAAGTGTGACCATAAGCGAACCAAGCTTACCTGGATATTTGATCCAACTTGATCAAACTCATGTTCAAAGATCTGCAGTATCAAGTGTCTATCAGAGTAACGAAGATTAATGGTTTCAACATGCCGCAATTATGTTTGATGATAGAACAGGCACTGACATACCTCTTGGAATATTTTATGGAATGAACTGGAAAAATTAGTTTCAAAACCATATCTAAACCCCTCTGCACCAGCAGTACTGTGACTCTGATTCTTATACCTAAAACCGTCTGCACCTCCAGCTGTATATCCTACGTTTTCTGACCCACTTGAACGCTTCTTCATTGGACAGAAAGAACAACTGAGTTAGATCTAAAAACAGTATATGGGATTAAGGATTTTTATTGCAAAGAAGCTATTAAACTTTTGATGGAAAAAGCACAACATGCACACCACTTTCTTCCATGTACAAGAAAAATAAAAACTGAAAAAAAGGGAGAATAATCAAAGATGAGTACTCACTAAATAGATTTTCAACTTTTTTACTACAAAAACTAGCTAAAACAATGTGTAGTGTTTGTGTGGGTATGAGAGAGAGAGAGAGAGAGAGAGAGAGAGAGAGACGGAGAGAGACGGAGTTATTACCCTGTCATATTGTGCCCTCTTTTCAGGATCTTGCAAAGTCTGGATTTAACAATGAAAAAATAAGATTAAAGGAAATCCTACACATCAAAATTTATGATTGCTTAAAAAATATTACAAGTTTTGGTAATTATGGGATTACTAAGCAGGGTGACCAGTTTGAAAAATTCATACAGAAACAGAATTTGGGAAAAATGCAACCCGGCCACAAGTCAAACCTCATAGGCATCTCTTATGTCTTGAAATTTTCTTTTAGAAGAAGGATTGTCCCTATTTGCATCTGGATGGTATTTCTTGGCAAGCTGCATTCATAATAGTGTAAAAAATTAAGATACTTTTATCATGGAGAATTACGCAACAAGTTACTATATAATCAGATAAGAAGAGTGGAAAGAAACACGAAAAGGGAAATGACATGATCAGCATTATTGCACATTTTACATTCCAACTTAATACTTCGTACAATATTCATTTGTGTCGAAAAAGTTCCTCCAAGTCCACATCCAACCAGAACTTTTTTCTTTCGAACAAGCAAATGCATTTTAAACTGAACCAGACGCTGAATTAACATGTTAAATTATCAACATTGTTCCTACAATGTATATGGTGAATACTATATGCAATGTAATAGCTTTCGCCACGGCATTCCTTCTATTCAAACCAGACCTCAAAATTACACCCAAAATCCTTCATAGAACTACATACATGCAACTGAAAATAAAACTGACCGTGCGAAATGCTTTTTTAATCTCATCTCGGCTTGCATTTTTCGAAACACCAAGAGTCTCATAATAATCTCGTTCAGCTGCTCGGCAAAACCCTGCAAAGATATCAACTTTAAGCCAGAAACCCAAAAGATTCTGTTTCCTACTCCCTGCTAGAGAGAGAGAGAGAGAGAGAATGTGCGAAAACCTGAGGCATGGAAATAACGAATTCCCAATGCGCTAGCCAAGCCAGCCACCGACCCGCCGGAGCTCGAACCTAAGTTCAAAGATCATAGAAATTAAGACCGATTGGGAGTTCTCCTAACCACAAAACAATCGGGTAAGAACAGGAAGTTGATAAAGCTCACCAGGTGTTCGATAAAATGCCTCACTGAGCGAGGAGAGGCTCCGGGTCCAATCTGCTTGATCAATGGGCGATTCTGCCGCCACTGACGACACCAGCCGCCTCCGAAGCTGCATTTCCAATACATATATAAACTCCGCTAATAAAGCAAAATTCATGAAGAATAACAGAATCAGTGATCGAGTTCGCGTCGCTCACCAGGCCGAGGAAGCTTGAGCTTCGCATTTTCGAGAGGTGTTTGGATCGACTACTGTGATCGATGAAGCTCCAAATACTTTAATTTTGGGATTTTTGTTTGCAATTTGCGAGACGAAGAAGAATCGGAAAGCGAGAGCGACGGTCCAATTCGGGTTATTTCACCCGCCACCGACGGGGTTTTGTTTCAACACTTTGCGTGCCCGTGGGGTTTAAGTCTTTAAAACCACGAAAACGGTGCCGTTTTGCGTAACATATTCTGGGACTGGGACCCACCAAGTACAGTCCTTGCTCTTCCATAAACCCCAGCAGAGACTTGCTGTGAATTCCGCCGCCTTGGACTTCCATGGCTGGCCGTGAAATCTTCGCCGGCGTGAGACGATGGGTCCCGCATTTTGCAAGCTCAGCAAGGCGGAGGCCGCTGTCATCTCTCTGCTCTTCGTCTTCGCCTTCGTTTTCGCCAGTAGATAGGCGCAGGGACGGCAAGCTTCAGAGCAAGATTTTGGGGCTGAGAAAACCGGACCGGAGCGCAACCACCGTGATTCAGAATTGGGTCGACGGAGGCCACGGAGTCTCCGTTCTCGAACTCCGCCGCGTCTCCGTTCAGCTCCTGAAGTCTAAGCGCTTCAACCACGCTCTCCAGGTTTCAATTTTTTTCATGTATGCTCAAAATGTTCTTAAAGTTTGTAAATTAGGACACTCTGCAGATTTTTTATAGTTGAAGTCCTCCATCTTTACATAAAAATTTGGAAACTTTGTCAATTTAGAAGGAGAAGCGTTGCATAATCCATGGTTGAATGGGGTTAGTTTTGAATTTGTAGATTGTGTTTATGATGATATCAGGTGCTAACATGGATGGAAACCCGAAGCGATTTTCGAATGTCGCCGGGTGATAATGCAATGAGGTTGCAGTCAATCATAAATGTGAATGGTATGTTGGAAGCTGAAGAGTATTTTGAGCAACTTAGCACTGCTTCAAAAAAAGCTGCTTGTCTCCCCCTTCTTCATGGTTATGTTGTGGAGAGAGACACGGAGAAAGCGGAGGCGCTCATGCTGAAGCTTGGCGGGTTGGGGCTCATTGTGAACCCTAACCCGTATAACGAGATGATGAAGCTGTATATGTCCACATCTGAATATGGGAAAGTGCCCCTTGTTGTACAGCAGATGAAGAAAAACAAGATACCCTTAACTGTTTTATCCTATAACCTTTGGATGAATGCGAATGCAAAGCTATCTGGTTTTGGTTCGGTGGAGATGGTTTATAAAGAAATGTTGAATGATAACAACGTCGAGGTTGGATGGAGCACTCTGTCTACTTTAGCTGGTATCTATATGAAGGCAGGGCTTGTTGAGAAAGCCAGTTTCGCCCTGAGAAGTGCTGAAAAGAAGCTGTCTAATTGCAATCGCCTTGGTTATTCTTTCCTCATTACACAATATGCGTCTTTAAATTGTAAAGAGGACGTTCTGCGACTTTGGAAAGCTAGTAAAGCGGTAGCTGGGAGAATTCCATGTGCCAATTACATGCAGATACTGTTGTGCTTGGTGAAGTTAGGTGATATTGTGGAAGCCGAGAGGATTTTTATGGAGTGGGAGTCCAATTGCTTTAGTTATGATATTCGAGTCTCCAACGTCCTTCTTGGTGCATATATGCGGAATGGAATGACTGAGAAAGCTGAGGCATTGCATCTACACACATTGGAGAGAGGCGGTCAACCAAATTATAAGACATGGGAGATCCTTATGGAAGGACGGTTGAAAAACCAGAACATGGACAAAGCCGTTGAAGCGATGAAAAAAGGGTTTCGTATGTTGCAAGATTGTCATTGGAGGCCATCGGAGGAAACTGTAATGGCCTTTGCCGATTATTTCGAAAAGCATGGGAACATTGAGGATGCAAATTGGTATATCAGAGTTATACGTTCATTCGGTTTTGCAAGTTTGACATTATACAAATCACTGCTTAGAATGCACCTTTCTGCTCAGAGATCAGCCTCTGACATCCTGAAGATGATGGAGGAGGACAAAGTCGAGATGGATGAAGAGACTTCTGCCCTTGTTCAAGCCTTCAGGGTGTGACTATAATTGTAAACAGCATAGTTAGTAAAATACGAAGCAGGTATAGTGCGTGAATACCTGTATTATTCGGCAATTTTGCTAAAATAATACCTTGAAAAATTCGGCAAGTATTTTTTAATTTTAATATTTATTTATTCATTCAAACCTAATTATACAAATATGTTTATAATATGCGTATTATATGCGAATTTACTAACTATGGTAAACAGTTCTGCATGGTAACTTAGGCTTCCTGTGAAGGCTCACGGGACGGTTTAATGCTTCTCTGACTGTTTGTGGGTGAATCAAACTCAAAGCAGCAATTGTTCTTCGTTACTTAAAGTGGGAGAGAAACATTGATCCTAGTCTCTCCAGTTTTCTCATTGTTCATGAACTTTAAGGTTAATTTTCCCTGCTATTATCTCTTTAAAACGCTGCTGAAATGCAAGCATTTTACTCGTATTTTACCTATTTATTTGTTTATGATATCCTGAACTGAGCTGATGCCCATGTTATTCCTCGTACATAACCAGTTTTGTGAATGAATTGGTGATAAAAATATGCAGGGACCAGTGAGAGATGCCATCGAACTCTTCAACTTGATGGAGCTGTCAAGATCTTGTGAAAGCCTGAAAGCCTCTTTTGTGCTCCAGCAATATTTCTTGAGGGGCCAGGCATTGTTTGAGAACAGGAGCCCCGAGAACTCTTCCAAACCAAGCGTTGAGCAGTGGCAGGGTCTCGGTATCAATTAGGTTTAAGTAACGAAGAACAATGATTGCCGGCAGCTATGTCCACAAAGCCAATTGTTTCTCCTCCTCCGAAGTTCTTTCCTGCAAGTGCACTTTCCAAGATCTTAAGGTTCTGTCGAGCTTCTTCAGCAACATTCTCTTTGTCCTCCCCTTTCCTGGTGAATGCACTCATAATTGCCGGCACACACTGAAACAAAGAACAATAAATGGTCCTTATTTCGTCAAGAGGATGACCAAATTTTGAATGCTTGTGTTTTTGTGGAAATTACAAAGTCGTCGTGAGTTTTTCTGTCGTGCAAGAAATTTCCTAGTAGTCCTGCATTTGAATGCTAATTAAGCCAATTGGTGCTTGTGAATTGTTTGAACGAAACATTATTGCTCATTCGGTTACATTTTCATCTGCAAATTTGGCCCAGAAGCGTTCACGTGCCCTTTTTGTATGAATTTAATTATATGTGAATTTAAAAGTACTTTACTTCTTATATTGGCTAAATTGGATTAATAGTCCCAGTGCTAATAGGATAATCGAAAGATAGCATTTGTGGTGAAAAAAATCGGATTTAAAACCATCATGGTGAAGTCTATTAGAATTCATGCCCAAAATTACGACCTAGTACAAAATCGACATTATGCATGCTTACATTGTTCCTCAACAAGAAATAAATCCTTTAAATAGATGGAATTAGAAACTTAATTACCTATAAAACTTGTATTCATATCAAGTTTGGGAAAGAAATAAGCATGTGCACATCTAATTTGAGAGATAATCGTCCAAAAACAAATATAAAAGGCTAAATTATATTAATGATCTCCGTGATAATAGAGTAATCGGAAAATAGCCTCGTGGTGAAAAAATTTGGATAAGTATCCGTTAAGTCTATTTAAGTCTCTCAAATTAGATATGAACATGCTTAACGAGCTCAACTCCTTTCTATCACTGTGATAAAAGGCTACTTACTCATAATGTCGATTTTGTACTAGGTCAGAAAAAACAAGGTTAATTTGGTTGTTATTGTAACGGAGGAACCAATAATATAAGGACTCAAGACATGTAAGTACGCAAGCACACTTTAAGCAAAGCTTATGGTAGCTTAAAATGCTTTTGGCTTAATTATGCCCAGTATTACCTAGCCTATTGATGGATACAAGCCACTGGTTAAACCCCTAACCTAGAGACAATATCCATGAAACAGCACAACGAACTGCATCCAATCATTTCGGATGCTTTCCTCTTTCGGGTGGAAAAGAAGGGAACTCAATTCCAGTACAAAATTTGTTCTTCTTCACACTACGAAGTTATCGAGCCAGAGATGACAACGCCTGTGCAACATTTCGTGATATCCGATCATGTATTGGTTCCTGAATGAAAAAGCCAAAAATTATGTTACAATAATCTCTACACAATACTCGTAACATGTTAAATTAAGTATGTTTATTTTTTACCTCTGTGGTGGGCAACTTGAATTTTGATTTTGTTATTGTCTCGTACAGGAAAATGTATCTGTCATCAAAGAATAATATCAGTTTAGTAGTAGTAGTAGGTACAATAAGGGCAAGGGTAATTCTATTTGGGTATGTTTGTTTGAGCTCACTAGCTTTCGCTGGCTTGTTAACAGTCCGGGACTAAGTTTAATGAGATTAGAAGGGACTCGCGGGGACTAACTCCCTCACTAGCAGACCCGTCGAGAACCATGGGATTAGCGGGGACTAACTCCCTCGCGTCTTCCTCTGCTCCTATGTTTTCACAAACACCGAGAGCCACCATCATTCCCCCTCGCCAATTCCCCCTTCCCCTCCTTCTCTCTCCTCTTCTTCTCTCTTCTTCTCTTTCTGCTCGGCCAAGATCCGAGCTCGGCTCGAACTCGGTTGCGATGGCGACAGTTGCTCCATCCTGCTGGTACTGTAGTTCTGCTGCTGCGGCGGCAACTCAGTAGCAGTCGGCTTCTCCTGCGCAGAGGATATTCTAAGCACGCTCGGGAACTGCTGGTCAAAGAGCCTCCTGAGCCGCGATTTGAAGATGGGTTGCGCCGAGTTGACCCGACTTGGCTCAATCAAATTCTCAGAATCAATATTAATCGGTTGGATCTCATCGGAAATGGCATGGTTTTTACAAACTACAAATTACTTCAGAAAAACTGGAGGTGAAATTCGAATCAGTTTGGTATGTGCAGAGGCTATGGGTGATGTTTTTTGTTGAGAGGGAGAGGGTAAGGGTAATACGGCAAAGTTTTCTAGGATACTAGCAAATTACAAAGTCTAGTTCCATTGCAAAATGGAAAAAATAAAATATTGGGACTAAAATATTTTAGTCCGAGATTTAGTCCAACACTGCATCAAACACTTCACTATTTTTATCCTGCTTGGTCTAAGCCAATCCAATCCAGCTTAGTCCCTGCAGCTAGTCCAGTCCGAGACAATCCGGTGCAACTAACACACCATTTAGATTGAAGGGGAAGACAGACAGGGGAGGAGGAGAAACCCAGGAAAGCGAGGGAGGAAGGAACGAAGGATGAATTGACATCAGCAAAACATTCCTAATCACAATATGAGCAGAGGGACGAAGGATTAAAGGACAATACATACTACCGTCAGATACCCGTCCATGTTTTGCTTAGACAGAATACCCTAACAAACCCCTCATCAACAACGTAGGAAAATCAGATGTCTTTCAATTAAGATGACATTCCATCATAAAATGCATTACCAAGTACAAATTTCTAACAAGTCAATTAGTAGTTTTTATCAAGTATTTTAGGATTTAAGTGGCTCGAATCAAGCCTACAGCAACCCACTCCTGACCTGCTGGATCAGCTGGCCGGGTTAACACTCCTTGTTTACATCCATGAAGCATGTAGAAGGCATTATAATAGAGTACACGATAAATTATGATAAGGGCACAGTAAAGAAGTGACATACCTCCAAGCTAGTTCACAAACAAGTTCCTCAGGAGCATCAGGGAGGACCTAAATTTTTGAATCAGAAGAGTGAGATTTGAAATTTTCACATGCAAACGCAAAAAAAGAAATATAATTGAACTTCATGTGCCTACCTCATCTTTGTAAGGATTGCAGTGATCTTTGAACCACAACCTCAAGAACTCCTAAAAATTAAAGATATAAACATCAGACAAAATGTAATTTGTCTATAAGATCATAAGATTAAAAGGGCGAATAGAACATAACAGTATCAATGCATTGCATACTTTATCAACATTTTCGGGTTCAAGACCATTCTGAAATCGCTCCTCATAAGTATGTGCAATCCAATATCTACTTGAATCAGGTGTATGCACCTACAATGGAAAGGAGTGGAAATCAACTCTCATTACATTCTTTGAAAAAGTGTACTATGAGTCTGAGAGAACTATTAAACTTTACAGAAGAGAAAGCTAAACCTCATCAATCAAAAGAATGGAACCATCCTGGCCCTTTCCGAATTCATATTTTGTGTCTACCAATATCAAGCCATGTTCCAATGCCACACGCTGCAGCATGAAATAAATGGTATAACTGGTAAGCCTGGCTGACAGTCAAGAACTTGACTCGGTCAGTATCTGTACTCAATTATGATAATTCCCCACAAAAACATACAGCTGGTTACCTTGGCCAATTTTATTTGGATTGCTCAATGTTTATGCTCGATAAACTTACACTCACACACACACAAAATCCTTGGTAAAGGAAGCAGTACACCAAATACAAAATTAAAGACAAGATCAAAGCATACAACAAAGAGTTGTGACCCTACATGATCAATAAGGAACCAGAAAAACGAAAAAAAACTGAAACAAGAGGGGAAATAAATTAAACACTTTTCAAACTGATTAAAAGAATTTTTTTAAAGCCGTCTCTTGTCTCAATATGCTTTCAGATATAACATTTTAAGAGGTTCATTCCAGTAAGACGATAAGAAGAAAGGCAATTTACCTGTCCATACTCAAACAAGCTTAGTGCTTTCCTGCTTACTTCATCATACTCAGCTTCAGTCATTAGTCCGCGTTCAATTATCTGCGAGAAAATTGCATGAAGCTATATTAATACATTCAAACCCACTAGAAAATCCAGCACAACATAATGACCTAGTTCCATCTACAGCACAAATTGATTATCCGTTATTAGTATTACGATACTCTTTTCTCCTTCCCTTTTTGTCCCAGTTAGATAACAAATGATATCAAAGAGAGCAAACCTCATCTGGGGTTACAGGAACATCATGATCTGCAGCCTTAGTTGTCGGTGTGAGTATATTTGCAGGAAGCTTTTGGCTTTTTACCAAGCCTAGAACATGAATAAACAATGAGACAAAATTTTGTTTTAAAATTTAAAAAAATAAATAAATAATCAGAGAGCGCACCATCTGGAAGTACATTGCCACAGTAATTTCGAGCACCATTTTTGTAGACCGTCCATAATGACGTATCAGTACTTCCCGTCACAAAACCTCTGACTGCAAAATTAGCAGCAAAAGTAGTGTAACGACTTTATAACTTAATGAACGTATGAAATTTTTGACTCAACAACTACTAACTTTACGTGACAGAAAAAAGAGCAAGCCAATAAACTCATGGCTTTCGGTTATAAACTTATTATGACATCATCATCGCCAAAATTTTATCTGCAGTGTTAATTAAAATACTTTCCTTCATAATTATGAGAAGAAGTAAAGAAAAAGGTTTAAGCTATTATACTTTTCCTCCATAATTATGAAGATGAAAATATAGGATACCTCTCGAAAGACTAGGCAGATGCATAAATAGCTAATTTAAAAAGTGCTAAACACAATGAATCTAATATCTTACCCACAAACTCAACCGGAAAAACAGAACATTTCTTCGCAATTGTTACATTTTCATCTGGAGCCGAAACAACTGCGTTGGAAGTTATGTGTTGAGTTTTGTCAAACCACCATAAACTTGTCTCATTAAGGACCTAAATATCATAGAAACAATGAGATTTCAGATACTACTACTAGTTATCCATCAACCATGTATTGAATACTGTATTTTCGATAAAAAATTGTGTGATGATTCTGTTTCTATTTCCCGTAACAAATTCAACTAAACGCAATACAGAAAACTCACATATAAGAAATTTACTTCCTTTGGGGAATGAACTGGGAACACACCTGTCCTTTGAAGGGAATGGAAGCAAGAATTCTGTCAAATGCACTCTGCCTATCCGTCGTAACCATAACTAGATAATCCCCATTGTCATAAACATCTCTAACCTGTAAAACAGAGAATTACTCCTATTCCCATTTAAATTAAAAAACCCAAAAGTTGGTTTCTTGAGAAACAAAATCCCAAGTTATTTGTTAAGCAAAATCCACTACAGGCATTGAACAAATATATGAAAAACAAATGAAGCAAAAATAAAAAAATGTCATCTTTTTTTATTTGGGTTTTTCATACCTTGCCTCTAATTTTGGATTTGAGGCCAGGAACTGTGAGGTGGAGGTTGGTTTCGGAAAGGCAGTGAGACGACGAACTCTTGATAACGCCAAGCACCTCTTCTTTGCGAGTACCGTTGATCAGAGCTTCCAAGGACGGCGGTTGCTGGTAGTGCTGCTGGTTTTGGGCCGCCGTGACTGACATGGAGAATTTTGGGAAGTTAATGGATTTGGGTTTTGCGGTTGTGAATGTTGAGAAGGAAGAGAAAGAGGTATCGGGATTTGAGTGCTTGGGGATTAGGGCTTTGGGAGGGTTTATGGTTGGAGTATACTGAGCCATTTGCGGCGGTTGAAATTGGAGTCTCGCGGTGGCCGCAGATTCAGCCGTTGCGCTGTTATGTACTGTCGTTGGTTTTTACTTTTTAATTGCGTGAGGCATCAGCCGTTGGTTTTCAACGGTTAGATTTGTATGCTTTGATCTAAAGGATCAGAAAACTTGGAAAAAAAAAAACGAACAAAAATCAAACGAAAACTAATGAAAATGGTTTGAAATTTTTCAGTTTTAATAAAAAGAATCATGTTATAAGTTTAGTTTAATGATTAGTACAAGGCCCATATTAAAGCTAAAAATGGTCAAACTATAATAAATTATGATTTGTCGATTTTACCCATAACTTTTTTAGGTTGAGTTCCAGATTTTTGTCGTTAAAGGAGTTCATCATTGTTTTGCATACCTTCTTCTTTTTCATTGAAACAAAAATATAGATCTTCATGCTATTTAATTTATCTTTTGTATTATTTCGTTGAAATGTAATCGTCGTTATCATTCATAGTGAATTCGAGGTACTGTTTTTCAATTTTTCTTCATCAGTGGAGTTCATCGTTTGTTTCTCCAGAAAATAAATTTAAGATCTACATGCTATTCAATAATAACGACGGGTCAATGTTTCTAGACTGTAAAAATAAACTATTTCTAGATTTTAAGTAACACTGTTTCTGGAATCTAAGTCACTATTTATGGATCCGAATAAAATATACACATTGTTTCTTAAATGTAAGCTAGAAAAGAAATAGTGAAATTCACTGTATTTGGATTCAAAGCAAAATAAGCACCATGTTTCTTAAATATAATCAACTGATGCATGAAAGAAAAGAAACAATCAAAGATTAAAACATAGACTGTTTTTGGAATCTAAGTCACTGTTTTTGGAATCTAAATCACTATTTCTGAAATTTAAGTCACTTTTTCTGAAATTTAAGTCACTATTTTTGAAATTTAAGTCATTGTTTCTAAATTTTGGTTTTTTTCTTTCCAGATACAGTGTTTGTTTGTGCAAAGACAAACAAACACTGTATCTAATTTTTTTTTCCAGAAACAGTGTTATGTTTTGGATTCTCCATAAACAGTTTTATGTTTTGGTTCTTTTTTTTTTTTCCAAACACTTTTTCGTCGGTTTCTGCCATTAAACTTCTTTGAACTTGCTTCGGCTGCTTTAGTCCGACGAATGCTTCCTTTTTCAACTTTTGATTTTGTTGTTTTTGAAATGGGGGAATTGGATTTGATAAGAAGACAGGGAGTTATTATGGCAGTTTCGTGCTGGGTTGACGTTGGTGAAGAGTCAGGACAGTATCAAATCATTTAGGGATATTTACAAAAGTGTAGATTTGTAGCGGGTTGAGCTTGTAAGTTTGACCCGTGGACAATAGTTTTGGATGATTTTTTATTAAACTTTGAGCCTTTTTGGTTAAATAACATTTTGGGATGGTTTTTGGTTAAATATTTGTTGGCCTAAGCCCTTTTCATTAAAGCTCCCAAAAATCAATTGAAAAAAGCTTGCAGCGTCAAGGGCGGTTATGGGTGGTTTACGAATATGGGGGCGGCTGAGGAAGACTGGAAAAATGGAGGGGTGTGGGTTCAGGATTGGGATAGGCAATGGAGAAGGGGAAGCACGGTGACGACGACTGCATGAACATACCATCAGACAAAAGCCCAGTTTGGAAAGAAAACGACTTATTAATTAATGAATTAATGTAATTTTACAAATTATAAGTGAAACCTAATTGCATTTCATCAAAGCTTGTTCGTATGATTAATCGAAAAATGGTTATTGATGCGCAACTGGAAGGTATTTTGCACGATATATGGAACCTTGCAAGTTTGCAAGTGGTATGGAATCTGTGGAGTTTGTGTTTTCTCATCGAGAAACCAACAGAGCATCGCACGTTGTTGTAGCTTTCATGCAATCTATAGTGGGAACTTTTATTTGGAATTGTATTGGTGCCGATTTTCTTTTTAATATTCTTGATGAGAATGTGAACTTATCAATTAGACTTGATTGAATAAAATCTATAGTTTGACAAAAAAAAAAAAAAAACTAAAAAAATAATAAACAACTACATTTCATCATTATTCTAATTAGTAGAAGTATATGCGAACTAATCATGATACTCTTTCAAATCTTAATAGTAGTTTACAATGCAAGTCGATTTTTTATCCATATCGCAACCAAGATTTATGTGATAGGAATTTATGTCAAATCAAATGTTGTCATCTATGATTGCTACGACGTATCTCATGTTGAAGTAGATCTTACAAACAGAGCTTTATCAACAAGTATTTCGGCTGAAGATTTCTAAGATGAATCTTCAAGTGGTTTTGAGTAAGGCTGGGTTTAGTACGATTACCGTACCAAAACCATTATATCAATTACTATACCAAAATTTTGGCATCTCAAATCAATTACCATTGTCATGTCAAACTTTTAGTATATGAAGTTCGATATACCAAACAAATCGGTTGGTATGATATGGTAATAGCAATAAAACTTTGACACTAAGCCATTTTATCTGGGCCAAAATTTGAATTTTTTCAAGTCCAATATCAAATACCATAAAATTTTGCTTCAGTTATATGACAGCAAGCTTTTTGTTTATAATTTTTTAGAGATAAGCCCTTGCAACTCATGTTTTCTAAAAAAAAAACCTACATGTATGTAAACATCCAACAAAAACTCAAAATTCAAATAAATTGCCATACAATAATATAAGTAAAATTTGATTACAAATTATTTACAACTTATGCCACGTTCCTTCTAAATCATTACTCACACACACTTGAATTTTGGTTTCAATCAAAAACATTAAAAACATAAGCATAAGATACGATATTACTATTGGTATTAGAGGAGAAATTTAAGTTCATGTCTATAAGCATAAGATACCTATGATGTATCAAGTCTGAGAGCTATTTGCATACTACAACTCGAAGCTTTTTAATGTTTGACACATGTGGTAAGCACATGTTTAAGCTCTTGAGCGGTCAGTGTTCAATGAACTTGCTCAACAGACAAGCATCTGTACATTCATCATGTGTCCATCACGTAGCACAAGACCATGTTAACCTTAATGCAATACACATCGACCTTTCCAGGTAGCCAATGTCCACTAGGATATTGAACCAATGTTCTCTCATAATTCTCATACATAATTTGTAATTCATGCATTTTAAATTTTGTAACTTTTGTGCACATTAATTTTTAATTAATAGAGAATTAAATCTTTAGTAGCCTATTCGATAAAAAAAATTTGATGTTATCACTCCAAAATTTCTATATAAGTCTTGGATAATTTGGCATGGAGACTTATTTTTTGCATTACTTGCTGGTTCTTATACCACTAGCGAAACAAAAGTATTTTTTAACATGATTTTGCTCCCCTAATGACCCAAAATCTGTGATCATTACCTACTTGAAAGATTGGCTACGGGTGAATATGGTTTCTTCTGTAGAACCTCTTCGAACAAATGTTTTTCTTTATTGGGAACCTTATCCTGAGGGTTGGGTAAAGCTTAATGTTGATGGGTGTCGCAAGGGAGAGGTCAACTTCATTAGTGTTAGCAGTGTCCTCAGAAAACTCGTCGGGGGCATAGGTTTCTGGGTTTTGTGCTAATCTTGGTCGAGGTGAGATTCTATGTACTGAAGTTTTGGGTGTTTTTATTGGGCAACAACTTGCATGGAATAATGGAATTAAGAAGATTATGGTAGAATCGGATTCTACTCTTGCGATTCAATTGATTTCAAATGCAAAAGTGGATAATGACCATCTGGGAAGTTTAGTACTGAATTGTCGTACCCTTATGCAGCAAAGTTGGTCTTGTGAAATTCGTCATATCTATCGTAAAAGAATTTTTTGCTGATGATTTGGCTTGTTTGGGTTTGTTATGAAGTTTGGGTCCAGTGTTTTTGAGCAAGCTCATCCTTCTTGTCATCAATTATTAGTTGCATATATAGTTAGGGTCTTGTGGCCTCGTGATATTCTATTGTAATCTTCCTCTTCTTTCGGGTCTATGCCCCGTTGTTAACCAAAAAAAAAAAAGAAAAACACTTTAACAATGCAAAACAAATGTTTAAGAGGAAATTGTAGCAATAGGCCCTCTAACCCAATTTGAGCAATGATCCCTCTACCAAAAATTCATGACCATTGGTTCCTTAACTTATCAAAACGTGTAGATATAATCATTTTCCTTAACTCAGCTAGAACTTCCGTCAAAACGAGTCAAGTGCCACGCACATGAGGTTGAATCACCAGGCAAATATGGATAACCAAATGAGAAAAATTGTAGCAATGGTCTCTTAACTTTAACCCAATTAGAGAAATGGTCTCTCAACTTGAACCCATTTGAAGCAACGGTCTCTCAACTTTTACCCAATCGTAGCAATGATCTTTCCAGGATGACTCATTTTGATAGAATTCTGACTAAGTGGACAAAAAGGACCATAGTTGCATTTTTTGATAAGTTAAAGATCAATGGTCATGTGTTTTTAATTGAGGGATCATTGCTCCAATTTGATTAAAATTGAGAGACGATTACTATAATTTTCTCATTTTTTAACTAACAACATAGTGTCTAAAAGATGTGTTTGCTGATAGTTAGATTATTACTTAAGTATTAATTAACATGTTAATTTTTTATTAATGACATATTATTCAGTATACAAATTTGATTTTTAAAACTTTAGTATCTCTAGCATTACTTTTAATAAAATAACGTAATGCTCGACACGACTACCACGTGTAGGTGGCGCCCATCGGCCCATGCCAAACAACTTTTCACATCACATGCGTCAAAAGTTCACTGCCACTCTTTCCCAAAAGTGTCGTCAAAGTCACACCAAATCCACCGCCTCATTTCCCACCTTCACCGCTGTACTCCCGCCCGCACCCGATCCGCCCCAAAACGCACTCCATTTCCACCCCTCGGATTCCGAAACCAGTCGTATACAAAGAGGACACGTCGGCAGAGGTAAAAAGGCGCAAAACACTAAAACCCCGACCAAACCTTTCGACGTAATAAATAAATAAAAATATTCAATCTTCTCTCTTCTTCTTATTATTTTTGTTACCAAATAAAACATTGGGAATTTCCCTCATCAAATCTTGCAACCCGGGATTTCTAGGGTTTCTGGTTCGATCGATTTCTCGATTTCTCGGTCGCGGTTGTTCGCCGCTCCTCGCTCACGAACGCCGCTGGCTGTTTCCGATTTGTCGGTTTCCTTCCGATCTCTCTGTACAACTCTGAAATGTGACGGATATTGGGTTAGTTAACTCAAAGCTTCTTTCTTTTTCCCAATTGTTCAATTTTTTTTTTTGGATTTGTTGGTCATTAGATGAAATCGTGGATTTGGGTTTTGGTTTATTTGCTCGGAATTTTTATTTTTATTTTATTTTTTGCCTTGTGATTGAGTTTAAAATTTTACTTATTGGATTTACTGGGTACAATGTAGTCGCGGAGTTGAGTGAGATTTTCGTCTGTTTTTTTTACTCGAAATTTGATTCTAAGACAGTGGAATTCTTTAGATTTTGGATTTCTATTCTGGGTAGCCAAAAAAATGTGTAATTTAGTTGATTGAACTGAATTTTGTATTGCTTTTTTTGTTTTGATGCGAAAAAAAAAGAAGAAAGTTTGGTTATGTAGGAAAAAACCCAGAAGCGTGAATTGCCATTACAATGTACTGATTTTGTGCTTCTGGATTAAAGTAGTTTGTTACTCTGAATTGATGAGGAAGAAGAGGAAAGGCGGTGAGGCTGACCCGTACCCAGATCCATTGGAAGATGTGACATCACAGGCGGAAGATGTGACATCGAAGTCGTGCAACTCTAGATCATCGGCCCTTACATCGCATTATTCTCTAGAGGATTTTACAAGGTTGAAGAAGCGGTGCAAAGAAGATGATGGGAGCACTGAACCTGTGGTGTCGCATACAAGTAGGCTTGCAGGCATTGCCACTGCTCCGCCATGTGGAACTTCGTCTTTGGTTGCACCCGGAAGAGGTATCAAGAGGAAGATAGGGTGTATAGATGTTGCTACCCAGATGGGTAGGAAGAATAAGATTGAAGAAGATTATGTTTCGGGTGAAACACTTGGGCATGGAAAGTTTGGGTCGGTTTGGTTGTGTCAGTCCCGGGTTAGTGGTGCAGAGTATGCATGTAAGACTCTGAAGAAAGGGGAGGAGACTGTTCATAGGGAGGTGGAGATAATGCAGCATTTGTCTGGTCATCCAGGGGTTGTGACATTGCAGGCTGTGTATGAGGAGTCGAATTGTTTTCATCTTGTGATGGAGTTGTGTTCTGGAGGGCGCCTAATTGATCAAATGATTCAGGAGGTTCAGTATTCAGAGCAACGGGCTGCTAATATATTCAAGGAAGTAATGCTAGTTGTCAAGTACTGTCATGATATGGGGGTAGTGCACAGAGACATAAAGCCAGAGAACATACTTCTCACAAAAGCAGGAAAAATAAAGCTTGCAGATTTTGGGCTGGCTATGAGAATATCAAATGGTGAATACCTTGCCCCTATTTCAAGGATATTATTATTTTCTACTTTTTTACTGTATGTTTTTGTTTTTCTTAACTGTTTTCCGATCGTAGAGCATCCTGATTCTCTATAAAAATGTTTTAAATGCATGTTCATATTATCAACAACTATCATGAGCACACTTTGTAAGGGTGTGAGGATAGGGTCATTCAAGGAAGATTTTTATTTTTTATTTTTTAGAATGTAGCATTCTTAGTAAGATGGTACCTTCCAGTTACATTTAAGCTCACACAATAATGAAATATTAAATCAGGACATGTATCCTTCTGGAGGATAAACTAAACTTCAACCTGTATATAAGAAGTATTTATGCAAGATCTGTGACTGTGCCTGAGCAGGCCATATGATTATCTTGTTAGACAGAGAAATTTTGTCAGACTTTTAGTGCTCTTATACATGTTCTTATCTTCTGCGGGTAGACTTTCTTACTGAACTTTATGTTTATAATCATACATGTTTGTCTGCCAGTTCCATGCAGGAAAGACATAAAATCAAAGGCTATCAAGGCTTTAGTATTATCCTTTGGCTGCTTGCCTGGGTCCATCATTGTGAAATGATACAACTTCCAGAGTCCTGTTCTAGATTGAATTACTGTATTTAGTTTATATTAAACCTTTAAGCTTATGTATCTCTACTACAACAGTGAGATCTTAACATGTACTCAGTGCTTGGTTCTTTTATCCAGGTGACATATATCTATCATCTGTTATCATTTTATTGGGACTCTCTTTCTATATTTCTTTATAATTATTTTACCAGAAATGTGCTGATATGTCATTTACAGTTCCTGGTCTCGTTCCAATTTCTGTTGATGCTGCACTCTTTCAACTTTAGGTACTTAAATTTGTTAGATCTAGTGGTAGGGGCTGGTAGCTTTCCATGTCAAATTTTTGACGTGATCCAATATGTAGTGTGATAGTAATAAGTGGGAGCCTGAGTTCCTATTGTGATCATTCATTTATGAATATTGTGTCCAAGTAGTATCATTAAAGAACATTATCTTTATTGGTAATTTTGTAAGATGTCGACATGTTTCTTTGGAAATCTTCATAGTATTTTGTATCCTCTATTTTGTATATTGATTAGCTGATTGCAATGTTTTCTCATGCTTTCTGCAGGTCAAAATCTGACTGGTTTGGCTGGCAGTCCAGCTTATGTTGCACCAGAAGTTTTGCTAGGAAAGTATTCTGAGAAGGTGGACGTCTGGAGTGCTGGTGTCCTCCTACACGCACTCTTGGTTGGCATTCTTCCATTTCAAGGAGATTCCTTAGAAGCAGTTTTTGAGGCAATTAAGAACGTGAAACTTGATTTCCATTCAGGGATATGGGAGTCAATTTCGAAACCTGCTCGGGATCTTCTTGGGAGAATGCTGACAAGGGATGTTTCAGTACGGATAACAGCAGATGAAGTACTAAGTAAGTTTCTGGTCATGCGTAATATGAGAAGTTTTAACCATGTGCAACCTCTTTGATTAGGTTTATGCAACCCCTTTCACATGTTTGTAAAAAATTTCATGTTCATTAGTTGGGAGTTGCTCATATGCGATCTGTTTTGTGTTGGAGGAAAAGTACAACTAATTAGCATGTCGATGGACGTTTACTTCTATAACTTGTCAACCATTGCCTTCTATATGATGCTTGTTCTCAGATATGTCATCTATGGTGTTTTTGAAATATATTAAGATGCGTTTCTTTCCCTCCTCCATTCTTTACAATCACGCACATGCTGGTTGACTAGTTACGGTAGTACTTTTGGGAATTTTTAAGGAATGACCACCTAGCAGACTGAAATGAAATACTGTATGACAATTTTTTATTATAAATATAGTTATAAATAAATTATGTTACTTGTTCTTTTTATTTTGGTTTACCAAAATCTTTCTTCTCTCTTACAGAGTATTTAGTCTTCATTTCTTTTAAATACTTCAATTGGTACACGCATGAAATTGGCCAATTTGGCAGCTTTTTGCTCAATTTCTCGTGGAGAGAAATTATTATCAGTACTGAGTCAAGTGTTAAGCCATCCCTGATTACTCAACATTTATAATACTTTGTCCTTGTTACTTCTCTCTCTTGACATTGCAACAAAGGCATTGTGTTTTCTGTTGATCTTTATGTTATGTATTTCTTTTGCAAGTTTTAGTGGTCCAAACAAATGACATATATTTGGGTTTTCTCAGGGCATCCATGGATATTGTTTTATACTGAGCGAACACTAAAGGCACTAACCATTAAATCAAGATTGAAGAACCAAGCAGGAGAACCTTCTCGCCAGCTTGTCATTCCACCCAGACTCAAGGCATGTCTAAACCAGTCAGAAGATGGCTCTCTCAGTGAAACTTCAGGTCTCCCTTCGTCTTCTGATAGCTGCAAGTCAGAAGATGGGGGCGATTCTGGTTTAGTGGACGCACTTGCCACTGCAGTTTCACATGTGAGAATTTCTGAGCCAAAACGGAGCAGGGTGTGCGGTCCAACAGGTCGTCCAATCGAGCAGCAGTGTTCATCTAACATGAAAGCTAACAACCTCTGTAAAGCGTTTTGACCCTGGTGACAACCTGACACCTTCAATATCATTATCTCCACTGTTTTTAAGCTGGGGAATTGAAAGTAACCTCCCGGGTAATTTTCAGTGAGCAAAGATAACAACTTGACATATGTCGACTGGATCGAGGTAGTAGTTTGGGTGTCGTTTACATATTGCCTGTGAAATCTCGCTACAACTCTTCTTTCTCTTTCATATTTCTTTCCTTCAACCTAATAATGATTCTAACCTGATGAAGTGAGAGAATCCATGTACAGAATGAATGTGTAAATAGGATGATGCTGCATTGTATTTTGATATGTTTGAAAAAGTGTTTTCTTGAGCAATGGCCTTCCACCTGTGAATTGTTCACAGATTGTGATCTTAGTATAGCAGTGTAGATAAAAGATCACATGAAAATTAAAATGCACGGCATGTTATTGGTTCGGAAGGCCATGGTCGCATCCCTTGAGCGCAGGTAATTATTTCCCCTTCCATCTATGGTCATTTCAATGGGTTTGCAGCATATAGGTGTTAACGCTGGGCACTTTTAGGCCCGAGTAGTGGTGCAAGCCAGAAAGGGGCCATGAAAAGCCCAAAACAGTTTGACAAGCTCAAAGGCCATGGGGCTTAGAGGAAGATACTTCCGAGCGCCAGGTTCGACAGCCTATGAGCTCAGCCCAACCAGAATGTGTGAAGATCTTGTTGAGCACAAGAGCACGTGGACACACTGACAACTTTATGATGTGGGTCTTTAATGATAGGTCTACTCAAACGTCAATCAAAACATGTGGCGATCCTCTATTAGTGGCAAGAGCTTGGAATGGGACTTAAAGTTGGTTTAAACTGCGCTCGGAGAGATAGGGTTAGATACCGTATCTTTACCTCTTGGCTCTCTTTGCCTGAAAAGGCGCGCCATCTTAGACTGAACGCATGTCCTTTCACTGCCAAATATTGGATGGATAGGTAAAAATGTGTTAGGACACTAGTCTACATTGGCTAATTAAATGCCACGTGGGGAAGAATAAAGGGCTAAAGACTTATGGAATGGGGAATGAACGACTGAAGAGAGAGTTCATGCATTAGCCGAGCACTATTTTTTTAGCCTTGCAGTCAAAATAATTAGAGTACCACAAAGTGATGTAGCCTAATGTTGAGAGTGAATCACTTAAATTTTTGTGTTCATTTCAATTTTTTTTTCCTCCAAGTTTCAGCGTAAACAGTTTGGTGCCGTCTGTGGAAAGCACTAACTATTTGTTTACGTTTTCTACCTAGTTGTCTTAGGAACTTTCCATGGTCGTGCTCTACCGAGCAGTATGACCAGCAGAAGAATAAGGGATAAGACCCTTTCGGGCAGACCCGATGCGAATTTTGGAAGAAGAAGGCGAGAAGAGAGGGTCAAGCATGCCAACCAGGAGGAAAAGATGAATGACATACTTGTTGACGTTGGGGAGATGAATGAAGTAGGAAACCTCATCGATGCTTAAACACCCTGCTTCAAGACAAGCGTGACGACCTATTGACTACCTCTTGGAACATAAGGTAGTTTTTTAGAAGAAGTACTTCATGTGATTTAATAAAATAAAAAAAGAAGGTGCTTCATGTGATTTAAAACCCCCCCCCCCCCACCAAAAAAAAAACATTTTAAATGATTTTTTAAGATGCGTTTTTTAAGTGCCAGAAAAAAATTAAAATGTCAGTTGCAAGAAATTCTTACTATGCCAGTCGACAGATGGAAAATGTGACAAATGATTGTGGAAACCAACAACTTTAGAAAAGAGACATTGAGTACAAAAATACTTCAGAAGCAACGTGGGCATGGCGGAATTCATTAATTATAGGATGATCGGCTACAACAATACATGCCACTGTACTCTTGTATACATAATATTACAGGATTTATCCGTGGATTGGTAGACCTTTAATTTCTTTTGCTCTAATTGATAAGATTCTTTATGTTGTAGAAAAAGTTATTTAGTTTAAGACAAGTTTTATAAGTGGTGGCGGAGCTAGAAATTGAGGTCAAGAGTCTTTTAGGCTATTTCATAATTAAATAAACTATAAGAGAGAAAATTTAGACGCTTTTTTTTTTTGGGTATTAACAGAAATAATTATTTTGATACATTTTACATTTAGGAGAGATTTTGTCACATCCCGGTCCGGAGCAGATCACTTCTCAGGACCGCTCCACTACCGTAGCACGATATTGTCTGCTTTGGGCTTACCATTCCCTCACCGTTTTGTTTTTGGGAATTCACGAGCAACTTTCCAATGGATCACCCATCATGGGATTGCTCTAGCCCCCTTCTCGCTTAACTTCGGAGTTCCTAAGGAACCCGAAGCCAGTGAGCTCCCAGAAGGCCTCGTGCTAGGTAGGGATGGGAATATACATATAAGGATCACTCCCCTGGACGATATGGGATGTCACAGATTTGAGATAAGTCATACAATAAGTCTACCATAATAATTTGATATCGAACTAACCATTCGTCAAAAACGAACATAAGACAGCCTACTTCTAATTGGAGAAAAATACACTTATGCTAATCACATTGGCATATATAATTATAAATTAAAGAGAATGATGAACCCAAAGTTTTAATGAGACATGATTATTGACTCTTGAGCAAATTATACCATAAGCATAAAACTAACTGTTAAAAACATATGGTGGCAACACACTATGTATAGAGTGGACATTATTAAAATTAAGTTTAGTCGCTTAATATTACGGTCTAGTGGTATTCTTCTTTACTTGTAAGTGAAAGGTCTTAGGTTTGATTTTCGCTAAAAGCGAATTTGAACTACATTATTACTAGCCCATTGTAGGACTAAGCTCATTTCCCCTTTTAGTATAGAGAACATTGTTTGTTTAAAAAAAAAATAAAAAAAAAATAATAATAATAAATAAAAAAAAAAGAAATTCTTCACCATAATTACTCTTTTATGCAGTTGATATGTGGTGTTATAACAATTTTGTAGGTTAGTTTGTGTAAAAGAGCAGGGTGATACATACTAACCTACAAGGTTGACTTGAACCAAATATGACAAATAAAATTATTTGAACCGAATATTATTTATGTCACATTCTTTTATCTTGCTACAATTTAGGTGCATGTTCTCAGCATTTGCATTCATAAATGACTTGCGTTATCTTCGAATGTCGGCTAGCACGTGACCATCCCAATATCCATGGAACATCAGGATCGAAGCGTGTCAATACGATCCACTAAAATGGACTTAAGTCTCAACTGTTGTTTTTGTTTGATGGGATTAAACAACATTATTGGTGGGATACATATGTTGGATTGAAATTCAAGATAACAGGGGTTCCGTAACCCATCGTTGGAAATGGGTTACAAGTCCAAGAAGAAGGCTCGTGCCTCCATTTTGATGGTTTCTCCTTGATCACTACATCGTCTTCTTCTCCTCACTTATTCATCTCTCCTCTTCCTCTCTCTAGATCAAGTCTTTTCTCAAATCTAGGTCGCACTATGGGTTATGGTGTTGTCAGGTTGTCGTTATGGGTGGTGATTGTCGGTTCGATGCTTGATCGTCATTGTTGGTTGCAATCTGGCGAGCAATGATCTCGTTCTTTCTCTCAAGGTCGCGTTGTGAGTAATTTTAACATTGTGGGGTCATCAGAATGGCACTGTGGGGTCGCATGTCGTCAGGAGGGGTTGTGGTTTTGATGAGTGGGTGGGTTACGAGCGTTATGGCATCGCGGGTTGTTTAATGGTTCTGTCATGAGCGTGATCGATGCTCCTAGAGTTTTTTTTTTTTTAACATTTTTTTTTAGGCTACATCTAGCCCTAAAAACACATGGGAGCCCGTACCAAATTAACGGCCCAGTCTTGGTTCCTTTTTATTTTTTATTTTTTTTTATTAGTTTAAAAACATGATTTTCAGGGTTATTTTTCAACTATTTGTTTGATTAAGAAAACATTAACAAACAATGACCATTTTTTTGTGTGTTTTTTTATTAAGAAAAAAATGTTGTGCTTTGTGTTTAATTTTCTTGATTGAAAAGTTCATAAAAAGGTGATAAAATTTAACATTGATAGTGTAAGGACCTAAACCAAAAACATGAACAAACAACATACCTAAATTGTAAGGGCAGTACAATTTTGTTATTTGAAAGCATATACAAGCAAATGGATCTAAATTGTAAAGTCATTACAATGTAGTTACTTAAATGCTACAAATACAAGACTTAGCTTATCTGTGCATGTTCATTTCATTCATGTGCAATCAAATTATTTCAGAGGGCGAGATGGGCATTTGTAACTTCCACTATACTTCGTTACTAACTTGCTTCAATTAGGGAATAATGCAGATGGATCAATTACGCTGGGTGCCCTAATGTAACCTTGTTTGAATTCATTTCTAGATCATAGCGTAGCGCGACTCTCAACGTCCAATTATGAAACTAGACCAATATCATATAGTTCCAACGAGGCTTTACTAGCATAGGATGGTGAAATCAGCGGCCTTGTTTGCTTTGTTTCTTGAGCTTCGTTTTGGCCCTTTTCTTCACATCAGAGTGGGTTAGAAAGACATCGTCATAAACTATATTAAGGAGTAAGGAAAGGGCTTCCATGACAATGAGGTCCTTATTGCATGGTGTTATAGGGCCTAGCTTGTTAGGCTTTGGAATCCACGACCTGTGCATCTCCGAGAACTGAAAGCCAAGAAAGCTTAATGCAAGCAATATAGGTAATCCAGCAGCAATCGAGAGCTGAAGGTCTGATTCCACCTAGTGGCCAATTCAACCAACAGAGAAAAAAACCCTAGCCCTTAGCGCAAGCACTAAGTAAGTAAACTACTTTTTCACGAAGTTAGCTGCTTGGCATAAGTAGCTTGGCTTACTCATGTGGAAATAAAATAACTAGGGAATTCATATACTAATCTTTTAATCTAGCTAGAGAAGTTTGTTTGTTTATTTAAAAGTAGATTGGGAGTTTAGGCAGATGTTAAATTAGGGTAAGCTTGACTATTCTAATATACATGCCACTTAGCTAAACGAAATCTTGAGTATCGACTGTCGTGCGGATGCTCCTGTAGGTAGAAGCTACTTCACTTTTAATGTTCAGCGCTCCCTTCGAATTGATATCCAAAGATTTCTTGTAATATGATGGTTTGAAATGATGGTTTATTACAGGTTCTGGTGAACCCGCAGTGACATGAGAGTTGGTTCCTTTGTCGTTGCCGGGGAGCTCTTAGTGCGAAGACTTTAGGATAAGTTGCTAAAACAAACAGAAGGGGAGGATCGGCCCGTTCAGTATAATTCCAAAGAAAGACTGTTGGCAGCATGTATTGACATTTATTTTGCTCCTTCGCTTCTCACAACTGCTCTTTCTACATCCCCGAATATATGGTGCCAAACTGTCGCCCGTTTCCATATTTCTTCGATAATAGAGTTAGCTATCTTTGTGGCATCTATTGTACAATGGGTTCTCCCGATAACTAAAAAGTGTATCATGCCTGAATCTAACTAGGGTTCGTGGTGGTGGAGGAACTGGATCGAAAAAAAAAGGGCTTTAGTTGTAAGATATCTAATGAAACCGTTGCTAGAATTGAGATCTCATTAAAAGAGAAAGATAAGGCAAAACCGATGATTTCTTAGTCACGACCGGCTAAAGCTAAAGTTCCACTAAAGTGCGTTTCCACAAGGTAATAGGAAATATAAGGTTTTCATGAGGCTGATCTTGAGCCGCCATCCAAGCACATATACCTTCAAGAATCGAAGTCGATTTGCTTTATAAGAAGAAGATATCAACGAACTTCTATAAATGGTTTCACGGTCTAATAACGAACCGTTCTGATTAGTTGATAATATTAGTTGATAGTTTTGTGGAAGATTCCTGTGAAAGGTTTCCTTAACTTCATAATTTATGTCGAGTAGACCTTGCTCTTGTGAGAGCTTTTTCATCCTACTATAACGAGTGAAAGTGGAGGGATTTTTCGATATTAAGATAAAAGGGTAGGTTGAATTGTAACTACCACATGAGTATGAGAATGAGTTTCTTCGCCTCTGACTTGAGATGAAGAGAAATGTCTATCTATTTTATTTAGTTATTTAGTTAAACCAATGAGTTGTTATTGTAGCAAATAGCAATAACCATTTCATCCGACATGTGTATTTTTTAGTTTCCAATGGATTTACATCTTTCATTAATGGAAATTTTTTGATGTAGTGAGTAATAGCTCTGATGGTTCTTCTCGATAGATTAAGCTACTTACTATAGTTAGGGTATTGAACAACGGGTGGCAACTTGCCCAATAAGAAGTCACCTGAGTGAAAGAGACTAACAAGCGAGAAACTTGACTTGGAGAAAGAAAGGGGCGCGCTAACTTACTAATAATATAGGGCTTTTCTCCGCTTGATCAGAATCTATTCTATGATTGAATAGCAGAAGTGCTACTAAGTAGTAGAAACTTGGAGAGACGGACTGCTTTTTATTTGTTTTTATTTTTCATTTAGAAAGAATAAGTAAAAAAGAAAAAACAAAGAAAACAAGAAGGGAGGGGTAGGGATATTTGCTTAGTGCTTGCGCTAGGGGCTTATACCCAAAAATTATGACACGCACTAGATGTAATGGGACGGACGGGATGAAACCAATAAATAAAAGACTACAAAAGAAGATAACAAAAAAGATGGATTTGCCCACGGAGTGGTGAAATTACTTTCTTTCGAGTGATTTTATTCATCAATAGGGGACCATTCCATACCATAGGAAGTTGCTTCTTGGAATGTCGTTGTTCAAGCACAGCCTGACCAACTGATCCATGCAAATGAAGAAGAAAATATCGCAGTAGAACAAGCTTACCTGCAATGGAGTCAAGGGCTTTAGCGCTCCTGTTAGAAAAACAGCCCCTGGTGATGCATATCATGGTCCCAGAAGTGGTACAACCTCCTAGTATAAGAACCAATCTCAGAAAAACCAAAAGAAAATCATGTATTGGTCCGGGAAAATCCAGTATAGGTAAAATAAGAGATAAATAACTAGAAATGTTTTCATGACCTTATTGAGACTCGACCAAAATTATTTTTTATTTATTTTTATGAAGGATCTTCCTCACAAAGCCAAAGAGTATTCATAGCTTTAATTGTAGTGATGGTGTTGGAAATCGAATACTTCCTTAGCCCAACATGTTGAGACCAGAGCGTGACTAGGGAACGGCTTTTTAAAAACTCCCATTGTATTGTTGGGGTTCTTTGGAGCTTCATGTTCATCCACCACGTCGATTTTTACTTCTTCTATGAAATCTTGGATTTTTTTACTTAAAAGCCTTCAATGACAAAGATTTCACTACACTACTTATTACGTCAAACATTCCTCTTTCTACTTCTGCTGACTCTCGTGCGGATAGAAATGGAGGTCGGGATTCCCGCATCACCGCGACAATTCAATGAGCGAGACTTGCACTCAATAGTAGAACAATGAAAGCAGTAATGGCACTCCCCATACTTAGATGGTCCGGCTACAGATGGTTCTCCATTTTCTCTTGATTTGCTTGCTCGAGGAAATGTATTATGATTCCCCTTTCTTTTTATTAGTTTTAGGGTTGGGTTTGAGAATTGGAGAAAAAGAGAGATACTTACAGGGTTGGTTGGCCTTACTCTGTCTAGAGGAAGCATTGGTAGGGATTTAGAGGACCTTGATTAGATATTGATTAAGTGTTGCATGATCTCAGTTAGCTTCACTTGGGGTTTCCTTCACATGAAATGCAATGAAATCTTATGGTTGTTATGAAATGAAATATTATATTGTTTGATTTCGAAGAATGTGCCAAGTAGATAAATAAACCAATGGATGAGATTGAGATTAGATAATCCAATTCAATGGTTGTTATGAAAAGAAATCTTATCTTGTTAGATTTTAGATCAAAACAAACCAACATATGAGATTAAGATAAGAGAACCTAATCTAACGGTGCATAACTAGCATAAGTGATGAAATCTAACTTTGTCAAAATTTGAATATTTTTAGGTTGAAAAGTTCATAAAAAAATTAAGACAACATGTCCAAAAATCAACTTAAGAAAAGTTAAGACAAAAATAAATTTACTGCGTAATCAAATACTACATAGCTAAATATATAGCCCCATATAGAGTCTGAAATGCATATAGCCTCTCATTAAGAGAGATTATTTTATAGATCTCCAAAGATTCATCAGAACTCTAAATTGGTTATATTCATCATTTCTTCAGCCCAATATAAAACCCCTCATTGGGGATTTTCTAGCCAATCCTAAATATAATAACCTATCCTATCATGCCCTAAAAGTTTGTCACTCATGAGTAACACGGTCAGGCCGGCGGCGCCCCATCATGCAAAGAAGAAACGAACAAACTAATGTGTTGTTTTCGGTTAATCTTATTGCCTATCCATAAATATAACCACACGATTGTATGCATATCTACCGTTGACCCCAAATAATATAATCACACCCATTTGTTGCTATCTTAATATTTAAACAAAAAAAAAACCTCAATCTCGATGTCAAATTTTTATTTAAATTTCTTAAATCCTCTCGATGTGCCCTTTCTTGCCATTCACTTTGAACACAAGAAATTATGGAAGTGGAAAGCAAGGCCAAGCTATTCACAAAAAAGAAGAGGTTTTCTCACTCAACCATTCTCAGCACCATTTCCCTCTTCTCACTCTTTCTGATTCTTATCCTATTTCATGCACAACCCTCTCCTTCCTTCTCTCCTGCCTCAAAACCCCGAGACTCGAAACTCCGAAACTCGGTTACATTACTTCCTCTCAAAGACACAAGGTTTGCCAACACTGCAATGGAGGGAAACACTTGGTTCATGAGCTCCTTGAGTGACACATTTGAAGAAAATGAATCCGAATACCTTTATTTCCCTTCCGAGGCAACCAACGGAAGGCTACTGTCATCAAAGGGAACGACATAAAAGATGGCACCAAAAACTCATATGCCTTGGCATATCCTGATGGCTTACCATACTCCACCACGTTCTTGAAAGGCCTCGCGTTTGTGTCCGACACATTCTATGACTACGGAAACTTGTGGCACCGGTTAACTGCCATGATGCCTTTCTTCGGTTGGTCTATGACAAATGGATGCGCAAAGCCGGCAAGATTGGTACTTTTCCACTCGGGAGAGCTTAGAGTTGGAGAGAAAATGGGGTTGTGGATTCAGAATGTGATGCAAGCGAATTTCGGGCAAGTGCAGGTCGAAGAGTTCGAGAAGGGAGAAGAGCCTTATTGATTCGAGAAGGCGGTTGTGATGAGGCATAATGTTGGGAAAATGGGGAAGAAGAAGAAGCTTCAAGTGTCCGACTTGTTGAGATGTAAAGCAAGAGAGTTTTGTGGAATAAACCCTAATGGCAGACGCAGAGAGGTCAATGTGAGAGGGGAGCCAAGCATTAGGTTGACGTAGAGGACCAAGATCGTTCAAGAATCCGACGGCTGTAACTGCTGTGTTCTCAAGGGAGTGCGCGGCGGTGGATGGGTGCACGTTAAAGGTGGTTCCGTCTGAAGATCTGGATTTCTGTGTCAGGTTTGCTCTCTCTCTTCCTCCAGCAAGTTGTTTTCATTTCTTTATTCTGAAGAGCCAAAGTTCTTAAGGTTAAACATGTTGCGTTGACAATAATTAGGTGAACTTATGGGGTTGATGACAGGCATTTCCTATTTCAAAATATATTAGCTTTAATTGATAATTTAGTTTTGACTTAAGTATACGTGTTATGGATTAGCAAAAGTGGTCACGAAGATCGTGTTGTTATTACATGTATTGTGTGTTAAGTGAGTATTTCAAGTTAGAGGAGTATTAGTGTTAGTTATACGTAAATACGTGACATGCTCAGAAGAAGTCATGCGCCCATGTCCAATCTGACGCTAGGGCTTCCTGGTCGAAGTTTGTAGCTTAACATAACAAACTCGGTGTTCTTAAACGGGGTTAGACTAATGACAAACACAGACATCCTTGCATCCCCACATGGAGCCCAGCTAACAAACATGCTCTTCATGGATAGAAACAGTAGCATAAAGGAGTTTTTTCCCAAAGGATGGCTGGAGCTTGCTGGGATAGGTCAGTATGCTCATCACTGGATGGCCGATCAATCCGGTATGAAGCACCGGTGTGCTTGGTGGTATCCCTATGCCGAAAAAGAATGCCCGGAACCTAAAAACAACTCGAATGCTTTTTGTTTTACAAAGACGGCCGAGTCGGTCACAATGAAACCTACTTTGCAGAGTTGGCACGAACTGTCCTCAAACAAGTAAGAACAAGCAAGTTAGAACAAGACATCGAGAGTTCGCAGAGAGATTCAAACGTTTGCCAATGTAGCTAGCGAAAGGTTTCACTACTTTGTAACCATATATCTGTAACAAACATTTTATGACAAAAATTGCATCTTTTCGTTCTCAAATGGATCATTTCTCCCCTAGTGTTGCTCTAAGCACAGTACTTTGAGAAGCTCGAACCAAGATTGTAAAGATGTTCAACGTGTTTAGTAACATGAACATGTGGATAGCTTTACAATGAAACAAGTACTTATGTTGTCGAGGAAACCTCTTTTAGCCTTAGAAAACACATGTCTGGAAGGCACTAAGTATCCAATTTTCATCTGAACAGTTTGGACCAAAAGTATACCACGAAGAAACAAAGTAGTCCAAAAGCCACCACGTGGACGACATGGTTTGATCCACTCCGGATAATACTTCTGTTCAATCTCCTGACATTATTCTTCAACCCTGCTTGACCTTTCAACAGCGTCATATGCTGTAATCAAGACAGACAAAGATATAGGTTTCAGAAAGCTGTGTATATCCTCCCATCATACTGCAATTAAATTTCATTTCAGAAACTTCCTTTCCATCCACTAAAAAAATCCTAAAGTACAGGTAGGTTCTCCGATGATTGTTAAAAAATAAAAAAATAAATAAAAAAAAAAGTTTTTCTCTTGCAGTTTTCGATCTCTTTAAGTTCTTACTTGGCGTCAATTTTTTATTTTTCACCCAATTTTTTAATTTGCAGAAATCCTGTGTTGTTCCAAATAAAGTGAAATATGAAAGCAACAATGTCTAAAGTTTGATGGCATACCAGCTGATCCAGAAATTCATTCTGGAATTTTGCTTCCGTACCTATAACTTGAGCTACCTGCGCCAAAATAAGAGAACAGTATTAAATTTATTTGCAATCAAATTGCGGAAATCAATTTTACAGGTCATAATGCACCATAATTAGGCTATAAGATGAACTCTGAAACAAACAAATGTACAGAGGCAAGACATGAAATGAAAGCATTCGAATTTATGCAAAGCTGATTACTTTTATCAGACACCAAAAAAGAACAGGCTTCAATGACTAACTCCATTAGATATCCATAACCAAGCAAATAAATACTGTACAAGCCCATCCCCCATCAAACCCAGCACTTCCTTCTACAAAATTAATAGAGGAAACAGCACTGTACAGGGAATAGATACTTTAACAAGGTTCCATAAATACTCTATAATAATTTTAAGACAACGGCCGCAACACACAAATCTAACACCGGTCACTTCCAGATTGAGAAAAGAAATGCACTGCACTGAAGGCCTCCTCAGAGTAGAGGAATTATGTAATAAGCAAAAAATCAATAACCATGTAATAGGATCTACCAAATAACAGGTGCAATGCAAGTGAATAATTACGACTAAAAATCCAAATAAAAAACATATGGCTCACGCAGACCATTACATACTTCAGCTAATAGCAACAAAGACCGAAAGTGAAGTGCTAGAGCTTCGTAAAAGGGTTAGGTAACAGGAATACCAATAAAGTAACAAGGATGGGACCAAAACAATATATATAACATTAACATTTCCAAGTTGCACCAAGATGAATTCAAATGCCCAAACAAAATACAGAAACTAAAAAATTCGGAGTGCATACATTTTTCAATCTTCTCACTTGGTTGTGGAGGCCGTTGATATCTTCATCCAGGTCAGCATGCATCGGATCAATCCTCAACTGGATTTCATCCATGTTAGCCGCTGGTCTTGGGTTAAGACCCTCCCTGAAAAACCATCATTAATATATACATCAAACACAATCACACAAAATAGCAAATATGCGGTGTAAAATTAATACCTTGATCTATATGGAGCCGCATTTCCATAGCCTGCCATTAGAAACCCTAGAGTTCGAGTTTGGTGAGATGGCTTAAGCAATCGTCTTTTATTTCAAATTGAAAGGTGATTATGTTATCTCGATTATTGCCCACAGTTAGCTTGTGAGTCTCCAATACCTGGCCATAGAAAGGATTTTTGTTATAAACCATAATTTGAGGGAAATGAACTACCTCAAAATATAAGTTATTTATGAACATACTTCAGAGATTTATAATACGCCGAAATATTACGCACAACGAAGCTTTAAACAAAAAAGTAGTGGCTTTGAAAACCAATAATATAAAACTAAAGAATATTTTGATGGTTTAAGTGAATATCCTACTGATGCACACTCCTTTTCAATAAAATTCATATTGGGTCCGGGCAACAGAATCCGGACCCGAGGTTTCCGATCAAACCCTAACATATTTCATCAAAAGAATTAAGCTCTAAAAAAACTACCAATTTAAACTGCGGCATTGCCTGTTGAACCCAATAACAAAATCACAAAACTGAGAGAAAAGTCACGTAATTTCCTATACAACACAATCATAATTTGACTAAACAGAAAAGACAGACCCAAATTGGATGACTGAACCGACCCAAAACCTAATCTCCTATGGGAAACCCTAAATTCAACGTATTAGCCAAACAAAGGCTTAAAATTAGGGTCTGTTTCAATCCAATCTACACCAAAATTCCTAACCCAAACCGAACAAAAATTTCGAAAGTACTTCCCAAAATTGCAATACAATTGATAATTAATCACCACATTTATTCGAATTCGAAAACTGGCAAATCGAATCTGATCAAGCACGAAAATTCATACAATTTACAGAACAAGCGAAAGAAAAGAGGCGAATTGCAGTACCTTCGTCGGCGATTAAAATCGCAGGAAGCGAATGACGACAGCAGCGAGGTTCCTGAGACGAGTTGGAGGGGAGAGGAGGCGGCCAAAGAAATGGAGAAGAACCCCGCGTCAGCACAAGGAAGAAGTTTCAAATTTTTTATTTTTTTTGGTAAATGGCATTTCAAATATAATAGTGTTCGGCTGCTTACGTATCTCTACCAATCAACGTGTGACATGTGGTTTCCTTTTCTAAAGAATTAAATAGAGCTTGTCTCAAAACTATGATTAAATTAGAGTTTTAGTCCTAGAGAAAAGAGTAATGATACTCTTACTATCTAATTGTATCATCATTTATATCATCTTTTTAATAAAGATGGGATCCGCCAACGCATGTATAGAGATTGTAGAAATAAGTGGTAAGAGTATCATTTGTGCTAATAAAATTTGTGACATTTGGTTTTTCTTTTTTAATATTGAGGGGAGGGGAAGCTACCCATCTTAAGGTGAGGCATACAACTAAATACAAGTTTCTTTGAGGACTTAGAGAGGGATCTTAACCCGTTTTATTTTTTTTAATTTTTACAGATTGCTCACCAAAAGGGATTGACGTCAACGAGATTCGAACTTAGGAGTTGATCTAGTTAAGAGAATGATCTTTACCAACTCAACCAATCCTCTTTGGCATGACATTTGGTATTTGAATTAGATTTCATGCAATAACTTAGAAGTGCTTGCTTCAGTTTACATTATTTAACTTTGTGTCATGTTTTGAAAATTTTAGAGCATGTTTGGTATTGTATTTAAAAAATTTCATAATTTTTCAAAACATTTTTTAAGAACAATTTTTTTTTATATCCAAAAACTTGTTTGGTATGAGATTCAAAATTGTTATTAAATTTTAACAATTGAAATGAAAAGGAAAAATACCCTACAGCAACTCCTGTGAATTTGAGAATTACTACTAAATTTAATTGGACAAACACAGAGCCTTCCCGGGTTCGATGCTCCGAGCTAGTGAGTCTGCTTGATTGTGGCCATAAGCAGGGTGAAATTCTTAGCCTTTATGGGCCCAAAAGGGGCAAATAACTGTAGTTTGCCACCAATTGTCCCCCATTTTAGAAAAACAAAATAAATAAATTAATTGGACAAACACAAAGAATCAAGGAGAGGGTCAGAGTAGATATAGATGAGAGAGAAAGAGGAAATAGTGCAGAGAGGAGAGAGAAATTTGGAGGGGAGGAGAGAGGATCAAATGAGAAATGAAAAGAGAATGATATGATAAAGATAGAAGGCTAATAGAAAATGATTGGGAGTGAGAGGAGATGAGAGAGAAAGTAGTGGGTTTGGAGTTTAAAAACTTTAAAATCTTACTTCTTGTGTTTTTTCTAGAAGTATGCTAGTTTTTAAATAAGTTTTTAGTTTTATTTTTTAAAACAGTCCCACCAAACAAGTATTTAAAGTGTAAAACTTAAAAAGTGTTTTTAAGTTAAAAAAGTTAGATTCAAGAAAAGAACAAAAAGGCCCTTAATAATCTAAACTTTTTAAGTATCAAATTTTTGAAAAACTTCCTTCCCTAAATGAGAGTATTGGTATTTTGATTTGAGTTTAGCAAAAGTTTGTTGCCAATAACAAGGAATTAGGGAGCACTTAATTTATTGATTCAAATTGTAGCATGTGTGTCCCACTTTTTTATATCTTGAAGTTTTGTTTCATATAGTTTATTTGGCAAGGTTTTTTACTAAGAGCATCTCCTGTGGGATCCTAAATTGAGTCTCTACAATCTTATATTTTCTAAATACAGGGACAAAAGACTTTCAATGAATCGGAATTGAAGTCCTCAAAGTATTTTAATAAATAGAGACTCATTGGATATCTCAAAGAAATTCTTAAATGTGAGGACTGTATATAAGGACTCAAAGAGTGGGCCTCCTTTGATTTTTGAGTGGGAAAAAAACACACCAACTTGGGAATGTTGCACAGATACTACTCTTTTTGCTTTTTTCTTGTTTTCTGAACCCACCCGCGTGGGAATGCTGCAAAGCAGCTTCCCATTTTGCTGCAACTCCCTTTTTTTTAACCGTTGAAAAACCAACAGTACAATTAGTTTTTGTTTACCAATGGCCACAATACTCCAACAAAATGTACAATGATTTTTTAGTATTTTAGTTCCTACATTTAGGGATTATACTATAAGGACTTCCCATTATTGACACGCCCCGATCCCAGTGTCCAAAGGATAACGGGATGGCCACGTGCTGGCCGACACTCGAGGGTGACGCAAGCCATTTTATGAATTCATATGCTGAGAACATGTAAAACATGCATATAACTTTCACACATAACTACGCAATATAATACTCAAATCCAACCTTAACAACATAATATAATAAGTTCAATTGTCAACAAAATAAAAGTGATAATGCATGACATGTTTAGAGCATACTAGTAGTTCTGAATACAAGTGGAAGGTGTAACAAAGAGTGATATTACAAGAATTTCAAAGCGGAAAGAAAGATACAAAGTCACTAGTATGGAAATGTCTCGTAGCTCGGATCGTATGCCTCGTTCCTAGGTCCTAAGGGGGCACAAAACAAAATATGAGTGGACCAAGTTGATATATGAGTAATACTGAAATAGTTATCCATCAACGCACTAATCCCCAAAGTTTATGAAAACTCAATAGTATAATATGTAATAGGTTTTCCAAAAACCCTAGCATGCCATAAAACCTTTCATAAAACATATTTTGTATATAATGTACTTAGTAGTGTTATCATAATCGACCGAAGCCACTCCATCACCTGACCGAAGACAAATATAAATATATTCCAACCGAAGCCACTACATCACCCGACCAAAGCCAATTATAAGTATCAATCACCCGTAGGTTCATAGTATGGATAACCACTAAGCAAGCACATAAAATTATGAACATAATCTTTCCAATATATATATATATATATATATATATATATCTCATCGAAGCTCAACGGCTCAAACATCATATCACAAATCAAGTTCGTAAATATCTCAATAAACATAAGTCCAGTAAAGCATGATAATTCATAAAGCATAAATCCAATTTACTCATAAACGTTTCATAAAATGTAGCCATTAAATCATGCTTTTCATGTATGCATTTCTAATAGTAAAATCATGCATTTTGGAAGGGTCTACTCACAGATACTCCGTCGTCGAAGAGCCATGCGAAATAGGAAGGACGAAAACGCCTCTAATAAACGCACCTAAGGACATAAAGGGTCCAATTAATAAAACTCTACCATAACAATTGAATTTTAAAAAACAGACGTCATAAATGGATTCAGGACGTCAAAAAACACAAGGGGGACCTCGGGTACTGTAATACCCCGTATTTAAAAAAAAAATGGTTATATGTATATATGTATGTATGTGGGTAATTATTTTTACGTACAAGAACCTATTTTCGATATGTAAAATAGTTTCAATGTAAAATCCTTTTTACAAATTATTTCAAAAAACTAGCTATTTCATGTTCATATATAATTAGAGATATTTTTAGTTTGAATTGGAGAAGGGAGATTAAATGAGTTTGGTTTGATTGTCCTCACATAGGGCCGAGAGTTTGAGGTTGGACTAAAGTAATTTTGTCTTGATATTTTCTCTCAAAGATGAGGTGGAGAGTTTGTACATTAGGAGTTAATGATTAGTGATTGCTCACCACTCTAAATGTGAAGGTGGAAGTCTACTAAGGGTGAGTTGGCAAGTTTGTATTCATTAGGAATCTAAGAGTTAAATGTTTGGTGATGATTAGCAAGTTTGTATTCATTAGTTCATAATTAGCTTCACATTTGTTGTTTTTCTATTGGACCACATTTCATTTCTAAGGATTAGGACAACATTTGTTGCCTTGTTATTGGAACACATTTCATGGTGATGATTAGGTTAACGATTGTTTCTATTGGAACACATTTTATGTCTAATGATTGGCACAACACTTGTTTTCTTCCTATTGGCATACTTGTGGAGATTCTTTTGAGAGGAAGATGTCAAGCAATCTTTATAAAGGAAGGAGCAAGAACCAACGGAAGAAAAGAGGGAGAAAAAGAGAGAAGAAGAAGAAGAAAAAAAGAAGAAGAAAGAACCACTCCAAAAAGAAAGCCATTCTCCCTTTCATATTACCTTCTTATATTTCTTTAAAATGTTCTTAGGGCTTTAAGCCATCTTTCATTGTACTTGTAAGTCCCTCATGTATATAGTGAAATACAATGAAAGCAAACCCCATTGGATGTAGTCGATTTGGCGAACCACTTAAATCATCTTGTGTTGTTTATGCATTTACATTTGGAAATCATTGCAGAAGCACTTCCACCAAACTATCGAAAATCTCTATTTATTTCCCTTGAGAATGATGTACAAAAAGTGTGAGACAAATCTCAGAAAAATACATGAGACCTTACCCAACAAATCTCTCAATCAATCTACCATCATTTTCATTTATCAAAAGAAAGATATCCAAAAACTAGAAATTCGTCCTGCCTATTTAACAGACTAAAACACCATCATCCATGGATTATATCATAGCACTCTACCATGAAATATCCAAATTTCAGGAAAATCCAACGGTGTGATCGTCCAATATATTTGAAATACCAACTCAGTCTCTAATCCCGCAGAAAAACTGGACAGCCATGTTATGAGTACCAAAACCCCATTTTTTAGAGCTCTGATCAAAACACTTCCTTCACAAAAGTTGTTCCTTATCATCTCCTCCATAACATATCCAAAAACCACAGCAATTCAATCTATGTGCTGACTTGTACCCTAGTTTGAACGGCTGATGTTCGGTTAAGCTAGCCTTCTCTGCCAACCTCTTTGCATGGCCAACATCTCCAGTTTCTTTCTCTCCCTTTCATGGAAGTTTTTCAGCAATCTGTCTCCTATTACATATGTAGAATTTCAGCTATTACTCTTGTTACTAATCAAGTTGATTTATGTTGAAACTTGCAGATTTGTTAGATAACATGTGAGTATTGATATCTATATGAACATGACATATACATAAACATTCATGTAAAGAAAAGAGTTGTGTTGTGTCAAGTTCTCACTTGTGTAAGTGTTTGAGTTGTGGAGATACTCAAGGGCTGGAGAATGCCTTGAATATAAATAATGAAATCTTGTATATGTCAGGCATCGGTGGAATGGCTTGCATATACAATTGGGTGTCGGGAGAAGTGCTTGTATAATAAAGTGGAAACTGAGAGTTTAATTACAAAAATTGGGTTTAAGGGATGAACGGGAGTTAACTCATATTATAACGTACTCGGAGCCAAATGGCATAAGCATGGTATGGGACATGCAGGCTTGGGTGCCTTAGGTATATGTTGACGGGATTAAAAGGGGGTGAGTACATTCATGCATCTCATTGCATACATTTTATGTATTTTCAAGAGCTACTCATTTCAATTATTATTTTTGTTGGTACTTTTGTTATGAATTAATTTTGTGCACTATAGTTATTCTGCTACGTATTCGAAAGATTTTATATGTTGTACGGTGAAATCGTTGTAATTTAATTTTATTTTCCCCCATATCTTGGTTGTAGAATTTATTTCTATAGCTAAGATATGGCTTACACCCTAATTCATGGATAATCTTTATTCGTAGGTTGGGGCGTGACAGGTACCCCCACAAGCCGCTGCACGCGCCCTCACGTGCTGTCATGGGGGGACAACTTAGACTGCCACTTGCCGTCACCCACCGAGTTGGGTCACCGGAAAGTTGGCCAAAAAAGTCGCCACAGTACCTCCGGTGGAGGCTCGTGTGCTCCACACACCGAGTTAGGTCACCGGAAAAGTCACCAACGCCGCCATGGATGGCGGATGAGCACAATACCTTTGGTGGAGGCGCATGTGCTCTACACGCCAGCCAAGACATGCTCCTACGCGGAGGTCCACGTGCCGACTGGGTTTTGGGTTTGGGGCCGGTTCAGTTTGAGTTTGGGTTTAGGCTTAGTGGGTTTGTGTTTGGGCTAGGTAGCCTAACCCAAAGGAATCTAGGTTAGGCTGCAAGGTTGGGCCGGGTTTCAACTTGGGTTTAGATATGGGTTTAAGGGTTATTGGGTTGGGTCGACCTGGTTTCAGGCCAAGGATTGGCCGATTTTTGGGCAAGGTTTCAAACGCTCATAACTACTTCGATACTCAACCAAATCGAGTGATTCAAAAATGAAAGTTGTAGTACTCAACGAGATGAAGAGCATGGTGCTTTGCACGATGACTAACTCGTTGTGGTTTGGCCGGAAAATGCCTTGAAAGTGGCGGTGCTTGTCGAAAAATTGGGAAAAGTTACTCCGAGCTATTTTCTGCGTTTAACACGTATGTACAACTTAAAACAAACTTTTATCTAACCTTAAAACATACCCCAAAGGTTTCTAGAAGCTTACCTAAGTCGAAAAATCCTCAAAAGCCACCGGGGTTCACGTGGGGAGTGTGCACTATGACCCCACTGGCTCACCAAACAAGGCAAGAAACGGTGAAATGTAAAATTATCAAATTGCCCTCGACGTTCAAATTGCCCCCAAAGGTTTCTAGAAGCTTACCCCTGCTTGCATTGTCTCCCAACTTTCTCCCTTTTCTTTTCCTTTTCTTTTTCTCTTTTCCTTTTTTCTTTTCCCGTGAACCCTTTCACTCTCCTTCACCTCTCTTCCGTTGACCCTCCCACTCTCAAATCTCCCTCTTTTCTCCTCCCTAGGCAGCTGACAACCACCACTAACATTGGTAGCAACTGCAGCCATCCATCCCAAGCATTGCCATTATGCTTGTGTTTCTCCGGCGAGTTCCCTCCATCTCCGATGAAGGTAAACTCTTTAAAACCCCTTAGATCGTGTTTTAGTATTAGATTAAGGTAGTTTTAAGTGTTGACCACATGTGGACGCAGGGAAGACCCAAAGGAAAGCACTGTTCATTTTTTGGAAAACCCAAACCGTGGCCGTTAGGTTATTTTCCAGTCAATTTTTCGACGAGCTCCTACCTCCGTTGAGTCTCAAAAGGGTATATATCTCTTCCCTACATTTCTAAATTTACATAGGATCTTGAATCACTCGATTTGGAGTTGTATCGAGCTCGAAATGAGTTTTGGAAGTTAGGGGAAAAATCTAGAAAAACTACTAGAATCTTGAGGAAGGCGAGTACACCTGTACTCGCAGTGCGTGGGGGGCTGTTATGCTCAGCGTGTGGAGCACATGTGCCTCTACCGGAGGTACTGTACTCTGCTGCCGTGTTGGCGTTTTTCCAGCCAACTTTCCTACGACCCAACTTGGCGTGCCCTCATGGGGGAACTTAAGGTCCCTCAGGTTTTTCAACATTCCGAATCCGAATCCGCCGTCCGTTTTCTCAAATCCTATCATTTTAGTAGAGTTTTTACAATTGGTCCTTTTATGTGCTTAGGTGCTTTTGTTAGTGGTGACCCCATCTTCTCTAGTTTGCACGGCTCTTCAACGACGGAGTATTTATGAGTGGACCCTTTCTCCAATTGCATGATTTTTATTAAAATACTAAGCTTGCATCCACGAAAAGCATGATTTCATGATTATACGTTTTAGGCATTAGTTATGATTTATCGAACTTACATTTTATGAAAGGTTACGAACTACTGTTTTATGCCCTACGAGATATTATGGATTTACGAGTATGATTTAATGATTTCATATTATTGATTTATGATGATGCTTGAGATAGAAAGTTTCTATGGTTTCAAAATATGATATATATTTTTTGTGCTTACTTAGTGGGTAATCATACAGCAAATACACACAACATGAGTATGTATTTGTCTATGGCCATAGGACACAATTGATGAGTAGTGAGATATTTTATGACATACCCCCAGCTTTACTAGCAACGGCTAGTGTTAGTGTTTTATGTATATTTCTTCTCTGGCGTAACCCAGAGTCGTACAGCTTCACCTTCGGATGATAAGACCTACCATATTTCTTCATTGGCGTAACCTAGTGTCGTACAGCTTCACCCTCGATTGATGGATATACCTTCGGATGATTATGATACCCTTAGTTAAGCACACTATTTTATGAATTTGCCTTTGGGCAACTATGTTACCTTTATTGAGCACTGTTATATATATATATATATATATATATATACACACACATGTTTTACAAAGGTTTTTTATGGCATGTTAGAGTTTTCAGAAAAACCCATTAAGTAGTATTATATGTGTTTTCAAAACAGGGGGTTAGTATGTTCAAAAGAAAAATGATTTTACTTAGTTCTATTATTATAAACTTTGGTCCACTCACCTTTAGTATTGCACCCCCTTCAAGACTTAGAATTGAGGCATACAATCCCAGTGTTGCGGCACTCCCGTTTCAGTATACTCGAGTCCTCTCGGTATAAGACCCATTTCTTTGTAATCATACCTTGTTATAATATTTCTTCCATAGTATTCCTGATTGGTTGTATGCTCTGAATACATTCCCACATTAGCATATTCCATTATATTTAAATTTGCATTTATTTACGTTCGTTTTTTATTCATAACTTGCATGCATGTTAAAATGGTTTCGTCACCCTCAGGTGTCGGCCAACACATGCCCATCCTGGTGTTTGGAGAATGTCGGGATCGAAGCGTGTCGATTTCAGTCCATTATTTGGTGCAACATTATACTAGATGGGATTGGAATGGACTTAAATCTAACTAATTAACAGCTGAATCTTCTTTTCCTCAATTTTCTTCAATTTTCTTCGTAAATAATTAGTTTATCATGATCAAAAGGGGAAATCCATATGAAAAACAAGAATATTACAATATTCACCAATAATTAACAAATTTAATACCTCAAATAAGCATATTTTAGGCTAATTGTAGACCAAATTTTCGGTTAGTATCCTAGATTCAGAAAAATAAAAGAACCCATGTTTCAAATTCGAAGAAAGGAGGGTAATGAGGGAATTACCTTGACCAAAGAAGAGATGATTGAAAAAAAAATGATGAAAAGAGAAAATCAGATGATAAAATCGGCAAAAGAGAGCTGCAGAGAGCTCGCGAACAAGAAAGAAGCTCGACTGCTTTGTAACCCACCTCAAGCGAGAGGTTATGAATCTTGTCCTTTATCGGACTCACATGCCGGATCCAAATCCAATCGATTTTACATTTTAGCGCATCAAATATGGGCTACGTTACAAGTCCAATTTAAAAAAAAATTAAATTTAAAAGGTTAAATTTGTGAATTTCCCTATAGCGATTGTTGGGGTTATGAACCTAATTCAATTGGAAGACGAGCTCTATTATGCCGTCATCGCCTAAAGATTGTTTTTGGAGCATGTTGATTAGAGATTGATTAATGTCGATAAGAAATTAAATAAGATAACAAGTATCACAATTCACAAATCACAAATGAAATAAAATTTTGATTACAAATTATATTGTATACATAAATTTTGAAATCTAAACTATTGCACCTCACAATATAGCAAAAAAGAAAAAAATTTAAAGGGCTAAAGCCGTTTAGTAGGCCAAAATTGCCCCTAGCCATGTCATGGTTTGTGCAACTAGTAAACGACCATGCCGTTGGTTCTATGGACGGGATTGTAAAAATTAGACAACTATAGGGTTCAAAATGTAAAAATGAACTTTAGTTTATGAGTACTTCCATGGAAATCCAACCAAATATTAAGGACCATTTAATAATTTTAAGTTCATCCTTTTCAGTGGCACACATGGGAGAGCGGGCATGTAGTTTTTGGCCACGCGGGGTCAAATCAAAGCTTTTGCGTTCTCTGTCCCTTGACGATGACGTCATCTGGCACATCAAACACCGTGGTCGTTCACATTGAATTTGACCGAGGGAGATTTCCACCCGACGTCGTCAATGTCAAAACTGCCCTCCAACCTGCTCCTTTTAAATCCAGCCAAATTCCACACGCATTCCATCCCTCCTCCCACACTACCGGAGCTGCCGAGAAGAACAACAAAAGCCTCGTCGACCGGTCGGAATATTCTTCCTCTCCTTATTATCTCCGAAAAACAGCAGAAAACATGGGGAGCCAAGGAAGCGGAGAAGGCGGCGGGTGTTCGAGGAAGCCCAGGTTTCTGTGCCTCCATGGGTTCCGAACGAGCGGGGAAATAATGAGGAAGCAAGTGGGCAAGTGGCCGGAATCGGTGCTCGAGAAGCTCGACATGGTTTATCTCGATGGGCCCTTTCCGGCCCAAGGTAAATCCGACGTCGACGGCATTTTCGATCCTCCTTATTACGAGTGGTTCCAATTCAACCAGGTAAAAAACAAAAATTCAGATCCCAGATTCTTGTTCTGCCTTTTTTTTTCTTTTTTTTTTTTTCTTTTAATCTTTTTGTGGAATATAATTTTTTGTTTTTATTTTTTTTTACAGGAATTTTCAGCGTACACGAACTTTGATAAGTGTCTGGAATACATAGAAGATTACATGATTAAACAGGGACCGTTCGACGGCCTTGTTGGTTTTTCCCAGGTATTTATTTTATTAACGCTTTTAGCCACTTGAGCTATAAGTCGGTTATAATTTACAGTAATGTATTAAGTAGGTATTGATGAATCAATGCAGGGAGCAATACTGTCGGCGGGGCTGCCGGGGCTGCAAGCGAAGGTAGATAGAAAAGAAGCAAATAATTCAAGTTTTTAATATAATTTAAAGAAATGAAAGGTGACGAGGGAATTGTGGCGGTGTCGTTTTGGTTTGGTTGCAGGGTGTGGCATTGACTAAAGTTCCCAAAATTAAATTCCTGATAATAATCGGAGGGGCGAAATTCAAGTCACCGGCGGTGGCTGAGGATGCTTATTCGTGTCCTATTCAGTGCCCATCCCTTCACTTTTTAGGTATATTTCGTTTCATTTATTTGCTCAATTTTCGAATGCACAAATAACTTTTGTTAGGTACAAAATCAATCAACGGTTCAAATTCGTTCGAATTTATTGGTTTGATGGGTTTTATATTGTAGGACCTGTTTTAATTAATTATCTAGAATCGGTTAGGCGTGTGGACCCGGATTTTATTAATTTGTCAATTCTTATATTTTATAGGACTTATTTCAATTAACGGTTCAAAATCGTTGGCTTATGCGTACGGTTTTAATTAGTTGGTTGACTGGGTGTGAGTGTGACACATTTCGTTACCCAACAATTAACAGGAGTAACATATTATTGCAAAACGTGGCCAAATTTGTAATGTTATTAAATGAATTTAATTAGTTGGTTGGTCGCATTTTCCGTTTCCATTGTTTCCCTTCATTTATGGGTTCTACATTGTAGGACACTGACTTGTTCTAATCAACGATCCAAAATCATCCGTTAACGTGGACGGTCTATCCTCCACTCGAGAGAATCGCATAGTTAAACCTACTTAATATCTAAAATCATCTACGGCCTTAAGGTGTTCGTCTGTGGATTATTTACGAGTGTGTTATATGTGTTGCAGGGGAGATGGATTTCTTGAAGCCGTACGGGCTTCAACTGTTGGAACACTGTGTAGATGCTTCGGTGATTCATCATCCAAAAGGCCACACTGTTCCGAGACTTGACGAAAAGGGTTTGGATACGATGATGAACTTCATCGACAAGATTCAGAACATATTGGCGGGGAAAGACCAACAGTGACAATAATGTCTTAATCTTTGCAGCAAAACAAAGTCCTACGTATTTTTGTGGATATTATATATTGATTTTAAGCCAAATTAGTTTCTACGTAGAATGTGTGTTATAATTTTTTTGGAAGTGTATCATTGGAGTATCCCCATTTACAATTTATCTCAAATGACCCAATATGTTATAATATGTCATGTTTTGACTCTAAAATTACACAACTATAACTAAGAACTCAATATTCAGGCCACCAACGCTAAAAGAAACACTATAATTTCACAATTACAAACTTTCCAGTAATACAATATAATTGCTTAGCTACAAATAATTGAAATCTAACTGACATAAAAGATTACGTTCACAAGAACTAAAAGACACTGTAGGAAAAATCTCATCACTATGATGATCTTGCAATCGTTGACAAAAAGCATGAAATGTCGAACTTACTATTTATAAGTCCTTTAAAATTACAACATTCAAGGATTCGAGTTTGAGCAACCACTAGGAGGAAAGAAGTAAGAGGGATTGTCGCTGATCCAAGGGGCAAAAGCAAGGGTTTGTTTTAAGATATTAGGTTATTTCCGTTAACTATGTGTCATTTCAGAGATGTTGTGCCCCTAAAACCCGACACTCGCACGCACACTCTCTCCTCTCACCAGCAAGAGCTTGAAGAAGAAGTGGTTGAAGTTCTGCCAAGAAAACAAGCTTTGCTCGCAGGCGCGGTCGCGGTTGCAGTCCAATGTTGTCATTGGCACGCAAAACCAGAATAATGACACGTGTCATCTTCCTAACCCAATTTGGGTTAGTTACCCAATCACTCACTTCCAATCCCATTTCGAACGCTTCCACCTCTTTCTACAACCCTCTCTCCAATGTTTCCGTAAGCTTCTTACTTCTCTGTCTCTGTCTCTCTGTCTCTCTGTCTCTCTCTAGAACCAACAATTCAGTAAATTTATATCTGTATCGTTAAATTTCCAGGCCTTTCTTCAACCAGTGCTGAGCCCTGCAATTCATGCGTTTTGTTCGAACCCCAGCAGCGCAGCGGGAGTTGGGTCTGTAGGCGCAGTACCCAGCATGCAGAATCCGGAGGATATATCCTACCTGACGCAGCGTGAAGCTGCTGAGATCGATGAGATCCTCATGGGTCCTCTCGGCTTCAGCGTCGACCAGTTAATGGTCAGTCACTCTCCCTTTTCCTTTTTAAAGTAATTTTTGTATGATGGGTTGGGTTCATAGTCATTTACTGACAATCCCAATTCTGGGTTTTTGTTAATTTTGTAGGAATTGGCTGGTTTGAGCGTGGCCACTTCCATTGCAGAGGTAAAGCTTTTCACTTTCCTAGCAGTTTTCAATGTATTTTGTGATTAATTGAATGTGAACTCATTGTTTTCGGATATTCGTATGCCTCTTGTTTTTGGGCTTTCTGCACTATTTTGATTGTTCGTATTGTTGTTGATGATCATGTACATTTACCCAGCCGAACTGTGATCGTTAATTTACTTATTTACTTTCTGTTGAGAGATGCAATGAGATTATTTCATCCGGGTATTCTGCAACGCTCCTAGGTGCAAAAAAATGTTCATTCAGGAGTGACTGAGGAACTGCATTTGGGTTATATGGTGCTTCATATTTGTTTCTTAATATATTTGGCAGGTCTATAAACCAAGTGAGTATAATCGAGTCCTTGTGATTTGTGGCCCTGGAAACAATGGTGGTGATGGTCTCGTGGCTGCTCGTCACCTGTATCACCTTGGTTATAAGCTGTCTGTTTGTTATCCAAAGCGTACTGCTAAGCCTCTTTATGCTGGTCTTGTTACGCAAGTATGGAATACAACTCAAAGTTAAAAAACTCTTGAATGTGGGATTATATTATAGATACATGTATATATGGGGGCTGTTGGATTTGTCTCATAATGATTATTTTGCAGCTGGAATCACTGTCAGTCCCCTTCATCTCAGTGGAAGATCTGCCGTTGGACTTGTCAAAGGACTTTGACATTATTGTAGATGCAATGTTCGGTTTCTCATTCCATGGTAATTACTACTTTTTTCATTTTAGGCAAATTGACGTTTCTCTATGTAGCGTGGATGCCAATACAATTTTGTTGATACAATCACTCTGATTCTCCTTCAATTGTTGTCTAAGTATAAGAACTGACATGATAAGTCGGAAATACTTTACATCCTTAACATTCTAAACATATGAACAGTGGAACCTAAGATTACATTGCCCTGCTCTCTGGCAAGATAATGTCTGGGTTGTTATTTCTATCCTAAATTGTCATAGAAAATACCAAATTTGCTCAACTACATAGGAACCTAAGATTAAATCTGACTGCTCAATTTTCTCAGATAAGCCATAGTCCTTCGACAAAATCTCAACTCAACAAATGATTTATCAGTCTTTGCTCCTTTTTATTTATGCAGGACCCTGACATCTAACCACTCAATAATTATCATCCTGATTAGAGATTCTTAACTTGATGTTGTGGTTTATTTTTGGCTGGGTTATATGATATCTCTAACTGCAATACTTTGTAATACTTCAGGTTCCCCAAGGCCTCCCTTTGATAACCTGATCCAAAAGCTTGTTTGTGTAAATAAATATGATCAAACTCGCGAAAAGTCTTCTGTTATTGTCTCCGTAGATATTCCATCTGGGTGGCATGTTGAAAGGGGTGGTGGTGTCGAAGGCATCAAGCCTGACATGTTGGTATGGTTTAGTAGCTCTCAACCTAGTCTTAGCTACAAATGATTGCACTTTGCGATTTGTCTTTAAAATTTATATCTATTTATATGTACATGTGTATTTCTTTATATACAATAAGCCATCCTGTTGATGCAAACTTGCTACTTTCCAGGTTTCTCTGACTGCTCCAAAGTTCTGTGCAAAGAAATTTTTTGGTCCACACCATTTTCTGGGTGGTAGATTTGTCCCACCATCTATTGCCGATAAATATAAGCTTCGCCTTCCACCATATCCAGGCACTTCTATGTGTGTCCGTATTGGAAGGCCCCCACAAGTTGATATATCAGCTCTAAGAGAGAACTATAGTTCTCCTGAGTTTCTTGAGGAACAGGTGGAGGCTGACCCCTTTGATCAGGTACAGGTTCAGTGTCTTAAGTCTAGCTGGTTTCAATTATGTCAGATTTAGTTGCAAAAGGTGCCCCTCATTTTTACAGTAAGCCCTTAATTATTTTACAGTTCCGCAAATGGTTCGACGATGTAGTGGCTGCTGGATTGAGGGAACCAAATGCTATGGCATTGTCAACGGCTACCAAGAATGGAAAAATGTAATATCTGTTTCCTATGTTACTATGTCTCATCTATCAATAGTAACTTATGTTTCATATGTGCTTACATGTTATACATGGCTATTTTATTGCTTTCACCATAGTCCCTAAAGTTTTGTTCTCTGCATTTTTTGTTTTGGATATTAAAATGATTTTTCTCATGCATGTATTATAACCTGTTATAGTTAACATAGATTAGTTTCTTCTACAGCTCATCCCGAATGGTATTGCTCAAAGGATTTGATAAGAACGGTTTTGTCTGGTTAGTATGCATCTGTTATTATTGAGGCTGTACATATATCAACAAGGCAGATTATATTATTAATGAAAATGCTTATAATATTCTTAATTCAATGGTATTAATTTGTGCAGGTACACAAACTATGAAAGTCGAAAGGCACATGAATTGTCTGAAAATCCTCGTGCATCTCTTCTTTTCTACTGGGATGGCCTGAATCGGCAGGTAAACTCTGTTTTTCACTTTGTGGCTAATGCTTTTAGAATACGGAGCCTATAGTGCTTGTATGCATAGGTCAACCTACTTTTGTTTTGGCCTTACATTGGTTTGTACTTTGTAGCTTTCTAATAAATATTTTAGCGATTGACATAAAGAAAAACTGGATGAGGGATTGCTGTTTTGATGATCTGCTTGTATGAAGATTGTCTCATAACACCATCTTTGGCTTACAGGTGAGAGTGGAAGGGTCTGTGCAGAAAGTTTCTGATGAGGAATCTGATCAATACTTCCATAGCCGTCCGCGAGGCAGTCAGATTGGAGCAATAGTTAGCGAGCAGGTTTGTCTCACTCGATCTTCTCTTATATTAATGAATTCACTACTCTTGATAAGACACGTTCTTTCTCGATTGCCGCATAAATTTTATATAGATTTTGAAGGCTCGCAAAATTTCCTCGAGAATCAGTGGCAAGTTATATGTGATAAAGTTTTAATTGATAATATGGGAAGTAATTTCCTCGCACCTATTATCTACCCCTACATACCCTGTATATTTCTGGCCCTTGGATTGAATGAATTAAGGGAGAGTCAAGGGACATAAATAATTAGGAAGATAGACCCTATCGTAAATAAATTAGGAATTAAACCATTGTGGTGGGAACTGTTAGGAATTGTGCCCCAAATTATAATTTTTGTTAAGTCGTCGTCGATATGCTCCCCGTGAGTCTCACATACAAGGCTAAATTAGTCACTTTCCATCTGTTAACGCATTCCACCTCTTTCTGTTTCACATTGGCAAAACGGAGAACTCTCATTTCGCCTCCACTGCTAACCCACATCTCACAGACTTGCAGGCATGTAAAACGATTTTGGCTGCAAATTTTGTCTCTCTGCTGCTGCTCTCTTTATGTTTCTTTGATTTCCTTTTGGGTAGGAGAAATTTGAGTTCAAAACCAAAACATAATTAGGTGGCAATTCTTCCAACTGAATTCATTAATACCCAAAACAAAGAAAGAAAGAAACCCAATTCATCAAATGATCCAAACAATTCAAATTGTAAAGTAACTTCTTTCACTGAGACTCTTCTGTAGGTTTCTTCATTTTTTGTTTTCCATTTTCCAATATAAATTTACCTTACATTATCAAACCAAATTAGTGTAATTGCACGGCCAGTGGTAGATTAGTTGTTTGGTGGAATTTTAAACCTATCAGCAAGACTATATTATAAAATTACTTGAATAGTAGGAAAGATTACTCAATTTATGGGAAGTAAAAGGTGAAAGATTTACGGTTTGATTATTATTCGTACTATTATTCCATTTTCTCTCTCCATTTTACTGATACTATTAATTTTCTCTAAGGAATATAAACAATTGGTATATTCTTATTCCAGAGCACTGTTGTTCCCGGAAGGCATGTTCTGTATGACCAATACAAAGAACTAGAAGAAAAATTCTCTGATGGGTAAGTAATACAGATATCTAATAGCTTTATGCAATTTTCAGTTATAATTGTGCTTGCTCCAGTCCCCTATCACCATCTTATGTGCCGCGTGGATCATAGGTGCTGCTGTTTGCAATAAGTTTAGATTCCTGTCCGAACAACCTAAAAATAGATTGGAAACTAATTTGCATTCTATGTATGTACTCTGAAATTAGATTCCACTTGTTTTTTCTTGGTGCAGAAGTTTAATTCCAAAACCTAAAAACTGGGGAGGATACAGACTTAAGCCAGAGCTGTTTGAGTTTTGGCAAGGCCAAAAATCTCGTTTGCATGACAGGTGGTTTCTATCCACTTTATGATGGCTCGTTCTTTTTCCATTTGTTTTGCTTGAGTGTCGACAGATAGCCTGTAACAAATGCATGGAGCAGTTATGGGCTGACAAAGGAATTACAAAAAGAATTTGTCTTAGCTCTGTTTTAAATAATGATGTGATGGAACAAGAGTTAACTATATTGATGTGCTACTGAAAGGAACAGAACATAGCTCAAATTTTTCATGTTTTTTCTTCTTGATAGGCTGCGATATTCTCCTGAAGAGATCAATGGACAACAAGTGTGGAAAATTGAGCGGTTGGCGCCATGACAACTACTGTCATCATCTTCATTGTGAAGTTCCATCATTCAGGGTATTGTATATTACATAATTACTACCCCTGTTAGTTTATTATTGTTCTCCTTATATTAGAAACCAACATGAACGCTTGAATATATTAAACATGAAACTTGGGTTGGAGAATTGTTTGCCAACGGAGTATAGCTTGTCAGTTGTCACTTGCAATGCAAAATCCATATGCAATTGAATCTTTTTGGATTGTTATACCATGCTTTAGCATAGTGCTTCCCTTGATAGTGAAATAGATTTGTTACGGGGTCAGTATCGAAATTGGTGTCAAAATCTTTGAGATTATGTCATTGCTTTGGCAGCCATTTAGTGTCAAAACGGCCACCCAATTGCAAACTTTCTTTGTAACAATGAATATGATTGGAAGAAACAGCTCAGTTTATGGTCTTCAGATAATCCCTAAATCTTCCAGTCCTAGCTAAAGTTCATGTTTCCTCCTGATAGTCTTTCGTCTAGCGCCTTAAACCAAAGTATTGTGTACTACTTGTTCTACATGTAAACTTTGGATCAGTTTAAGCCGTAGCTCAACTTTTTGTTCCTTTTACATGAAAATTAAAGGGCCGATCCTGCACTTGAATGCAGGAACGGTATCCGAATGCTTGGTGGAACCCTTTTTTTTTTTCCATATAAAGGAGGCCAAAGGGGAAAGAAGAGATTCGAACTTAAGTATAGGGTAAATTGTCACTGTCATCGGAGTTACTGGAACTGTGAGCTCTCGCGCAAGTTGGTGGACTACGTCCACCATGTCTTATGTAGCAATTCTAGGATAAGGCAAGCATGGGCGGCGACAGAAACTGTGAGAGAGTTTCAACTTCCGTTGTCTCCTCACAAAAGTTTGTCGAGGCTTACATGTGGTGGCCATCATTGGACACGGCCACCCTTCATGCGGGCTTGGCCGCATTTCTGTGGTAGGAGTTCGAAGTGTGACAGTTTGTCGCATGCAAAGATAGAAATTGCTTTTGTTAGTGGATCAAAAAGTTGTACTGTTTTCATAATTGGCTAACAAATATTTTGCCCTTGATATCTACAAGTACACAGTCTGGTTAAATTGGAGTCTTAATCTTTCTAGCTTCAGTTTGCACGTTGGAACTGCATAATTAATACAATTGTTGCAAGCGGTCGATAGCCCTGGTGGTTAGGGCCTTCCTCTTCAACCTACCGCTTCTCAAGCTCAATCTAGCCGTCTCATCTTAATGTAGTTTAGAATCAGAATATCACCATTATTAAAAAAAACTTCTTTTTGCTCCTCCGAAATTTTAAAACCCTTCTTAAAATCCCAAACTTTTTATTTGTTTTATGTTTGTTTAACGCATGCTTCTTCTCAATTATTTAATTACTCTTGCTTTTCAAAAGTTGGAGACTTATTTGGCAGAAACTTTTATGGGTACATGAATGTAACATGAAATAGTGGACAATGAATTATTGAGACATTTCCAAGCGTAAACACTTTAAAAATGCTTTAAAGCTTCCTGCCTTTAATTTGTAGGCCTTTTCTTCATTATATTCCTTAGATTTTAGGGTGGTGGTAGTAGTAGTAGTGTGATCATTATTCATGACCAAATCGGGATCCACCGTGAAAAAATTTCAAAAAAGAAACTCAAACTCAAAATTCTTTTCAAGGTTCTTTTGACCAGCTGAAAAAACTGAAGCCTGACGCTTCTTTATCTTTCAAATGCCAATTTGATGGAAGGTGACCACCCCACTCACCATTTCTTTTCTAATATGTACCGGCGTAGAGTATGCACTAGAATAACATTTGTTAGATCCAACTATCCATTGTTCTTGTGCACGTTATAGACCGAAGCAAAACAGGATTTTTCGCTGTCGTGTATATACATTCAACGAATGCAAAACTAACTGTTCAAGGGTGATGTTATCCGTGCTTTTATATCTCACACATCCTTTGTTAAATTATGTCATTTGATCTTCTTTAATTTGTTCGATCTCACGATCAGAATTTGAGAGGAATTTTTGTAGAATGTAAAAGGAGGTGTGGATATCACCACTAGTATCAAAGGTGATTATGACTCCAGAGACAATTTGCCCTTAGTCCAACCCAAAAACAAAAAGGAGACTATGCTGCAACCGGTTGTATACACAAGAGGATATATCTTGGAAACAAAAGGTTTATCGTTCATGTGGCATGTTACACATCGCCAAAATATGAGAAAGATCCTAAAGAAGTGGAGGTAGGGAAATATTTAAAAAGCATTCTAGAGGAGAAATGATTAGAAGATTCCCTCCCTCTCTCTTTCAAATCATGCATCTAAAAAGGCCTGGGCCTCATCTAATATATTCCACAAGTTGGCAAATCTATCTCGTCAAACTCATCGAACGGCCCTTTGAAAAGTTTAATTAAGGCTACAAGATAGATCTATTTGAAGACCATTTGACCCCACGAGAACGTCACTGTTAATGATCCCATGGGCAAGAGAGAAACTGTCTTGCAATTAATATGTTGTTTTAGTGGCAATACCGAAGACATACATGATAGTATTCAAATAGTATATCAATCGTTCCATTAAACGGTTGTCGCGCAGTGTTAGCAGTTGTAAGAGAGAATCCCTCCTCAAGTGACCCATTTATGTTGATCCAATTGGTCCATTTGCAATGCCAGTGGCCACGTCCTTAACCAGTTGATTGGAATTCGAATTGCCGAGAATGATAATTGTGTGTAAGCAAGCACCTATGGGATATGGATAATCCCTTTTATCTAGTTGGGAATTTTTATAAACTTTATGAAGCGTTTTTTAAGCATTTTTCAGTGCCTTTTGGGGCAAAAAGAATTGTTTTAGGCCATGTTTGATTGAGGAACATGGGAAACGATTCCATAAATTATTTTCCGCGTACAAAATGAAACACGAAAAGAGATTAGAAATGTATTATATAATGAATAGAAGACATGTATGATGACTTGTAAACGACTTATTTCAAGTAGTTATTTCCAAATCTCTCTCACATGTTTTTGTAATGTTGAATGCTCATGAAGGACATTTCTAATCTCCTCTGTCTAACATTTTATAGTACATGCCATACTGTATTGGCCTCAATCCCTTAAGAATCCCCCCCCCCAAACATAGTCTTTAGTGTGTTCTTTAAAACATCTATCTCTCATTTGTTATTTTTAAAAAAGATGTTAGCCAAATCAATATGCAAGCACTTGTATTTTGAAGAGTTTTTGCTATATGCTTCTAAGAATTGTTATTAGACAAAAGTGAATCAATCAACAATGGCCAATCTTGTTTTTAGAGAAGCTAAAAATGCTTTCTAACAATTGAAAGTGCTTATGTTACATTTGACTGTAAAAACTTAAATGTGCCTATGGTCATAAAAAGTGTTTTCTTTCATGAATAACTTGGATTTTCAATAAAAAAAATTTGACGTATTCTTAATAAAAGAACTTCAAGTAGAAGCACTTGTGAATAAAAGTGTTTCCTATGCTAATCCCGAACAACCTCTAAGTCTTAATATGAACTCACTCTTAGTTTGGTGGTATTTCTTCTTTGAACTGTAAAAAAAAAATTATCTAAATTGAAACCCCTCCTCCCCTTTTGATAAAAAAAATTATATTGGAGCCTTGAACACAAGTATTATAATAATTTCACTACATATTTATACCACATTTTCAAACTTAGTAAGATTTACCGCAGTAAAAATTAATGAGAATTGAATGGTTTTTATGATTAATATATGGAAAGCCAAATAGAATCCAGATGGATGGTAGTGGCCAATAGCTTAAATCATGATTGATGGGTTGTGGATTTTGTGGATTTTATGGATAGGTACTACCATTTCTTGAGCTTTCAAAGGAGTTGAAACTTTTCCTTTCAAATACCTTTTTGAATGTACAAACCATGACATCCAAAGTGGGGTTCAATCTTATCTCCAATACCAAATTATATGAGGGTGCCCCTCATCAAACACAAAACAAAAGAATTGAAGAGAGGGGAGGGGAGGGGGAGGACCCCCGACCCCCTATTGTTTCTAGAATATATGAGAGATTGCTACGTACCTCGACCTTCTCTACCTCAAGGGGTATTTATCTTCACTTGTAAATGAGAGGTCTTAGGTTCAATTTTTGTTAAAAGCTAATTTGAACTATATTATTACTAACTCATTGTGAGGCTAAACCTACCCCTCCCCTTCAGTGTAAATATATCATGTGTTCACAAAAATGACCACTATATATAATTACACACACATATATATTGTTTATTTTCCCATGTATTATGACCTTTTTGATGAGCAATATAGGAATATTAACAGTGAACAATTTGACTTGGCTTGGTCTTTTTTGGAATTATATTTAGTGACAATGTGTACAAATGCTTGTGAATTATTGCAGGATGTCACTCCACACTTTCTTGCTTCTTCCACAGTCTCTTGTGAGAGAAATATAACTGAAGTTTAATAATAACCCCTTTGCTTTTTGGAAAATCCTACTTTAAATTTGGTGCTTGAACCTCCTTCAAAAGTACATTATTGAGTACGAATACCCACAAATGACTTATCAAATGCATATTTAGATCAATCACATTGTTTAGTAGACTCTCGAAATAATTATGCACCACTCATTGCGTCAAAAATGCACTCACTCGGTGACGATACTGACATTTTATGTTCACATTCAATAGGTTGATATACCGTTCAAATAACTCTCAACATACCTTCAACTTGATTCTCTTTTCGTCATTAACCTAAAAAAATCTCTACAATTAGTCTTTGTGTACATATTCATGAGATAAATTTAAACTTATAACGTTTGAATTAACAGCTCGCTCTATGCTCCCTTTGTTTAAATAAGTCATCCGTGCGGAGGTTTTTTCTTAAGTAGTCTCGATCTAATCAGTAGTTAAGAGCTCCTCCGTATATTGAAGTTTTAGTATCAAAGTGTATGCATATGGGTGCTTGCAAGAAATGCAATATGTTCTAATTACATAAAATTGTAACTAAAATAGTTACATATGATTAATTCTTGCAAATTAATTAAAAGCCAGAAGAAAACTATCAAGTGGAAAAAAAGAAGAAGAAAACTATCAAGTCATTTATATTTTGTTTGTCTGAAATCAAGTCACTTATATACTGTCTCTATAATTAATCTACATCCAAGTGAAGACTGAAGACCTCAGCCAGAAATTAGGTTTACATCAAAACATAGTTTGTATTTGATCGCTACATATGCCCACAGAATTTCAAAGAAAATTGGTTCAACATCCATTCCTTCACTTTGGAGTTTGGATTTGGCTTCCACCATGTTTGGCCACTGTCTGTGTCTTAGCGTTCACCTTTTTATATATACATGTTGCACGTGAATACAGATAGATGTCTCAGAGTTTTTCCTATTCACATGCAACGTTTTTGTATAAAATAGTAACCTCTTAAGTGACAAACAGTGTCCAAACCAAACATGACATATGCTGCTAAATGGTAAGATGTGGAAACCAAATCCAAACTCCAAGTGAGGGAATAGATGTTTAACCAATTCTCTTTTAAATTGTGTGGGCACAACAATCAAATACAAACAAATTTTATGTTTTGATGTAAACCTAATTTCTGGCTGAGGTCTTAAGTCTTCACTTGGATATATATAGATTAACTATAGAGAAAGTATGTAAATGACTTGATAGCTTTCTTCTGGATTTTAATTATTAATTACAGGGAACTTTAACGAAAAGCTTATGGTACTGTTCACTTTAACGAAAAATCATATTTTTACACTAAAAAATCAATCTTTGTATTATTCACTTTACTCTTTATTTTTTCCTTATCGTTAAAACTCAAAATTTTCAAACTATTTTCATTAATTTTCTTTTAATTATATGTAATTTTTTAGATACAATCATATATCTGTAATTAGAACGTATTGCATTAATTGCTTGCATGCAGCCATGCGTGAACACTTTGATACTAAAACTTCAACATACGAATAAGGAGCTCTTAACTACTGATTAGATAGAGACAATTTTAAAAGGATAAATCTCAGTTTACTACTTTTAAATTTCGTGGTTTTTAACATTTGGTATATGAAGTTTTTTTCGTCCTATAGGTATACCTAAAGTGTTAATTTTGGAACAAACTCATACATCCTTTAGTTTGGCTATTAAGTCTCCTGCTAACTAATGATTTGGCGTCCATATGGACAATGATCGGACACCACATGAAAATTAAAAATTCAAAAAATAAAAATAAAAATTTGGTCGTCTTCTACCTCCCCCGACCTTCCCTTCCTCCTTTATCCCTTTATCCCCATTCTCTCCTCTGCACCAACCCATCAAACCCTCCTCACCTCTCCTCTTCGACTCGTCATACATCCACCCTTCCCCCTCCATCTTCGACTCCACCCACCCAACCCTAACTCCTTACCATCTTCCCAAAATCATCTCAGCCAATTTCCTTATCGCCAAAGACAAAAAATTTGGCTCTATCCCATTTGCTAGATTTTCAAGAAAAGCTGATAAAAAAAAAAAAGCTGTATTTGAGTTCTGAAAAATGGCACCAAGATTGCCATTTTTGGAGCTGGAACCTTCGTCAAGACCCAATACGTTCCAAGGCGCTATGAGATCTCCAACCTCCTTGTTCTTCGCAGCTGCCACCCCCTCCCCCACCGCCGCTACATCTCCAGAACCTCGCCAAAACCCACTTCATCTCTCCCAATAAACCTGTTTCTTCCATCGCTTCCAGACTCCAATGTCTTGTGGGTCAAATATTTCGTGTTGCTGGAGAGGGCTTTTGGAGGGTCTTGGCGAGGGTTTTGGTGTCCCGAGCAAAGGCGTCGGAGATCCAGGAGTAGGCGAAGGTGTTGGAGAAGACACCAGAACCAGTTGCAATCGGAGGAGCTCCGGGATCCAGAAGATCGGCGGCGAAGGGGTTGTAGTTTTGGTTAGCACCCTGTGGCTCTCCACCGCTGTTAAATCAGGTAGATAGGGGTCGGAGGTTCGAGCTCATGAAGGCCGTTGAAAAGAAGAGGAGGGTTGGGTGGGTGGGTGGATGGGTGGAGTCGAAGATGGAGGGGGAATGGTGGGTGTATGACGAGTCGAAGAGGAGAGAAGATGAGGGTTTGGTGGGTTGGTGCAGAGGAGAGAATGGAGGGATAGGGGAGGAAGGGAAGATCGAGGGACGTAGAAGATGACCAAAAAAAAAATTCAATTTTTAATTTCTACGTGAACCTCTTAAGGCACGTGGCGTTTAGTTATTGTCCACATAACTATGACGTGATTAGTAAACGAGAGATTTAACAATCAGACTAACGGATGTATGAAACTGTTCCAAAATTAATATTTTAGGTATGACCTGGGACGAAAAAAACTTCATGTACCAAATATTGAAAACCACAAAATTTAAGAGTAGTAAACTGAGATTTACCATTTTAAAAAATATCACAATGAGCAAGCTGTAAATTCAAGCATTATAAATTTAAATTTTGTACCAACCCCTATTAATTTTAGGGGCTTTTCAATCTAAGTCAAAAAACATAGGTAGTTTTTTAACTAAGTCTAGTTATCCAATTACATATTTTTATACCAATTTTGCCCTTTTAGATAAAAATATTTAAATTCTTTAATTTTTGTATCATTTATTCAGTTTTTAATTTTGAATATTTAAATACTAACTAAAATATTATCTAGTAACCACCTAATGATGTTTACCTACAAACCGATATAATTTAGTATCTACCTATTGTATAGGAAGAAAAATACTTTATACCAACAAAACATACGTAATCTACTGCAAAACAAAAATAAACTACCTATTGTATAGGAAGAAAAATGCTTTATACCTACAAAATAGATATAATTTACCAACAAAATAAAAATAAACTACCTATTGTATAGGAAGAAAAATGCTGAACCTTCTTGGCAGAACATTAGAATAGAAATATGATATAATATACCTCCATTAAAGGAACAAATACTAAACAAAAAAAAGGAACAAATACTAAGTTTCAGTTTACCTTTATGATACGCACAAAAATATAATAGAGCAAATATAAATGCATGATACTGTATTATTGCTTGCAATTGATACTGTATTGCCGAACGAATATGTAAAAAAATTGTGAAAGCTATGTAAAAACTGAAATTGTCATGAAGGAATTTGGAGGGAGGAACACAAAATATCACCCATGAAAGATGAGAGAAGAAAGCGGATGATTGATTCCATGATCTAACAAAGGGAATTGTTTAGAAGAAGGAAAAAAAAGGAGGGATAAAACAGACTGGGGGTTGAGATTTTATTGCTATAACTAATCCTACAATTAAGGGATTAGTTAAACCACAAATAATCATATAATTAAGAAATTTTGAATATTTATTACAATTTATAAGTCTAAGGGATAAATATGGTACAAATTATAAATAAGCTTACGTGGAATATCAATTATTGGACCTATTTCAATGCAGTGGACTAATTATAGTAATGGCTCACAAAATTGAATCTATATCAAATTATCCCTTAATTTTAATAATATATAAATATTAGTTTAACTGTCATTCAAATCAATAAATAACCTAGTTGTTGTTCAGGTAAGATGTCGGCAAACGCATTCTTAAATATTATAAAAGAGCATACCCTTTAATCTTATTAAAATTAAATTATCAACTCCATGATCGGATCCAGAGTTCAAGTCTTATTATATTGAAAGTAATTTACAACTGGAAGCCTCTCGGGAACACTCCTAGTTGAATAGCTTAAGTTATCTTAGTAAAACCCTAGCAGACATGATGCTCAAAAATTAGATTGCCATACTTTTACTTAGTACTTTGGATCTTTAATATTAGTCACAAACTCATCTAACTCACGTTTGATAAACTTGGTTAAGTACCAACTCCTCGAAGGTATTGCAAAAGTAGCAGTCGGATGTTTAAGATACTATTTGGTTCTAGACTCCGTCTTATAATTTCTATAAGCCAACACACCTATAAGCCAACACACCGCATGTGGATGTAAATTTCTACTGTCACTTTCTTTGATGAAAATATATCTGTAAAATAATAACACCTTTGATTATGACCAAAAGCCTCCCGTGCCCACGATAAATTGGGGGGAGGGGGAGAAGGGCTTTGGCCGAAGAATCTCCAATGTTAAAGTTAGAATTCTAAAAAGAATGTATTTAAGAGGTTGTGGGTAGCATATAACTTAGCATTTTAATGAGATAAGTGGTGTATTTATAGGAGGGTGGCCGGCCCTTTGGGTGGAGAATGGTCGGACATATATGGTGGAATCAGGTGAATTATTGCAAGATATTATGTGAATCTTGCAATTATCATGGTAATTATTCCCTAATTAAACAGGAAGTTTTGGAGATTACCTTATTGAATAAAATCAACGAGGGAATGATGAGGGGAATTTGAATAAATTCCATAAAAATCACCCTTGACTCTTCCTTGATGAGCCGTTATTATTCATTAAATGCGCGTGGAAAATCCTTCTTGTTCAAAATTCTACGTGTCGCTCGAAAATTTTTGAGATTATTTTTTTATTCACCCCGCACATATATATATATATATATATATATATATATGTCCATGTTAGTAGTGTTGAGACTGTGAATTTCATATCAGAGTGAGTTCCTCTTCATGTGCTTATAAGACTAAGCGTCATCGACGGTGTAAAACTATAACCTTTAATTGATTGTTCTTAAGAGCTTTACTAATTAGGGTTCTGGAACAGGTCCGATCCAGAAGAGCATGGTGGACAAACCATAAAAACAAAAATAAAGTAAGATTAGTTAGAAAGTATAGGGCAAAACTTAATCAAGTGGTGCAAAAAGAACTTTAGTGGTTGACCTCGTGCTTAGTTCAGCAATGAATGTGCTTAACACAAATAAAGTTTTTTATTTTTTATTTTTGAACCGACGGTATTATCTACACTAAAGAAGATAAATGTGTGCTTAATCTTATAATGGAGTAACAATAATGTGATTTAAATTCATCTTTGACGAGAATCGAATCTAAAACCTTTCACTTAAACATAAAATTATCAACAAAAAAATTAAAAACTAAGAAAAACGCTAATTCTTTTGGCTTCACCGACTTTTATTTATTTTTTCTTTTTTCCATCACAAACAGACCAAGAGCACACCCACAATCACATGAGTGTGGAGTGTCGCACACTGGATTCCAACACCTGCCAATTACAATTAGTTGTTTTGTGCGGTAGCTTCTTCTCTGCCTTCCGAGTTCCGACCACTCCCTTAATAACAACAACAATGATATTATTGTTAATAAATGCATGATTATATTAATAACTTGTAACTTTCATTATTTATTGTTGAATTAATTGGTAAAAACATTAATAAATGGTATCCCAGCAAGCTCTCATGCCGTACACATGACCCACATACTCAATCATCAGTTTTGTGGGCCACCCTCTTGTTTAGGTAATTTCCTCACCAATTAGCCTCAAAGAGTCGAGGGAAGCTTACATAAAATTGGGTCATTTTTAGTCAAAGGCTATAGGCCACTTTTAATTTAAATTTGCGGAAAATCCTGTTCCAGCCAATGACGAAAATGAATCTGATAAAAAGAATTAGGAACCCCAACAAGTGCATTCAAACTAAGATGGAAAGATGTAGGCCTACATGGTTGGAGATGGAAAAATTCAGCCTTGTAGTATTCTTTATCTCTCTATAACTGGAGATGGCCTCACAATCATTACGATATTTTGGGACGGCTAATGCATTGTAATGTGAATAAATACTTATACATAATAATGCATTATTAAATTCAAACGTCACGTAACAATGAATTATAAAACATTTACATAATAATACGTTATTAAATCAAAAGCTACTTAACTATAAACTAATTCTACGTAAATATTCTTAAAAAAGAAACGACAAGTCTCGATTGTCCTCGTTGCCAACCCGTACTATTATTTATTTATTTATTTTTGTGTGGGTGTGCTAAGCAAATGGGTTTGTGTGCTTATTTGATCGAGGGCCATTTAATTTGGTGAAGTTTTGTGTCTAAAAAGGTGATGGGGCTTGATGTGTGCAAGTAGGTGAGATGGGTCAATCACAAGGGGTCGTTTAATGCAATGGACGGTTGAGATTGATTGATGTGTCACTCCTCGTCCTTCTGTGAGGTCCCTATCAATTTTTTTTTCTTGTTTTTATTTTTTGGGGTCTTCACTTTTTCTCTGGGGACAAGGATGGTTGATGGAAAAAGGAAAAATAAAGGCAAACTTAGAACGAATGATATAATCAAAAAGCAAAGGTTATCAAAATAAAAGCAAACTTAGAACGAATGACACAATCAAAAAGCAAGGGTTATCATTCTTTCGTTCTTTGGCTGTCACTATTCCCACCATATGCTGCATTGTCTTGTGGATAACCCAATGTACGCAAACTCGATCTTCTTTTATCATTTGCACTGGAGGAAAAGCGTCTATACATGAAACTCGTTTATCCTGAGCAATCTGATCCCAACTGACCGTCATATATTATCGTGATCTATCAGAATGACAACTAATAAAACCAAGAAACCAATTGCCTTTTGTATGAACCCTAAAATAAGTGAGAGTTCAGCTTCAAATGCCTTGACACGAAAGTAAAACAAGCTTTGCTTGGCATCACATTAACTAATTTTTACTATGGGTTTGTCTTTGATAGTTCGGACTATCACTTTTTCAACAATTGAAGTTTACCGTTTAATTTCTTAAAGCTAACGATTCAATTTTCACTGTTTATTTTCTAAACTACTAAGTATTTCCAGAAGAAAAATTGAAGTTTACCAATCACTTGTTCAATTGCAGAGTCAGATTCCAACTTCGCTTTTACCATCTTGCTAGATGGAATACCAACAAAGAAGGCACATAGATTTTTTTTTTTTTTCCTTTTTTCTTTTAATTATGAGATAGAGAAATTAGAGAGGAGTTGGTGAGTAATTAGAGTTGGCTTGCTTTGTAACGTAATCACTGGGGAGTGACAAGTCATCAGATGGAGGGCCCCACTCTTAACTATATACAGGTCAGCGCAAAACTTATTCCTCAGGCAAATTGGAGCAACGAGCAAGTAAAGGTTTCTTGTACGGCAATTTACGGATTAGGGGTTTTTCCTTTGCACCTGAGATCTCAGGACCAGGTTCCCGACCGACGGTAGCCGCCTGATATCACTCGATCTGGGGGTGGGGTTTTAGCCGGAAACTCCCACACCGCGGCGAGTTCCATCGATACACAAATCATTTAGGATTGCGCTGTCAATTGATCATTACACATTCAAGGAAAAAAGAATAGGCAAGACATGGTCCATGCATATTTTGGCATTTATTAACCAGATGATCGACATTTGCTAACAATAACAATAATAAATTCAACAGTCAGGTGCTACAACAACACATCTGAAAGAAACTAACACTTCGAAACTGAGAGAGAGAGAGAGAGAGAGAGAGGGGCAAGAGAGAGAATGAGATAAGATTGTATCAGTCTACAGCTTAAAAACTAAACTACCGTCTGAATCAAAATAAACAGACTAAGCTCTCTCTCTATCCTTTACTTCTCTACCGGCGGGGCACCGGAGAGGAGCACGAAAATTCACTCTTTCCAGTCGTCCGCTTCGAGACCTATCTCCATTTCCTCAACAAAAGATAAACAATATTGTTCATCTGAAGATGGATAGCTTGTCAGTCTCTAATCAGCTTGAAAACCTCCCTTCGCCCCTCCGGCAGCCTTTGTTTATGATCAAATGAATATGGAAGCAAAAACAAACATGAAATTTAGAAGCGTACCAATACAACATTTGGGTAATCCAATACCCAGCAGAGCCATTGATCCTCAGCATCAGCACCCCTCCTCCGAGTTCTCTGGAAGAACCAAAGCAGAGACGAAATGCGGTCGAAAGTGCTTTGAATGCCATTGCAATTGTGGCACCTGATCGTCATTGCAACAGCCCCAGGCCAGGACCGTAAGTTGTTTACTCATCTTCGTTCAAGAGCCACTGCAGGAACCATCTCACGGGTTATATAATAGTCACCCGCAGAACATTTTTCCCCCAACAAACATCCGTTTAACTTGCGCAGAAGCCACCACAGTAGAAGATGAAACAGCTTCAAGCTAAATGCCAGGTCTCAGGATATCAACAAATTGCGGAATATCATCCCTGGGACCCTCAAGGGATCGATACATGTATAGTATATCAAAATTATCACCCATTTCCCCCCCTTCTTCACTCTTCATCACTTCAACCACGAGACGAGGCAGTTCTCGAGCAATCGCCCAACAACCTTGAAGTGTTAACGAACACGAAGACATCCAAAGAAATCTCATATTGTAATAGTGATGTAAACCAGAACGCAATGCTGTATCCCCAAATGGGCTGTCCCTTATTTCAAGCTTTTGCAATTTAGGGCAGCCCTCAAGCAAGTATTTCAGCCCTGAGTCACTATCGCCAGCAAAGGCAACTGAAAGAGTTCGAACCAACTTTCCATATTGTCCAATGTAGCTGAATGCTCGATCGGTCAATAAACCAGACACAGCAAGGCGGGTAAGCTTCTTACAGTTCATAACTATTGCTCCGAAACCTTCATCCATAGATTCACCAGTAACATGGTCAGGCCGGCGGCGCCCCATTATACAAAGACGAAACACCACAAGTTCTGAGCAATTCTTTGACATTGCTATTACAGCTGCATTTGTCATTCGCTGACAGAAATACAAAATAGACCGCAGTTTTCTACAACCCTCAGAAATTGCTTCGAGACCCACCTCAGAAACAGGGCCTTCTGCATCCTCCTGAGCATTAACAGGAAAAACCCGAAGCTCATGCAGTTCCTTGCAAGTTGCAGCCACTGCCTTAAGTCCTTCATCACATATTGAATCGAGTACCTGCACAAAGAAATCAATATTAAAATTCAAAAGTCAATTGTCTCCAGAGTGTTTACATATTATTACACAGAACGCATACCCAGAAAGACTGGAGTTTGTGGCATTGGGATATGACTGGTTTAAGTTGTTCCGCTGTGATGTTTGCATAGCTGAAGTTCAGAGCGGTGAGATTACTACAGACAGGGTAAATTACAGGAATGTAATCCAGCAAGATGTCCCGGAACCCAGATAGACAAACTAACGATTTGCAAGCAGCAAAAGCAGAGACATAATCCAGTTCTTGATCACCCTGATCCAATTCTTGATCACCCTGAGCCATGCCCTCAGCTAAATTGAATGAGCCCGTTCCTAAGTGTGTCAGTTGAGGAGCTCGAACCATCAGGCGGTAAAGCTGCCCAATTGAAACATACCGGTTCAACCTCAGTTTCTTCAGAGAAGGTGACCTAGCCACTAGATTCTCCAATGCCTCAAAATTTACATGGCATTCCACACAATCAAACATCAGGGATTCGAGACAAGTTTGACTCTCCGGAAAACAAGATATCCAATCTACATCATCATCCATAACCTCGGTTTCAGTCAGATCGAGCACTCTAAGCTGTCTGCAAAATACACACACACACACACACACATTAACCTCACTATTCGATTCCCCACTGCAATTTCACATTATTCCACTTCATTGATTCAAATACTTCATATGGAACAACGACAAAGCATAGTATCCAAACAAACCCCGAAACCCGAAATAGATCTAAAAGCATTAATCAGATCCAAACAATAACACCCATTAAAGCTTCAACCTTTCTACTTTAAAACCCATATCACGGATCTAACCCACCATTGTTTACACTAATCAAAACTTAATTAAAATATTGATCTGAAACTAATTAAGATATTAGCAAAGTACCTGCACTTGCTAGCGAGGACGGCGAGCCCACTAGTCCCGAACCCATCGCAGCAAACTAGGACCAGCTCCTTGAACCCAGCAAACGACTCGGCCAAGAGGGCAAGATCGTCATCCGTCACGGACATCCGCTTCAGGCAGAGCTTCTCGAGCCAAGGGTACGCCTTGGCCATGGAGGACACCCACGGTGCCAAGTGAGCCCCCCAATTGGCCGGCATGAGGTTGAAATCGGCGAACCGGGGCTTGCCCTTGATGGTCACGGCCCGGACCCGGGTGAACCGGGCCGTGGCCCGGCGAGGAGAGACAGCGTAGCAGTTGCCGATGAAGAGCTCGGATCGGGTGAGGGCCTCTGCGCGGTACCAGGACTTGCAGACCAATGAGGCGCTACTGCGGTCGCGGCGGGAGGTGAGGAAGCAGAGGACGTTTTCCAGAACATTCTCGAGGACTTGGTCCTGGTAGGGGACGGTATACTCGACAGAGGTACCTACGCCGGAGCCGGATACTCCGGAGCAGTTGCGGGACTTGCTGGAGGGGATTGGACCGTCGATGAGATCCAAGGGGGGAGATCGGTCGTCATCCTCGGACATTTGGGATGAGGAGGATGAAGGTATTGATGGGTCCTCACTCATAAAGCCCTTCCTTCTCACTTCTCTCTCTCCTCTCTCTCCTCTCTCTCCCTCTTAACAGACTCTGAAACTGGGATGGTGATCTGAGTTTTGGGTTTTTGATCAGATAAAAATATCAAAAATCGAATCTTTTTCTTCCTTTTTTTGGTGAACTTTTTAATTCAGATCATGTTAAGGGCTCTCATGAGGGAGTGAATTGGATTTGGGGGTTTTGATTTGATAAGAGAGAGAGAGAGAGAGAGAGAGAGAGGAGGGAGGTGGGTGATATGCAGAAATGGAGATGGTGGGTTGGGATTGGTTTAATTGGTCACAGGCGAGAGTGAACAGTAGGGTTCTGCTGTCTGTGTCTCAGTGTCTATCTGAGCTTTGGGATTCTCCATGCTCTCTCTCTCTCTCTATCTCTATGTCTATCTCTCTCTTCTTTTCTCTCTCTCTCTCTCTCTCTCTCTCTCTATCTCTATGTCTATCTCTCTCTTCTTTTCTCTCTCTCTCTCTCTCTCTCTCTCTCTCTCTCTCTCTTAGTTTTATCTGTAATATCCTTCCCATCCAATGGCTCTCCATACTTCTCCATTATTTGGGGGTTTTCCCTTTACAAACCCTTGTCTTTTTTCTCTCTTTTTCTTCTAATATTTTATATTTTATAATGTTATTTGAGGATATAAAATCGTTTTCAATTATTTAAAAATACTTTTCAAATGAGTTTTTAACTAGTATTGAACTTGCTAATTCTCTTAGAGCTCGCTTAAAATACTTTTAAAATAATTGAAACTGTTTTTAAAGGGAGTGCTTTTTGAAATAAATCATTAGTAAAAATGTAAATGAATATTGAAAAATCACTTGAAGTGCTTCTTGCAAAAAAAACATCAATTACTTTAAGTGTTTTTGGAATTCAAAAACACATTAACCAAAAAGCATCAATTACTTTAAGTTCTTTTGAAATCAATCATTAGTAGAAATGCAAGTGAATCATGGAAAAACACTTGAAGTGTTTCCTGCAAAAGTATAAGTCACTTTAAGTACTTTTGGATTCCAAAATTATTTCACCAAAAAGCATAAGTTACTTTAATTGTTTTTAAAACCAATCATTAGTAGAAATACAAGTTGATCCTGTAAAAGTACTTGCAGTGTTTCCTACAAAAAGCATAAGTTACTTTAAATGTTTTTGGAATCTAAAAACACATTCACCAAAAAGCAGCATTTACTTTAACTGTTTTTGGATTCAATCATTAGTAGAAATACAAGTGAATTCTGAAACAGTACTTTAAGTGCTCATGGAATCCAAAAACACTTTCATAAATTCAATCATTTTAAAAACATTTTCAAACGAACTCTTAAGGAAAAAGAAAAAAAAAATAAGAAAGGTAAAAAAAAAACCCTATGATTTTTGTTGTGACGTTGATATAATGCAAGTACAAATTTCTCATTGGGCCATCTTGACAATGGCCGCGTATTAGTACAAGAGGAGCGTGTTTGAAGATCCATGTTTTCGATTTGGGGTTGAAATGTAAATGTCAATGGTCGTACGTATTATCCTTATCAACACACAACTTTAAGCCCTTGCAATTTGCATGTTGATAATTATCTAATTACCCTTACTATTAATACTTGACAAAAAGGAAAAAACAAAGTCGTGTCGTTTTACATTTAATCGATGAAACGATAAAGTCATTGCATAGATCTTGTTCTATCTTTTTTTTTGTTTTTTTGGTAAAAAATTGAGAGGAAGCATGTGATTTTAGCAGCCAAATCTGACTTCCCGGCATGATTTCTTAGTTAAGATGAATGGATCGTACCAAGAAAATTTGAACATTTAGTTGTTAGTTATATTTGTATTCTAAAAAGGAAGTTCAAAAGTTCAAACCTTTTCTTCACTAAAGTCCGTTTGGTTTGTAGACTTGAGACCAGTGATAGGATATAAATCATTGTTGGGATTATGAAACTAGTGATACGATTATTGAGATCTGTCACCATGTGAAGATGTATCTATCATACTTAAAAATCTTTCCGTCATAAGCAGTTATTTATTGTAACTTGCAAATGCATATACAGTAAAACATCTCTATAGTCACACTCTATAAGGAAATAACCTTCTCATGGTCATAAAAATTTCTGGTCTCAATTTGAGCTAGTTATAATGATTTTGTTGCTCGGAATAATTGTTTTAAAAAATTACCCAAAACTCATGGGTTTGAGTTAGAGTTGTTAAAAATTGCAGAAAATGAAACCAGTCTTGAAATGCATATTTTCCTTCTCAAAATCAAACAATCTACCCGCTCGAATCACACTAATCAAACTAAAAGCTCAAACTGGTTATAAAAAGTATGAGTGGTGGGGATTGGGAGGTTGGAGGCGTCGTCTATCCGATGGGCTAGTTGATCGTGGATGGGGAGAGGAGGAACATGGAGTCGTGATAAGGAGGCTGGGTGGTGGTGCTTAGTGGTGGGCTTTATTGCTTTAAAATAAAAGCATTAAAGTCTCTTAGTACTACGGTTTGGTAATATTCCTCTTCGCTTAGAAGTGAGAGGTCTTAAATTCGAATCTTGTAAATGGCGAATTTGATACCAAATTAGGTTGCCCATTGTGTGGTTTAGCTTAACTCTATCGTTGTATTAAAAAAAAAAAAAGGAATTAAGAATAGTTTAGTGTGTAGACTAGAGGTAAACAAATGTGTTTAAACTAAAATTGTCTAAAATACCCTTACATTTAAAGTTCTTTAACGGAATATGTGCAGTGAGACTAAAACAGTTGAAAATCTTAGTTTCAGGAGGCAAAGTGACACAAAACCAATGTTAGGAGTAAACTGAGACAAAATGGCAGTTTCAGGGAGCATCAATTAATAAGCCTTTTTTTTTAAAGGGTAATGCTATTCACACACATTTTTTACTTCTCACAAACTCTTGTTAACGTTTGTCTATTAATCTTCTTTAATTTATTTTATCCGACGATCGAAAATTAAAAAAGTAGTAAAGGGTAAAAATGGTGTTTAAATAGCATCACCCTTTTAAAGTATAAGCTCGCTCTAATTGTCATTTTTTTTCTAACAAGTAAGATATTAGTATGTATATTTACACATGTGTCATAAAGGGGAAAAAATCCGGTGACTCTTGGATCCTTGGAGGTGATTATTGCACTCATTTCCTTAAAGGCAATACAAGAGCCTCATCAATAGTTAGCTAGACAGTATACATTTCTCATTTGATCATGAAGAAATGTCACAAGCTATATCACTATTCTAATCTGCACCAAGATCATTTCCAATTCTTGAGGATAAAGTTTCAAAATTTAAGCCAAAAAATTTTAGGCCATAACCCAGAAACTGTTTTTCTCCTCCAACCCTTATGGCTTAAAATTTTAGCCCGATATTATTCAACAATGATTTTAGCCTAACTTTATTTTTTCGGTAACTTTTTTAAAAATAAAATTTATGTAAATTATCCTAATTTATTATTATGAACATTGTAATATAAAAATATTTAAATAATGATAAGTAATTAAAATCATATAAACACACATGTATTTATAAAGTTTTAAGTTAAGTTTGATTTAAATAATTTCTTAAATAATTTTAGACGTTAGATTTAATTTTGGACCATCAAATCTATTTTTTATCATTAGATTTGATCTCATTTGATCATAGTCGTTAGATTATAAATAAAAAAACAAAAAAATTGAAATATGACAGTTTGATGTGTCCAAAATAATTTAAGCCAGATTAAAGTCATGGCACAAATCTAGTCTAAAGATATATTTTATCCTCATGGCTTATTTTAGCACATGGTTGAAGATGGTTTAGGAAGTTTTAAAGCTTATTAAGTTTTATTCTATAAGTTGAAGATGGCCTAAAAGAAATAAAAAACAATTTAATACCGTAAATGGAGTTAGTTGAAACAACCTGCTTAATTTGATTTCACAAGGCTCCTATAGGCTGTAGCTACTTCCCCCAATTCCATGTGAGTAGGGGACCCTGCTTAAAGTGCTGTTTTTCGTACATTTACATCTGTATAAAATTAAAAAGGACCACATCATTCTTGGATCTATAAATTCATTGAATTTTGTGCTAAAAATTACAATGAAGGATCATGAAGCTTTAGCTAACTGCAAAACACGAAACAGGCAAACCACTAAACAGCCCATGTGTAGATAAAGCACTGCAGCCGCTGCTTTTGGTAAACATGGTGAATCCAGAACTATTAACATGTTTTTTCAAATTTTTCAATGAGGTATTTGATCAAGCACTTAATGTGCGGAATGTTGACACTTGCCGAATGCGGTTGAGAATCTCTGGTGAGTTCTATTGATACAATTGCTAAATAACGTTGAGACTTCATACCAAATGGTGTCGTCGCATCTTGTTAAGAATGTTGATGCAGCTTGCTGAGATCTGACAAGTAAGTATATCATCGAACACGTAATAATAAGCACAATAAATCTAACGTCAAACATTCAGAAGATCCCAAAAAAATTTCACATGCGCTTTTTACAAGTAGGTCTCGGAACGACTCCGGTACCTCGTAATTCCTTTTGGTCAACTCAGAGGATTTAGGGTATTGATAAGTAAATCTGCGAGCTTACATAACAAAATCATTATTTTTACTTTCTATCTTTTGTCCTGATTAGGAACAGAAACACATTATTTTCTGACATGCACTGTCTAGTTCCAACTCTAAATCATCAATGGTGTACATCTGCAAAATTATATGCTTATGTACTTGAAATATGAACTGCTCACTCGTAATTCCAACGATTCCATTGTACAACTGGGATTCAGGTAAGGATTTTGGGAATGAAATTGAGTAACGATAATCAAATATTTTCACACCAAACCATATCCTTAATTATTATTTTTGGTAATATTGATTTCGATTTTGATTCTTGAAAGTTCATATACATTTCAACATGAATTAACTTCATACTCATTTTAATGGAACGCCTTAAATTTCAATTTCATTTCCAATCATTCTTATTTTGATTCTGGAGATGTAAACGTTCCATCGAGGTTATGTATATAAGTAATTATAGACAAACTTCTAATTACGTATATGCAGGCAATATAACTTGATACATATAAACTGTAATTTGGTTGAAACCATGCACCAATGTAAAAGTCTACGAACAAGTAGAAATTATAATGGCACAAAGTGGCATCATAGGTTTTATCTCTTGGTAAATCTTCTGGGAGGAGATCTTATCCACTAGCAGGTTTCCTTTTTCCCAAAAACCTCATTTTTTTTGTTTTCTGGTGTGGATATGGCAGACAAGCTTCTGTATATATATAGTTGTTTCAATAGGATTATTATGATTATTATTATTTTCACCCAACCAAAGAAGAATCCTACACCAAAAGAGGGGCGCTTCCAATTAATCTGGGTGCAGTGAGATTAAACACGAACTCTCTCGATCACTAAGACAATTAACTACTGGCTAGCTATTTCAATGAGATTACTCGCACGCGAGTATTTTTTCTGTATACCATACAGTTCTAAAAACATTACAGTCGTCGCTGCTGCTGAATACTGATTATTGCACTGGACAAAAGTCAGAAAACCAATAAACGAAACCCTAATCTCTGAGAATTATTGAAGCAGCAATTTTATATTTTATTTTTTGAAAATTGAGGTTGAATAAGACAGCTAATTTTTCTAGTGCTCATCTGCAAACGTTGGCTGGGAAGCATCGTCAAAAGTAGAAGCGAGCTTTTTCTCTTGTAGGTTTAACTTTTACTGATATGTGACTACTTGGATTTACATGGAGCTAGAAGTCATGCTAATCGGACGATCAGCTTTTGGATGAGTAGGCTTTTAGGTGCGCATGGCTACGAAAATGACAGAAGCTGAGCTATGCATGTGTATGAGTCCGTGACGGTGAGGAGGAAAGAGATAGGTCTATGCATGCTGTACGTCCACTTCCGGATATCAGGAAGAAATGCTTCCATTGCTGTCTAGGTTTGGCCTGCATTTGTCCATCTCGATAAACAAAAAAAACCTTGATAGCTCTATTGGTATTTGATATTCTCAATGTTGGAAGAGTTATCATGTTTGAAGTTCCTCCTTCATAATTTAATTTAAGTACATTTCTCTAAAGTGAGGTCAAGTTTGTTTTCGATGACATATCGACCGTATATTATTATAAGCAATTAGAATTTTTAAAGTTTCTAAATCAACAAAATCGACAACATATTCATTTAAAAAAAATAATAGAAAGGGGAGGATGGCGTTAAGGGTTACGGTGGACTTGAAAATCAATGGGGTGAGGCATGTATGGTTTTTCTGTGTCTAGGTCGTACGATTGATGTGATTTGATTGTCTGACACTAGAATTTCTCCTAATTGAGATTGCCTCTACAAAAGGCTAAAAGCGTTTTCAGTCAACATTACTGCTGGTCGTGGCAAAAAAGTTGATGCTCAAGACTCAAAGAGTAGAACCATAAGCATGGAAGATCATTTGGGCCTTGAGATATAAAGCCCAAGATCTATTGACTATTTGACCACACAGATGGACTGTCAAAATTCCGTCTTATGACAGACACTGTCCAAATCCAAGATCCCAAATAAAACGCTCCTCCCCTCAAAACCAAACCAAATCTGGTCGCACCAGTTGTCTTCTCGCAGACGAACAAGCCATTTGAATTCCCAAACAAGACAAAGATTCCATTTTCCCAATCACTACAATATGAGCGACCACAAGGCGGCAGCTGCACCACCTGCACCTGATCACCCACCACCACCATCTCACTCCCAAGACTACGCTCCATACCCTAAGCTTGACCTCAATGACGTCGCTCCGCCTCCCCACTCCGAAACTTGGACCTCCGTCTCCATCGCCTCTGAACCGCCGAAATCGGAGGGTCCGCCGGTGCAGCCGCCTGTGTCTCCACCGGTGTCCGATCCGGTGGTTCACGCCGAGGCTCGCGGTCCGATCCCCGGCGACGCCGCCACCTCCATGCCGGCGGAGTCCAATCCCTACGTTGCCACTCCTGCGCCGCCTCCCCCCTCCTCCGTCAAGAGTGAGTGACCAACCAACACTTGTGTGTTCGATTCTTTGATATGTTAGGGTTTTTGTTGAAGAAATGATGCATTTGTGAGTGTTACTGTGGCAGTTGGAAAATGACGATTGGTTTGTCTCGTATTGTATTATATTGTATCGTTTGTTGTGGTTATTAGAATCGATGGATTCAGTGAAAGATGCGCTTGGAAAATGGGGAAAGAAGGCTGCGGAGGCCACCAAGAAGGCTGAGGATCTTGCTGGCAACATGTGGCAACACTGTAAGTATTCAACTCCTGTTTAATTAACTGGTTATTTTGAGTGTTGTGTTTTTAATGTGAATTTGCAATGATAATGGTTTTGTGCATGCACTAGAATCTGCATTAGCCAATGTGATTGATTGCCACGACCGGAGGTTATGTCTAGGCTGTTAAATTGTGGTCTTTGTGTTTTTACGAAACGATTAAGCAATTGCAAACATTCTAAGCGTAGCACTCTGGTTTGTGCATAGAAGAGGGAATGGTGTCAATATTGCATGTTGGGAATAGGGCATCAGGAATGGTGTCTTAAGTTGAGTGGATGTTAGAGTTAGGAATTTGCCTCTAGATTACGTTTTCACTGACTTCTTGATTGCTACATTATCATCATGAGTCTTCATTTTTGTGACTCTTCTTAATCGGACATTTAGTTCTAATTGCAGTGGTTATAGTAGGAACCAAGGTTTTCTAAAAGATGCTAGGCGCTAGTTGGGCGGCGGACTGGGGCCTAGCGGCTAGGCAAATTTAAGTAAACTTATTATATATCATATAAATAAGTGCTTATTTATACTTTAAAAATAGATAATTGTATTTGGATACATAATAGAATGACATATAGATTAGAAAACATTAGAACAAATTGAAAACATGGAAACCAGAATATAATGTGGGTTCATCCAAGTATTTAACAAGTCTCTTACAATTTATTAAAAAAAATAAAATGCAAAAGGGAAGTTATCTATTTTCTGTTTAAGTGAGAGTTGCGACATAAGTGGGTGCCTAGTCGGGCGCCTAAGTAGGTCTAGGCCCCTTTTCTTAATTTTCAAATGCCTACGGATTAATCGGGATGGTTGCTAGGCGGAGATTTTTAGAACAGTGGCAGGAACCATGAATCTCTTTTGATTTATGGGTTTCATAGTAGTTTTACTACTGTTTTTTTAGTGAGAAATAATGGATGTACTGCTGTTTCCCTGAACTAGTGAAGACAGGACCAAGTTTTGCTGATGCTGCTGTGACAAGAATTGCTCAGAGCACTAAAGTACTGGCAGAAGGTGGTTATGAGAAGATCTTTCGACAAAATTTTGAGACTGTCCCAGAGGAGCAACTTCGAAAGACATTTGCTTGCTACTTATCTACATCTGCTGGTCCAGTAATGGGAACTCTATTTTTGTCATCAGAAAAGCTTGCATTTTGCAGTGACGATCCTCTTTCATACAAAGTAGGTGACGGCACTGAATGGAGCTATTATAAGGTATAGTGGATTACTTTTGTTTGCTCATTGCTATTGCACCGATTGTCACCTTTTTGGAGTTACGACTTAGGAGCCATTTATGCTTCCCAATGGTGATAGTGCAGTTTGAATTCCTCTCAGATTTTCCCCTTGCATAATACATTATTTGTTATTTATAATAGGGAACTATTATTGGCACGCCAAAATTCTCATTTTGTACTCCTAACAAGTGTATACTTCCTTCTAAATATAGAAAGTTTGGAGTGCAAAATGAGAATTTTGAAGTGCCAATAACAATTCCCTTAAAATATAGAGGAAGTTACCTAACTTCTTGAGGTTAGTGATATTAAAGAAACTTCCGCTCTGTTGGAGAAGTTATACCAATCTCGTGTTTTGGTAGGTCTAAAATAAATTTTACCACTGAGGTAGGTTATAATTGAAAATAGAGATTTCACTTCCCTGTTGAGTTTAATCTGAAAGATATAGAGGTGATGATAAACATACAAGTGATCAGCTTTTTCCATAAATCCCTAAGGGAGATTAATTTAATTTCAAAGTAAGAAGGAGGTTTCTGTAATTCCACCTAACCTCAGGGAGAGGTACATGTAATCTATAGGTTTCTTGTTATGTTGTAGTAGTAATTGCCTCCAATTTTGTATTCCAGTTAGGAGCTAGTTGAGTCAAAAGAAGGAAAAAATAAACAAAGCACTTTTTAGGTTTTGAATTTTGTGGTGATTTGGTTCAATCAATGACATCACCTTCTGATTCAATGGTGTATGGCAATGTGCCAGAAATGATTTCAAGTTGAGTGACTCGGTATTTCTTCTGTTTACATTAAGTTCCAAGAGGTGTCATTACATTTCAAGCAGTGTCGACCACGTGTTACACACAGGTAGGTAGTGTCACATACACATTAACATAGCCAGGCCATTCCCCCAACCATATTTTAGCTTAGTGTTTGTGTAACTCTGACCTTGTGAGCAATATATCCCGTTGTTAATATTTAACCCCCAACCTATAGGTGTCAATACAATTCAGTTGTTGGTTTTATCTGAAAAGGAAATCATTGTTGGTTTTACCTGAAAAGGAAATCATGTTTCATGAAGTAATAAGGATCTAACACAACCCTTGACCATGACAATCAAAATCCGGGGTTAGGTAACTCAACCTTGTGCTGCTTTGTATGAACAGTTATTAAAAGAAACATGCTATTTGTATGATGTCACTTTACGTTAATTTGTCATTTTCTGTTCCGACTCTAATCTTTGCTAGATTTTGTTTAGTATTGCTATCACAATACATATTGTCAGGTGTAGCTATTGTTTGATGGTTTTGGTGTGGTGCTGGACTTTAATGGGTCAATCTCGGTGAGGGCTACGAATTTTTTAACTAGATTTTATAGGAACTCTAACTAGTTTAGGAGTATGATATGTTGGATGATCTTTCTTTTTTATTACATTGAAAACTTAGTCGTGAGATACCTAGTTATAACTTATATGTTGAGACTTGAGTGCAGAATTTTTTTGAGGTGGGAAGGCTGCTGCTTGAGAATGATGTAATCATGAAAGGCATTAGGAATACAACTAAAAGGATCCTTCCTTTTTAGGTTAAACTCGAGTGATATTAGTAGGTGGAAAGGCTTAAAGCGTTTGGTGATTGAATTCTTCTTTTAGGTTGAACAGAGGATGAAAGGATTTATATTAATTGAAATTTGAAAGTATTGGCCAAGCAAGTTAATGGGTGAATAGAACATCTTGAAAATCATTTACTGGGATTTGGGAACGATCCTATATTTTAATTTTTCCCTTTAGTTGTCTAATTGCTGCTGAACCTGTGCTTGTTTTGGATAACAATCAAAATCCGGTTATTGTCATTGTTATTGTAGATGGTGCACTTTGACAATCCTTGTAAGAGAGAGGATCTGTTTTTTTGAACACAAATCTTTTTCCAAATATGCTTTTAACAAGCCAACTATTTCTTTGACACATTTTTCAGCGTCAGTTCAACTATTTCTTAGAATGTTATTTGTTAGCTATAACATAATCTGGTATGATTTCCTGTCATATGTAGGTGATTATTCCGTTACATCAACTGAAGGCAGTCAATCCATCAACGAGCAAAGTGAAAGCAGCTGAAAAGTACATCCAGGTCGTCTCTGTTGACAACCATGAGTTTTGGTTCATGAGCTTTGTGCACTACGATAGTGCTGTGAAACATCTTCAAGAAGTAGTGCAGCCTCACCCTCAGAGTGAGCCCCAGAGTGCATAACGAGTGTAAGCCCAATTATTTGCCATGTCACGGAAGAGGCATAATGTTGGAAAAACATCTATGTAGATGTATTATCTCCGGAATACGGAATCCATGAGCTATAATGTGAATGTTGTATGTATTTTTGTTCTGTTCGTGGAATTGCTGTGCTATGTTTCTTGTCGGAACCCGCAGATTACGGCTTTACTTTTCCTTTATAGCGATTAACGGAATTTGGGACGTTGGAGGTTTTAGTCGAGTCTATATGTTGTAAATGACATTTGTGATTATCTACATGATATTTTCAGACTATTATTTGTTGAGAATTCGGTACGAATGAATGAAAACTTGCATATTCTGAATGTAAGCAATTTTGTTTTCTATAGGACTACCAAATGAGGAAGATGACTGTAACTTGGCATTAAATTGTAATGGCTCTCCTTTACCGCTCTTTACCAATTGTGATTAGCATGACGGTTACTATTTACTAATTATTTAATGGACGAGGTTAATTTAGAATAGGTTGCTATGATTCCGTTACTATGGTTGTTACTCTCCATCCATTGTGAATAGTAACTGTCATGGATTTGGATTTGGCTGAAGATAGCTATGCTTCACCACAACATCATGAACCTGACATTACAAGTACATAGATTAGTGATACTAATAGGGGATAAGATAATCAGGAGGAAATAATTTCACTTCATAGACATTCTTCTAATTTTATAACCGTTAAGTTGAGCAACTAAAATAAAATTAACCGTTAAAATTAACAGGGAATATGCGTAGTGTAAAAAATGGCGTGCTGAAATCATTGCCCATGAGATAATGCATTTACACAACTGCATAAACTGCTCTGATTCTCTGAAGACTGAGGCATCGTGGAATTGTGTGGTTATGGAAGGAGCAACCACGTCCAAGGCGGCAGGAAAAAAAAAAGCCCTGAGTTGACATTATTTAGAAAAATGAAAAGGAAAAGGAGAGAGTGATTGAGTGAGTGAGTGAGTTGAGTGAGTGGGTCACTGATCTCTTCTAAGCACCGACAGTCACGGATTATGGAGGCATGTTAAGTTGTCAGTCCAAATGAGGAAATAATAAGTTATTGGACAAATGGACACACTCTCTGTTTTTAGTCTTTCAAATTTGAAGTCACTTGAAACACAAGCTACTTTCTTTCTTTTGTTTTGCCCTCAATTTAATCAAAACCAAATGCAATGCAAGCAAATATGGGCCACTCTACTTCCACTTTCCCTTCCCCAACAACTTACTCCACTTCTCTCTATCTCCGGCTTTATATCTCTTTCTTTTCTTCTGAGAAAAAAGATAATTAGGAGTAGTATGTGTGCATACGATCATTGATCACTTAATAATCAAATCACGATTGAGGCCCTTTGAAATGCACAAGAAAACACTAAGCTTGATATTTAAGTGGTTATGAGTATTTGTCTTTACGCTCGATGTTCTAAATCCGGTTTGTATCTTTTGGGAAGAAATGTGTATATAATATAGGTCTAATTCAATTTAGATTATGTGTATATACGATACATTTCATTGATCACTTAAATAAAAAACTATTTTTATTATGCTTTTAGAATAATCAACTATAAAATATACCAGTCAACTGTTTAATAAACTGTATTTTAAAAACGATGCGGGTATGAATAACAGTGTAAAAGTATTTGATAAATTTTAATATAAAAATGCTATAACTATGTATATGATAACAATGGACATATTGGTAGGGGTGGTGGCTACGATGGTGGTGGTGATGGTACTAATAATGGTGAGAGTGACAATAGGGATTGTGGCGACGCCTGCAGTGACAAACAATGATGGTAAAAGTAATACCAAACGAGGTTTAAGTATGACCTATTACAGATATTAAGAAGTTACTTTATTGAAAATATGTCCATTTCTTACGATAAAAAAAGAAATTGTTTAAACTCATTTTTAACAGTAAATGCATGCAAAGTCTCCCAATCATCAACAATCAGGAATCATAATGAATCGTTCGTGGATGCGCACTTTAGTTACTGGAACACTTTTCTTCTTTTACCACAAACAAAAACACATACAATGATGTTTCTCGTTTATATATAAAACCGATATAAACAAATATATATTAGCTGTAATGTCAGTCCCGTTTGTATTTTGTGATCAGATCCTTGGATAGAGAGGCACACAGATGGAGAGCCCACCTGTTTAGAATAAAGCAGCAGCTGCAAGTAACACGACCTCACACAATTTTTCCAACACCTTCAACCCTCCACTCCACCACTTACGTAACTATTTATTTCTTTAATTAACATATATTTTCACCATTGTATTTTTATACATCAATACGACATGCTTGCATGTTTGATATGTTGGAAATATATAGGATATATATTGTTAGGGTTTGTCGAGAATGTGATTTTCTGGTCCAAATCATTTATTTCTTAGATACAACTTCAAAGATATTTCAATATATCATGTATATATGTGTGTCTTATTCTATATAAATGATTCTTCTACGTTGCAGTTAACTTTACTTGCAAACACAATATCGACAACCATATCCACCACATACTGACAATTTTAAGTTCGTAGGATCAACAATATCAATGACAAATCCGCCTATAAAGAAAATTCAATACTTGTTTGTCTACTAACGATGCATATCTTATTTAAAGGTACATATATGCAGATACTGGAAGTGTGTAATTATTCCACGATATCGTTCAACATAATGATATATTGTGAATCTGACCTAATGATTATGCTGGCTCTTGAGGATGGCGGTGCCCTACATTTATACGTACAGTACTCTCTTTGGTTATAAGTACTCCAAACTGGAAGAGAGCTTGCAGTGAAAACTGTTAAGAAATCGACCACTTATTTAAGAAGAAAGTAATTGTTTCTGTGATTTCTATAAAAAAAAATTTGGAATTAAGAATTTGTTGGTTCATAAATTTTTTGAAAGATTAATTTTTGTCGTGTTAATTGACTGTCAAGAAACTAATTAGGTCTTGGAAACTTATATTGTAGACAGCGTACTCATTCAGTTGTTCATGCAACTTAATTTCGTCGACCAGATTCTTGGTCAGCGTGAACATATCAATTAGGAACTTGAGATTGAACTGCTAAAATTAATCAGAGAAAACATAAAATATCAAAAAAAAAAAAAAAAAAAAAATCATCCATCCTTCATATATTCCAATTCCATAGCTGCTAAAATTAAGGCTTTCCACGATCAACCCTTTACTCTTTTAATTGTTAAAGAACTTTTGCCCTCTTAAAGTAAAAACCAAAATAATTTATGGCTCATTTCCTTCAAAATTATTTATCAATGTGAGTGGGGTATTTAAACTACATACTTCTTCTAATAATGGAAGAAAATAATCACTAGATCAATAATTAGTTGGTTTTTCTTTAATATTTAATTGATTATACTTGTTCGGGCGTAGTCCAAAGACTTGTAAAAAAAACTTTTGTCTAAGTTACTAGCTAAAGAGAATTTTGATAATTAATCGAGACAAGAGAAATATGAATACAATTTTTTTAGTATTAGTGATATTCCACACTAATTTATATTGACCTACATAAGAATGCAATGTATCTTCTCACTAATAAATAAATATATCGATCATTTATGATTAGAAAAAAAGGAAGGCAGTTATAACACTACGCGTAAAAGATAAGCTAAACATTGCTAGAACAAAAATGTGGTCGACTATGCATGTTCTAGTAATGTAGACTTATAACACCACGTCGCACTGTACAACGTCATGTTGCCGTTACATGCATTTAATTAATTTTTGGAAATTACAAAAGCACCAAAAGAAATTCCTTTTTCTTTTGTCAAAAATGAAAATAGAGATATTAAAACAAATCCAATGCATGAGATCACATGTGTCCGGTAAGCTCAGAAATCGGTGAAATTTTATCAGCTTCTTTCAGTTTTCAGCTGGAAGCGTCCAGAGATTAATGCAGTATGAAGGTTGAGCCAAAATTACTAAGAGAGAGAAAGTGATACGAGAGAGAGAGAGAGAGAGAGAGAGAGAGAGAGAGAGAGAGGGTCAAGCTAAGATAAGGCGGTGATCATGGACGAAAATAAGGATAAGATGACAAATGTGGATGAACTTCCGAAAACCCAAACCGCAGAAGTAATCCAGAATAATAAATTTAATTTAATAAACAAAACAAAAACAGAGAGCAGCTTTCAGCTTTGCTGTGCATGCTTATTAGTATTACACGTTTAGACTGCAGTTTTAGGAATTCTCTGGTCTTTAATCATGTGATTAATGAGAGTTCATTAATTAATCACAACCCAGTTTAGCTTAAGTTATATAAGCTTTCCCTCTTATGTTGGTTTTCTCCTCTTCTTTTTTCTGTTGTTTTACTCGAAATTGAAAACTGCCCTAAACGGCATTTCGTTTTGGATTTTTAGGGCAAATGTTATATCACAGTAAGAACATGTGCAATGCGTAAAACATGTCAGAACAAGTTAATGTTGGTCTTAATCAGTACATATATTAGCTAATTAGCACCAAATCCAGATACTAATAACACTAATTAGTTAGACGAAAGGAAATTTAGTTAGAACCAAGTGATGAAACTGTTTTTTTGTTGAAACTAAGTGATGAAACCCTAGCTAACCAAGCTTACCATGTTAATTATTTCAAAAAACAGACAAAAAACAAAAACAAAAACAAAAAGCTTAGCCTGTTAATTAAATCATCATTGATAATCAGCACTAAAGTAAAGAAAATCATCATTCTACTTGCATGATCATGAATTAAGTGTACTAAAGCTAACGATTAATCATAACACGATCATAATTTAATTAATTAACTGGGTAATTAGTACACTGCAAGACCTCTCTTCTCTCTGAGCTAGCTACCTAGCTAAGCTAAGTAGGCATTAAATGGAATAAAATTTGGTTAATTAGGGCACTAATTTCTTACCAAGAGTGTGCTTGTTGTTGTGCATCCAAACCTTGAACACATGGCGCTTCACTCCGTTCTCTGAGCAAAACTCCTCAATCGCTGCTTCGTCATGTTTCTGAATTCTCCACCCAACTTTCTCCGCGAACTCCAGCATCTTCTCCTTCTGCTCCTGCGTGAACTTTGTCCGGTGTCTCTTCTTGCTCATCCCGAATCCTCCTCCGCCTCCACCGCCGCTCGAACTCGGATTCGACACGTCCTCTCCCTCTTCCCTACTATGAGACCCTCCGCCGCCGCCTGATGCGGCAGGCAAGGCCAGTGTCGGCCTTGCGTGCGGCGAGGTGATCAGATAGCCCGAAGGTGGCGGCGGGCGATAGTAGCCTGAGGAGAATTGGTGCGGATGGTGGTGGTGGTGAAGGAGGTGGGACCCACCGGCACCCTGTTGGTGATGAATTAACTCGGCCTCGGGCTCCTTGCGGTGGAAGTTGCGGTGGCAATTGCAGGCGGCGCATTTTAAGGCATCGAGGGTGCCCTCGTCTCCCGCAGCGAGAAACTCCCCACAGCCGTCGAGGGCATGGCCGCCGAGGCCGATGGCGTGGTTCTTGAGGCACTCTCTGTACCTGACCATGGTGGATACGGCAGTGGTGGTCGTGGTGGAGTTGGGTGTTGCGGCGGTTCCCCTTTTTCGAGCGCTGGGGGCAGCCCCCTCGCCTGTGGGCCCCATTTTGGGCCTGGAACTCGCCGCAACAGAGGCGTAACCTGGTGGCGCCGCCTGCAACTCCATCTCCTCGTCTTGCTCTTCGTGCTCGTCAAATTCCATTCTCTCTCTCTCTATGTCCTCTCTCTCTCTCTCTCTCTCTCTCTCTCTCACTCTCTCAGAATTCTTAAGGAGAAGTGAAGATCTACATGGTTGCTGGTGAACCCAATGAACTGATAAAGATGACGATCAACACCAACAACAAAAAAGCTTCCTCAACCGGAGACAGACAAAAGTACATGACTACTGCTAAATGTTGGTTTGTATTACATCCAAGTGTTATGTATGACATATTAGTAAATAATTATTTAGTTTTTTTTTTTTTAATTTCAAATAACTGTTAATTTTTTTTATCTTTTTTTTGTTATCTTGTAAAATGGTTACTTTTTTTAGAGAGGAGAAGATAAGAGGAAGGTGGAGAGTGTGGCCATCAATTCCCCAGTCTTACTCCAAACATTTCCAATTCCCCAGTCTTACTCCAAACATTTCCCTTTCATTCACTTTACCTTCTTTTTCTTTTTGTTTTTTATAAAATGATATAATAATTATATTTAATTTATTTAAGTTATGTAGAAGAGAATTTAAAAGTAAGTAGAGAAAATGAAGCACACTGTTTTAATCAACTTGACAAAACTCAAGTTTGTCTCTTTCATTTACTTTAAGTTGCTTTCATTTTATCCTAACGAGTGGTTAGGCGTTGCACAATAGTTTAAGTGCTTTGATTCTTATATATAAAAATCAGATGGTCTGAGTTTAATTTCTATAACATTATTGTCAGAGTGATGCGAGTTTGCTATATATGAGTTCTATATAATAATCGTGGGACCATTTTTTTTCTTTTTCTTTAATTTATGATTGGTTGTTCTCTTTTTATTTCTCAAATATGTGTCATTTATTACAAATAAATCACGCTATTCATGTGTTTGATATATTGAACCAAAAATAAGAATCACTCACTCGTATATTTTGATCTATTGTATGATTGTGATTTTTATATTATTGACATCACATTCAGTTTTACAGTTACTATGGAAGGCCTTAACTCTTTAAACCTTTCCCAAGGTTATTTTCTTTGGGATTTGTTTGGTAGCCTCTGCTTTTTTTTCTTGTCATTTATTCCTTGGGTAATTGTATTGGTAGGAGCATGGAGTTTGATGGGTTGTTTTGGGTTTTTGCGTTTTCGTTTTTATGTAGAAACAGTCTTTTATTTTGTTCTTTTTTATCTTTGTGGTAAAAGTGAGATTAGGAATCACTTTCTCAGTATTAGCATGAAAATAGAAAAAGGAAATGGCAGAGAGTGGGAATACCCACTTATTAACCAGTATTCTCTCATGGCAGAAACCAGTGATTTAGGTGGCATATGTTGCAAGGTTCATGTTTGGAAACAGGGATAAGATATTTGAAGGGGTTCAATGCAAATTCAACCCTAATGACAGTTCTCTCCACTTTGTTGGAAGGTATTGAGTTTACAAGTGTAATGAAAAAAAATAAATAAGGTTAGCTGTTTATTTTATTTTATTTTTTTCCGAACAAAGGATATTTTCTACACTAAGTTGGGGGGAGAGGGCTAAACTTCATAATGAGCTAGCAATAATGTAGTTCAAATTCTCCTTTAGCGAAAATCGAACTTTAGACCTCTCCCTCAAGTGAAGAGGAATACCACTAGATTGTGGTACTAAATGGCAAACAACAAGTTAGTGAGACTTTTGCACATTCTTCTAATATAGTCTCAGTAACTGTTTGGCTATTATCTTCTCACCAATAAATAAATTTATTCGTTATTTTCAAATTACAACTTGATAAGAAAAAAAAATATAAATTACCTAACAAAAGAAGAAAGATAAATCGATTAACAAAACGTAAAAGATTGACTAGAACGAAGGTGTGTGGTCCACTATGCGTGTTGTAGTATGTGTGGACATATAACACCACGTCGTATATATCAAGTCATGTTGCCGTTACATACATTATACCATTATTTTTTTCAAAATTGAGAAAGCACCAAAGGGAACTACTTTTTCTTAAATAAGAAAATAAAAACAAATCCAGTGCATGACATCACATGAGTACGCTAAGCTTAAATATCAGTGAATTTGAAATGCACTAAAAAAATGACGGAAACAATCGTAACCGAACTAAAGTAATCACTACTGAACTAGTTGGGGTTGATTAAGAATGATTATAAACGTACATAGGACATGTCAATGTAACCAAGCTTGCACATGCTAAAAGAAACACCACAATTTCTCAATTACAAACTCATTAGAAATACAATACAATTTCTCAACCATGAAAGAACCACATCTAATCAACAAGAAAGATAATACTCACGAGTGCTAAACCTTGCAAGTTGTAGAACCATCGTAAACGCATCACGAGGAAAACACTGCACCACCCACTATTGGTCTTGCAATTGTTAGCAAATTAAGAAGCACTTCTATGAATCACCACCAACAAATGTAGCTTCCTCCTCATAGTTCTTCCCATGCACACATACACAAATGCTTGTGATCCAGTATCCTAGTGGATATGGTATTGGGTTCTCACACATACATCCCAGGTTTGAAACTACCCTCCCCCTCCAAATTATTGTAATAATTTCAAACCCTCCCCCTTCCCTTAATAATTTTTTTTTTTTAAATGCACACAAACTCAAAAGAAAAATAGAAACGACCACCTTATAACTCTGAACAACAGTCGCTGCTCAAAAATTCGAGTTTGACTTGTATGTAAGCCGTAAATGCTACAAATTAAATTTCTCATTGACATATTGGAAGAGAGACAACCACAAAGACTCTTTTCGCCAAAGCTAATGACTGACCACAACCGGAAGATGAAAAATTGAAAATGATTTCAAGATAGGACAAACAAGGAGGGGAAGATACCAAAGTGAATCCTAGCTAGTTAGCAACTAGGGTTTTTATGCGACTCATTTAAATCTGAACTAATTTAATCTTCATGCTACAAAGGTTGAATCCGATCAAGATCAAATTGGATCCTAGTTCGAATTGAGTATAATGGGTTAGCCCCTCAATATCTATTGCAACTTGACCAACCACAATATATAGAGCACTAACCATTAAAAAAAAAAGAGTGGGAAAAAAGCTGGCCACATTAATTATGTATATGATGTACTTAGTTAAATTTTCCAATATATATAAAGTTAATCAATGAATTGAAATATAACGGAAGATGAGGCAAATCATATAAGTGATCCAGCTAGGCTGGATGTGGATCAAGAACCAAGGGAGAGGTGGGGTTGCTCCTACAATGCTTACTGCTTTAAAGATTGGCTACAGAGGCTGGTGTGATTTGCTGAGGACACTGATTTTACATGGGAAGATTTAAATTGTCGGCATTTTCGGGAGCTGCCTACGTGCCCTCCATTTTCAGACATTATATTCATGTGACGTCTTCTTCTCCCAACAACTTTTAAAACTTATTCGACCCAGCTTTGATTTCTCACGGACTTTATTTACAGTACTGTACTCTCAAGTTTAGAATTTTTCGGCATGCATGACTGAGTTTAGGGGTTTATAATTTCTTTTTGAAGTAATTAAAGTGAGCTTGAGAACTAAATTGAATAATTCTTGCTTTCCATGGTCATGGCCCCTGCAAATTTCAAATCAATTAACAGTTCGTAGTTAAGGCGAGCCAAAGTTCTTCCATGGAGTCAGCTCATGGTGGAGGAGTGTATGGCAGTTGAAGGTCCCTAACAAATCAAAACACTTTGTGTGGCGGTGCTGCAAAGGAGCTTTAGCGGTGCAACATAATTTAATTAGGAGAAGGATGAGAGTGGAGAATATATATTTGTAGGGTCTGTGGAGAAGAGGATGAGACCCAATTACCGTCCAGACATGTTTAGCTGTCCAACATTGGCCATGGACCCTGCAAATTTCTCAAATGCTCATATAAAAAAAATTGAATAATACTTGCGTTTCCGACATGGGGAATGCACATATTTTATCTTTTACAATAATGTATCTTGGCTGTATAAACTTTATAATTAAGACATCTCAATTTTTTAATCTTCATTTAAAATCATTCATACAAAAAGATTATATAAAGCAGAGAGATCGTTTAATCATTCAAATGTATTAAATAAATGAACGGTTCATCATGAATATGTCACTTAGTAGTTGGTACTCACACGGTTGATTTGTTCCATACATTTGGATGACTAAACGATTTTCTAATTTGAATAATTTTTGGTAAAAATGATCTTCAAATGAAGGTTAAGGAATTAAATTATCCAAATTATAAAATTTATATGGTTAATATACGTTACTCAAAAGAAGAATATTTGCTTTCCCCAAAGAAAACGCAAATATTATTTGAAAAAAAAAAAAAATAGAGAGGACCAATAGAATGGAAGGAAACACGTACATAGACCCACCAAATTCAAAAGAAAATAGACTTTCCCAAAGTTAAAAAAAAAAAAAACTCCTTCACATTTCCTTTTGCATAGTAATGCAGTATAAACTATAAAGTTGAAAACAACCCTTGGGCTGTCTTTGCTAATTTTCTGTATTCCTCTGTTAGCTTTGGCCTAGTTTCCATCCCTCATGTTTTTGTTAGTTTCCTCCAAAGTCAAAGCTAAATAGATTTGGCAAATGCTGTTGTTGAGGTTGAGTCATACTACTAGTGTTTTTCCTGTGGTAATCTGTTCCAATATTAAGATTCCTTTTACGCTTACACTTTATATTTTATGGTCATCCAAACTTCAGATTTTATCCGCTAATTACTGATACATATTTATTAATTCATTGAACTCACACTGGATGCAGTAACATCAATCAACTCATATTATTGAAAGTCTACAAATAATATTGGCTAATCATATTTTAACGCTCATAAGTAAGATTCGAATTTCTGTAGTTTTTCTTTTTTTCCAAAAGTATTGTAAAATATTTAGCTTACAGTGTAGATAACTAAAGCAATGATTATTAATAATCGCAATCCATTAGATTTTGCTCAAAGGACAAAATAATTCAATGTACTCTATAACCATCTTCTGTTTCCTCTCTCTCTCTCTCTCTCTCTCTCTCACACACACACACACACACAGAGTTACTCGGCATTCCTTCAAGATCAAAGAGAATTCTTATGAGATAAACAATCCCGCGAAGTTTTCACAACGATCCTGATGAGATTCCAACTAAAAAAATGACAAAACCATCAGCCTAAGTGGTGTTCAAATCATGTTATGAAGTGAGTTGCTTCTTAACTGTTACTCATAGGCATGCAATGCGTGTTACATGTGAAGAAAGTTAAAAGTTCCACTATAAAATCAATTGGTAATATGGGGAGTAGCTAGTACAATCTCTTATAAGCTCATGCAAGGTCTCTCATCCCATTAACGTGTGACTCATTCTCAACGCATTCCCTCACATGTGGCAAATTTTCAAATCTAACACGTGGACAACATAACGGGATGACGTGAAGTGTGTGTGGTCGTTTGGCTTCACATGTGGGACAACATGTTCTGATATCATGAAGAAAATTGAGATTTCACCATAAAACCAATTGGCAATATGTGAAGTAATCCAACCTCTTATAAGTCTATACAAGATTCTTCCTTCCATCAACGTGAGATTCATTCTCAATAGCATGTGCATGAATATATATAATTCAAGATTGTCGATCATAGCGCAGTTTAGCAGGATAAGAAAGACACAACTTTGGAGTTTGAATAATTGGATTGCATTGGATTGGTTTCTGCAGGATTGGACTCTTCGACCGTCCGTTGCACTTACTCTCAGCATGGGAGTATGAAGAACTACTTTAGGGTTGATGTGGACTTGTCCTCTATAGTCTCACACGTGACACAAACATTTCTCGAGGGTCCATACGCATATAAGAATATATTGTAATACTTCATACATTTATTTATGAACTTATTAAGCTTAAACATTTTAGGTTAAATTGCTTTCAAATCTGTAATCTACCGTCTAAGACCTCGCAAATTTCAAACTATTAATCCCCCAACAAGGGAACAATAAAATCACTTCCAAGTAGAACTATGATAAATACGGTTGAGCATGCAAACCCTGTACGTGGATTAATTTATTTAAAGGTTGTGAAAGCTTTTGAAATATAATTAAGTATCTAATTCGTAATTTATAAGAATCAAACTTCAAACATTTTACTTCAAATATAAGGAAAAGAGACTTAAATGTAAATAAGATGAATTCCTAGCTTTAGGTGACGCAATCGGAGCGTCATGTGATTCCCTCCCGGCCCCCTGAAAGCCAAAGCCAAAGCGTGCGTTGCTAGTTGCTGGTTTGTGCGCATATCTGATGCAATGCCTGTCAGCCACCAGGAAACACCCTCCCACACCTTTCACTACTTTTCAACTTTTGGGCACTTTGAGAGAGAGAGAGAGAGAGAGAGAGAGAGAGAGTGTGTGTGTGTGTGTGTGTGTTAATTATACAAAATATTAGTGAATATGTGTGATGGAGGAGAGAATGCTAGAGTCTAGCCAGCATTTGTCTATTTTGTAGTCGTTGATTAATGTGAACTTGAATGCACTGACTTATATGTATGTTTAAAAGTAATTGTTTGTGTGGAGGGTTGATTTTAACAATTAGTTATTTGTATGTCACTTTATGAGCATAACAACAGAGCAAACTCATTAATTCTAAACATAGTGTAACGCAGGGTAGATTAGTGTTTGGGTCACACCAACCATTTTACAGTGTAATTGTGTGCGTGTGAAGTGGGTGAGAGATATTTGAGTATAAAAAGATGGAGTAAATGAGAGTTTTTTACCGTTAAATCTTTGATTAAAGATTCAGTAACCAAACCGTACGGTTAAAATTTTAATATATGTGATATATAAGGCAATGGTATAATTTTTCGAGAGAATGAAAAAGAGACAAGATGTCTTGAGGAACAGTGACAAGATGGAGAAAAGGAGTGGAGGGGTTAGGGTCTTCATTTCCATTTCCGTACCTTTGGCAGCCTTTTGATATTTTCCTTCTCTAATCAAATCCAGAGAAACATTGCCACATCTTTTTTTTTTCTTTCTAATTGTTTGGGTGATCTTTCTAGCCATTTTTTATTTATGTGATCACAGTTAGGGCACGTAAATATTTTATATTCTTATTATTTTTTATCCTCTTATCTCTATAAAAAAATAATATAAAATATTAACATAACTTAACCGTGACCGGACAAAATAAAAGGAGATTGAAAGAGCATCAGAAGGACAGACAATCTGCTTCCCTCACACACCCATCTCCCCTCTCTCTGTGCCCCTCCCAAATCCCAACTCTCTCTGAGAGGGCCCTCCCCCTCCCTCATTTCATTGTCAAATTTTTATCAAATTTTGATCCACAATTAAGACAATACGTTTACTAATTAATCATCTTTAAAAGAAAAAAAAAAACAAAAAAGAAAGAAAGAAATTAGTTGATGGCTTCTTCACGTCAGTATAACATCATTAGCTTACCAATTAATCATTTTTAATTATCGTAACATTAATTTGTCTCAAATATGTTGTACCATAATTAATCATAACATTAATTTGTCTCAGGTGATTTGTTTGTTCCATGTAAAACAAAAGCTAGCCATGCATAGTTGACGACGAATTTATTATACACGATTTAAGAGTATCATAAGTTTGGTTTGAATCTCATATCCAATGTGTCAAAGTAAATTGAAATGACATCATAAGGAGACATTCTCTAGTGCACATTTAATTCAGTTACACAATAAAATGAGAGTAGTCAGATTATTTGATCTAATGGGGATGAAACTACTTTTGTTTTGTTATGTAATTGAATTAAATTTACAGTTTTGATGTGCATTGAACAAAACACTTTGTGCTTGTTTGGATAGACTTTTAAAATGACTGAAAGTGCTTTTGGTGAAAATGCTTTTGGAACCAATCCTTAGTAAAATGCAAGTAAATTTTGGAAAAGCACTTAAAGTGTTTCTTGGAAGAAGCACATAACTGATGCTTCTTGCATAAAGCACTTTAAGTGCTTTTGGAACCAAAAAACATTTTTTTAAAAAAACGCTTTTAACCATTTTAAAAGCACATCCAAACAAGCTCTTTATCTTTTGTGTATTATTGGACGTTACAAGTCGGTTTGAGATAACTTGACACGACACAAACTCGTTAAAAACTCAATGATAGATAAAAAATTCGTTAGCTTTTGTATGTATGTAAACCCATTCGTCTTTCCACTCCTACACAATTGGGCCTTGCTATTGGGTTCGATTATGTTCCTCTTTATCCTAAAAAAGATTTTGGGTTTAGCCCATGAAGGATTTTAGAACCCTATTTCTTCCCAAACCTAAGCTATACCTAGACAAAAATTGAGCCTCCTTAAATTAAGGGCTACACAACGACACCAACCTCATCCAGTTTTGGTTAAAAGTTCACATTACGTGAGAAAAAGAGTTCGTTGGTCATGTTTTCTGTGTAAAGGATACGATAGATTATTTAGGATTAGGACAGTGAAATTGGTATCGGGCGAAATATCTTGAAAATAAAAATTTAACTTTGCATAGTAGATTAGTCAAATGAACTAGCCAACTAGTTACAAGTTAGTCAATAATATAAAGAGTAGTTGCAATAACAAATCCCAGCTGATTAATACATCCAACTAATCAGAGTCTGCTTAGATTAGTTTCACAATAAAATTCATAAACTTGAACACATTTACATATCAGTTCATTATGCAAACAGCAATGACAAAGTCATTACGAAACAAAGTATGCTGAATTAACTAGTCAAGCTCACCAGTCAACTAAGTACAGATTCGTCAATTAATCAAATTCAAACCTATGAATCAAACTTAGCTCACTACAAGTTATCATAGTTTACAACAATTCAGTTCATTGCTCATAATATGCATTGTAAACTTGGTAGCTAACACATATCAAAGAACAACTCATAGGATGCATGAAACATATGCAAGTAAGTAAGATATGTGGACAAGTTTAAGAGACTTGGAGCGCAAGAAGTTTTTGGTCGGAAAAACCTACCTCTGGGTTAAAAGATCGGGGACTCTCTATTGAGTCCAATCCACTAGTGTAAACAAGGTTTATACAAAGACCACACAAGCTCAATTCCTAGATCCCTATCTATAGAGTAGCTTTACCTTTGTACAAATTTGCCTTACATGAGATGAACTCCTTCGGTCTTTATGAAGTGGCAGCTCCTCTTGAGCTCAATCCTCATCGACGGTGCCAAAAACTTGTTGCTAAAATTAGATTAATCGAAATCAACCCAATTAAGTCCAAAATTTAATGCTCGCAAGTGTGCGAATCGCAGTATAATATAGTAGGCAAGCACAAGATCGTTCCAACTAATATTGAATGTAATTCCAACTATCTAACTAAATTTAAGTTTTACTTGAATTGGAATAGAAAAATTGATGATTTGAATAAGAATTCCGAAATGGTGATTGTAAATAAAATGAAATGAACTTAGCTAAGTGATGATAACGACAAAGTAAACAAATTATAATTCAATTGTGAAAAACACTAGAGCATCCGATTCACCATAACCAATTCTACTTAATTCCAACAATTAATTGTTAATGAATAAACATCCAACTTGACGGTCTAGTTCCTCTAATTCATATAATATCCATGGCATCTAGATTACTACATATACTCATATGTGCTAATAATCTCTGGCATCTAGACTACTAAACACACACAAGTTCATTAACAATTTGGGAACTAACTAAAAGACCGCATGAAACCTAGTGTATGACATTTACAACAAGAAATTCATGGTACCATTTGCAAGACGCTAAACCGAATTAACAACATGGCATCTGTGTTAACTCGCATCAAATAGACTCAACTCAAACCCAAGTGGTAGCTAATCACCAAGATTAAAATTAAGCTCATAAGCATAGCAAAATGATACTCAAAGTGAATGAAAATTCATAAATAATTAAACTGAGAAATTAAGAATTCATAGTTAGGCTACATCGTAGCCCTAGCAAAATGAAATTAGTTCCCAAACATAATCGAAATCGGTACTTAATCCATAAGAAATAAGAAGAAAATTTAGTTTAGAAAAAGCCTCAAAAGTCCCCTGCTTTGCCGCACCTCTAGTCTGCCTTCTTCCTTTTCTCCTTGTTTTTTTTCTTCTTGCTCTGCTGATGCCTTCTTCAATGATCCTTAATGATCAGCAAAAATATTCCAAATTAATGCCAAGCAGCCACTCATTTTCCTTCCTTTCTCTTCCCCCTTCTAATTCATTTACTTTCTGTAACCAACAAAAACTTAATCATCGATTTATTACCTTGTGCCTCTTGGGTTTAATCGCTGCAGATATAGCCTTCATATTGCCCTCTTTGATTCCCTAGTTGTTTCGAAACGGTAATCGTATTTTTCCCAAATGGGCATCCTCTAATTCTAAAAGTGATCAAATCCCTACACCAATTGAACCAACTCAGCATCCAAATTCTCATATTTATACTCTTGGTGAAGACCCCTGACTTGAAGATGGAATTAAGAGATTGATTCTCCATCTTTCTTTGATCTTTGCTCGATTGAAATCTCTTCCTCTACTGCTAGAGTGTCGGCGGCTGGGCTCCAGAAAAATTGGATTAAAGATAGACTTGCCTCTCTTCTGTCGGTTTGAATGAAAAGTAGGCCAGCCCTTACTTGTGCTAATCACATGCTGATGAAAAGAATAAGGAAGAATCCCATGTGAGACAAATGCTCTACTTTTCTCTTAATTTGTCATACTACATAACATTATTATGATAAAAACATATCACAACATGGACAATATGCCTGCCAACATATGTGAAAAACAAGAAAATAATAGGATCTTTCTCATCTCCTTAATTTGGCCGTCAAAACATAAAACCATGAAATTTCTTTCATTTAAGTCCAAAAATACAAACATGTAATGACTTCAACTAAAAGCAAAGATATCACTACAAAATGTCGTTTTTTAGGGATAAAATAAGTAGTACAATTTGTGCTTATCACAACAATTCAGTTCATTGCTCATAATATGCATTGTAAACTTGGTAGCTAACACATATCAAAAAACAACTCATAGGATGCATGAAACATATGCAAGTAAGTAAGATATGTGGACAAGTTTAAGAGACTTGGAGCGCAAGAAGTTTTTGGCTGGAAAAACCCACCTCTGGGTTTAAAGACCGGGGACTCTCCACTAAGTCCAATCCGCTAGTGTAAACAAGGTTTGTACAAAGACCACACAAGCTCAATTCCTAGATCCTTATCTATGGAGTAGCTTTACCTTTGTACAAACTTGCCTTACACGAGATGAAAACTCCTTCGGTCTTCATGAAGTGGCAGCTCCTCCTGAGCTCTTCACCTTGTGGCATTGATATCAACACAACCAATGCAAATGATATGACAATGATGGTTATAAAAAATCTGGATTCAATGACCAATTAGTTTCTCCAAACAAATACTTGAAGGAAGAAACTGATGAGAATCCAAAACGAGTCAGTTTAAAGATTTGAAATTTGAAGAACTTGACCACAAAATTAAAACAAAACCATGAAGAACAATGCAACCCTATTCTACAATGAGTGGGTGTTTAATTCATGAACATGGTTTTGTGGCTAGGGTTTCTAATGAAGAACACAAGAGGCAACCCAAGGTTTAAAAAACACTCTTTGAAAATGTAAAATTTCCTAGCCAAAACAATTGAGCATAAAAGATTTAAACAAGCATTTTTGGAGATATACAAATATTCAAAGAAGAATATTACCCAAAGAAAAGGCTTGATACTCCTAGGGAGATCTGAGATGGCGAGGAAAAACAAACCTTCTTAAAATTATAAACTTTCTTTCCAAAAGAAAAAAAATGAGAGAAGCAGGGTTTTTAAGCAAACAAGGGATGCTTATTTTCAGCAACAAGGACAAGGAACACTTGTCAACACAGAGAACAATCTTTGCAAATCAAAGGCTGAAAATTCAATCTCGTATAAAACCTGTTAGTCAACCCATTTAGGTTATCTTAAATTGTGTGCCCAGCCAGCTGGACATCAGCGAGGAATTTTGACCCAGACAACATAACTAGTCAAAATGTAGCAGAAATGTAGACATGAGATGCACATGCATGAACAAACCTTTTGAAGTGAGATGTGCCACATTCTTGAACATTTCTTCCCAGTAGACATAACCCATAAATAGAGAATAACTTAAACCTAGATTGAGCATGTGTGTGGTTCAATTACAATATTTGACAAGGAAAGCCAAACCTAAAAGTCTTGACTTCATAGACGGGCTTGACATCTACCATACTAGTAAGATTGTTCGTTTCAATTTCGTAAAAGGTTTACGTTTCAATCTCATTCCGTTATTATATGAACGACTAATTAATGTTGTTAATTGCTTAAGCAATAGTGGAGTCGGGAGTTTCTACAAGAGTGAGCTATAATTTTCATTTTCCTTTTATTATGTTTGATTAACTTTGGCAAGTAGCTCTTTATCACATGGTGGAAAGGTGTTGCGCCCTTACATGATGGTGTGGGTTCGAACCCCGTCGGTGGCTAATCTAACATCTAACTTACTAAAACTATCGCTCGACTCATAAAAAAAAAAAAATTGATTAACTTTGTCTTAAGAGTTTTTAAGGTGGCGTGGGCTAATTTTTAGTTGGGAAGAATGGGTTAGTTCACACTAAGTGGATGAACTTATGTTAATTAGCACTAGAAAAAAAAAAAATTCATTTCTCCAAATTTCAAATGAGGCCAAAGCTGTCACACTCGAACTCGGGGTCGAAAAAATATAACACTGCACTCAATGTGTGAAATAAATAAATAAAATAAAATAAAAACCAAAATATGGGTTTTAAAATAAAAGGAAATAAAAAACTTCTCTTGCACAAATCATCTAACTCTTGCTTATATTAAGAAGCGTATTTGGAAACGGTTACAGAGTTGGAATGGGAAGCTTCTAAGTGCGGCTAGAAAGGAACTTCTTGTCAAAGCCGTTGCTCAAGCTATTTCTACATATGTTATGAACTACTCTTTTTTACCAAAAGATTTATGTGATATTTTGAACCGGTTAGTCGCCTCCAACTCATTTTTCATACGATAAGGGCATGGAACGTGGAATTGTTGGGGTCCCTTTTTTTCGAGACCAAAGTGAAGTGATTCGTGCAATACCTCTGAGCTTTTGCCGTGCTGCTGACCATTTAATCTGCCATTTTGAGAAGAGTGGTAATTTCTCAGTGAGAAGTGCTTACCACATCTCTCGGGAATGGTTGAATCCTATAAACAATGAGGCTTCCTTCTCCGCAACCTCGGGTTACAACTCTAAATTCTAGGCTAAGGTTTGGCAGGCTAATGTTCCCCCCAAAGTGAGGATTTGCTTCTGGAAGCTTTGTAAAAACATTATCCCTACTAGGGAAAATCTAGGGAAGCGGCATATTCCTACGGACTCGGCATGTGTGTTGTGCAACCATCATACAAAATCAATTTTTCATCTTTTGAAGGACCGTCTGTTTGCTAAGCGCATAGGGATGTCATCTCATTTAGGGATTTTGTTACGAGGTTCATCCTCCGCATAATTTCTGGATTGTGCTATGAAGATCGCTGATCTACTCCATTTTGCTCACTTCAAATCTGCAATGATGGTTGGTTAGGCAATTTTGGCGCACTCGTAATGGAAAACTTTGGACCGAAGAAGGTGAAATTCCTGATGTCGTGGTGGTGCGCACTCTTCACTGGTGGCACAGTTTCGTGATTGTTAATACAGATATTCACCCCCACCAACCCATCTATGTGCATCACACCGAAATGGAAAGCTCCACCCTCTGGCCACCTGAAATTAAATTTTGACGGCAACTGGAATGGCGAGATGAAATTGGGTTGTTTTGGCCTGATTATCAGAGATGATTCAGGCGTTTTTGTGACAGCATCGTGTGGAAATGAGCCGGATAATTTCACACCCTTACAGGCGTAAGCGGTGGCTGTCAGGTTTGGTTTGATTTGGGCAATGAACAGGGGTTTTACAAACTTCCTTTATGAGAGCAATTGGTTTCAGATTGTGGAAGCTTTGCGTGATTCTTCGACTAAGGAAGACATCAAGTTTCTATATTCCTCAGTCATGGAAGTTCCTTTTACCCACATTCGTTGTTAAGCCAACGTTGCGATTCACAGGGTTGCTCGTTTTGGACTACCTGTGGAACATTCTTGTGAACAGATGACGTCCCCTCATAGTATTATAGTTGATGTACTTTTGGAGGACTATGCCTCATCCTAATGAGCTTTCTTTATATTGTTTCACTGTAATGGTTTTTTGTTATTTTAAAGAAAATTACTATCGATTCCTTAAATAAATTAAACAAAAAAAAAAAAAAAAAAAACTCTTATACACTCTAATAATACAATCTTAGAGTGACCCCGAGTTTGAGGGTGACCGAAGCACTCCTTATCCTAGAGTGGTTATGTTCTAATTGTTTAGTAATGCTAAACTATGCAGAAATGTGTTATGACATTTAGCTTGTTCGTAAGTTAAAGTTCATATTTAATTGCCACAATGAAATTTCATTGTTTCTTAAAAGAATAAAGTGTTCTTTAATTTCTTTAAACTCAATTAGATATCTCAAATATTTTTGATTTGACTAATATTTTGTAAGAATAATCTAAAAGGTACAACTTAAAAAATAGACGATTTGGATCGTAGAAGTTTGATTTGGTGTGAGTTCCACAACTAATCCCTATTTTATAAAATAAAAATAAAAACCTCTTCCCTAAAAAGCTTCATCTGTGAAATGATGGAATGATACGAGGGACCAGTAGATACAATAAGATATACTTGCAATTATCGAACAAATTGGCTCCTAAAAAGTGAGGTCTTGACTAAAAGTTTCTCGAAAATAATATCCTACATACATTTTCGTATTTTCCTTTGGTTATTTGTAATTTTTGTGGACCGTCAAGTAGACATCGACCTGCATTTGGCTAGAAAAACATGAGTAATAACGATCTGGCTTCTCTGCCCTTCCACTTTTCATGTATTTTCATTCCTTTCTATTTGTACGGTCACGGTTAATTCACGTCAATATTTAATATTACTATTACTTTTTATCTTATTATTTCTATAAAAAAAATTACTATAAAATATTAACGTAGTTAAACCGTGGTTACACAAATAAAAAAGCATAAAAAGAGTATAGAAATGGAATGACAAACAATCCATCTCCAAGCGACTTTCCATATTGGCAGGCATTAACAAGCATCCAATGCGGAAGAAGAAGCATTAACTGCGATCAAATCCAACAGACAAAAACAGAATCTTACCTTAGGCATGGCTGACGGGCACTGCATTAAATAGTTTTTGGAGTGGTGCCAACGCTTTTAGATGTGACCGTTGCTTGCATTTGAATGCGGGATGCCTCGATGCCTCGGTGGACCATTTGGCAAGTGATTACTGAGTAGGCAAACGCATGATAGCAGCCACAAATCGGGAAAACTTTCAAGCTATTGCGCCATTGCCTGGTTTTCCGTTTTCAGAGACTGACCTACTCCAGTTACCAAACAGTCAGTCATCTTTCTTGGTTTTGCAGAATGCTGCTGATTAATTTATGCATACAATGCATGTGTTTGCTATGTTCACTTGGGAGTTGTCTCTGTAAATTCATAAGACCTATTAGAAAGAGTAATTCCAAATCTAGAGATTTAATCAATATTAGATAATTAAGTAATTTTCTTGATTGGACCATTAACAATTTTTTGATATTTGAAGTATATACATTGCATCTTGGGGTTTTTATAGTATTTAAAAAAATTGACTATATAATTGTGCAAAACTTTGTCTCCCTACTTGCATTGCTTAGTTTGACTTGGAATATCGACTATATAATTGTGTGGAGCCTACTTATAACTATGATTTAGTTGTTTTCTTATATTCTCAAGTACCTATTAATTCAAAATCTCATGAACTAGTTGTCAAGATAACACAATTTCAATGATTTTTCATGTCCTCATCTTTTGAAAATATTGTATTTGTCTATTTATTTATCATAAACAGATAACTAATTAACTCTCGTTTGAACAATTTTTATAAAAATATGATGTTAGATGTGACAGTTGATGGTTGGATTCATTCTTTACTCGTAAGTGAAACATCTTAAGTTTGATTTTGCCAAAAACGAATATGAATCACATTATTGCTTATTCATTGAGAATTAAGACTCTCCTATCCTTTAGTGCATTTTTAGATATCCGTAACATTTTTCTTCTAATATATACAAGCCAAATACAAAAATGCAACTTGTAAGAGTTTCTTTTTTCTCGTGAGAATAAACTACAAGGATACAACATGATGAGTAAATCAAGAAAGCATGTACCACCACCACATTACCTCTTGGGACTTATTTTACAAACCCTAACTTTTAGTTTGAACAACATTACAATTTCCAACACAAAAATTCATTAAACTATCATCAGTCAGATAGAAACCAGTGGTTTCTCAAGCGTTTTCTCACTGTTATGATTATCCAAACTAATCACCCACTTTGACATATCCAGTTCCACCGAATCAACCTCCCTCCCTCCAAATTCAAACACAAACCCTCTCTTGTGATGACGCACCACCCTCGGACTTCTCAAATTCAATAACCCCGTTGACCTCGACTTGTTCAGCCTCACCACCGACGGCGCCACCCTCACCGCCACCCCACCCCCTGCTCCCTTCCGCCCACGATTCCCGCCTCCTCCCGCCTTAATCTCATTCACCGACCCAATTGACTTTGACCTCGCCACGCGACCACCAATCATCGCGTCCTCCTCACCCTCGCACTCTGCGCCCAACACACTCGATACCTTCCCGTTCAACTTCCTTCTACTCCCTCCTCTCATGCTCTTCACGTTCACAACCTCTTCGTATTCGCCGGAGTGGTGGTCATGACGATCGTTTTTATTCTCCACGCGCTTCGCGTTCACCCGCCGTTTGAATCTGCTCCAGATAGGTGGCGCGTGGACTCTCTTCCTCACGATTTTGAGGCACTCGACCACCTCCGCCATTGTGGGCCGCCTCTCCGCCGAGGATCGCACGCACTTCGCAGCCAACACCGCCACGCGGCGGATCACGGCGGGGTCCAACGGCGGTCCGATTCTGGGGTCCAAGATTCCGGCGAAGTCGCCGCGCTTTATGATCGGCATGGCCCAGTCCACCACCGATGGCGGACTGTAGTTCACGTCAATGGCGTTTCTCCCGCTCAGAATCTCCAACAGGAGTATTCCGAAACTGAAGACGTCGCTCTTGGTGCTCAGATCCCCCGGCGCAAGATAGCCCGGGTCGAGGTATCCTAACGTCCCCGCCGGTGGTGTACACTTAACCCGAACGTCCTCCACGTGTCCCCTCAACGCCAGCCCCAAGTCGCCGAGCCGCGCGTTCCAGTCCTTGTCGATCAAAACGTTGGACGATTTAATGTCGCGGTGGATGACGGGCGGGTTCGACGAGTGGAGCGCCTGAACTGCTCTCGCTACATGTAAACAGAACCGGACTCGCCTGGTCCAACCCGGCGGTTGGGAGTTTAAGTGTAGGAGGTCGTAGAGGGAGCCGTTGGGCATGTACTCAACGACGAGCAACTTAGTGTCGTAATCGTTTCTTCCATCGGCGCAGAATCCGATTAGATTGACGAGCCTGGGGTGGTGAACTCTCGAGAGGATCTCGATCTCGTTCTCCGCGTTGTGAAGACTCGCCGACGACGACGGCTTCGTGGTTTTCGTCTTCTTAACGGCGGCGACGAGGCTGCCGTCGTCTAGGATGGCCTTGTAGACACTTCCGTGGCTTCCTTTGCCCAGAAATCTGTCAGCGGCGAACCCATTGGTGGCGGCGACGAGGTCGTCGTAGTAAAAGTGTCTGATCTTAATGGGCTTGTTGATGTGTTGGGTTTTGTGGGTTCTGGGTTTTCTCTTGCGGTCCCAGTTGTATGGATCGCAGGTGGCGATTGCCGACTCTGCATTGCAAGAGAGGAAACCCATGCTTGCTGTTAATCTCTCAGTGACAAGTAATCAAATACCTGATGGGGCAAAGAATGATGGGCTTATGCTTTTGGTGGGTTTTTCGAGGTAGTGGGGAGGAGGAGAGGGAGGTGATAAAGGTAAAGGTGGGAGGAGAAGGAGGAGGTGGTGGAGAGCGCCAAAAGCCATTACTGCAAAGAGGGATGGGGGTTGCGGTGCTTAAAGTCTTTGACTATGGTTATGTGTTTTACAGCCTTTGGTTTTGGGGTAGAAAGGAAAGATGTGAAAGCAATTCAAACAGGCAGTGTGCAAATTTTGAACTTTTGGCAAGTGGGTTTTTATTATTTTAGGTTTTTTTACATGCAAAAGTGTGCATCTTTGTGAGGAATTTCTTGGGGTTGTTGGTCTTTAACTATTTAAATGAAGAAGTTGGGGAAAATTTTTTAGTTGTAACGGGAACACGGATGATATATCATGTATTTTTATGTAAATAGTGAAATTTTTTAATTTTTAAATTATTAAGCTTTAACACACATAACCTACCATTTCTATAGGAACACGTAATGTACTATCTCGTGTTACCGTCATATTAAAAAATCCCGCGAAGTTGGGGCCTTGTGGGATATGCTTTTTTGCTCCATCTACTTTTCTAAAAGACACCTCATGATGAACTAAAATTTGATGCTTAATTGTTGCCATGCTACATTAACTTAGATTTTAGTCTCAGTTCCCCTAAAATTTAAATTGTTTCATTTTCTTATAGAACTCAATTTTTGTTTCACATTATCTGAATTCTCCTTTATGATAACTTTTCTTATGTGGAAATAATATAGTAATCGCAACATTTAACAAACTTGATAGAATCCAACGTGGGACGAAGATTATTAAGTTCTAGGAGGAAAGTGGAACAATTTTGTTCCGTTGGGGAGAGTGATATTAAAATAACCAAGGTTCTAAAAAGCGTTAGGTACTAATCGGATGATAGGTTGGGGTTTTGCGGCTAGGTGAGGTGAGACGGGGATTTAGGTGGAATAGGCGAATTCAAATAAATTTATTATATATTATATAAATAAGTGCTTATTAATACTCTAAAGAAACATATAATTGTATTGTGATACATAAACTGCAAAAGAAAATGATATATAAATTATAAAGTATTAGAAAATATTGAAAACATAAGAAATAAGCATATAATTAATGCTCATCCAAACATTCAACAAATCTATTACAACTTATTGATAAAATAAAATGCAAAATGAAAGCTATATGATTTTCTGTTTAAGTGAGAGTCGTAGTCTAGGCGGTTAGACCAACGCTTAAGTAGGTCTAGGCACATTTCTTAATTTTCAAACTTTTAAGGATTAATATAGGTGATGCCTAGCCACTTAATGCTTAAGTAGGAATTTTTAGACCAGTGAAAATAACATTTCAAGTCTTTTCAAAAAAGAAGGAAAATTCAAATTTCAAGAAGCCTTGGGAAATGTAAGCCTAAATTTGACTTAATGGTGCCTAGTCTCTATTTTGTAGTTGGTAGTATTTGAATTCCAATAAAAAAGCATGGAGGATTGAAATGCATTTTTCAGTTTACATTTAATAAATTCAGTCATCGGATGATTTGGTAGGTTGGTTTAGGAAAGTAGCACCTTCTATGATTTTAAGAATGATTTGATTGATAATCCATCTTACCCTTTTTTTTTGGTTATATTTTCTTCGAACCACCATCCATAAAAATTCAAGGTTGAAACAAACAAATGCAGCCATCACTTCCAATTCAGCATCTTAATTACTTACTTTGGTATCATTCTTTGCTTTTGTTTGATACTCTCCTAGCATTATCGGCAGCGGTCACGTATTGTTCTGGAGCCTACTCATAAATTAATTGAACTTCCAAACAAATATGTTGTTCAAAATTAACACTATTTCATTTATCATCACATAGCGAGAGCGGTCCAAACAAATATGATTGTAGAATAATGATAAACATATCACATGATGTGTTGTTGATGATTGAAGTATTATAAGTATCGATTAAAGTATTTAATTTTTAATTTGTAACACATCTATAATTAAAAAACGTGATTTTAAAAGTCGGTTTACCTAGCTTTAATCATAAGTTGTGATAATGGTACTACTATTTCCATCCCAAGATATAGGATCGAGAGAAGAAGTCTGGGACCCTGATGTTTTCCGTGCATGATAGGTGAGGCAGAGACAATCACATTGTAATAAATTGTGTTTGTACATTTTCAACATGATATACATGATAGTACGAGACTATGAGTAGTGGATAAAGGGGTGGCGGTGAGACCGTGAGATGAGAGGGCAACTTAATTTATGAGGGAGGTACGGAATAGTGACAAAACGAGGTAATTCATCTCCTACTCATGATTCATTAACTTACTTATTAGAGTCGGCTATGTTTTTCATGAGTCGCTCGTCAATTCAATCACCTTATTTTAGGGACAAAGGAGACCTTTTGTCTTGAGGTATTCTCTCGTTAGTAGGTACCCTTTTATTATGTTCAAGAAAAAATTGTATGAAACTTCATCTTCCTTTGTAAGTGAAAGATTTTAAGTTCGATTGTTGTCAAAAAATGAATTTAAATTCTCACTCCCTTAGTGTAGATAATATCATTTGTTAAAAAAAAAATGGATGAAATTTAACAGAGGTAAGATGCATAAATATAGCTTCACTAATTTGAAGAAATGTTTTGAAATTGTTACTAGCTATCTAAGAATGTGCACGTCTCACACAATTTTGGTGTCTCGTCACTTGTACGTTGGATGAAGATTTTAAGTCTGTGGTTGGAGGGATTTTTCAATGTACAAGTAATACGTTTTGGTACAATAAGTGTCGTAATACAAGTAGTTGGATACTTGAAAATAAAATTTCCAACCATTTATATTATAACATGTAATGTACAAGCCGTGTTCCCAGTACACTAAAAAATGGGTGTGATATCCACACACCCCATTTTACTTCTCACACACCTTTTTAATTTTCGGCCATCGGATCGGATGAATTGAAGAAGATCAACGGACATAAATTATCAAGGGTATATGAGAAGTAAAACGGGGGGTGTGGATAACACATCCCTTAAAAAATTGCTCTCATGGTTGCGTGCTTGTTATCTTCATAGGCATGTAGTTGGTTGAAGGAAATCGTTGTGTGAAAATGAATTCAAAGGAGTAGATCCGTTACAAAGTTGTACGATTTATTTCACAATGTGAGTATCATATATTAAATCAATCAAAATAAGTACTCTTACATAATAATATGCCAAATGAAACGAATCAAAATTATTTGTAAGTTTCTTTTGTCATACAATTCTCATTCCTTTTTTCCAAATGATCAAGAATTATAGTATTCAAAACAAGAATTTACATGAACAATCATGCATTTGATATTCTAACAAAATTAGTGTACCAATTTCTATCATCAATGTATATGCTTTGGTATAGCTAATAACTTTGGTCGGTTTCTCCAACCCAAATTTTTATGTCTTACACGTTCGTTTTTATAATTGTCAGTAACCCCATTTTAACAGAATTTTACTAAACAAGTAAAAATATGTGACCTTCCCTTTGGATTATAACTTGGATCTTTTCAAATAAAGTATGGATAAAAACCCAAATAAAAAAAAATAGAGAACACAACGAAACATAAGCGTGAGTGGGAGGCATGATGAAGTTGGCTTTAACGGCACTCCAAAACGTGGGATGAACTACTTGCGTTTGGGACTTGGGAGTTGGGCCTTATGCGTTTTGACCATGAAACCATTTGTACTTTTCCATCCAAACAACAACAGTAAGTTGGAATTCCAGTCCCGTCCAAGAAAACTAACTTATGGCTTCGTATTTTTCCAACCAAACAACAACAGTAAGTTGGATTTCCAGTCCCGTCCAAGAAAACCAACTTATGACTCGAATCTTTTAGTATGTACGGTTGAACGCTTTATTTATTCTATGCATGTTACATTGTTGACTCTAAATTTTTTTTTAGTTCACATGGTGCGCAACCTGAATAGTTAACAAGCTAACTACTTCTTTTTTATGAATGTGGGTGTGTCAACTCGCTACCGAGCTTGGCTGGCGAGTATAATGAATGTTGTTGTTGTGTCAAACGCACTTATGACTTATGTATCTAAGTGATCATGACCGAGAAAGGAACATGTTTTGGCCTTTAGGTTATAGAGCATGAAGACAAGCCTACTAGTCATTGTGAGGTTCAAATAAGGTTCGGCTTTCAATGTACCAAACATTAAGTAACCTGGTAACACCTCACTTCGTCGAGAGGCTAATGCGATGACCTCTTTCAATAAGAAGGCCAAAAAATCCTTATTGACAGAGACTTTGAGAGATCAGCAGTCGAACTCGAAGCAATGTTGTTGCTCCAAATTGAAGATGCTCATTGATTGCTTGATTCTACGGCTCCAGTGTTGCTAATCCAAATTGAAGATGTCGTTGGTTGTCAACACAATGTTGTTGATCCAAACCAAATGTGTGTTGACGAAGTTAAGGAAGTTAGTGTTTTCTCAAAGGGTTTCGTGTAGATTAAGAATTTGTGCATGGCCTTTGTGTGTAGAGTTCAAGGTCCCTTTGAATGTTGCAGAACCACTTCTATTTATAAGGGTGAATTCCGTGTTGATCACTCACGCTGAAGTGGAATCCTACTTGGATTGTAACTCTTTGACATCTCCTGATCCAACCTCTTTTCAAATAAGACTAATCCACTCACAACCTTCAACCCCTCCTATCAAAATTAGGACTCTGAATTCAGTAATCTTTCAACATTTGATTCACTCTTAAACTGATCAGGCACGAGCCTTGATTCTTCAAATATTATGACTCTTATCAAAACTCATCCTGATCCTTGATAATTTTACTTTCATTAGGACTCGGCCAAATTACTCTTTAGCCTGATCCTTTAAGAGTCCTTCTTTCTCTTAGAACTCGATCGTCATATTATCGACTAGACTCAATCCAATTTAAAGAACTAAGAATTAGACCAAGAATCCCCTACCCGTATTATATTTATAAACTCATTCGACCCAAACTCAATATTTTGGAACCAAACACATACATAGGAGCATATCGAAATTTCGCTTATGGAATTCAATTTTGTATATTTTAGAAGATTTCGTGGTGGGGGCCATGACATGCATTGTAGACCAAACAGGAAATAACATGCCATTCTTTTCTGGACAATGATTGTCTACCCTCCCACTTCTGGTGCCCTCCTGTTTTGTGTGGTCACGGTTAAGTCACGTCAATATTTTATATTGTTTTTTTTTATAGAGATAATAAAACAAAAATGAATAGTAATATAAAACATTGACATGACTTAACCGGGACCACACAAACATAAGGGCACAGGAGGGTATCAGAAGTGAGAGGGCAGACAATCCTTCTCCTTCTTTTCTTGAATTTCAACACCGTCCACTTCAACTATTCCACTAGAATAATATTGCTTTGCTTGATAGAGTCACACTTGGAAATCATGATAATTTCATCTTGACTATATTTCCTCCCAATAATATTCAAATGATTTTGAGGTTTGATCTTATAAAAAACCTGTCACCAAGTGTCATATACTCATAAAAGTTAACAAATGACGCAAAAATAAATCAAAAAAGTTGAGAATTTCAAAAGAAAGGTCAGGGTCCTTTTTAGATTTTCTCATAAAGTGTGTACTTTCAAATGAAAAACCCTAAGTTATAAGCATGCGGTAAACTCACTTTTCTTTATCTTCGATCATCTGATAAAAGAGATATAAAGAAATAAGTATAACCATTAGATGTGTACCTTTGTCTTCTATTTTGTTGCTTAATTGTAATGTCAAATATTTTTTCAAATATAGAGTTATGGTGAAATGTGTCAACCCATGCTTGGACTGGTGATTTGCCCTAACTTGTTTGTTTTATTGTGTATTATCTTGAAAATATCATTAAATGAAAGTAGAAAAATATGCAGTTTGTACTGTAAGCACATCGTCAATCAAATGGATAATATTATTTAAGGAAAACTAATGAAAAGATCTTCAAAATTTTGAATCTTAATAAAAAAAACTATGTTATAACTTTATTTAATGGTTAAGACAAAACCCAACAATAAACCGGTCGAATTTAAATGGCCCAAAAATTGAGTTTCCGATTTTGCCCATGACATTGATTGCAAACTTTTGTCCGTTTAATATATTTCTTCATTTATGGATCTCTCTATTATTTTGTCTCCCTCCCCCATTTCTTCCTAACATTCGAAACCTTCCATTTTTTCTTTTTAATCTTGCATTGCAGCTCCATCTTTGCACTATGCAAAAACTACAGATCAGACCTCCAAACTTCATTTTAAGTTGTCTCCATCTCGGCGGTGAGGCAGTACGGAGTGACCAATATTGACTCCTAGGTTAACGGAATTCGATATTCAGAGGACATTAAAGTTGGTGAAGGTTTGTGACCAGACTTCGTTTGCGCCTTTGCTCAATGGGACCGTTTCATAGGCCCTCTCCTAACTACTTTATGAACTGGGGTTTTCTTTGCTGACATTACCAGGCTACAATTGCAGCAAATTTAATTGCTCATCAAATTAAATTGTATTATGTTTTTTTTTTGGGGGGGGAGGGGGAAGGGAGAGTGATTCTTGTTTTGCAGAGACAAGGTGTTCGAGCTACACAAATTTTAGTCTCCTTTTCAATTTCCCTCTTTCATTTTGATTAATTAAATTTTACACGAATGTGATTTTTTTTTTTTTCAAATTCGACAATCCCGATATACAATCCTATTTGGTGATTTTTGGTTGTTGAAGGTGTTTTCTTGACTTTTATTTAAATTAAAGCTCGAATTTATGGAAGAACATATAGAATTTAGGGAAAATAGTGTGACCAATCTTAGGACTTTGGTTAATCTTGGCTTTGAAGTTCGTGTAAGAGTATAACTTGAACTCATTAAATGATTCAATGTTCTTGTTTTAGGACTATGGCTGAAGAAGATGTGGCATATGGACCTGAAAGTTGTAGACTATGTAGTCCTTTGATCTTGAAAAATTGTAGTTGTACACCCATGGATATATATATATATATATATATATATATATATATATATATATTTCATATTGATCAATTATACTTCCATTGACACGGCTAAACATAATCTTTTCACATTCGGTAAAATTGAATGATGGAATAATCACTACATTATTATTTATCTTAATACACTCATATTTCCATTGACATGGCTAAACATAATCTCGCTTTTCACATTCGGTAAAATTGAATGATGGAATAATCACTACATTGTTATTTATCTTAACACATGATTAGATGATCACCGTATTAAGATGCTTGTAAAAGGATAGAGATCGAAACAAATAATTCTCACAGTCATGCCGAATGTTGCTTGTTGAGATAGGGTTTTCACATTCTTTTTGTCTGATGCACCACGTATGATGTAACATGCCTTTTCAAAAAGATGAGAAACATGTATGTATGTGTGTGTGTGCGCGCAAAGTTGCAAACAAAATTGCAACTTCGTCTGCTAAGGTATAGCCTTCAACCAAATTGATGATTCTCTGGATCTATAATGTTTTTCTTCAACCAAATTGAAGAGTCATCAAATGGTGTAGCACCGTTAAATTTCATAAATAGTGTAGTACCTTTAAGGTTCATAAATAGTGTAGTAAGTTTCATAAACAGTGTCGTAATTTTCCATAAACAGTGTAGTAAGTTTCATAAATAATGTCTAATTCTTGGTCATGTTTTATAAATAGTGCCTAGTTATTGGGTCCAGTTTCATAAATAGTGTCTTTTTCTTGGTCTAGTTTCATAAATAGTGCCTAGTTATTGGTCCATTTTTATAAATAATGCCTAGTTATTTAACATATTTCATAAATAGTGTATAGTTCTTGGTCTAGTTTTCATAAAGAGTGTATAGTTTCATAAACAGTGTATGGATGCATGGTTCCTGCACGTCATATCTTTTTTTTTTAATTTGTTTATATTAAAATTGTGTCATTTTTATTAAAATTTAAGTTCTTTTGTCTTTGTTATTAAAATTTAAGGGGTTTTCATTAATATTTAATTTTTTTCATTAAATAAAGTTATAGCATGATTTTTTTTTTTTTTTTGTTAAAATAGACTTAGTCCAAGTCCTTTTCATAAAAGAGTAAAACAACACTTAATGAAATGAACCAAAATAACCCATACTATGTCTGGAAGGTAACAAAATAAATATTATTTATAGAATTGCAGCAAAATAATCAACATTATTTAAAATAACTCTTACTATTTTTGGAACTATAACAAAAAAACTCACTATTTAGGAAACCGAACCAAAATAGCTCATACTATTTCTGGAATTACAACAAAAAACTATCACTATTTATGAAATCGAACTAAAATAGCTCATACTATTTCTAGAACTACAACAAAAAACTCACACTATTTATGAAACCGAACCAAAGTAACACATAATGTTTATGTAAGGAGCAAAATAAACACTATTTCTTAAACTATAACTGTCACATCCCGGGCCCGCTCCACCACCGTAGCACGATATTGTCCGCTTTGGTCTTACTATTCCCTCACGGTTTTGTTTTTAAGAACTCACGAGCAACTTCCCAGTGGGTCACCCATCATGGGATTGCTTTAGCCCTCTTCTCGCTTAACTTCGGAGTTCCTACGGAACCCGAAGCCAGTGAGCTCCCAAAAGGCCTCGTGCTAGGTAGGGATGAGAATATACATTTAATGATCACTCCATTGGGCGATGTGGGATGTCACAATCCACCCCCCTTAGGGGCCCGACGTCCTCGTCGGCACACACACGGCCAGGGTTAGGCTCTGATACCAATTGTCACATCCCGGCCCGAGGCGGATCACTTCCCAAGCCCGCTTCACCACCGTAGCACTATATTGTCCGCTTTGGGCTTACCATTCCCTCACGGTTTTGTTTTTGGGAACTCACGAGCAACTTCCCAGTGGGTCACCATCATGGGATTGCTCTAGCCCTCTTATCGCTTAACTTTGGAGTTCTTACGGAACCCAAAGCCAGTGAGGTCCCAAAAGGCCTTGTGCTAGGTAGGGATGAGAATATACATTTAAGGATCACTCCCCTGGGCGATGTAGGATGTCACAATAACAAAATAACTCACACTATTTTTGGAAGTGAACCACTATTTCTTGACTACAACAAAATAACCCACACTATTTTTGCAAGTGAACCACTATTTCTTGACTACAACAAAATAAAATAACCCACACTATTTTTGCAAGTGAACCACTATTTCTTGACTACAACAGAATAACCCTCATTATTTTTTAAAGTAAACCACAATAACCCACATTATTTCTGGAACTACAACATTATAACCTACACTATTTCTGAAAGTGAACAAAATAACTCACACTATTTCTATAACTAAAACATAATAACACATACTATTTCTGAAAGTAATCCAAAATAACTCACACTATTTATGAAAAATAACAAAATAAACACTATTTCCGTAACTAGAACAAAATAACTTACACTAATTCTGGATTTGAACCAAAGATAATGTATACTATTGATGGAACTATTACAAAACTATACACTATTTATGAAAATGAAGAAAACGCAAATTATTTCTCATGGTTCTAAAAGACATTAGGCGCAATGTAGAAGAAATATCTAAAAAAATTTGGCAACTTCCAAACATGGCATTCAGAAAAATACAATATCCGGTAAATAGCTCTTTTGCCCTCCCTCGTAGGTGGAACCGCTGAGTTTATGTTTGTTCAACCAATAACAGTATGTATGTATGTATGTATGTATAAATCAAGCAATCCTTATGATTGAGTACACAACAAGGCACAAGAAATTCAATTCAGCAAATTATATAGTTGAATAAATTATCATTAAAATTTTCAAAATCAATGGCAGACCAACATTTCAATTTCCAATTCCAATAAAAAGAAAGAACAAGTAAAAGTGGATCTAATATTTAAATGAAGGAAATGAAGCTTAACTTGGCTTATAGGAGACGGACTTGATCTCCATGACGAGGTGCACGGACACTGAGTTCTCGTAGGTGCCCTTGATCTGGATGATGGTTGGTGCTAATTAGAGCTTATCTTTGGGGCTTAATTTTCTTATATCATTCTTCTCACCAAGAAGAAAAATATATAATGTACAAGAGTGATTTACAAGGAAAGAAATAAACATCAAATAACCTAATTACAATCTGATTATAAGGACTCAAAAAAAGGTAACTAAACTAATTACAAAAAGTTAACTCTCCAACACCCCCCCTCAAGTTGGTGGATAAATGTCGTTCATGCCCAACTTGAGAAGAGAGTTGTAGAACACTTGACTTGCAATAGCTTTAGTTAAGATATCCGCTAATTGATCCTCTGACTTTACGAATGGGAATTGAATAATAATCCCATCCAACTTCTCCTTAATGAAGTGTCTGTCAACATCCACGTGTTTTGTGTGATCATGTTGAATTGGGTTATGTGAGATATCGATAGCTGCTTTATTATCACAAAATAAATCTGAGGCTAAATTCGAAGGATACCCAAGTTCACCAAGTAACCTCTGAAGCCATAATAGTTCACATACTCCTTTTGCCATACCCCTGTATTCCACCTCTGCGCTTGATAAAGCAACCACTTTTTGTTTCTTACTCTGCCAAGTCACTAAGTTTCCTCCCAATATGTAAAGTAACCAGATGTGGTCCGATGATCAGTAACGTTGCCTGCCCAATCTGCATCGGTGTAACTCTCTATTCGGCAATGATCATTCTTGGAAAACATGATACCTCTACCTGGTGAGGACTTCATGTATCGTAGGATGTGGTCAACTGCACCCATATGTGCCTCATTCGGAGAATGCATAAATTGACTAACAATACTTACTGCGTATGCAATATCAGGCCTGGTGTAAGATAAATAAATTAACCTCCTAACTAACCTTTGATAACGATCTCTGTTAGTGGGAACTTGATTAGGGTGCACGGTAAGATGGTGATTTTGGACTATAGGGGTGTCAGCCGGTTTACAATCAAGCATTCTGGTTTCAGCTAACAAGTCAAGAACAAATTTTCTTTGAGATAGAAATATACCCTGTTTAGATTGAGCTACTTCTATACCCAAGAAATATTTCAATCCACCAAGATCTTTCATCTCGAACTCAATTGCTAAGTAATCTTTCAGCCTTGAGATTTCCTCTTTATCATCACTTGTAACAATCATATCATCCACATAAATAATAAGTGCCATCAATTTACCCATTCGACGTTTCAAGAAAAGTGTATGATCGGAATTGCTCTGCCTGAACCCATACTTCTTCATAACCGTCCGGAACCTACCAAACCATGCCCGAGGTGATTGTTTCAATCCATACAATGCCTTATTCAACTTACACACCAGTCTGGTTGTGAAATCGATGCATAACCAGGTGGAATATCCATATACACTTCTTCTTTAAGATTACCATGTAAGAAAACATTTTTCACATCAAATTGCTGTAATGGCCAATCCAAGTTAGCCGCCAACAAAAGTAACACTCTTACCGTATTAATCTTTGCTATGGGCGCAAATGTTTATGTATAATCAACACCATATGTCTGAGTGTATCCTTTGGCCACCAATCGTGTTTTGTATCGTTTAATCGACCCATCAGCTTTGTACTTAATGGTGTACACCCATCGACATCCCACTATTTTCTTTCCTCGGGGTAGCAGAACTAAATCCCATGTTTGATTTTTCTGAAGTGCAGCCACTGCTTCTTTTGGCTGGGCTGGCAGTGCAGCCACTGCATACTCGGCTAATAGTGTCAACAGAAGATCAATGGTAGCAGCAACCATGGTCCAAACCTGCTCGTCATGCAGTGTCTCCCCCTGAAGAGGATGGTTGGAAGAAGCCGAAGAGTAATACATCTCAGACTCGAAAAAAATAACATCCATGTTAGTATACATCTGACATGAAGGATGGTGGTAGCAACAGTACCCTTTATGATGTAATTCATACCCCATGAAAACACACCTGAGAGCACATGGGTCAAGTTTTGTTCGTTGATTTTTATGTAGATGAACAAAGGCAACACATCCAAAAACTGGCGATGGGAGCACCAAAACAGACGGTAGAGGCACGAATGTAGCAAGAACTTGCAAAAGTGTAAGAAAATTCAATACTTTGGATGACATACGGTTGATAAGGTAAGTGGCAGTCTGAAGAGCAACATCCCAAGAGGAGCGGGGAACATCTACCCCAATCAATAACGATCGAGCTATTTCTAATAGATGGCGATTTTTGCCCTCAGCCACCCCATTCTGTTGAGGATTTTGAGGACAAGTAGTCTCGTGGAGGATTCCGTGATTAGTTAAATAATGTGTAAAATCATTATTACCATATTCACCACCATTATCCGAACGCAAAATCCGGATTTTAGTAGAAAACTGTGTCTGAACCATGGTGTGGAATGTCTTAAATGCCAGCAACACATCACCTTTATGCTTAAGAAGGTATAACCATGTCATCCGTGTGCAATCATCTATGAACTTTATAAACCACCTAATACCAGATAAAGTAGTAATTGGAGATGGTCCCCAAACATCCGAATAAACAAGACCAAAAGGAATATCACTTTTATTAGAATTCAACGGATAAGAGACACGGTGACTCTTGGCAAGTACACAAGTGTCACATTTAAAGTATGAAACCGAACAGCTAACAAATAAATCCAGAAACATTTGCTGTAAATAACTGAAAGACGGATGACCCAAACGGTGATGCCATAACCATATCTGATGCCGTTTGTGATCAACGGCTCTTTGGGCGAGATTAACCAGTCCTGTACTAACATCGTCTACAAATAGAGATCCCCTCTCTTAGTACCACGACCAATTATCTCCTTTGTGAGAATATCCTGAATAAGACAAAACTTCGGATACAATAGTACACAACAATTCAATTGCTCAGTAGCTTGGCCAGGAGACATTAATTTATGCTTTAGTGAAGGTACACGTAGTGTATGTGGCAAAGAGAGGGTAGGCGTGAGGCATATAGTGCTAGCACCAGTTATCGGTGAGGTAACACCATTAGCATTAGAAATATTTCATCGAAGTGGAACAGTATCACAAGATAAATCAGTGGGGTCATAGGTTATATGATATGTGGCACTGGAGTCAATAATCCAATCGAACTGAGTATCACAATTATTCATATTAAAAGCATAACCATAGTTACCTGAGTACTCCGGAGACATGTCGGAAGAACTTGAAACAGGAGGATTCATGGTAGGGTCAATTAGGGTAGGAGTGTTTAGTATATGGGTAAGATCGGTTAGGATGAAATTGTTTCCACCGTGGAGTGGTGGTAGGTTCTTCATGGGAGGGCCGATTTTGCTTAAGGGAACAGGCAGAGCAGAAATCCTAGGATCTCTGCTCTGATACCATGCTAATTATAGCTTATCTTTGGGGCTTAATTTTCTGCTATCATTTTTCTCACCAAGGAGGAAAATATATAATGTACAAGAGTGATTTACAAGGAAAGAAATAAACATCAAATAACCTAATTACAATTTGATTATAAGGACTCAAAAAAAGGTAACTAAACTAATTACAAAAAGTCAACTCTCCAACAATTGGGTGCTCGGAGAGGTGGTGCATGATCTGAATCTCCCTCTAGATGCCGTCGTAGTCCCCTTAGCAAAGGAGCTTTCGCTTGGGGATGGACATGCAGTCGAATTGGGTGTCGGTAAGCTTGTGGGTGTAGAAGCAGGTGGCGTCGAATTTGCCTTGGTCCAGTTTCTTGCTGAAGAGGTAATGGTCTTTGAATCATAGCGTTTCGTACGGCAATACGGCAATATTGCATGACTTTTTTGAAGCTTCCTTGCTTGGGAATGCGATCTTCCAATTCGATTTGATTCTCTAATGATGAAGAATTTCTTCTGATTTTATTTTTATTTTTATTTTTGATTTGTGATTCATTCCTTTCCATCCTTCTCCTTCGCTCTATGAAACTGTTGGTCTCTCTCTCTCTCTCTCTCTCTCTCTCTCTCATTATGACAATTATTATTTATTTATGACATAATGATATTTAGGTTTTGATGAGGTAGTGGCATACTTGTAAATAAAGGAAAGTTTATTTAACGGAATTGGACTGACAGAATGAAGTTTCTGTGAAGGGCATGGGTGAAAAAAAAAATTATTGCACATTGGGCTTTTTAATTTAGCTCGTGTCTTTTACTGTTTGTAGGGCCTAATATAAGTTAGTTTGTCCTTATGATTAAATATGAAACCCTTTTGGTTAAATAATAATTTAGGATGGTTTTTGGTTAAGTTAAACTTAGTCCAAACCTTTTTCATTAAAGCTCCCTATTATTTATGATAATACTCTTTGTACTTGAGCCAGGAAGAATAATAACTTTCATCATCTTTGAGAGTTGAGTGTAAAACACTTTTAGAGAGATGATATATACGTTATTTTTAGTCTTTCACACACTCATACTTAATCATATTTTTTGTTTTTATTTAATTTATTCAATCCAAAAAAGTGTGTACAAGAGTGAAAGTCACCTCCCAATCCGAAATTATGTTCACATTCACCTGGGAAATGGCATAGAAAATATGGCCGAAATATTAAAAGAAATTGGGTGGACGAATTTAGTTAGAGCATCAAACATTTCAAAAATTCAAATACACGATGGCCCATGCTCTTTTAAAAAAAAAATTTAAAGGAAAAAAAAAAAAATTACATGTCACAGTCTGTACCACAGACCCAGATTATAAAGAAGAACACATAGAACATAATCTGTATGTCTTTTGTTTGTCCTTGGGTAAATACTGGAAAGTATTCAATCCAACACTGTAGCTCTCCTGAGTAGTTCCTTTTCATGCACGGCTGATACCCACACGCTTGAATGACTAAGATGAACTCACGTACGTGTGTCCGATTGATCCTAACATTTTTGTTCAAGTTTTAGTGCCTTTTTTTTATATTTGCATGATTAAATATGTGAAAGACCTGAACAAGGCTTGATGATAAATGGCGGCTCGATCCTTATGAGGCCCATTTTGCAATCCTGGGCTATGAGTCGTGACAGGTGATCAACCGTAATTTGGGAAAAGTCCTGGGCTATGCCAACTGTAATGTATATGGTCGGAGATTCTTTTGCATCTCGAATATTGCGGGCCGTGCTTTACCCGAGAGCTAGGTTGCATCTAGTAGATCTAAGGCCGACGATAAATTGTACATGCATGTACAATTTTGGAGAGGCGTTCTAGCAGCTCATAATTTTCAACACTTACATTTTTCACAGCTTCTGCATCTAGCTCGACAAGTGTTGAGTTTCTTCCGGAAACAAAATTCTCAGTGTGAGATTTAAACTTGAGAAATTGGATGAATCGTCCCTGAATTTTCACTCAATTGGAGCGTTGATCTCTAAACTAAAAATCCGTGAGTGTTGGTTCAATTGTTATAGTGTGGAGCAATATTCCTTTTCGATAAATCCATTAGAACTTCCATACAAAATAAAGGGTTTAAAGGGCAAAAAGTGGATGGAAGTTCTAACGAAATTAGGCAAAAGGACTATTACTCCACATCATTACAAGTTCAAGGACCAATACTCATAGATTTTTAGTTCATAAACCAAAGATCCAATTGAACAAAAATTGAGGGACCATTGCTCAAATTATCTCTTTTAACACTCTCCAACAATGTACTGACAACCCAACGGTACATGTAGTTTGCTATAAATGTCATATCAATACTGTTATATTAAGTCTATCAGTGTCTTCTTTGAGATTTATAATTTTATTAATTTTTTGCCATACAATGTTAAACTTTGAGGAAGGAAATTAAATATGGACACAAGAAGCGAGTACTTGAAGCCAATTAGCCTAACGAAACTGTTGTGGTTTTGTTTGTTGCAATTTCGTCAAAAGTACTCATTTTCATTGATAATCTAAGCTACTTATGCCTTCCCATTGACAAACATTCGCAATTTCATCCCTTTCTTGCGAGATCTCCTCTTTAAGCTCTGTGCCACCCTTGTTTTCTTATTCCAACAACTGAAATAGGACACTATCTAAAATAAGATATAGTAGAATTCTACAAGAATATCTTAAGATTTATAAGAATTTACATGATCATATTTCTAAATAATTAAAATTGCAACCCTAATTAGTTTTTAACTATTTATGGTAGTAAATTTAGTGAGCCCCCAGCTCAAAAAATCTTAATTCCGCCCTTGTCTGTGTAAGTATCAATAAAGGAGAAGCGACTTGTTTCCTAGAAGGTGAAAATTATTTTTCTTAATTTGTTATGTCAAAAAAGAGTTGCCTTAATTACAGGTTTTTTTTTCTTCTTTTTTTAAACAGACGATATTATTTACACTAAGGAAAGATGGTAGGTTTAGGTTCATAATGGATTAGCAATAATGTGGTCCAAATTCGTTTTTGGCGAAAATCGAATCTAAGACCTCTTACTTACAAGTGAAGAAGAATATCACTAAACTGTAGTACTAAGTGGCATAATATTGACAAATGTTGTAATATAATATGTGGATGGCCCACATGAATAGTTCATTACTATTTATCCAAAGACAATCAGATGGATTATTATTCATATGAAGAAAAACGGATGGGTTACTATTCATGCATATTATTTCACAATTCATTTGAGGAAAGTTTGTAAAGTGAATGGTGTTGTTATAGTAATCTTTTGCCTATAAGATGAGAGCATACAGAGGAAGAAGTGAGAAGAAGAAGAAAGAGATGAGAGAAAAACATACAGAGGAAAGAAAGAGGAGTTATGGAGAAAAAGGAAGAGAAGAGGAAAGAATAGAGATGCCGAAGAAATTACTAGTGAGCCAAGCTAGAGAGAAAAGAGAAAATAGTGAGAGTTATTTTGTATTCCTATTATTTCAGATAATGAAAGAAAATACTACTGATGCCCCAATGATGTAGGCACACTTGCCGAACCTCGTAAATATTGTGTCTTATTTACTTTATTCCACTGCACACATATCGTTGATTTTACAAGAAGTTATCAGCACAAGAAGCTCTCATGTCGGTGGAAAACACACCCTATAATTCGGTGAAACACTACCTATCTCTCAACTCTGTTGGCTGTAACCTCACAGATAAGAAAATCTTTTCATTTCATCTTCATATCTCTGTATGACTATTTTTCTTAAAGTAAATATACATTTGGTTATATAACTATTATCATTATTATTGGCAAAAAATCTGACAGCCATGTAAACAGCCTCTAAACTCCACCTTGATGACCTCAAATTGAGATACTTCCTTCTTCAAAGTTGTTCGTCCGCCCAGTACCTATAATATATCAAATTTTCAGAAAATTCCAACGGTGCGATCATCGCAGATGTTTGAAACATCAACCTAGTTTCCAATTCCGCAGAAAACTAGACAGTCGTCTTATGAGTACTGAAACTCCTTTTTTAGTAGCTCAAATTGAAATTGTTTTATAATAAAAGTTGTTCGGTATCCTTCTATCCATATCATACTAAAATTTGAGCCAAATATAATGGTTTGATAAGTTGCATGCACTACTCTTAACTCCAAAACTTATGGGAACTGTTTCGATTTTTTCGAAACTCACCAGAGGAGGAACACCAATTGGGACTTATTGTTACTATTACTTCCTGGGTAACTAAAAGGATTTAGAACTATGAAATGAAAATAAAATAAAAAGGATGAAACAAAAGAAAGTGGCAGACAAAGAAAAAACAAAAAGATGGAGACTTAATCATTGCCTTTTCTGTTTTGGCGTATTTATGTGAATGATGCTGGTTTAAAGTCCTATCACAAGTTCTATTTATTTACAGTGGGTGGAATTATTGCCCTTTACTTTAAAGCTTTGATATTTATGTGAATGGTGCTTAATCAAAGCCCTTGTCACAAGCTTTTATTTATTTAAAAGCAATTTATTTACCATGACTGTAATTACAGCCTATTGCTTTAATTTATTTAGTGTACTATTGATCCTTATCATATAAAATGATTGGACCTAAAGTTCCACCATTAAAAAAGATTAGACCTGAAGTTCCACCATCATCATTATATAAAAAGGATCGGACCCAAAGTTTCTTGATCAAATCAAAACCTAAAGTTTTTGAATCAACTGAGAGAGCAGCAGTTCCTCAACTAAATTAAAATGACGGCCACAAGTGCCTCAGTCCACAAACTATTAAATGAGGGCCAGAAGTTCCTTGATTCATGTAAATGAGGACCATAAATTCCTTAATCCATGTACAGATTAAGTATGGGCATGAATTCCAAAATATAAACTTAAAGGTTATAATGATGTCGATTTTGAGAATAAATTTAGAGTACATATGAATAATGTTTTGACCTGAAGTTCAAAATATGAATAATATTAAAAACTTGAAGTTCTAACATTTTGTGTAGACATATGTTATATGTGGTATGAGTTAATTATCGTAATTTCTGTCATACCTGAATTTCTTCATTTTGGGAATAAGAAAATGGTGAACTTAGCAAAACCCGATTTTGTGACCATCGATATCTTACACAAGAGATACTTTCATGAATTCGTAATGCCCGATAATTCATGTGCAAGCATATGATATTAGAAAACATCTGTACTTAAAGGCTCATTGAATCATATTCATGGAACCAGAAGTTTCCATCGTCTCTTCATTAATTCATTAATTATGGAACCAAAAGTTTCTATGGGTTCCTATATATAAAAAGCTAAAGTAGAAGCTTTCAGACATGTATAAAATCAAATGGGAGAAAAAAAGATTTATACATACACATGAGTTACAACTACAAAAACAAACAAATGGGGGGGGGGGGGGCCTTCACAAATGTTGCTCATGTGAAGACTCAATACTTGGCACTGCCCCAGAAGGGAGAGGCACTGGAGATTGATCATGTAACGCCCCAGTACTTCGCAAAACACCAGAAAGGGAAGACACCAGTTATCTTCGGAATCTAGCCACGAATATATGGTGATCACTTTGAATCCGACTTTTGGATTCTTACAGCTAGTCGAGCTTTCCTTTCATGCTCGTCGAGTAAATATTTGCAAGTTTGTGCAACTCTTTATTCTCGTGCTTGAGCCCTCTAATTTCTTGTCTAAGACTTGCCACCTCAGCAATTAATGTTTCGACTTGGCGAGTTCGAGCAAGTAGACGTTGGCCCATTTTGGATACAAAACCCGCACATTGAACACTAAAAGCCAAAAAGTCTTGAACATCAAATTCATTAGACCTTTTTGAAAGTATTTTTTTATCTCTAGGAGTGAGAAGGTTCCTAGCTACTACTATAGTCATTATATCATTCCTCATCACAGAGTCTCCAACTATAAGAGGGCCATTAGAAGATAAAAAGGACTGGCATCATATATTATCCTGACGCAGCTCGTGTGTATCCCCTCCGAGACTCAAATCTAAACAAGGGTTGGATGGTCAAGCCATTTTCAGAAATGATGAAAGAAAAAGGCTAGAGTGAAATCTCAGAAATACAACAGAAATAATTTTCATAGGTGGGCAACCTTCAAAGCATGCATTTTGAATACAATTGATACCTCTATACAAAAAGAGGCAACACAGCCACCTGTTCAAAAATTGAAGAGACACTGTTCTCAGAATTTCAAAAGCCGAATTTTCCTAAATAAAGTTTGTCAACATTTCTCAGACGCAATCTCAGCTTTCTGGATATCAAGGACAACTATGTCAAAATATCTCTGGCAAAGTTAAAATGCATAAGGTTCACTATTCCAACTACACCACTGTTGCCAATAAGCGTGGGTGGCAAGGTTACGCACCACTTCTATTGTGCAAGAGATTGAAGCAGAAGGATCAACGATGAGCCCATAGAAGTCTAAATGGAGAAGATTGTGGTTGATTGAGTGAATGGAAGACCAAAGTTCAATTATGGGAATCCTACTCATAGCCCCAACAAACACTATCATTTTATATTTCACATGATGTACAAAAAGATAATGAAAATTACTAATTGATTACAAGTTACGGATTTACCGCATGGATTGAAGTTTAAGTCAAACTATCCATAGACTTGGCACTACTGAACTGTTGCATGCTCAAAGCATGACATTCGCCGCATGGATTCAAGTTCCAAAAGGATAATCCATGGACACGGAAATTTTAATACATCTTATGCCAGAAGCATAATCGATGTGTAGGTTCCAATGATTTAACTCCCCATAATTGGATATTAAAAATCCAAGCTCTATAACGCTCTAAAGGATGTTATGATCCAAATTCTCAAACAAATCATCTAATAAGAGATGACTATCCTAGAAGAGACAATATAAAGCCCCTGAAGAGGCAAGGATATCCAGAGTAATGAAATGCTTATAAATATGCATGTGCATGCACATGAGAATTATGGGATCAAGAATTGATGATTATCAATGTTAATTTTGGTTTTACAGTAGCTACTAAATTCATCAAAGAGTTGTGTTGATATTGAGCTGCGTTCTTTTGTTCAATGACAAAAAGCAAAATTATTGGCCAAAATGGAGAAAGGCAATTCCATTACAATTTATTAAGAACATGGAAAAATGGACCTATAGTACAAATCGCCAAATAATGTTGAACCCAGAAGGTTACATATGGGCATTTGTAATATGGTGAACTACACTCAACATGATATGACACAAGGTTTGCAATTGAAACCTGAAATTGTAATACACTCCTAGAAACATGATTTCTCATTGTGAAGCTTGTTCAATTTAGTAGAGAATTATACATGCCCGAAGCATATCTCCACAAGTAAATCCCTTAAGTATAATGGAATCAAGTTCCTCTGTATAAATTCCAATGGTGAATGTGTCATGAAGTGTAGAAAATCCCTGAAGGATTTAGACTACTTGAAGAAAGCCCAGGAAAGGTAAAGTATAAATTATGTACTTAATACCAATTGATGGTATAAATTGCCTTAGTGAGTACTATCTTTATGATGTTGTTGCAACATACTAAATCCCTTGCAAGAGTTGATAATATTAGAATGGGACTCTTGAAGAGTCTAGAAAGATTATAAAGTGTTGAAAGGAATATTGTCTTGAGCTGCAGATTGAACAATATGCCAACATAAATCTTATCCAAAATGTTTATGATATTAAAAAAATCATATGGATTGAAGATTATGAGTTGAATACTCAAATGATTAACCAATATTTATACACTAAGGAAGATCATTCATCCTTATGAGAGAAATGATGAATTGATATTTAGTCTAGGAGTACCATATCTTAGTGAGGTATGTGTCTTATTGTATTTAGTACAATATACTGAGCCAGATGTTACATTTCCTGTGAAGCATAATACCAACATATGGTATTAGAGTGAAGTAAAGTTTATCTTTTGATAACCCCAGGAAATTATAGACATGTGCTTATTCTATTCCAAAAAACTCACTAATAGCCATGGTCTTATTGGGCAAGCAAAAATTTGAATATCTTTCTAGCTTGCATACAAATTGCTCTCAGAAATTATTTGTATTTACATATGGAAATAAATTGATCATACAATGATCAAGGAAGCAACATTCAGTGCCACATTTTCATATCTCTTAGAAATACAAGAGTTTGGTTAAAACTTGTGGCTATTAAAATTTGGAGCGCATGTGAACCATCTTCAGAAACAAACACTCAAACTATCATGAATGGTATCAAATTACATCAGTATAGTAATCAGTCAAATTAAAGAATTCGAAATCAGGGGGAATGCTTATCAGGGGAAGGCAACCGAAATTGACGTATGACCATCCAAGGGGGAGTGTTGTAATATAATATGTGGATGGCCCACATAAATAGTTTGTTACTATTCATCCAAAGAAAAATCAGATGAATTGTTATTCATATGAAGAAAAACAGATGGATTACTATTTATACACAGTAATACACTATTCATTTTGGGAAAGTTTGTAAAGTGAATAGTGTTGCTATAGTAATCTTTTGCCTATAAGATGAGAGCATACAGAGGAAGGAAGAAGTGAGGAGAAGAAAGAAATGAGAGAAAAACATATAGAGAAAAGAAAAAGGAGTTATGGAGGAAAGAATAGAGATGCGAAAGAAATTACAAGTGAGACAAGCTGGAAAGAAAAGAGAAAATAGTGAGAGTTATTTTGTACCTCTATTATTTTAGATAATGAAAGAAAGTACGACTGCTGCCTCGAGGATGTAGGCACACTTGCCGAACCTCGTAAATATTGTGTTTTATTTACTTTATTCCACTGCATACACATATCGTTGATTTTACAACAACGATGAATTAGTTGTTCGTTATTTTTTTTAACAAATTAACTGTTCATTATTAGTTTCATAATATTTATGATGAATTTATATGATGATTGGTAGAAGTGGTATTATATTCAACATCACCATCATTGGTTTGGAAAATTGCAGATGACCATGATCTAGAAGTTGTTTCAAACTGCCAAGGTTCCCATTACACATCTAAAAGAGGGTAAACCTGTTAAAAATAGTCAATTCATGTAGTTTTGGGGTGAGATTTTCCTTTTCACTTATGGTTAATATATATTACATATAGTTCCATTTAAGTTATTTTTTCCTTCAAGCACACAAACCTAGTCACTAAATGGAGAAGATTTTGGATGTGGTCACCGTTGGTGGTGGGCCCCTTCGTATTGTGTGAAAGGAGGTGAAATACAAATGAGACCGGGTGAACATGAAAAAATTAGAAGAAGTGAGATAGGATTGATTTTGTGTGTGTGTGAGCCGTATGATCACCTGGTCCGATCTTTAGATTCTTCACCAAATGACACTGAAAACACTTCTTTTTATTTATTTATTAAGAGTTTTGAACGTAAAAAGCCACTAATAATAAATTTGAAATTCATATATAGAATTTGCATTTCTCTGACTAATGACTTCATAATCATCCACTAGATGATCAAACCTACATGCGAGTAGTGAACACTTTTCAAACCAACTTTCTACATGGGTTTTCTATTTAATTATAGCATTTCCAATGCAAAGACTCAAATTTTAAATCTATATTATTATATTAGGTACCAAAAAATTTGTAGATTTATGGGCAAAACTTTGGAAGGCAAAGGTTCCCCCAAAAATGAGGATTACTTGTCGGCGTCTATGCAAGAATATTGTCCCCACAAAACACAACTTGGCTACCAAGCATATTACGACGGATCTATCTTGCGTACTATGCCACTCCGCTTTGGAGTCAATATCCCATTTCCTTAAGAACTGCCATTTTGCTCGTAGTGTTTAGCTTTGCTCCCTTTGGGGCCCTTGCCTCGTGGCTAAAACACCAACTGATTCTCAGACCTGTCTCTTTCTCATCCCCTTAACTCTTTTGAAACATTGCTCATGATTTCCTAGGCAATCTAGAATAGTCGTAATTCAATGCTATGGAAGGACACTTGCGAATCCCCGGATCTTATGGTTGCTTACTCGATTGCTTGGTGGTAGGAATACCTGTGCATGCAACCTCGCCCAAGTCAATCCTGCTCTATTGATCTTGGTCCTTGCAAATGGTCTTTACCACTGTCTGGGTGTCTCAGATTAAATTTTGATAGAGCCTGGAACCGTGATTCTCTAGTTGGAGGAGCTGGCATCATCGTTAGGATGAATTTGGAAAGTCGGGGCTCATTGCCGGAATTGGTCGGACGTCTCATCTTTGCTGATGGCAGAAGCTTTGGCAACTTATGAGTACGTGGCTTTCAAAATTTTATTATGGAAGGTGACTCTCTTCAAATTGTGGTTGCTCTTAATCATTCGTTAACTAATGTATCTCCAATCGGCATATTATTGAAGATTCTATGAGTTTCATTATTGACCTCGTTGTGGAGGATGTTATGTAATCCATTTGTACTATTCTTCTCGGCTTTCTTTGGCTTTAGAATCTAAGGGTGGTTTGGTATGGGATCCCAAACAAAAAATGGAATCCCGAATCCTAAACTGAAATTTTTTGGGACAGGAATTTGAAGACCAACCCCGAACTGAAATTTCGGTATTCCTAATTTTTGGGATTCTCAAAAAATTTTCGGTATTTCGGGATGTTCGGTATCCCCAAATTTCATACAAATTGAAATACCAATCATTCATACCAAGTCAAATTAACATGCAACCAAAATAAAATAAGTTACAAACCTAATATGTTCGAAAAGTAACAATACAATTTTTTGATTTCGTGTTGAAGAGATAGACACATTTGGTTGAGAAGCAACAATGCAAGGTGAGTGTGTGTGGGAGGTTTGTACCGGCAATTGTGGTGATAAAGGGTTATGGTTACTACCTTTAGACCAAATGGCAGAGTTAAAATTTTGGAAATCCAAGAGTTGGATGGCTACGTTGAACAAATGAAGTAAAGGGCTATGGTTACTACTTGTAGACCACACCAATTATATTGCTACTAGTAGTTTGAAACAATTCAAATGTCCTTTTTTTTTTTTCAGTACTTGAATTCAACATTCAACTTTAACATGCATGCAACCAAAATAAAACAAGTTAAGTAACAGAACCAAAAGCAAAAAAAAAAAAAAGTTACAAACTATAGTTCCAAAATAAAATAAGTTCCAAACCAAAAGCAAAAAGAAAAGCTTAAATATGCATAATATATATATATATATATATATATAAAATATTCGTTTTTTGTAACATCCCACATCGACCACCGAAGAGGGGGTGATGTGCTTTATATGTACATGCCCACCTCCATATAGCACGAGGCCTTTTGGGAACTCACTAGCTTTGGATTCCATCGGAACTTCGAAGTTAAGCAAGTTTGGGCTAGAGTATTCCTAGGATGGGTGACCCACTGGGAAGTAGCTCGTGAGTTCCTAGAAACAAAACCGTGAGGGAATGGTAAGCCCAAAGCGGACAATATCATGCTGCGGCGGAGTCGAGACTGGGATGCGATAGAATGGTATCAAAGCCACTCTGCCGTGGGGCCCTTAAGAGGGGTGGATTGTAACATCCCACATCGACCAACGAAGAGGGGGTGATGTGCCTTATATGTACATGCTTACCTCCATATAGCACGAGGCCTTTTGGGAACTCACTAGCTTCAGATTCTATCGGAACTCCAAAGTTAAGCGAGTTTGGGCTAGAGCGTTCCCAAGATAGGTGACCCACTGAGAAGTTGCTCGTGAGTTCCCAGAAACAAAACCATGAGGGAATGGTAAGCCCAAAGCGGATAATATCGTGCTACGGCGGAGTCGAGACTAGGATATGACATTTTCGGTTCGATGTGGGATTACCGAAATATTGAGAAGACAATACCGATTCCCATACCAAACTTTCAGGATCGGTTCGGTATGTCATCCCAAAAATTTCGGGAATTTTGGTTTAGGATCAGAATTTTTTTTATTTGGTTTAGGATTTTCGGGAATCTTTTCCAACCCTATTATCGTTTCTCTCAAAAATAAAAAAAGACTCTCAAAACTCATATTTTAATTTTAACAATTTACTTATGTGCATTGGAGATGATTGGATTCAAAACACATATCTCGTTTTTCTTAGTTGAATAATATTTTTCCTAGTTAGCATGGGCTTCCCTTGAACTCAAATTGCATATTGAACCCCAAATTTTGATCTCAACTTCTCGGAAGACTTATATATAGTTTTGATGAGTTTCAAGTCTTTGGTGCATTGGAGAACCTTAAACTCATATCCAAACTCAAATATAAGATTTGTCTTAAGTCTCCGATTATACTTATATGTATAACTTTTCAAAATTATTCTTTAGCCTGTGTGTCACACTCTTAATTAGAATTAGGGGTGGGCACGGGCCGGATCGGGTTGAAATTTAGAGGAACCGGACCCTACCCGTTGTAAATGGTAACGGGGTGGGCCGAGCCGGGTAATGGCATTTCAGAATTTGGAACCAGGCCTAACCCAAATCGTTTGAAACGAGCAAAAACCGGACGGGTCCACAAGTCTAGTTAATTTTTCTTTTTGGCCAACATAGAAGGGACGACCTTGTTGGCGTCGTCTTCCTCAACACATAAGGGAATCGACCGTGGGAGAAGAAGTTTTCCCAGCTGCAATTACCTTCTTCCTCGATCATCATCCTCAAGATACGTGAGTCAAGAGCGCCACATAATCGGCTGAGTCGGACCAGATTGGGTGGACAGCAGGCGAGTTGTTCCCCTTCGTCTTCGCCGATCTATTTGATCCCACAGTCTTCTCCGATTTGGAGCGCCATCAAAGATTCAAACTTTACAACCGCATTACCACAAAAATTGAACATTTCCTTTGTTTTTCTCAACAATCAAAGAGACAATATAAAAATTAAAAATACTTGATGGCTGAGATTCTGAGGGAGAACTGAACAAGGATAAATAGGTGAAAGACTAGCAAGGATAAGTTTAATCTGGATATGGGTATTCCTATATTGGACAACGAATATCAAAGTTATTTTGGGGCCATATTGAAGGTTTCAATCTTCTTCTTCTTGGACAATGACTCAAAATCGAAGAAATAAATTAGGACAGCCCCTCGCAATCTTCGTCTTCTTAGATGGAGAAGATGACTTCGTCGTTCAACTTCATCGTTCATCCTTTCAAGTTTGACACAGAGATACACTGACTTCGTCGTTCGTCCCTTCGAGTTCGACAAAGAGAGATTAAGAATCAATAAGGATGAAAGTTAGTTCGGACTCTGGGAGAGAGAGATCGAGAGGGAGGAGATTGAGATATGAGAAGGAAGACTGAGGATAGAAGATTCAGTCTGAGTTTGAGAAGAATCTTTGAGAAAGTAAACTGAGTGAGGTTAAGCTTCGTGAGACCTGTGTGTTTGTGTGAGATTTGAGCATACAAGTTCAATGGATATGGTCCGGGCCAGGGGCCCGTGTCTTTAGAAATTTAGATTCACCCTGCCCCACTATTTACTTGGAACCGACCCACCCCGCCCTGTTTTGTATATAAATAATATGGACCCGCCTATAACCGCCAGTACCCATCCCTACCCGCAGGCGTTGGACCTGTTTGCCCACCTCTAATTAGAAGAGATAATTATACTATCAGTTGTATGAAATTTATTCTCACACAATTTAGAAAATTTGGAAATCTAAAATTTTTTCATTATATAGTAGAGAGTCTTAATATTTTTAAGCTATAGACTAGTGGTAAAGTATTTATAAATTTCTAACTCATATCTACGTATGTTCTCACATTTTTTCTTTATACTTTTCATTTCATTCAAGCATTCGTTATAAAGTTCAATCAAACATTTTTCTTTTCTAAAAATCTAAATGCTTATCAACCTACATGCGTCAACATTTGCTAAAAATCTTAGCTATATAAAATCTTTCGACATATTGTATGTTTAAAATTCGACTGAAAGTCTCTCAAGACTAAATACAATATTAATATTAGTATTAATGGCTTGGTTCCAAGTTCCTTGTAACTCAAGTTTTGTATTAAAACTCGGCAAATTGAAAGTATGGGACGTTTTCCCATCGCAGATTATGTTCCATGCCTTTTCCTAAGTCAACTTATTCATAGATTTTGCACCTTACTTTATTAGTATTATACACTTACAAATAATTAGACAGAAAAAGACTAATTACATAATATTTTACTACTTGCTGCTAGCATTCTGATCCGATCTTTATCCAAGGGAATCTGTCAAACTTCCCGGTTAAATCCAGAGAGTTCGATATGCTCCTTGTACCTAAGCAATTTGGAATCTCTAGACATCCCACTTTGAGTGGATAAGTGTTAGGTTCCATTTTTTTATTGAAAGAGACATTGAGAAATGTAGCTAGGTTTTAGGTGTACCTATTAATTTGTTCGTTGGTTGTGGCATTACCAACCCATTTCATTTATTTTACGTAGTCGAGAGTTCTAAATGTATCTATTCCTTTTACTGCAATAGGGTACGATATTATATGGTAAATGATACTAATATGGTACAAAAATATGATATTTCTTAGTATTTTTCATTTATTAATAACGCTACTTGTTTGTATGTCAAATAAAACATGAGGAACTTTGTGTTTCTTTTGAAAAAGAATAAGGGATGTATTGTATTAAGATTTATATGGACTTTTGTTGAGCTTTTAAAATGATAGACCTTCACAGATTTAATAGAATTTTATTAATTATTATAAATTTCCTAAAATTTCAGACTTTTAATGATATATATATATATATATATATATTTTTTTTTTTTTTTTGGAAAAACACCATTCCAAAACATGGTGAAGCATTTATTGCAACAACACAAACTTACAACCAAGGCCCAAAACAGATACACAAGGCAAAACAGGGCCAACCAAACACACCAAAATGAGCCCAACCCAAAGTTGGAACCGAAGAAAACATAAAACTAGAAATACCGCTACAACCTTCGCTACAACCACCGCCGCAACCAACACTGCCACATCAGTGCTTGTCAATCCGCCCAAAGCCCATCTCTCAACCGAGCTGCGCCTCAGCAAGCCCGTCAACCAATTCCAATCTTCAGTCCAAACACAGCCACAGATCACCAAGGACCTGCAGCAAAGATAAAAAAGCGCGTGGAAATCCACGAGCAACACTACCAACCAAGGCAGATAGCAAAGAGAATGTTAGGGTGTTTGGAACACCTGACCCAGTGGAAGCACCAGATTAGAGCTCACTGACTCAACAAGCCGCATCTCGTCGTGAAACTTGACCAAAGATCGGAAATTAGAGGAAGGAGGAGGAGAGACAACAGTGGGAGGAGAAGAGGGTAAATCGAAACAGGGGGAAGAAGTAGCATAGAGGAGAAGAGAGGGACACCAAGGCAAAAACAAAAGAACACCCATCAATCCCGACCGCAGCCAGGATCGGCGGCAACAAACGAGAACATGATGGAGAACCACTCACACGAAAGGGTGAGAATCGCTCTCAAAGAGAGGGAAGGTCTCTCACAGGGGAGAGAAAAAGGCTTTATTTTTTCTTACATTTTTTCCTTTTAATGATATACTTTTGTTGACTTACATGATAGACTTTTGCATAATTCTAGAGAGTTCAATACTTTATTTTTACTTTTTTAAAGAATTTTGGAGATTGTCGTAGATGTTTTAACTATTAATTTATTAATAAGCATTATTATTTTTAAGTTTTCATTATTGAGATGGTGATCATGATTTATGACAAAGTGGGCTTATGAGGTGGTGGTAGTGGAAGTGTCACGGGGTGATTGTGGTGTTGGGGTGGTAAAGGAGATGGTGGTAGAGGTGGCGGTCATAGTGATGGTGGTGTAGGTGGTGGTCATAGTAGTGATAGTGATGATGTTCATGGCAATGACAACAGTGGAACCAATGGTGACAGTGGTCGGGTTAGAGGTGAACAAGATGGTTATGGTAAGGTAGTGGTGGTGACATGATGTTGGAAGTGGTGATAGTGATAATTATTGCATTATATTAGATGATGGAGTATTCATCAGAGAATTAAGAAAAATGAAATCCATCAGAATCTTAGAGGAGAGGTTGAATTTGCATTGACAAAATTTTTTCTATAAAAGCATTCAAAGTCCATCAAAATCCATGACTTTCTAAAATCTTTTAAAATAAGTGAAATTTTAAATACACTTGGATCTTTGTAGACTTCATAAATGAATACCACAAGATTTTCATAAACTTTTTAGAGTTATAAAAAAAATTTATTTAATACAGAATAACTTTTATTGACCTCTAAAAGTCTATATTGAATACACTTAAATTTGAAAGTCAACCAAAATCCATCAAACTCCAAAAACAATGAACCCACTGAATCTTTATCAAGTGGTGTTCTTGGTGTGGACTGTGTTTGTTGTTTTGTCCTTGTAGTACAAAAATTAGACTGAGTTGTCTTTGTGTATGTAGTCTCGTTTGGGTTAGTTTTGTGTTCTCTGTATAGGCGAGTCATACTAGTGGCTAAATTATATCAGCTCTTATGTTGAAAGTGGTTACCAAATACTATTTACACATATATGGCATTGAAAGAAAAACACACACACAAATTCATGCGAAGGCTTGTAAGTTGTAACAGTATCGTGATAGAGAACTTGCAGTACTCTTTACTTACGTAAAGCTCTTTCGACCTATCACGTAAAGAGAGAAACAAACATATGATTTACACTATTTCGTAATGAAAGAAATAAACATATGATCATACACAATGAAGTACGCTATTTAACTTAAAAAGAACTTGATTATACAGAATCCACCACAGAGTTCTCTTATTACGTTTCTACATTAACTGAAAATTACAATTTACTATATCATACTAAATTACGCCTGCCACTGGTCTGCTCCATCACATTTATCTGTATTTATATTTGTATGTACAACAAAAAGAAAATAAAAGAGAGAAGAAATTGGAATATATAGCTAGCTGTAGTCAACAAGTCATTGACTTGAAACTTCATCCAAAAGCTTGTACCTTCTGACCTTGTTCCTGAAGACTTGCCTTGTGATCCCAATAGTGCTTGTGTTTTTTATGTTTGATATGCCCTCTGACCTTGTCCTCCTGATCCTCTCAGCCTCCTTTGCCGCATTTGTGATGATCCTCTTTCTGGTAACAACTGGTGCAGATTTTGGAGATGGTGATGGAGATGGAGCTATTGCTGATGATTGACGATGAAGATCAAGTGATCTCTGTTTCTTGATGGGCCCGCTTGGTTGCAGCTGCATAGTGCCCCTCAGACACCCACCATATGGATTATTACTGTTTTTTGATGAAATCTTTTTCTTGATGCTGATCTTGGTAATTGGGTGGTCTTGATCTTGGGATTCCCTTTTGCATGAGGATGAAGAATTTGAGGAGTTCGGGGACTTTTCCTTTGTGTCCTCCTTCTGGGTGAGGCACCAATTGCAGATTCTGTAGGACTCAGCATTCGGGTAAAGATTGCTGCAGTACCTGCACATAGGAAATCTGATTACAATTAAACTTCAGTTTGGTTAGATCATAACCCATAAATTAAAGGATCAACTTAAATATGTTCATATAATTAAACAAAAAGGAGAGTGGTTTTGTTAAATTGGGGACCTGTGCTGAGATCTGAATTGGCAAACCTTGCAAAGAAAGAGCTCATAGGAGAAGCCAAAATCCCCACACATGCAGCACTCATGGCTACCTGCTGCTTGCTCTTGGACTTGGACTACTGATGCTGCGTTGTTGTTTCCTTTGCTACTTGTTGTCATATTGTTGTTGCAGAGGAGAGGGAGAGAGGGAGAGAGGGAGAGATGGATGATGGGGGAGGGATTTTTTTGGGTAGGCCGACGGCCACACAACAAAAGCCACAAAACGTGTAGTGTTTTATGGGGATTCTTAATTAAATAAAGTAATATATAAAATATGCACATCATTTTCATTTTTGGTACGGCCGTGTGTAGAACGTGACACCTTTATTTATTTTTGGTAATAAAGCAAACAAAAACAATGGTAAAGTTAAATGTGAATATGTAAGCACGGTAAACAGAGTGTGGCGAAATCATTTTCTAACTTATACTATCATAATTTGGTTTGTTTAAAAAAACTAATAATATCATGATTTCATTAAAATAAAAAAATTTCGTTGGAGAGAGAATAAAGAATGAGGCTTTACAATTGGTATTGGTGCATATATTTTTCCAGCTATAAATTCTCTATATATATTTTTTTTCTTCTTTAGATATAAAGGTCCTTTTCTTGTACAAAAATAATGGTGATTTTCCATGATTGACAAAAGCTTAAAAAATAAATATAAAATTCATGGTGGCATATGATACTTTGTCAGAATGTTGAAAAACAATAATGTTATATATATGTATATGCACGGTGATGTGAGTTCAATTCTCATCGATATTTCTCCTTCTAACAACTAAATATCTAACTCATTGATAACATTATTGTCCTCAAAAGAGCATTATTTTTACATGAGAAAAGGTTTTACTTCTGACAAGGCTGTCACAAAAGGAGGGGAAAACAAATAATTCCTTTTTCTTGTGTGTGAAATTATCTGTTACTTGCCCTACGGTCATTTTTTATTTGGGATTGCTTTCTAATCTCCTTCTGTTGATTCTGCACTGAAATGGTAAAAGAAAAAGCTTCCGCATGCATCGATTCCATGCGAGGAACGTAGGTTTTCGTAATTCTTTTTCTTTCCTTTTTGTTTCGTCACAAAGAAGAGTTAATAATTATAGATTTTTTGTGGTTCGTCATACATCCTTTTGTGCGATTTACCTATATATTAATTAAATAAATACCAATATTTAATCCACTCAAATTAGGGTTTTTTTTAATACATTTTTTTTTAACAAATAATATTATCTACATTAAGGGTCGGAGGTGAGCTAAGCCTCATAATGATCTAGCAATAATGTGGTTCAAATTCGCCTTTAGCAAGAATCGAACCTAAGATCTCTCACTTACAAGTGAAGAAGAATACCACTAGACCATAATACTAAATGACACTCAAATTAAGGTATTTGATTATCAAGTATCTCTTAATTATCTTTGTGATATTTAAAGAAAATCCTTAAAAAACTATTCTTAGAATTTTCATGGACATATATGTCTTTCTACTATGTTCCCAACTACGGCTTTCAGGAAGAAAGAAGACACAAAGAGAAAATCTCTCTCGGTATTTTTTTAACAAACGATATTATCTACAAGGAAATGGTGGACTTAGCCTCTTAATGGGCTAGCAATAATGTAGTTCAAATTCGTCTTTGGCGCGAATCGAACTCATAACTTCTCACTTACAAGTGAAGCAGAATACCACTAGACCGTAGTACTAATTGGCAAATCTCTCTCAGTATTAGATAGGAGAGATAAAGCTCTCTACTCTTATAGTTCATATATATTTTTTCAGTTTAATCTCTAGGGTTATCATCTCAATCCTAGGACTTGGGAGGCGAAAGTTCAAAGAGACCTCCTTTTACATAGCCAACCCGAGAATCTGCAAGATTGTGGACGTGCCTGAAGGCTGCTTGGTTCGTGTTTGTGTTTCACCATAGAAGCTTGCGGTGTTTGTAGGAACGTGTAGTGATCCAAAATTTTTGGTAAAAAGTTCAGGGAAAGTCTCACTTGAAAATGTCCTCTTAATATTTCTCATCAAAAGGATTAATTCTAAGATACAAGTGACAATAGACTAATTGGCTTTATGTAACCAAGGAGCAGAGTCAGGGATTTTCTTATATTATTAAAGGTAGAGACTGATTAGCTTCTCGAGAACATGGGGTTGGAAAATGCAGTTTGGATGATATAAATAGCTAATTTTAATGGATTGTTGGTGGTATTATAATTAGAATATAATGAATTCGATCTGGAAGGCCTGAAACACTCAACAAAGTCCAGCTGCAATGAAACGTAGTACAGTTCATATTAGAGTGCTCCTACTCCTAGGATGACTTGGCTGAACGTTAAAATATTATTACTTAACTGTTAAAACCAAATTGCAGAAACCCTAATTTTCAACTTTTAAGATCAACTACACTAAATTTCTTCCCCGCCTAATCCTAATTCACAAAATTCAGTCCAATGGCAAGCCGATTACATGTTAAAATCTCTCTTTTTTTAACAATCTTTCGCGATTAAGGTAATATACACGAGGGGATGAAACCTAAAGAGAAATGTTCGTTGGGATTAAAATACATAATCGTAAAGATGTTTTGTGTACAAGCGCTTAGACAATATCATTTCTTCCTCTTCACTGCCGAAAATAATTGAAAGAAATATTTTATTTGGATTATAAAACTAGCAAATTGGGTGTATATATTTGTTGACCCTAAAAACTACCAAACCTACATGGCGCGCAGACCGAGTAATTAATAAGCTAACTACGTCATTCGGTTGTGTGCGGGGCGTGCCAACTCATCGGCTGAGGAGTAAAATGTGTTGATGTTGCGTTATGCGCGCTGCTGACGTCTTGATCTTGCGACTGCAGCCGAGGAAGGAACACATCTCGGTCTTCAGGTTCTAAAGCCTGAATACAAGGCTGCTAGTCTTGCAAAGTTCAATATCAAATTCGGCTTTCAATGTGCCGAATGTGGTAACCTGTAAGACCTCAGTTTGCCGAGAAGACTAACGAGATGACCTCTGCCAATAAGGATTCTAAAATCCTTCTCGACTGAGACTTGGATAGATAACCAGTCACCCTTGACGCAGTGCTGTTTATCCAAACTGAAGGTGCTCCGCAGTCGGCTGATTCTACGGTAACAGTGCTGTTTATCCAAACTGAAGATGTTCGCCGGTTGCCTTCACAGTGCTATTTATCCAAACTAAAGATGTGTCGACGGGAAAAAGAAAATAAAAATCTCAAGGTTGTTGAGAGGTTTCACGTAGAGCGAGAGTTTGCGCATGGCAGTTTATGTGTTGAATTAGAGAGGCTTAGAATGATCCAACCCCTTCTTATTTATAGCAGCCAATTTCCTCATGGCCAAACCAGAACTATACTCGGATTAGGATTCTTTATCCTAATCTAACCAAGTCTCGGCTAATCCTACCTCCATTAGGACTTTGAACCAAACTCTTTATCCGGCCACATTACTTCTCAAATCTCAGCATCCTCATTTCATTAAGACTCCTTATTATGCTAGGATTCGACTTTCCCATCAATCTGTCTCATACTAGGACTCAGCCGATCCTAACCAAGCGGCCCATAATAACTAGAATTTGCGATGAGTCTAGAATCATACTGTCGGGCCGAGAACAACTCCTAACTTGGCCCACACCAATATTTTGGGCCCAAACATTGCCCCCTCGCTTTTGAGGTTCTTGGCCTTCATTCCTAGGCCGAGCCTCGACCTTGAAGAGGCAAAATCGACTCTTATACCTCTATAAAAACTGAAGTGCCTCGAATCACCCAAACATATGCATTTATGGGACACGATCACATGTCCCTGGTTCCTGCCACGTGCCAATCCTTTACTTGCTTGTCCCCTAATGATGACATTTAAAACGTGCAGACGCCAAACAATCTCTTCATCATTAATCCTGCTGTTACACTTAACCACACTTCCTTGAATCACAAACTGCTTGGTTATTGAATCGTCCCCTCATCATAAAAACTTGCTACCACACGTCACCACGTCGCCTCAATCCATAAGTTCTTAGGTCCCTTCATATGGATTCTTTAAATATCTGTGATGATTGCACAACTGTCTAATTGGTCTTACCCTTTCTTTTCAAAAATCAAACGGCCTCCTTCCAAAACCCCTATAAATGTCCGGATCCATTCATTTTTTCCTTTACGCTTTCAGAAATCCTAAACCTCTCTTGCCATTTGCTTTCAAATTCCTAGAAAACCCAGAAACTCTTCGATTCCTCATCAATGGCTTCCTTCATTTCCAAGCTTTCCAATGAATGCAATAAATATCAGGACTTCATCGATCAAAGCGCCATCAAGACTCTGCACTTCGAAGGTGATTTGATTGCTTCCCATCAGATCTTGGGGCCACTCTTCAAGGACGTCGTGCCATCGTCTATCACCATTCTCCTCAAGGCTCATTACCTGGCACCCTTGTTGCAAGGTTTTGATTGGTCGAAGTGGGATCTGACCAAGCCCCAAGGAGCCTGGCCTTCGACCACCGTAGCCTGAGCAGCTTGGGTGGAACGGATGGAAAAAATCTTTGGCCAGGAATGAAAGACTTTTGGCATCTATAATGCCATTAAATTCTCGATCGTGAAAATAGCAATGGACAAAGAACTTCTCATGGCAGTTTTGAGCTTCTGGTGCTTGGCCACTAACACCATGGTCCTCCCCCTTGGCCCTATCAGCCCCATTATCCTCGAAGTTTGAGCTATCCTTGGGACCTCTCATTCGGGCCTCCCAGTTGATGTCGCCCTCTTTGGGTACCCGTTAAATCTCGACCTCAATGCATTATACGACGAACGGGCTGTCGAGACGTTGAACAAAGAAGGACAAGAACCTTCAAGAGAAGAAATTCAGAAGCTACACAAGAATTTCTTCAACTACAACACCCTCATCCTCTATTTTGCTAGCTGAGGGGAAGAAAACCTTCAGAATGGGGAGCATGAGGCCTTCCTATTTTACTAGTATAACAAATTTATTTGTTGTACCAAGTTGAATAAGTGTTTGGTTGAGAATATGCCTGTGGCCGAAGTCTTGGTAAGTGGCCACACCTTAGCCCTCAGTTTGGCCGTCCTCGCCAACCTCTTGCGCTGACTGGCTGAGACGACCATCAACAAAATCGATCCGTACCAAAATGGCCCTCTCTAGGTTTTCCAACTATGGTTGCAGGTCTATTTTGCCACCCTTCGACCAGAGATCCCCAACTTCCAATCCACTGAAACGCTCAGTCTTCAGTTAGCATCTTGACCGGTGCCTCATCATCGAGCTGAAAAAGTTTTCGAATACTTCTTCGGCCTAGAAGATCTCTCTGACGACGAATTTCTAATATGTCATCGTCAAGAGTACCCTTCTTCCCAGCTTGTTCGTGTTAACATGCGACCTTCCTTTCGGCTGCGATGCTCGTCGAGCGAGCTGGGAAGTCTACCACCTTAATTTCACTGCTTGGCAACTCAGTTACCTCCAAGGTTGCCCCGTGCCTCTGCTCACTTCCCGCTCCCTCCTAAGCCGATGATGTCTTTCTGGTTCTTTGGAAAGAGAATGCAAGGAGACAACTTGTGAATTTCAAGGGAAGTGCAAAAAATTCCGTCTCCGGCCGAATGTCCCTGAAACCCTTAGTACCGACACCTTCGCCAACTAGTGGGAAACATACATTCAGGACTTCTTTCACACACCAGTCGAGGACGCCGTCAAAAAGGTTTTCGGCGACCGCCCAAAGGAAGCCCTTGCCCCAAAATCCAAAGAGACGTCTCAAGGTATTTTATCTGTGTCTATCATTTCACTTTTGCCGTTTATTTAAACTTTCTTCTGATTTGATTTTAGCTTTTTCAGGCAGTCATACAAATGCGGCAGCTGTGGCCGTGGCCAAGAAAAAACTTGCCCTTTTGCAAAAGAAAACAGTGACCACACTGCTGACTTTGTAGAGCAAAAGATCTCGCCCAGAGGCCAAAACGGCTGGCGATGCTCCCCGCTCTAAAAAATACGTCAAGAAGTTGGCGAGAAAATAAGAGCGGGAGATTCATGTCATCCCCAGCCAAACCACATGAGCAACCGTTAAGTCTCCTCGCACTCCTATCGTTCAAACCTTGATGAACATGCAACCAAACTTTCCTACTGGTCAAGCACTTGAGGTTCATCTTGTTCACCAAGTCGTGGTCAAGCCAACCGTTGCTCCGGTGGTCAAGGAACCTGCAGCTCCAGGGCCAGCCATTGCTCCTGTCTTGGAGGAAGTGGCTACCTTGGCTGAGAAAAATCTCCCCCCAAATCCAAAAACAAAACCAATGGTTGTTCTGGAGGAAGATGTATGATTATATTTTTGAAATATTATATATATATATATATATATATATATATTTTTTTTTTCTTTTAGATTTCGAATGCTAACAACTCTTATTTTAGGACGACGACAGCGAAGAAATCCTGCTAATGAGTCACCCTCAACCAACTAACCCCCTGCCACTAATCCACCTGTGGTTGAGGCGACTGACCAGGTTGATCCTCCTGCAGCCGACCGTGGAAAAAGGTTTCATGTCGAGCCTGAAGGGACGATGGAGACACCAATCCATCCGCAGGATCAAGACCTTGGCATTCCTCCTCAAAAAGTTACTTCAGCTTTTGTAAGGCATGATCCTTCTTTCTTGTTACTTTTTCGATAACAAGTCTGAATCGAGAAAAATATTAAATGTCAGGTGCCCAATTATTTTATTTCACCAAAAATTCTATGCGCCGAAATATGTTATCTATATTTCCTGGCCACCTCAGTGGCCGTCGAATGTAGATAACCTTCATCAGCCGCGTGAATTGAGAAGTAGTCTTAAACAATGGGCTCAGCCATTAAGCTCTATAGGTTCGAGGAATAAAACAGGGGACATGGCCTAAGTCTCCTATCAGCAGGTCTAAAACAAATTCTCTCTGCTACATTCTTTACGATTTTTCTTTTGCCTAAAATCTTTTCGTGTACAGCCTTTGTGGGAAGTTGAGCTCGACGCTCTCCTCTTGAGTACTTCTGGGACAGTTGGACCCTCAACCACCTTGGCCAAACTTGCTGTAACTGCGACTGAAACTAGCACCTTTGTCAAACTACAAGAGCTCATTTCTCTTTCAGCTTCGTAAGTCCTAAAGTGTAAAGGCCTCGACTCCGTAGGAGAGTGTCTGAACATCCTTGCATCTGAAGGTCAACTGAGCAACAAATCCATTATTCATTTGTCATCAGTCTTGGAGAGAACTCAAGAATATTGTTCTATTTTTCAGAGGGCTCTACGAGTAAAAGATGATCTGAAGGCTGCAATGGTTGCTCAAGAAGTAATTCGACCGGAGCTTAAGGAAATAAAAACTTAGAAGAAACTGTTGGCCGATCTCGACTATCAAATTGCAGAACTTCAACGCCAGAGATCAACCGTTGCTTCTGAACTCGAGAAGAATTTTGAATCGAACAAGGCTAAGTTGACAGAGTTTGCAGCTGATGTGAGGCGGATCGAACAAATAAAACTTGACAAGATGACGCAACAGGCCGAGGTTACAATGGGTGAAGTAAGATGGCTAGAATTAAAAGCCGCTTTCGAGGCCTTCCTTCATTCGACCCCTTAGAACTTTGTATATCTATAGGCTGCTTTAATTTCTTGTCACTTGTATCTTTTTCAAAGTTAATGAAAAGCCTTTATTCCCTCATTTCCTAAGTGATTAGATAGTATGTCTTTAAAAAATTCCCGTTGATTAGCAACTTGTGAATTAAACAAGTCTGATCCTTGAGGTGGTATGCCCCTTTACCAAGAACTTTGTGAATGACGAATGGTCCTTCCCAATTCGGCGACCATTTACCGAACCTAAGGCCTTTAATCCCCACGGGCGGTACAGTTTGCCAAACCAACTCTCCCTCTCCGAATGTTTTTCGTCTAACTCGTTGATTATAGGCTCGTCGGAAATCTTCTTCTGTGCCACCAATAAATTATAAGCGTCAAGCCAAATTTCTTCCAAGTCTTCTAACTCTTGTCTCATGGCCTGACTGTACTCAACACTAAACAAATTACTTTGTTCAATCACTCACAACGAGTTTATACTTAGCTCGATTGGCAACATCGCTTCGTGTCAGTAAGTTAATGCTACGGGGTCGTCCTTGTTGCCGAGCGGAGCGAAGTCCGATATGCCCGTAAAACCTTGTTTAACTTTAAATGCCATATATCACCAGGCTTCTCTTTTATCATTTTTTTTCAAGAATGCTAATCAACACTTTATTGCTTGCTTCGGCCTGTCCATTTGCTTCTGGGTAATAAGGTGTGGACTGTTCGAGCCAAATTTTTAAACTTGTCGTGTACTATTTGAACCTGTCGGACATGAAGATTGTACCATTGTCCGTTATGATTGTTTCTGGTACGCTGAATCTGGTCACGATGTTTTCTTCTATAAAATTGCAAACTTCCTTTGATGTCAATTCGGCGTATGATTTTGCTTCGACCCACTTAGTGAAGTAGTCGGTTGCCACAAGTATCCATGCATGTTTTTCTACTCCAAAAGACGGTGTAATTTTGCGGATTACATCCATGGCCCATCCTTTGAACGGCCAGGGTTTGGTAACCGAGTGAATTACTTCGGCCGGGACTCTTTGTATAGGCCCATGAATTTGACATTGTACACATCTTCGTGCGTACTCGATACAATCTTTCAATATACTTGGCCAAAAATATCCGTGTCGACGGAGCAACCATCGCATCTTGCGTCCAGTTTAATGAGCTCCTGCAGGCCGAGGCATAGTAACAATAAACCATGCGCACCTTTGCGATACAACTCATTTTGGTATGTTACATAGTTTGTGGGGTGAACCCTTGTTTTACGGTCGTGTTTGCCATTGTGATTGTCAAGATACCGTATAACTGACTTTGTCCATCTGGTATTGCCTCGACTGCACAAACCTTTATAGGGTTAATCCGTTCCAACAACGAAGGTAAGGACATGACTCATGTACGGATCATGCAATCGCGTTAAAGAACTTGCTGATTAACCAAGGCTAGGTGTGCTCATCGTGACACATGTATTTCTCAGCCTAGTTTGGCCCCCATGAATTATGCTTCGGAGGTTATTTAAGCTAATTCGTCTGCGTCAGTGTTTCGAACTAGTGAAATGTGTTTGAAGGTAACGTCATCGAAAGACTCAGCCAAATAGGTGGCAACTATGTGATAGGGTGCCATAGTGCAACTCATGTAACGAAAAGTCCTATTAAGTTGGTTAACAAGTTTGAAATCACTGAGAATAAGGACACGAGTTGCCCGCAAATCGTGTAGGACACCAAAGTCGATGATAAAGGCTTCGTATTTGGCCTGATTATTCGTACAATCGAAATCGAGCTTGAGAGAAAAGTCTCAACGGCTGTGATTTGGGGATTGGATAACGATCCCAATGCTAGGCGAGACTGAAGTACTAGAGCCATCAAAGTACATTGTCTAGTAATTATCACGTGTTTCCACCATGCCTATTTCAACATCGTTGCCCCCAAAACCGTATGGTGAGGGATGTTAGGCTAAGAAATTAGCCAACATTTGGCCTTTGATAGCTTTCTGGGGCACATATTGCAAACCAAATTCAGACAGGGCCATTGTCCACTTTCTGATTCAGCCTTTTACTATCGACCGAGTGAATATGTAACGAATGACATCGGTCTGGGCGATGACCTAAGTTACCGACAAGAGCATGTAATGCTTAAGTTTTGATGCAGCGAAAAATAAGGCTAGGCAAAGCTTCTCGATGGTGGAATAATTAGTCTTCGGTGGGTTGAGATTTCGGCTAAGATAAAAAATGGCATGTTCCCGTCCAGCATTATTGTCTTGTGCAAGAAGGCATCCGATGGATTCTTCGACCACTGAGATGTACAGCTTGAGAGGTCTGCTATGTCGTGGTAGGACCATGACAGGTGAAGTCGTGAGGGAGACCTTGATTTGTGTAAACACCTTTTGGTGTTCTGCACGCCATTCGAAGAGGTTAGAATCCTTAAGTTTCAAGAACGTGGAGAAAGCTTTCATTTTTCCCGTCGAATTGGCAATGAATCGACGAAGAAAGTTAATCTTGCCGAGCAACGACTGTAGTTGTTTTTTGTCGTCGAGGATGGAGCATTGATTATTGTGTGAGCCTTATTTTCATTTACCTCAATACCACGATGATGTAAAAGGAATCCTAAAAAATTTCCAACTGATACGCGAAAAGCACATTTGGCAAGATTCATTTTAAGGTTGTGTTGGCGCATAAATAGGAAAGCCTAACGGAGATCATCCAAATGTGTATGCCGACGTTGTGATTTGATTACAACATCGTCAATGTAGACTTTGACGGTGGTACCAATCAAATAATGGAAAATAGTATTCATGGCTCGTTGGTATGTGGCACCGGCATTCTTGAGGCCAAATGGCATGAGGACCCATTCGTATGTGCCGAGTGGTCCTGGGGAACGAAGAGCGATCTTATGGACATCAGCCTTGGCAATGAAAATCTGGTTATAACCAGCATTTCTATACATAAAGGATAAGATGTCGTGGTTTGCTGCCGCATCGATTAACAAATATGAAATTGGCATTAGATATTCATCTTTAGGAGTTGCCAAGTTCAAATTTCTAAAATCAATGCAGATACGTAAGGCACCATTTTTCTTTAAAACTGGGACGATGTTTGCCAACCATTCGACGTATCGAGCTGTCTGAATAAACCCAGCTTTTAAAAGTCGAACGAGTTCGTCTTTTATGCTGAGTTGTACTTCGGTTGAGAAACGTCGAGGTGGTTGGCGGAATGGTTTACACCCAGGTTTGATACGTAATTCGTGTTCGACTAGTGTTCAATCTAAACTAGGCATCTCATGGTAGCTCCAAGCAAAACAATCTTTAAATTCTCTGAGCAAATTACAAAGCTCGGTTTTTACATGTTGGGGGTAACAATGCACTAACGAGTAAAGGTTATGGGTCTTCGGCCGTTCCAACATTTATTTCATCTTAAAGATCTTTGACTAAAGGTTGACTATCCTTAAGCTCGGCTGGTGCAGCCTGAACTTTGTCTAGTGAGAGTACTGAGCCGTTGTCTCATTCGGCCAAAAATTCGACTAAGCTTAAGCCCCAATTTGGTTACTTGGAAATAGCATACCAATGGGCCAGCAGTCATTCCATGGTAGATGAAACTGCGGCTCGGCGTCTATCCTGGTTGTCTTCAAACATCAGTGTCTGCAATCAGATCAGCCAACCCAAGTCTCACCAAATCCTGATGGACAGTATCGACGCCTATATCGATTGCTTTCTGTACCAAAAGTCAAGCCGGCCATCCTTCCTCGTTCAAACCCTGTAGGGTAATATAGCCAACGTGATCATCGTAATACCGTGTCTGAATCATATTGGCTTCAAACGGTTAATTTTCAGCTGGATGAACCACAACTAATTTGTCGTCCCAAAAGATGAGAACCTGATATAATGAAGAGAGAATGAAATGTGTTTGATGAATGCAATCTCGACTGAACAATGCATTATACTCGGTCTTGGAGTTGTCGATAAAGAATGCGATTATGTGATTGTGACCTGCAATGCTTACCTCTAAAGGAAGCACTCATTTGGTCTGGGACTTATCCCCGACGAAGCTATCATGGTTATTCCTGATGGAATGAGTTCGTTGTTAGATCGTTGTAGTGCCTTCATAATGGATACCGGTATGATATTGACCGTAGTCCCACAATCAACGAAGATTTTGGAGATTGGATAACCTTCAATGTGAGTCGTGACATACAACGGCTTCAAATGTTGAAGATTAACGAAGAAGAGAGGCGAAACAGTATGGCCAGAGCTGCTTTAAGTTTGTCATCTTTACTGGCTTTCCCATCTTCCTCGATAGCGATGAAATCGACTTGTGTTGCTTCCTCAACAACCACGTCCCTATCCAAGAAATTTGGTTGGTGTGTGGTTGGTTGAAATTCAGCAGGTAAGACATGGACCATGTTGATTTCCATATTTTCGAGGACTGAAGGGCCCATAGGGTCTTGGTCGTCGTCCTTCAGGTTATCGAGTGCGGTATCATGCTTTGGAGTATCTTCAACCTGATCATATTTCGCCTCATAAGGTACTTGCTCTCGTGGTATGTCGACTAAACTTGTTTTATTCTGGTTGTCATCCTCGAGCTTGTTCGTTACTGAGGTTTGATTTTGTCCCTGCAGTGCTTTACAAGCTTATTCTCATCGGCCGTAAGGCCGAAGAGAGATATTGCTGAAAAAACTTTGAAATGATGTCATAAATACTGAAGGTCTTCAAGAGAAAAATGAAGCTCGTCGGTGACTATGTCTGTGTACGGGTCGACCTCGAAACCGATGACCCAAGCTTCACATATGTGCTGGAACTTGGCCTTTATTGTTGGATCAATAGTTTTCTAGATAATTTGTTCAGCATCAGGTCAAGTTAGGGCCAGGTCGAGGGCTTCTTGACACACTTTAGGTAGGCCGTACAAGTCATTGATAGAATGTTTCTTGTGAAATTCTCGCATGTACTCTAGGGATTCTTTGAGAAATGCAGGGTGTAGATTCCGTCGGACTCTTATTAACGGTTCTTGCGGGGGTAGTGATGGAAGCTTGCTTTCGGCTTCTTTTTTGAAATGCTCGAAACGGGCATTCATCTCCCCAGGCCGAAGAAGGAGTTTGATGCGCTTCTAAGATTCTTCAATGGTGGTTTCAAAGTTGCGATCAATTATCTTTTTCCCTTGAAGTAATTCGGCCATGATTACGGGGGGTTGTCAGTCGTCTCCACTTCCTGCGGCTTCTTTCAGCTACCATTTGGTAGCCGAAGTAGCATGTGTTGCCTATCGTCGAGCCATGCAGTCTATCCGTTGGAGTCGATGTTTCTGAGATTTGGATAATGCAATATACATGCCGGTAGGAGAATTGTAACTTTACCAACGTTGGTCTCATGGCTTAGGTGGCTTGAAGGTTTTTTTATTCGCTGATGAACTCGAGCTGCTGGAGTTATGCGAGTAATAATCCTCATTATAAAACGGTGCGTCGAAATCAAGACGTCGTCTGGCTGAAGTTGGGTTGTCTGTTCGTATTTGATAGCCGAGCCTATCGAACACCTTTTAGCTCTGGCCTGCGCCGAGTACCTTTGGAGATGTTGCTGTGGCCGTGAATGGTTGCCATGGTGTTGGAACCTAAGCTGGTTTCTCCTTTGGTTCAGTTAGAACAACACCTGTTTTACAATGGCTACACAAAACCATCGGTCCGTCAGTTTCTTCTGCACTGGAGTCTGACATAGATTTGATTATGGCCAGTCCCAACAACTCTGTAGGTGGTTCGTTTGAAAATAGATCAAGCTTGAGTCGCGGCCGAGAATTCTGTTTTGGGACTTGTTGCATTGGAACGAACTCAGCCTTCTCATTCCCTTTGTGCTTGAGTAAATGAGCATCTACCATGCCAATTGTCGCTAAAGGGAAAGGATCAACATCGACAATCATCTGTTTTTCAGGAAATTTTAGCTTGCCTTTATCAATCCAACTTTGAATAGCATCAAGAAACACGATGCAGTTGTTTGTGGTATGTTTATTCGAGTTGTGGTACTTACAATACATTTTGCCTTTCAGCTCTTCGGCCTTTGGAATGTTATGTCCTGGCCGAATTTTGATGGTCTTTTCCAATAACAATTGGTCGAAAATTGCATCAGCCTTGGTGATATCAAAGGTCTAAACTTTTGATGTTTTCATTGTCTCTTCAGAGGCTGAGCGGGTTTTGGCCTCCTTGGAATTAATTTGAGCCAAAGCCTTGCATACGTACAGTTTATCTATCATTATCTCGACCACGTCCATACTGGCGTATCGGGAATCTTCACCTTCTGCTGATGCATAGCTAACCGTGGGATTCATGTAAATCGTTCCCCAGGATAAGGACTTCGAGATCTTTACTTCTCGGAGCAAATAATCATATTAGTCGACGTGCTGGGCCAGTTCGTACATATCTCGGAAGTTTGCCCCCAAGAATTTCTTTTTATATTCCACATCCAGGCCGTTCAAAGCGATTCTGACAAATTCAACTTCAGAAAGAGGTACTCGGCACCAATTTCTGGCCGACTTGAACCTCGTTAAGTATTCTATTAGTGATTCGTCAGATGTTTGAGCCATTCTAGCCAGTGATGAACCTGACATTTCCATCCCCGACCGATAGAATTGTTCATGGAATTTTTCAACCAGTTCATCCCAACTTTGTATGGAATTAGGCGGAAGGTTGATGTACCAAGTGAATGCCGAACCTGTTAGCGAGAAGTTGAATAAACGCAGTTTATGGAAGTCGCTATTAACATCTCCACATTGTGCAGTGAAACGAGCCACATGTTCTGATGATGACAGGGACGATTCGCCAGCAAAAAGGATGAAGTCTGGGATTTTGAAACCTTTAGGATATTCGAACTTCTCTACATAAGCTGGGTATGGAAGGATGAACTTTGGGAACTTTGGCCCTTTTTCAAGGCCAAATCAATCATTATTTAGACCTCAATCACATCGACCGATACTGTTTATTCTTTCTGATCGAATCCGTTTGATCTACTGCTTGATCCTCCTCTTTTTTCCAAATCAATCATTTTGAGCCGAGCAGATCCTGTTTCGACCTGTAATGTTGACACCGAATTATCCTTAGGTGGAAGTTGTCGGGAACGATTGGTGGATCCGCCATCGTAAACTTTACTAACCAACAATTCGAGCATTTTGTTATGTGCCTCACCATTACTGCGTATTACTTTAAGTATGCTTTTTACTTCTCGACTGAAAATCTAAGATTGCTTTTCGAGTCTTCTCCAAAAAAAAAGAGATCTAGTCGGTGGATCAGAACCTTCACCACCATCCTCATAGTAATCTTCGATCATTCCTTCCACAAAAATTGCTTTTGTCACTCTGGTGGTGATCTTCGCATAACGAGCCTGTCCACCGAGACTAACTTCCTTTTCTCGACGTGTCACACTCGTGGCTTCGGGTGTGATGGCAACATGAGGATTCTGTGTTTGTGACAGGCCATCATGATTTATATTTTAGACCATAGGTGGAAGGTTAGTCACTGATTTACCCATCCCTATTTTCTTTTTTACTGACCGTGTCTCAATGGTCATGAACTTCGTAGCTTCAGCAATGGGTCCCACTGGGTGTGCCAAAATGTTGACCCTAAAACCTACCAAGCCTACATGGCACGCAGGCTAAGTAATTAATAAGCTAACTACGTCCTTCAGTTGTGTGCGGGGCATGCCAACTCATTGGCCGAGCTCAACCAAGGAGTAAAATGGGTTGATGTTGCGTTGTGCGTGCTGCTAACTTCTTGATCTTACGACTGCGGCCGAGGAAGAAACATGTCGCGGTCTTCGGGTTCTAGAGCCTAAAGACAAGGCTACTAGCCTTGCGAAGTTCAATATCAAATTCGGCTTTCAATGTGCCGAATATAGTAACCCGTAACACCTCACTTCGCTGAGAAGGCTAATGAGATGACCTCTGCCAATAAGGATTCGAAAATCCTTCTCAACCGAGACTTGGATAGATAACCAGTCGACCTCGACGCAATGCTGTTTATCCAAATTAAAGGTGCTTCGCGGTCGGCTAATTCTTCGGCAATAGTGTTGTTTATCCAAACTAAAGATGTTTGCCGGTTGCCTCCACAGTGCTGTTTATCCAAACTAAAGATGTGTCAGCGGGAAAAAGAAAATAAAAATCTCAATGTTGTTGAGAGGTTTCGCGTAAAGCGAGAGTTTGCACAGGGCAGTTTGTGTGTTGAATTGGAGAGGCTTAGAATGATACACCCCTTTCTTATTTATAGCAACCAATCTCATCATGGCCGAACCAGAACTATATTCGGATTAGGATTCTTTATCCTAATCTAACCAAGTCTCGGCCAATCCTACTTCCATTAGGACTTTGAACCAAACTCTTTATCCTGCCACATTCACTTCTCAAATCTCATCATCTTCATCCCATTGAGACTCCTTGTTATGCTAAGATTCGACTTTTCCATCAATCCGTCTCATACTAATAATTTTGGACCCAAACAATATTATACATAAGTTGAATTATATGACCACGTGCTTCGGCTAATGGCAGAACATAAACCCTTGATGGACAATGCAAATGGGATATTTTAGCTTCTTAGAATCTCAAAGCCACATAAAATAATCATTTTCATGGTCCCCTGTCGTAATGTATTGGTTGTACATACATTGAACAACTATATTGTTTTGGTCCTCAGAAATTTAAAATATAAATAACACACCGACTTGGCAAGTGAACAGTCCTTGTCTGTGTGTCATGATGCACGCGGGTTTCTGCATGTGTTCTTATCCAAAAAATTCGGTTGAACTACTCGGATTATACACCGACCAAGTGCAAACCATGTCAGGTTAACATGTTCTCCAAAGATTTAAATGGAAAAACAAGTCAGATGATCAATGTATTTGAGATATATACAAAAATTTATTTTGTCACATAAATTATAGTCACAATATCATAAAATATTTGTTACAACTTGAACTATAAACTCTAAAATCAATATTTTAACTTGGTAAATACGATATATTTGATCTCGGTAAGCCACAAACGACATGATTTTTTCTACTAGTGGCTAGAACTATGAACCCGAACACCATTTTAAATCGGCAGGTAGGTGCTTAGGTTGATGACATTGACCAAAGAAAGTACTGCCAGTCCATATGTTATAAAATAACTAAACAATACGTTTATATCTTAGAGTATGTGATACATAACACGTATGATAATATGAGGAGACCAACACATGTGGCAATTAACCCAATAGAAAATTAGAAATACTCCGAAGAAGACCAGAGTAATGCACATACGCAACAATCGGGCTTTGCACATCAGCTGGTGTTTGTAGACTAACCTCCAATACGAGCCCAAATCCTTGTGCTAGGTTTTATTTCAAAATGGGTCTTGTTTTATTAAAACTTATTTGGCCGACAATACTTTCGAAAAGTTGAAAGAAAGTTGAGGTTTAATTATAAAATTAATTGACAATATAAGAAATAGCTTAACTCCCTAAATGTTCATGCAAGGCCATTTCTCTCATCAACGTGAGATTCATAATTTCTCTTAGACAATCCATAAAAAGATTTGCTTTTACAATCAAACTCAAAACTATATGGTTGCCTACTTGATGTTGCCTGCTCTGGGGCTAAATTTGGCCTGATTCCTTTAGCCCTTAAACCACCTCCAATGGTGGGTTAAATGCTAAATTCCCCCCCCCCCTCCCCCCCAAAAAAAAACCCAAAAATTTCCCCTCACACTCACTCCAACCCAAGGGGAAAATATGGGCAACCATTTTCTACTCCAACCATTCTACTCTAAAATTTTAGCCCCGGATTATTAAAGAATGAATTTAGGCTACTTTTTTTTGTTAAATTAAATTTTTTTAAAAAAAATAAATATGTAGACTATCGTAAATTAATTTTATGAACATTTTAATCTAAAAAACTTTAAATTCCGATAAATATTGGGTATAGTCCACCCCAATTTCTGGGCTAAATTTCGGGGGGAATTTGGCATTGGTTTAGCATTTAGCATTTAGCTCAAAATTTCCCCTTGGGTTGGAGTGCGTTTGGGGGGAAATTTTGGGGGGGGTAATTTGGCTTTTAGCCCACCATTGGAGTTGGTCTAAAAGGGGGAAGCAAGGCTAGAAACCGCCCAAAATTTAGCCCAAAATCAAAGTGGGCCCCATCGAAGAGAGTGGTTTTCAACATTTGGGCTCCAAACCCAGCCCGTGGACTTGCCAAACGCACCTAACACGCATTCCTTTCGACCGATCGGGACCCACCCACCTGGGCCTGTCGACCACGTTCCCCAGAGCTCCAACAGCTCTTTCGATCGAACGGCTGTGATCATCAGGCCGTTGGTTAATCCAACGACCTAGATTCAATTTTTTTTTCTTTTATATTTATATATTATTGAATCCAACGGCTGAAATCGAATATAATCAAATCTAACAGTAAAAAAAAAAAAAAGATCTAACAACCCAAATTTAAATCCAATGGCTAAAATAATTTTAAAAAAGAATATTTAACTCAAAATTCACCCAAAAACTCTATAAATACATATGTATTTGTTCAAACATTCACACAAAACTCAATTTTCTCCTACAATTCTTCCAATTTATCTTTCTACAATTTCTTTCCATTTCCAAATTATTCAACATGGCAAGAGAGCATATTAGAGGTCGTAATTGGACCTGTGAGGAAGATGTTGCTTTATGCTTGGCATGAGTTTGTGTTAGCAAAGATGGTGCAGTTGGCACAAATCAAAATAAGAAGTTGAAGGCTTGCTTTGTGGAAAATTTTGTGATTTTTCAATATTTATCGGAATTTAAATATTTTTAGATTAAAATGTTCATAAAATTAATTTACGATAGTCTACATATTTATTTATTTTTTTAATTAATTTAAGAAAAAAAAAAGCTTAAGTTCATTCTTTAATTATTCCGGGCTGAAATTTTAGTCCAAAATGGTTAGAGCTGAAATGCTGTTTCTAGGCTAAAAGCTAAATTTTTCAGGCTAAAAAATATAGCTTTTAGCTCAATCATTGGAGTTGGTCTTAGGTTGTAGACTAATTTTGTCAACTTTCAATGTTTTTGTTGCACTGGGTCGGCTATCTTGGACTAGACTAACTTCATGAACTAAGTTGTACCAGCTTAGAATAAACTAAGTTGTACTAACTTAAAGAGGTGTTTAGTGGAGTATCGGACTACAAGGAAGATAATAAAAAGTTATTTTTTGTATTTTTTATTTTCCTGTTTTAGAACTCTCTCCCTCTCTCATGAAACCTCTCTCTTCCCTATGACTCCCTTTTTTCCCGTCAAACCCCATCTCCCTCTTCTCACAATTCACAAAACATAAAGCCCAAATTTTACAAGTTTCTCATAGATCAAAATACAAATACTAAATTTCACAACTTTCTCCCTAATTTCACAATTGAAATCGAAATTGCCGCTAGGTCTGTTGTAATCGTGATGGCGACGCTCAGCTTCTTCTCCACCACCAACAAAAACCCCAACTAGTACTTGGGCATTTGGTATGCTCTGGTTCTGGTCCCGACTTAAGTCTAGGTCGTGTTCGAACGCGGAGATTGGCGTCGAGCTTTTGGTGGTGGTGGTCTTGTGGTTATAGTAGAGCAAGACGAGGAGAGAGGGAGAAAGTGGTGATGGTCTAATGCTATTATGTCACCGGAGAGAGGACAAATAGCAAAGAGGGGCCAGAGTAGGAGAGAGGACAAAGAACAAAGAGGGACGCTAGCAGGAGAGCAGAGACGAAGCCAAGGTCTTAGCTAGTCCCATGGTTTTTGGAGGCTCTCGCTAAGAACCACTAGACACATCCTTAGTCTTAGTCTGGGTGAGTCCCGATTAATCTCATTAACGTTTGTCCAGCATGTTAAGAAACACAGGATTAGACTAATAGTTACTCCAGTCTAGTCAAGTGAAAGTTAGTGAGGGCAAACAAACGCCCCTTTTAGGGCTAAATGTGGCCTATGCCTCTTGGCTTGAGGTGACCTTAATAACCTAACTCCTTATAAACCTTGATAGGGTTAGGTCCTTCACCTAAAAAATTTTATTTTATTACTATCTTTAAACTATCACAAAACATGCCACTTAGTACTACGGTCTGATGATATTCCTCGTCATTTGTAAGTGAGTGGTCTTAGGTTCGAATCTCGTGGAGGATGAATTCGATACCAAATTAGGTTGCCTATTGTGTAGTTTAACCGAACTCCCCCCTCCCTTTAGTGTAAAATATATCATTGTACTAAACTATTACAAAACATTACCTCCTCATCACCATGAATAAAAATTACTAATCAAAAGAAACAATTTATTACATATACTTATAAAAGGAAAAATTTATAACTTGTGTGGAGAAATCCTATAAAATGATTAAAAAAAGGGTGTATGTTTGACCAAAGAAACAAATGTGTGCAGTGTGCGTTAGGGAGGTTAGGTGGGTTCATAAGAGTCGTTAAAAGAGGGAGCACACCAGCTTGCTTACCTGACTAATCATTTTTTAATTTTTTTTAGGGGAGGAAAAGTTATACGAAACGAGGAACAAGTAGCACGATGAGACGGATAAAGGCACTAGAGCAATGAAACCGGGATCTGCAAGGTTTTTCTCGGCCGACAAAAGTGTAAGCTTCACGAGAAAGGACATCAAGATACAGGTTGTAATACAAGCGATATCCTTTTTCTGGTCGAAACTCGAAGGTAGAAAACAAGACCACTATGCAGCAGATATTAGATGTTGAGTGACTACATAGACTTCTAAAAAGGCACAAAATGCCAGGTGCATCTCCTAGCAAATAGAGAGGTACAAATTCATCAACGATTCAAAGTATCCATATACTACACTACTGAAGAATTTAACATTTCAAGCAGCAAAGTTAGCACTACGCAGCTGCAGGAATCGTAAAATTCTTGGAAGTTATCAGCCGCATTTCAAACCTGCACCAAGGACGGAGGAATGACATTAACAATTACGCTTCAGCAACGGAGTCCAATAACCAAGGTTCAATGCAGGTATATTCAAAACTTTCATAATTTGAAAAGACACCACGCTACTGTCAAGCAAATATTACATGGTCTACTCTTAAAGACAGCATTGTAGAATGCAGAGTTCCTCAAGATGGCAAATAACACATTTCGGAGTTATCATAAAAAGTATGTCCTCCTTTTCCAAAATTGGCGGTTTTTGAAGTGTCGCTTTATTATTCTACGTCCATTTCATGAGGTTATGTCATGAACATAAATGTAAAATCAGCAACCAATCTACATCACCCTAATAATTCAAGTCACAAATACACATACAAATTTGATCTAGTGCTAAAATTAATGGTCATATCACATGTCACTCGATTGGAGGTAACTGCATTTGAACAAGAAGAAAATGAAAAGCAGAGACAAACAAATGCCCTATCACCGTACCTGTTCTGTCCCTCAGTAAGAAACTGCATCGATATAGTTATAAGAATCAGCAAAGTAATAATCATATTCATGAATTCCATGATGTTTCAATTGTTTGCTCACAAGGTCCAGAGAAACTATCTCATCCCTCTAATTCTGATCATTTCTCCATACAACCCAATAATCTATAAAACCGAGAACCGAGAACAAGAAAAAATCAAGGCAAGTGTTTTAACAGCAGAGTAACATTCATTGAAATTATAAAATAAACAGTAAATTCAAAGCCACCATTGTTATAAGAAATAAGCTCTTAAAAACACCATAAAAGGGCTTCAGAAACTCACAATATATGATGAAACAAAAATGGTGGTGAAAGAGCGAGTATGGTTCTGCTGCTGCGTTGCGAGCTTGAATAGTGGACGCTTTCGGGTTTTAGGGCATTGCTTTTGGTAGGTGATTGTGGTGAGAGAAAGCCTAGCAGTAGTAGGGATCCCCTCTCTCACTGTGTATTTGTTTGCCCGTTGCTACTCACTAAACCAGCTGCGTCCATATTGACCGGTTAAACCTGTTCTTTCCTACTGTCACTTAGTACTAGTCTGGTCGTATTCATCTTTACTTGTAAGTAAGAGGTCTTAAGTTCGAATCTCGTGAATGACGAATTCGATACCAAATTAGGTTGTCCATTGTATGGCTTAATCGAACTCTCCCTCCCCTTAGTGTAAAATATATAATTGTACTAAACCAGCTCATTCGTACTGGCCAGTTAAGTTGATTTACCCTGATTTTGACCATGAAAGAGTTTAATCAGTTCAATCGTACCGGTAGATGGTGCTTTATTGCAGTGGACCAATGGTAAAAACCAATCATAACTATGCAACTTGTTGCTTTTTCCTTAATAACTAACTATTTAATATCGTCCTACTCCAAAAAAAATTACCCGTCTAGAATGAACCGGACTGTCATCATTTTTTGGTTTTGAGAACTTGTAAATCGGCCTAATCAAAGTTAGACCGACGATTCATATGTTTTCACTTATGTTGTTTTACTTTTACACACGTAGTTCTCGTATCAGTTTGTAATTGGAAAGATGTATGAGTAATGCCTAGATGAGGATGTTGATGATGGGGTTATTCATAATTGGGTTGTAACTACATTAGCTATTGACCACGTGGCCCAAATCAAATGTCTAAAATCGGTTTGGTTCGGCTTTCTGTTAAAATCAAACTGAACCAAATCATATAATTATAATTAGTTTGGTTGCGGTTTGGGGGTAAAACCAATTGAATTTAGACCATGGGCGGTTTTCGGATGGATTGGATCGAAACCAGGGTTTCAAATTTTCATACCAAAATTTCAAGTCGGATAGAAATTTGCAAATTCATATTATTCGGAATCCATATAATTTGTAAGCATCAGTGTATAGCAAAGGTGTTTTGGGTAACTCCATACAGTTTCCACCAAAAGTAAGCATTTTATGGGGTAAATAAGAGATGCGAGGTTTAACGGAGTTACACAAAAGTAGCATTGTAGGAAGCACTACGCACTTGAGTTTTTGGTTAGTCGCGCAAAAATCCAAGGACTAATGCTCCAAACCTTTTTCTAATATAATGCACCTACAATTACCATGTAAACAAACCATTTTTTAATTTAAAATGACCAAGTAGGTAAAACATGAGGCTTCTTGTAGTTTATACGAGGGTTCATAAACTACAAGAAGCAACACAGAGAAAGGTAATCATACATCCAGTTTCATTTTCTTCTAATATCGAACTCGAGTAAAGAGACGGCCACATTGCCCTGACTAAAACTTGTGATTCCTCGCCAAAAGATTTTTATAGTTGCTCAATAAAGAAAAAGGAGGTATTCTGTAACTGAAAATAACGAAAGAAAAAGACGTATACAGAAAAACAAAGGCGGCAGGGAATACATCTAATGTCATATGAAAACGGTTGCAGGCAAGGCAGCAGGGAATTATATATTTATCAACTCACAAGACAATAGACCAACTTTCACTTTCTATTCTGTACACGGAAAGGAAAGCAAACGAATACACAAAAATAACATCCTCATTCCTTATCTACAGTCACAAAAACAAAACCAAGAGGGGGAGAAACTACTTTCAGCTGGTACAACTTTACAGTTGAGAACCGGATAATAACATCTCTATGTTTTCAACAAATTTAGGGATTTGATAATGGTTTTGTATGACTTACAAGATTTCTGCCAACAGCAATATCGGTTGCCTCGGATCAACTTCTGGCATTACAGAAAACAAAAACCCGATTGCCCCTCCTTTACAATCTACCATTATGCATCTGTAATAACCCATAAAAATCAGAACTAGACTCATAAGTATCATGTTATGAAATCAGTAACTTCCACCTCCACCGTCCAAAACAAAAACATCACAAGCTTCAGTCACCTATTAGTATTAAAGTAGGTTTAAAATGACAGATAGCACAACCTGTAAACTACTCAAGTGACCAAGATGCACGACGAGAGCATAGTCTGTATAACTATAACGTTTTGCTAATTAACGAAGTGACAGTCGGCGGTAAAATATGGTCACACCAATTTTGCTATTGGGATAAACTAAGGCATTATATCACCCATTACACCACTTCAATCTCAAAGAGTATAATCAAAATCGTCATGCCTTTTGGCAATTGGCAAAAGTTGAGGCAAGCCATACACACGATTGTCCTATACTTCCATTATAATTCTAGTTGAATGTAAGTAATTTCATAATTCAACAATAAGCATAAGTTTTAGTGAAACAGAGTTTACACTTTACATATAAAATTTGTCAATCAAATATGACCAAACCATAGCTGTATGCCTTGAATCAATTTAAGTTTAATTCTAAAATTTGGCAATTGTTTAATCGATTTAAGTTTAAAATTGTGGGTGCATATATAGTCTTGTGCATGTGTAGACGCCTGCGAGTCCCAGGATACCAAATACAGAAGATTCATCGCCCATCATTTAAATGGAGTGCAGGAAGAACAAGAAACAATGGAGTTTGAAAAAAGGAATAAGACAGTAAGACATGATCAGTACCTCCATACTTCCATAAGACTTTGTCAGCTCTGGGCACACTCAAATGGGTGCAAGCTTCCTTCAGCAAACTCGTGCATTCGAAAATGCTCCAAAATTTCAGAATGGCTGTACCTAACATATATGGCATTAGTCAGTGGAAGAAGAGAGGATGCAAAGCCAGGAAATCAACAGTGCATATATAACTGAATACTGAAATGAAATCAAGAAATAGACTAGTTAAAAGATCTAAAATTCCATGTGCACAATCATGGATTCATTTTTCCCAGTACATGCTCGTATTAAATTCAGAATTTAACGCATCATGTTGAGACTATGTTTGGGGATTTCAGGTTAGACAAGTTTGTTATAATTATATTGTTATCACAGAAGCACTTTCAGTCTTTGTAACAAATGGGATAATCATATAGAGTCGGACATTTTCACTAGTCTTACAGGATAGTCTCACGATTATGGCTTAATCTGCGCTGATTGGATTCCATGACTACCGAAATGTCAGCATTTTCTGGTCCAGCGGCTCCACCAGCCACAATAGATGGGACTGAGGCACTGGGGGTCCAAATCTAGAATAATGAACCAAAACAAAATTAAAAATAATTTTGTAATTCCGCACCACAGCCCACCCAAAAAAAAGAAAAGGGTTGACTTCATAATACCCACTTTTATTGTGTTGTCAATTCCACTAGTTGCCACAACACAATCAACCGGATGGCACTGTACACAGTTCACAACTGCACAGAGAAACGTAAATATGTTAGTAAATAAAACTACTAAAGGAAGTTGGTCATCTCATTATTTTCCATGGCAGGGGAAAACAATACCAGTTTCATCTCCTTGAAGCATTTTTATCAGTCTACCAGTTCGCTTTTCCCAGACAAACCATTTGCCATCATCACTTCCGCTAGCAACATATTCACCTGCAAATCAATATAGATAACAGTACAATCATGAAATACAATATTTATGACAACAACCAGTCTGTTCGAAAATCAAACTTGTTCTTTTACTTGAGATAAATGGTATAACTGATAAGTGCACACATAAGTTCCACTAAAATAAATAAGCAAGATGAATTATAAAAAGACATGAAACTGACAAAATTATCGATGCGCCCAAGATCAGATCCCAAACACATATATTTGAGGATGCCATGTACATTTTTATGATGAGGCATTGAGGTAACTCTGCTATGTAGATTCATCTAAAGGAAGTAACCACACACTGCCACAGCGCATAAATATAGAAAAGACGAAGGTTTTTTACCTTTAATACTATCATTCAATGCCAAGAATAACCAAGTCCTAATAATATCAAGACTCAATAGCATTGTATTCTTAAGTAAGATCTACACCAAACAAAAGTACCTCGCTGGCCAAGAAAGCTGGCCTGTTTTATGTCCGTTCCAACATTACAATGGCCAACATATCTCTGTTTCATATCAATAACTGCCTCAGGCTGAAATTTAAGTTTAAAAAAAAAAAAAAAAAAAAAACAAAGAAGAATGTATTAGATTAAAGAGATTATTTTATCGACGCTAAGGAAAAAAACAAGAGGATCTAATTTGGTCCAGCAAAAAGTTAATGCAATTCAACCAATAAAATAAAAGAATCAGTGCATGAAAAAAGGGGACTTTTCTGAGCAAAGGGTGACAGAAACCCTAGATTGATGACAGTCAAAAATGCACCTAGGACTTATTGTGAAAATAAAATAGAGAAAGAACAGAGAATATTAAGATAGAAATAACACTAAACTAAGAACAACTTCCACTCTAATTTTATGTAGGCAATCCCATTCTCCAACATTTCCTCATATAATTGGAATCCTAAATAGTAAGACGCCAAGTTATCATAATTACATTTAAACATATAATTAACCTTTACATTAATTTTCTAAGCTTGTGCTTAAACCTAAAAAGAGAAATTTTCTTCTTGCATCCTTCATTAAAGGGTGTATGAAGACTTATCACAGAAAAAGGCAGAGAAAGAATCAGTGGCTGGGCATTGAATACCTAGAATGAGATATAAAGTATAGAACAAATCACATAGAAGTCAATAACTTTTTTCTACCATCCAACACAGTGAACCTATACTTGGACCAATTACACTAGAGATCAAAGAAGAAATCATAATCAATCCTCTACAGGTAAACAAAGTAGGAACACTATAAGATATAAATCAGCACAATAGCAAAAGATAATGCCAACAACACCATTGCATGTTATCAATCTGAAAACACCAGAGTTTCACATCAAGTATGAAAGCAACCTGATATGGTATTCTTTCATTTTGAGATGACGAAGAAGGGGATCCAGATGGGCCGTTTGCACCACCAACTTCTCTAGCAGAATCACTTCTTCGATGAATTCTCAAGTTTAAGCTTCCTTGTACAATATTGGGCTCGATATCATGCTCTTCATCACCTGAGATCGACGTTTCAAAGTCCAGCTCTAGTTCCTCATCATAATCAGAATCTTCTCTTTCAGATCTTGGACCATCTTGTGAAACATCACTATTACCCTCTGATCGGTAGAGTATGTCACTGAGTGATAGAACTCTTTCACCTCGAGGTTCAGACCTGGGTGCTCCATCATTTGGCTTACTATTTCTTTCAGATTCAACTAGACATTAAAACAAACAATTACAACTGCATAACAATGAATCAATACAAAATATGCCATAAATTGATCTTTGCAAATCATGTTAATTCACAACGTATTCATTTTATAGGATATGTTTGGCTCAGTAATCCAACTACCATCAGCAAAGTACATTGAATCTCTTAAGTCACTAATCCTATTATTAGTCCTCACAAAGTTAACTGAGTTGAATCAAGCAACGCAAAGAATTAGTCCTCGCAAAGTGCTGATCTAAGCTGCACACCGGCCCTCAAGTCGCCATTGATTTGTTCAATTACATGGCAAGAGTGTGCAGGAAGTGAAATAGGGTGTGCAGAAATCAACTCCCCCATTCACATTATTTTAGAATAAATGAAGAAATCAAGGTGTTAACTGTTAAGGATTTCTGTGAAGAAAGCTACAACAGTTTTTATTTTGTCGATTTTACGAAATATGGTTTCCCCAAGTAACGACTAAAATTTATCTTTATGCAGATGAAAAAGGAAAGGAAAAAAATGTCAAATATACTGGTACTCTCACATCGAGGTTTTGGAAGTTGGCATGTCAAAGACCCCATGTGAGCGCTAACTAGAGACACTCATGTATGCATCCACAAATTATACAATATATTGAATTTAAAAAAAAAAAAAATATATATATATATATATATATATATATATTATTGTCATTCCAGTATGCTGTAGTTATTAAAAAAAACTGGAACAAGGCTAAGATGGAAACACAATGCTTTAGTCCTAGTCTACTTAAAATGGTCAAATCAACACTACTGTACTGAATAAAATTAGAAGCTGATCAATTGAAAAACTATTTGGGGACCAGGGGAATGCACAAGACACAAAACACTGAAAATCACAAACCTGCAGCAAGATCCCCTTGTACACGCTCCAATCGTTCTGCTACTTGAGAATTTGATGGAGCCAAAGATTGGGCTGCGATAGCAAATTCCAGAGCTTCTTTATGTTTAGCCAACTGCAAGGAAATAGCAATTACCAACCAAAAAGTGCTTAACAAACACAAAGACAGGTACAAGCTTATAATTTCATTGCATTTCCTTGTTTCAGTCATAAACTAACAAACAGTTCCTCAGGAGAAAAATTTAGGCCCTCAAGAGAACAACATAAGTGAATAGTCTACGACAGATTTCTTAAGTAAATTATCAATAAAAAAAAGTTTAATAAAAAAATTAACAGTAATGGAGCAGATCAAGAAAGAAGTAATAAAACAAATGAAAGTTTAATTAAATTTATTCGATTATAAAAGAGTCACTTTGTAATACTAATATTAGTCTTAGTAAAAAAAATTCATTAAAACCCAGGCCAACAAAGGTTTAGAGTCTAAGAACCATGCCAATTATACCCCTTCTATGTTAAACATGTATAAGAAACTTTTCAAAGAAAGCATAAACAAAGATTTAAAAGCCAAGGTTAATCTAGTATTTTATAATAATTAAACTCAACTTCTATCTACCCATTTCTCTCTACCACACCCTATTTTGTCTCCTGTGCAACTTTCAATATATTGCAGTAACTCCCATCACACTAGTGTTTATAAATATTGGTTATGTCACTCCAGTTCGCTCCCTTCCCCTCTCTCCAAATGAAAAAAAAAAATGATTTGGGAAATTGCACTTGCTGTCAAATCATATTAGGGACCAATAATTTATTAGGTTAAATTTTGAAAATCGGATTTACGATCCTGTCAAGGATATCCCGATTATATAGGAAAGGGCAACAAGTTTAAACACTTTGTTAAAAAACAAAAGGTTCTGTTGCAATATTGCATCTTCTGGATCACATTAACTTGGTAAAAATTCAGTCCTCTTAATCTCAACCCGTCCTGTCCAACAGAAGACTATAACACGACTCTAGACCTAACAAAAGTAAAAAAAAATGTAAATTGGCCAATTGGGAAAGTCAAGATGACTGCAGAGAAGATGGTAAAAGGAGGCTGGATTAGTCCCAACACTTAGTGACAGCAATGTATGACTAAACCAAAATCATAGTCAACTGCAGGAAGCACCACAGAATTTACCTGCGATAAAGCTTCAGACATATAGTAATGAGCTCTGTAAGAGGAGCTAATGAGCCTCCGAGCATTATAACAATCTCTTATAGCCATATGAACATCATTTTTCCACTGGCGCTGGAAAAAAAGAAAAAAAGAAAGAAAGAGTTAAGCGCCCTTCAACTAATGAATATGTTTCCGACCAAGTAACTTCACATGATAAAAAATCACCTTAAGCAACAATGCCGCACGAATACAAAGGCAATCATGCTTTAGTGTAGGCCCAATATCACAACCATTTCCATCCAACACCTCATTGCACGCTTCAATGCCATAAAAATAATCTGTCCCCTCCTCCAAGGACCGCTCAGCAATTTCAATTAGATTCCTGCACTTCTCAAACTGAAACAACTATATTATATTAGATAAGCCACAAATGGATTTGCTAGAGAATACCAGCTACTTCCAATTCCTTTCAGACAAAATAAAAATGACTAGGATACAAGTACAACTAAATAAGAAAAGACGCACACCCTAGCAGCAACGTTGCCTCTTTTGGGAAGACCATTTCTGAACACATTGGATGCTGGTTGATGCAGTTCGACTCCATTGAGTATAGGACTGAAGCTGGTTAGTTTCAAAACATCTCCAGAAGTATACTGCATAGCACTCTCACCAGCTGGAATTGCAAAACCAATATATATTGTTTAGCCGGAATGTACTAATATGATACAACCAGATGAAGAGAAAAATGACAAAATAACAAAGTGAGATCAGAAATTTTTGTTGTCAACTTGTCATAAATAGTCCAAGCATAACTGGACATTCATCCGAATCAATGATAAATTAACCAACAATATTTTTATCCTATAACTACACCCTTGCCACGTAAATCACATCATTTAACTGCATAAGCAAATTATTTTGAAGGATAATTAACATACCATGATTTACATTCATCAAATATATGTGCTCCCCACTATAACTAAGTAGAACCTCTTCTCCGTCTGGACTAAATGCAACATGAGTCAAATGCAAGCTAGCACGTCCCTGAAAAAAAATACTACTTTCCTCAATATATATTTGATAAACCAATTGGTGTATACATTAAACTTGGGCATACAAATCAAACATTCAAAACTTCCGTCAACAGTTTCTTCTTGCCCTCAGGTTGTATGTGGTGGGGGGAGATAATTAGGATAGCATGAAAAAGTTCATCCGTCAAAAGTAAAAAGGAGTAAACAACAACTAAAAGAGTCAAAATGTTCAGGGGTCAGAGAAAAGAAGTTACAACTGAACACTAACAATTTTCCAAATCATATCCACAAAAGCCCGAGCAAAAGTTCCACATAAATTTTTCTGCTAAAAACTGTAACATCGCTGACTGAAAATATAATCCATAAAAGAAAGTACTAAACATCCAAAAGTTGTAGCAAATAGTTTGATGCAAGCACAACCAGCATATATTTTACCAAACAAAAACAGGAATCTGAGTTTTTATGAAGACAGGAAGCAGTTGAGTAATTAAGAACTTTGCACTAACACGTTCGGAGAGATGCATTGGACAAAAATAGTTAACACAAGGAGGTGGCGCTGTCCGTTTCCGACAGGATGTCAGTGGTGGCAGCATCCTTCTATCATATAAACGGGCAAATGCATCACTGCAAACATTCACAACGAGAATCAGTTCAAATTGAAGAGTGGCAGGGATGTTAACAAAGTCATTGCATTAAGAACCAACAACAACAAAATACCTCCCACCAACTAGGAGCAAATGAGGTCTAGTGGAACTGATATCACAAGATTTTAACGAAAAATTTTGCTTGGGGGGATCAGCAAGTGACTTCTTTGCTCCACACCGCAAGTCAAGCTGCCATTAAGAATATATTTGAAAACAATGATTTCCAAAGTATTAGGACACACAGGGAAATAGAAAGCACCTAACGTTCCAGGCTGCAAAAGAATGGTATACTAACAAATCTACACAAGTTTTTTGCTAAAGGAAATTTTAATGTGGACAGATAAAGCTCTCTGGTTACATCAAAGAGGTGAACTACAATTAAGATTCGAGCATATCTCGCAAAGGACAGAACTACACCAATTAATTTGAAAATTGTACAATATTTAGTAATGACCACACAACAGAGCCCCCTTGAAACTTTTTCAAGGATCAAGCTGTTGCCCACTAATTGGGCTCTTTGACTCAGACTTGCCCCAAATAAGATTCCTTAATTTAGGCTTCCCATGTGAGTCTCAATGGAGAAAATTCATCAATACTGTATTGTAAATACATTTTGAGAGTATTAGAGAGAGAAAAAAAAAAAACAAACACTCAAACATGAAGATTTTAAATAGTAGTTCATCAACCTAGACATATTACCAATCAATCATGGACATGGCACATTTGAGAAACAACCCCACAATCAAAAGAACGATTTCACATTCCTACTCTGGTGACAGGTAAAGATAGCTACTATCATGTATTGAAAATATGGAAATAAGGTTTACTTTTTACACAAATAATATATACACATAATACTAAGTCCTATTTTGCAGTAAGTGATGAAACTTGCATTATTTTTCATAGTTACAAGGACACATAAGGAGTTTATACATATCCATTCCTTGCAAATTTGTAATACCAAGTAGTATAGATAAAGTTGGATTCTACAGCTTGTCAATGGCTTTATTTACTGGTTGAGTATCAATTCAAGATGAAATTCCTTAAGAACATTAATCTTCATTATTATAACTTCCTTTTCTGTGGATGCTTGACCAGATGTAAGGAATAATTTACATCTAAAAGTTTGATGAAATTGTCACAAAATAATGAAGTGTCATATTTCCTTGACAACATTAGTTGGATATTCATTTTCAAGAAATCATCACCATAGTAAAATGTTATATGGAGCATGATCAACTGACACAGACACAAAACTAATGATTTTTATTTCTTACAAAATAAAAAGAAAAAAGCTAATGAATTTTATATCACGGAATGAATTTTTAACAAATTTAATTTGTTGATCCAATCTTGGATTTAATTCTTCTGATGATGACCAATTATCAAATTTAAGCCACTTCGATCTAGACTTATTCCAGTAAGAAGTTTCGATTTCTAATATAAAAATGTCATAATATATATGGAATGTTAGTTATTAGAATGACCGAAAATTTGGCATATATAGTGAGCATGACTAAAGCGTTAATCTAACTGTTGAAATTCAATAAAAAAAAACAGTCCTACAGAAACCTATTGAGGGCACAAAAAATATAATGCATGCCTTCTAAACTATCATAGAAAACCAATAGATGTTTTCATCTCCAAATTTAATAGTCTGGTTTTCTCTCATATCCTTTATATTTTCCACCCTCTGTTCTGATACTCGCACTTTTGACTTGCTATTACCTTTTTTATTCATGCAAATAAACCCCAGTTTAACATTCCCTAATCCCATTCAGAGTTCCATTTAATTTTACTATCTGAGTTTACAACATGACAAATTGATGTTTTCATGTTAAATTAGATGAACTAAGATCTAATTAACATAATTATTTACCAAAACATTGCGACATTCTTGATTAGTGGATCCAGCAGGTGGGCAAGAAGTGCCCTCTCGGAAGTCATGCTGTCTCAAAGTTCCATCTTCACTTGCACTCCATACCACATTGGGATTTCCAACTTCAACCTGCCATAAGAAGCAGGCGGAAACTATGAGACAAGTTCGATACTCATAAAACCAAGAACAACCCAAAACATAATTTTCTTTTCTTGTGTCAATATAGATACTACACAAAAATTTGATGTGAAATTTCTCTACAATCTGGAATCTTACAGCTAACTTTTTTACTCTTCTACTATGGCATTGATACACAGCTGATGGAGAAATAGCATTATCATCAGTTCCTCTCCCACTCAAACGAGACAAATTAAATAATCGAACCTGCAAAAAGATAAGTTTAAATTATGTTCAGTATTTAAAGTCTAGGCATAGAGTGTTCACATTCACAGTTTATAAATGTTTAAACATTACTTCTGCATCTCCAGCTCCAGAGACCACAAGCTCATCAGAAGTTTCAGGGACAAATTTTGTACAAAATATGTTCGCACTGTGCCCAGTCTCTATAGAATGCAAAAGCTTCCGACTAGAGTAGCTCCAGATATTTATCTGCAGAATATGGAGGCATTAACAACTTGGTCATGATGCAATACATACACAGCTGCATTTCACAAATATACATCTTCACTTTCCCTTTAAGAAGGGTTACCAAGCTTTTGACTTCAACAACAAAAGCCTATTCCAATGGAAAAGAATGCTTAACTTCTCTTCAAGCACCATATATCTCACCCATATTTCATCTTTGCAGAAGTAGTGACATAGGGAGCAATGTATGCAATGTTAAAACAATTCTCAATGAAGAAATATATGTGATCCACCAGATATATTATCTCAATGGAATTTAACACATGTATCCAAGTCACTAGGATGATTCTGCATCATAACTATGTAGAATAATATTGGACACCATGCTAATATCACATTCCGTAAAATTTTACAATCCCCTTCATGTATGGTGGTTCTATCCCTGTGCTAACTATAAATCATTTGGGAAATGTTATAAGTAATATCATGGAATTAAGTAATTAACATACCCGTGTGTCATCTGATCCAGACATTAAAAGTGAGCCATTCGAATTCCAAGCAATAGAATTAACACAACCTTGATGCCCCTGTAGAGAGAGCGAATCATAAAATGATAATTATAGAAATGTAAACATATTTGTAAATAAAACGTCACCAATTTCTAACTCAGTGGATTTCTTTTCAATAATTACATCCAAAGAAGAAAAGCAAACATAGGAAATAAGCTAAAAGATAAGCTATGACAAGTCTCTTCAAATTGAATATGCAACAGCCAAATTTTTGTACTTCCAAACCATACCTCCGCACTGAAAGCTCAACAGAAATCATACTATGTACCAAAGAAATTTAAGTATCAATCAGAGTTCCACAGTTGTTCATGCACGTAAATGCAAAGAATGAGGTTTCAACAAAATGACACTCCACAGTCTACACTATTTCCATCTGTTTAAACTTTAAAACATTTATGGCACGATATCTCTCATGCTGAAAGTGCACTGGGGGACAATGTCATATGATGAACCTCTCAGTAAGACAACTAGGTGCTCTGAATCATACAAACTGAAAAATCATGACTTCAGCCCATGTGCAGAGGATTGACTGTCAGTTGTTCATCTCCCCACCCCCCCCCCCCCCCCCCAAAAAAAAAAAAAAAAAACCACCACACCACACAACACTCCTAAGTCCAGTGAGCTGCCTGGTGTCGTTACAGTCTCAAACTTGTCCCGAGATAATTAAAGTGAGTCTCTTAAGTAGAGTACAGTTGAGGTAGTGTCTCGCCCAAATAGCAGTTCAATTCAACCTAGTCCATAAACCAAAATCCTGAAAGAAAAATTGATCATATTTCAAATGAAGTGGAGTTACAGTTGTTTAACTAGTTTCTGGTCGAATCACGTTCCCTCTAACTGTTAATACACAAGTAACAGCTGAAGAACCAGAATGGATAATTACAACTAACAAATTTCAATTGCCTTAGAGCATCTCCAAAGGAGTTTGCAAAAAGCTTTTTTAAAAGTGTCATTTGCTAACTCATTTGGCACTTTTATGCTACTTTAAAAATGTGTCACTCCAGCCCACTCTTCAAGGAACTCTTCAAATTTTATCTTTCACTTTAAAATATTAATATATTAACTTTATTTTATCTTGTGAGCACAAACTTTAGTTCTAAACTCTTTACTAAACAATAATTTTAAATAAATATATTGCGGAACCCAATTTGAAGTAGCAATTGATCTTTTACAAGGTGAGTTGCTAATTCTTTCAATTTGCTAATTGGGTTGCTACCCCCGTTGGAGATGCGTTTTTCCTACGTGACATTGCAAATTAGACTTTGCTACCCAATTGCTAACTCCCTTGGAGATGTCCTTAGATCATCACATATTTCACCTCACATCACAAGAATTCACATTTACTACAAACTAGGGCAGAAGAAAACATTAACCGCAAAAGAAATGAAATGCCGAAAATAAAATCGAAGCGAACAAACCTCCAATTCTCTTTCCTGAGAAAGCCTTCGCACCAACGACGAGTGCATCTGCAACCTGTGATTGGCATCCTGCAAACAGCACGCAAAATTATTCACCCAATCTTCACAAAAACAAGAAAATCCATGCGAATTGCGAGCCGAAATTTCCAAAACGCGAAAGAGGGAAAGAGGAAGAACATACGTGCCGAACGTCGACGTATCGTCTTGCAATCAAGTCGTGGATGTTGCCGTCGTGAAAAGGGACGCCTTCCATTGAAGAGAGAAGAGCCGAAAACCCGAAACCAAAAACCGAAACGCGATCGTGTACCAGTCCGATAATCTTCAGTAAGCTACTTGCAGAAGAAGAAGCGCTTCTTGATTCTCCTCCTCGTCCAATTTTCAGGAACACGAAACACTCGCCTTTTCCTACACAATTTTTTTTTATTTTATTAATTTATGTCTTTATATATTTTCTAATCTTTTTTATATTATTATTGTCTAGAAGATTACAGCATGATGCTGTCGTTTGGGAGTGAGATCGACGGCTGTGAGACGTCTGCGAGATGTTTAACCGCCGTTGATCTTCTTTCTATTGGCGGTGATTGATATGGTTGAAACTGGACACGTGGGACCCGCTGTATCGTCATGTATTGTTTTGAAGCGCTAAGTGGGGTCAGGGATACGGCATGTCGTTCCGTGAGTTCTGGTTTCTGGACCCAACGCGACAAGGCTTGGGCTATGTTGGAAACTCGGAGGATGGACCCTTCTCTCTTCCGGGCTAATGAGATTTGGATTTTTAGCAAAGAGGATATGAATTTGAGATTCTAGAGATACCCATGCTTATATGCTACATTGTCATCTTTTTTGTGTACTTGCGACTTGCAATTTGCAGTATTAAAATTTGAGATTTAAGGAGGTTAATTTTTTGTTATCTAATATTTGCAACAACAAACATATTCCCCTATCAAGCCATTTCCTAATAATTCTTCCAAATTGATCTTTTGAATTCCATATATGGAGATTACCCACATATCCCTAGTCCACCGTACCATGATTATTAACCCAAGAACGAAAGCCCCCAAATATGTACCCACTAGCACCTCTCTTTTTTTCACTGCTACAATTGTTAGAAATGTGCTAAAGGTCAATCATAAAATGATACTTTATAGATATTTATGAAACTAATTCAGTTTAATTTAAGGAAAATATTATAGTTTAGAGTCATCTCATTAAATGTTACACGTTTAAACTATATGTTCAAAAAATATGTAATAGAGAGAATGTAATATAAGGAAATTAGATTCATGAGACATTTATTTCTCATACATATATCCTAAACGTTCCTGATTGTAGAATTGTCGATTAGCCATTCACAATCTATAAGATCAGTATATACTATGTCATCCCTTTCCAGCGACATGCCCCTGAGCTCGTTCTCGGCCTTGCCGCACTTCCCCAACCCCGACCAGCCTTTCAATCACACTAGGTTTGAATTGTTGCGATTCATCATGGGTGTTGGTGTGGTGTGGATGGGTAATGATGACGGAGGGGCAGCGCTAGTGGTGGTGGTTCTGCTCAGGGGAAAGGGCACGGGACAACAAAGCCCGTCTCCACAGGCCCCAGGTTTCACAGACTGCAAAGCCCCCACTCTTTGTATGACATTGCAACATTTTAAAGATGATATATAAAGTTACAAAAATGTAATTTATCATTTGTTTTCTTTAATAATGTTTAGTAGTTGTCTTTGATTTTTTTTTTTTTTTTTTTTTTGGGTCAAAGATAAGTTTTATTACCAACGATAACAAATTACACGACAAAGGCCCGATTATAATAAGTAAGCACAAAGTAAAAATGAACCTTCCAAACTAAACAACAAGAGGCCAAACAATGTTGAAGCCCAAAACCAAAAACAAACTGATCTCAGTCACCAATTGAAAGAAGCCAATGGGATCGCCATGAGTGACACTGCCAACAAACGCAAGCAGAGAGAAGGTGGTGGTGTGGACATCCGAGCCAGTGTGAACACTGAAATTCTTCATACGTTTTGTCGGTAAATGTCTTGGTAGAAGATATGATTTCTTGAAATTGAGGTTTATTCGTTTTAAACTAAGTACGTAACTCAACAAGAAAGAGAAGGTAGAACCTAAAGGCATGGTCTAGTAAGACCTACGGCTATTAGGGTTGAAGAACAAGGTAGATCGGGATGGATAACAAGGGAAAAAGAAACAAAGGGAAAGAAAGGAGAAAGCAAATAGAAATAAGAAAGGACTGGCCTCCGACTTTTGCCACAGTTAGGGTCGGTGGCTTCAAATTTTGACGGAAGGGAAACCACTCACACCACTGTGAGTAAAAACTCTCACAAAGAGAGAAAGTCTCTCACACACAGAGAAGGTAGATGTCTTTGACTTTTATGTATTTGGTTTCTTTTACATTTAGGTATTGTTTTTAAATTTTAAGTATTTTAGTATAAAATAGTGGTTTAATTAACAATACATTGTAGTTGAATGTGTAAGTAATGTACTATAGTATTTCTTAGGATGCTAAAGGGTGATAGAATATTGAGAGGAATAAAATGTAGTCCCTACACCACTGGGGATGAACATTATTGTCCGTCAATATTCTTTGAAAATTATCTTTTTGTGTTGTATTTAAGAACGTTGGAAAAATATAGCCAAATCATTAGAGATGGCCTTAGATCTTTGAGTGTTAGTTTGAATTGTTGTGCTTTGAAGGAAAAAAAACCTGCTTATGCTTAGGGGTGGGCACGGGCCCAAATTTAGAGGAATCGGACCTTACCCATTGTAAATAATAACGGGGCGGGCCAAGCTAGGTAATGGATTTTGAGAATTTGGAACCAGACCTAACCCGGCTCGTTTGAAACGGGCCAAAACAGGCTGGGTCCACAGGTCCAATATCGTTGACATCGTCGAAGCTCATCGGATTCTGTGGAGAAGATTTAGAAATTGTCCAAGGTTAGAATCAGCTCTATTCCTTGAAAATTACTTGTCCAAGGTTAGAGATGGCCTTAGATCTTTAAGTATTAGTTTGAATTGTTGTGCTTTGAAGAAAAGAAAAAAAAAACTACTTGTGCTTAGGGGTGGGCACAGGCCTAAATTTAGAGGAACCGGACCTTACCCGTTGTAAATAGTAACGGGGCGGGCCGAGCCAGGTAATGGGTTTTGAGAATTTGGAACCGAACCTAACCCAACTCGTTTGAAACGAGCCAAAACAGGCTGGGTCCACGGGTCCAATATCGTTGAGTCTCTAATATCGTTGACATCACCGAAGCTCACCAGATTCTGCAGAGAAGATCTAGAAATTGTCCAAGGTTAGAATCAACTCTATCCCTTCACCAAATTAAATCAAAACCTTCCATAAATGATGGAAATATTCTATTATGTTCAATCCAAGAAGACTTGGGTTGAAATTGGCTTCGAACTCAATGAAACTCAGCCGGAGTCCGTGATCGATTTCTGGAAAAATGCTCGTAGGCATTCAAAGGTTAAGAATCCCAATTCACACTTAAATTTCACTCAAAATTCATGTAAGAGTCTAGAAACTTACCAACAAGCTCATAATTTCCATAATAGGGGTTTAAATCCGTCTTTGATTCGTCATAATTTGGACAAGTCTCCCAGTCAAATTCTGGAGAAATTAACAATGATGAAATAAGGGTTTAAACCCTCAAATTTCATAGCAAATCTCAACATACATCACTACATAACTCAACCATATAGAAATTGGTACGGATTTGGACGAATGACTCATCAAAATTCGATGAGTTGCCCTAGGGTTCTCGAGATCAAGAGTTTACTACTGTCATAGCTTCAGATCTTCCATGCAAACACACAACATGATCTTCAAGCTACCCAAAAATTGATTTTGGTGGTTCTGATTTGAATCTGACCAGGAAAATGATGGTTGTGGGTGATGGTTTCTTGGTGGAAATAAGCGAGTTTTGCAAAGTGAAGGTTAGAGAGAGAAGGAAATTCAGAAAACGAGGGAAAGAAATTAGACTGAGAGGGTGATAGAATCATAGATGGTAGAGATTTAATAAGGTAGGAAATCAACGATCCAGGCTGGGGGCCCGTTTTCTCCAACTTTTAGAACCGCCTTGCCCCATTATTTACTTGGACCAGTCTCATCCCGCCCTGCCCCGTTATGTATTTATTATTTTTGGACCTTCCCTGTACCACTCCTACTTGTGCTATGCTATGAGAATGAGCAGTTGTAAAATAATATAGTAAAGTGTTGGTAAACTATACTTGTAAAAATGTTTATAATAAAAAATAATAAAATAATAAAAACACTGTTATAGTATTTGGTAAATTTTTATGTAAAACAGTATGAATATGTAAAATGACCAAAAAGTACATAAAGTTTCTAGGCTTTTCTTCCTTTTTCGTCATTTTCCTTCATTTTCTTTATTTCTTTCTTTCTTTCTAGGCTTTTCTTCCTTTTTTTGTCATTTCTCTTTCTTTCTGCCAGAATGTTTCTAAGCTAACGAACATATCAAAAAAAGCGACCGTGATGGATTCATGTGTCATGCCCCGATCCCAACATACGTCCAAGATCGACACATGATGTCACCACATCCCTGTTTATCCATCATGTCTTACCTCCAAAACAACCTAAACACAATCAATAATTCAACTACGCAGTCATTTCCTTTTATTTCATGGCTGCATCTAACCGTAGCGTTAGACTGCCTACGTACCCTAAGAAGGAATCAAGTCATTCGTAGTTCCCTAACATACCTCACATTATCGCAAAGTCTGATCAGAATTCCATCTCATATCAAAGCAAGCCATAATCACACCAATAGACATCCAACAAAAGCAATAATTCAATTACCATCCAAGTCATCCAATTATGCACTTGATCAAGTAACACCCAACAAGAGTAATCAACCAATGAGATAAATAATAATATAACATTCCACGAAGTTTAGTATAATCAAACTCCGTAAATGTCTATCGTATTTCCCCTAACTAGATTCCTAAGCATTGCTCTTAGTTACTAATACACGGATCCTTCAACTTGGCCAATTCCATTTTCACAAATACAAGACATTACTAAATGCATGACATGAACTTTAATTCTAGTCAAAGTACTTGGAATTACAAATTTAACAGCACCCAATTCAAATAACATTTTGGTTGATCTATAGTAACTTCATCACTGCCAATACGTTTGAATGGAAATAATTCTGGACCATAAGGGATTTATGTGTTTAAATAGGTATAATTGCACCAATACATTACGTCATTGAGCTTATAATTGTATAAGAAAATGGTTCTTTGAACCCCAATACATAACCATATAAAGTGGTTTAGTCACAAACTCAATACGGATAAGTAAATTAGAATTAAAACTGAGAGATGAACGAATATTGCAAAAGCAGCAACCTCTTCTCCACAAAAGCTGCAGAAAAGCAATTTCAGTCAACTAAGATTAAACCTGATTTTGAACACCCATAACTATACCGGTTGATGCAAACTTACATGTGTTTGGAAGCTTGTTTTGTGTACTTTAAAAGCATAAAAGATTTGTAGATAACGGGGTTCTAAGTTGAAAATTATGCAAGTTACAAAATAGAGTCTCAAAACTGGAACCCCAGTATTTGCTGCTGTCTGGTAGTTTCGGGACTCAAGTTTGAATATGATTTTGACATATCAACACTCAATGGAATTACGTGAAATTAGATGGGTTTAGATCACGAACATGTCTACTTTTAAACCACGTACTATACGCTAAAAAGGAATTCATAAGGACGTAGAGTTCAATGTAGGCTACTTGAAACATAGTTTTTCTGCAACTTAGAACCTATACTCTTATGATTCAAATTACACTTCCAGAATGCTTCCACACAATTCAGAATTCATGTTTATAACTTTGATTTCAATTATATTCAACAATTAACAAGAATTGACCTTTTAATCCAAATTGTAGGACCAGATATTTTGATCAAAACACCCAAAGTAGAAAATTAAAATCAATAAGAAAGATTGATACAAAGCAGCTATGGAAGGAATAAAGAGAGCTATGCTGCAGCTCGACAAAAACAATCATATTTCTGTTATGATTCAGACAACATGCTTGTACACCTTTCCTTTCAGTTCCTAGGTAACATCTCAATTCCTTATTCCTCTTTGCTTCTCCTAGCATCTTCTTCCATATTTCCATCGACTGCTCTCAAAGATCCAGATATAGTTTCTGTCCTCGTCCCCCTTTTCTTTTCCCGCTCTCTCCCCCCCTTTTCTCTTCCTCCCCTTTCCAGAAACCTCCTTTTCCCCTCTTTGCTTTACTTTAGTTAACATTTTATAATATTATTAGTTTTACTCTTTAAATTTAGAATTACAAGAATACCCTTAACATTTGTGTTTCGTAAAATCTTCATTCTAGCTCTAATTTCCTCTCCACTTGCGCTCGTGCGCTCGTATTGACGAGTACTACGAACATGTGCTAAGACACACATGTCACGAGTTCAATTGTCAACAAAAGTCAACACCTTCTCCTCTAGGAGTATAGTAACTTATAGACAGGTTAAACTTAGAGCCGTATTTTATTGGAGTTTACGGTGATATAGGCACTTACTAGGTCATATTTTATTGGAGTTTCTATATCTTCTCCATATTCACGAAATGACTAAAATAATTTACAATGGAAACTTATGAACCACTTCTATCGATTTCCATTTTCAAAGACCAATATGAAGAGTTATGCAAATCCCAGGAACCATTTCGACTACAAAGAAAGGATCAGTTTGACAAAAATACCTTCAAAAAAAAAAAGTGACCACATGGTTGCTTACTTGTTAATTTGACAATTATGTTGAAAGATTTTTCACAATGACCAAAAATGATTTATGGTGAACAAAATTAAAGATTACTTCTATCAATTTTCAATCTCATAGGCCAAAATTATGTTAAACTTAGAGCCGTACACGTGCCCCTCATTGCACACATATTTCTAATGCAAACTCAGTGGTCCCTCCCCCTCATTTCACAATTACATTATTAAATCAAAGAAAATATTTCTGCAACAACAATACTTCATTCAGCAAAAACAAAGGGAATCACATCACAACACACAAATATTGAAATACACATCGCTGTCCCGTATCATAAAGCTTGCATGCAACGTAAGTACATGGACATCTGGACAATAGTAACCCAACACCCACATGCAATTTACATCCCGCACACCCAAAAACCACACTTAAAAAATAACCATGGTAACATCTTTAACCCCATCATCTCACGGGGTAAGTCTGTCGCCTCACCTCGAGTAACAGTCGCTCCGCTCACATGGCTGTCATGGATTGAACCCTTTTGATCGGCAGAAATTGGTTAGTTTTGGGACCCTCTTTTGGCAAGTTGGTATGATGGGGTTGGTGAAAGCCTTCTTGCTCGTGCAAACTTGCAGAGAGAGAGATGACATGTAAACACAAAAGTGAGAGGAAAGTGAAGTGTTGGGACCCAAAAAAACACAAGGGGCGTGCACTCTTCATCTCTTTTGGTGGGACCTCTCTCCTCCTTCTCTTTGAATTCACCCCATGCCAATATATGACACGCTCTCTTTCTCTCCAGGTGCGCTTGTCACTTTCTCTTTACCCTAAAACAAATCATTCACCATTTCAATCATTTAACACAAATGCTTCAAGAGGGTTTCATGCTCGATTCATCCTCTCCGGAGCCGATCCCGTTTTCGCCACCATAGCTGGAACCTACTTCATGCCGTACTATATCCGCAAGCAACACGTATGTACACCGACTTATTCTCCAATATTACTAAATCGACGATAACTGATAATGAGTAATACAAGGTGCCTACTAGAGGCACTACTGGAACTGACATATTGAGGACTCAGAGGGAGTCAAGTCCGAAAGCCTTGGCTTTGAGCTTCAACGATTTCAAGTAGTGGATTGCTTCATCGAGCACCACAATCGCATCCTTTCCCTTTCCATCGGGAATTATGTTCTGCAGAATGTTTATGGTTTCGCGGATTTTCTCCTTTCTCATCTTCTTGTTGCTGGTCAAGGAATCCACTTCTCTTAATCCAGAACTTCGGTTGCAGGCACAACTGGATTCTGCATCATCCTCCAACTCCAGCGATCGGTTGTGTTTCATGGGACTAGCAGTGTCCATTACGGATGGCACGTCATCATTACCTCCATCAAATAGCTTCCGCTTTTTATTCATTCCATCAGAACTGGCAACTTCTTCAAACCAATTTTGCTTATCATGAACTGTCATTGTACTCGGAGAATGGCCGGTGCTAGTAACTTCATCGTCGTCAGTATAATCGCTATCACCATCTGAATAGAGCAAGGCATTCAGTTCTTCTGTGTCTTCATGCATCTCACTTTCAGCACCACATTCATCATTCCCTTTGAATTCATCTGTCAAAACTGCTCCAGATAGATTTTTAAAATCTCTTTCATTTCGAGGATCATCCCCATCCAAATAATAAGCACCTTGTTGGTATGGATTCCAAGAAGTATGGCACTGCAATGGATTCACTATCTCAGAACTAAAGACCAAAGTTGTCTGATACCCTGACGGATTGTTAACAAGGAGTCTCTTCTGTTCAAAGGCACTGTCTGTGTACGGTATGAATGTCCCCCCAGTACTTTCATGACAGGCAGAAGAAACTTTCTCTTTGAGACCATTGTCTGTGGCAGGCATGAAGGCCTGTCTGATACGGGGTAAGCAATAGAACCAACCTTTAGGTTCATTTGGTCTGCCGACTTGTGGTTGCGGCAACTCGGAGGATGCATATGGCGGCATAGTACCATTTGTCAAAAGCATATTAGTGCCTGGTTTCCCATAAGCAGTAATGAAATTTTGTTGCCCCAAGCCATGTTGAGCACCCATCGCATTCGGATCGGGTGGTTGCCAGCCCAGATGCTGCTGAGGAATCCAGGCTCCAAAATCTTCACCCATCCAACCAAAACAACTACCTACAAGTTCAATCACAAATAATTAAACTTCTAATAACTTAGAAAAACAAAAAAACCAAAAACAATAAACTACAATTCATCCAATCGGAAATGTAAAACGTACCAGAAGGACGTATGTACAACTAGAAATAGTTTGTTTATGTCTCTCTTTCAGCAAGAATGAAATAAACTAAAAACTCCAGCTTAACTTGAACACAAAAGCACTGAAATCTTCCTACGTTACAGGTTTCAACAAATGTCGAAAATATTCAGCCTGGAAAATACCCAAGAATCATATATTAGGAATCATCAACCATTATCCAGCACAATAAAAAGAACATGGAATCTACCGAAAATGAACGAATAAAGCCGAAATATCGAATAGGGGCATCTGATTCTTCTTTTTTAGAAGTGATAACAACAAGTAGTAAATTCAATTACTAACCTGGCAATCCTGGAGAGGTTGAAAGCATGCTATTACTCTAACAATTATGGTGGCGCCCCCATCAATCCCATTTTCGTGTTTCAATGCCCGAAATCTTGTTTGGCCCGCTGCTTGGCACACCATAACTAAACAACTTCCCGGCACTTGAATTTTTTTGGAATGACAACTTCCAAACAACAAACAATTTCAACACAGAGCAATACACTAAAACTCAAATAGAGTATGAGAAAGTCTGAGCAGATTGATTGACAAGAAAGTGAGATCGAACCCGAAAATCGAAGGAATGAAGGCAGATCAACAAGAACCAAATGGAGAAAATATGAAAAGTGTAGATGAATTTAAGCTAAATTACCCAAATACAAGCAAATGAGAGTGAATTGAAATAGAATTTCAGATAAAGATTTAGGCTTTTTGGATTCAAATCAACTAATCTGACGAACATAACAAGGAACGACGATGAAAAAAGTGGATCCCATGGAAAATTTTTAGGGTAAAAAAGGGTAAGAAAATTGAAGGGTTATATCAGAATTTCAATATTGTTCACTGCTCATTAAAAAGAAGAATTACAGAATTACTCTGCAATAAAGGTTCAAAGAGATGGCTTTGCGAACAACATCAACAGAGAGACTCAGCCACCACCGCATGCTGTTCTGGTCTTACCCACAGTACGAATCTACAGATCTCCAACGCCTTTTCCTCAATCCCCTGCAATGGAAAACAGATCAAAATGTTAGCTCTTCTTTTTTTTTTTCTCGGAAATTTTCCAATTCAATTTCTCGGGAAACAAACAGAAAGTCGAAGTCCAAAAACATGAATAAATCGACAAATCCGCCATTAAAAGCCGGGAAATCGAAGAGAAAACTTACAGTGGAGAAAACCCAATTTGAGAGCGAGATTGCTTGAGGGAACGAGATCGAATTGCAGCTCCGGAAGCTTTCAGAACAAGCAGAGGGCAGAGCGAGAGAGAGAGAGAGAGAGAGAGAGAGAGAGAGAGAGTGGAGATTGCAGATACAGCCGGAAGACTAAACGTGATGAGAGAACGGAGGGTGAGATTATATAGAAACGGATTTTACAGAAATGTCCCTGGTTGGGGGTCGAATGACTCGAATTCTTTCTTTTTTTCTTATTTCTTTTTATATATTTATTTTTATCCGGGGTGGACCCGTCACCGGTGGGTGATTATATTGGAATACTATTCGCTCTTTTTCTATTTTTTTTCGAACTGTTATGATTTAATCACGTTAATATTTTATATCGGCATTGGAGTTTAAGTCAAATAATCAAAGATGTTATTTGCGTGGTATGTTGACGACGTCATTGGGTTCCCTACGCGAGTAACTCTGGTTGGCTTGCAGTCTTAGAGTCGAGACTCTTCTTCTGTATTGCACACGAGTCACTCTATATTCAAAATTGCCGACATACCCTCCTAATTTTAATTATATTGGAGCTTTGCCCGTCTCTTTTTCATTTTTATCATAAACCGATTGCTTTTTAGTTTTCTTGTCATGTTTAGTTATAATTTTAAATTTTTAGTTGCTTAAAAAATAGTCATCTTGCACTACTATCTTGTAGAAACATAAGCAAAAAAATGCGTATGAAAAAAATGCATGGTAATTTTTGCTAATAGTCGTTGTTAAGAACATTTTTCGTTATCCTAAAAACACTTTTAAATTGATGTTAAAGTAGTTTAACTGAAAATCACCTTATTACAGCATGACACACTAGCATCTGGCCTAATAATACTTTCATTCTTAATTATGAGATTATTTGATACCCACATGTTACCATGTATTAGCTCTAGCATATTAAATTCTGTTAGAATTATGTACTAGTCTTAAAAATTTCTTAATCCAAACACAAAGAAAAGAAAACATTAGCAATTGCTCTTATTGTAAGCACCAATAACTTTATGATTAGTCGTAACAAGACGTGATAAATAAGATTTTACATCAACAGCGACCAACTGCTATATCTTTACATATGTGTGAAAGTTGATTCAATTGCACCAATAAAAATCGATAAAATTAAGTTCAATTTAACCGCACATTATGAGAGTGAGAAGCACTAGCTATTTTAGATGGCAACATGATTCAAACTTAGTTGCTTCTCACTTTTATGCTACAAACCGTGGAAATGATGGAGAAAGGGCAATAGATATGGTAAAAACTAAAAGAAGAAGGAAAGGCAAAATTTGGCAAATGTATATGCAAGATTATAAGGTAGAAGGAGATGGTATCCAATGTTTTACATAAACACTAATTATTTGGAGCTTGACCATTCAAACCATTGAACTGTATACATGCATTTTTGGGGTCCCACTGATCTTTGATTGGGTAATGTGATTTCACAAACTCACACTCCACCTGACAATTGTATCTCTTTCCATCGGTGGCCTACTACTTTAGGGTTAGGAGGTTAAAAGGCCAATAGGTCTACGGCTATCCCGCCATATATAGGGTACAAGAATACTTTTGGTTGATGTGATATATGGATGTATCTCGACCTCCAAAGTAGCCATCAATGGTTGGCCCGAACCAAGAGTGAAGAGTCGGGTGCATTTGATTAAGCTTAATCAGCAAATGATTTAGAAGAAGATGGTTGTTTCCAAGGATTTCTTTGGCACCCGCATTAAACAATGATAATAAGATAACATTATAGTAATTTTAGTACAACATAGAGAGAAATATTACTTAACCGTAATATTAAATGATAATAAAATCAAAATAATCGTCTTATAAAATCTATATTCTCATAGTTGATATTATAATATTTGTAAACTAAGAACCCTAATACACTTTTATCTTTTCTATCTCTCACAATCTTCGTTTCTCGTTTTGTAACTTCTATCGCATGCATCGGATGTGTAATATCCTCTAGTATCAGTATAACAAAAGTAAAAAAATGCGATCATAAAAAAACAACAAAATTACTTACTAGATAAATGATCGAGACAGCCGTACAAATAATAAATCAAAGTATTGCCTTATTTAATAAACTGCAAATTTATCATAGGATTCTAATTTGATATGTAACTCACTTTAAACAACCAGAACAAACAGGGCCTGGATTAAAAAAATATGGAATAAAAAATCAGTGGATCGAGCAAAAGAGAACTTCTGCCCTAGACTTTAGTGCCGGCCGACTGTGGGGAGCTAGGGCATGGCATATGGTCGTACCCAAAATATAATATATAAGGTAGACCCATGATTTGATAACCTGAAAGAGATCTAATGCACAGGTAAGAAGATCCATATTACCTAATTATATATGTATTAAGCTTATTTAATTGTCAATTATATACATGCTTTCATGCTCTCTTGTTTGGAGTGGAGGGAACAAATGGCCACGCCCAATCAAGTCCTTCCTTCCCCCTCCAATCTCATTGGGTCGACCCTTTTGGTGGCACCTAAACACTCTCCCATGTATAAACTACAATGTGAGATGTAAAGCAAACCCTAATTAATAATTAAATATAAAAGCAAGGTTTCTTTTGTCCAGCGTATATCTATAAACGTTGAGTCTGATAGAGCGAGTTTGTAATTAAACTGGGCATTTAATGATTGATTGAAGATGAAACCTAAGCTAAGTGAGTATTGGTATTTAAAGTCTATTCACCAACTCGTCTTAAGCTCTCATGTTACTAGAGCACCTCACTCGACTTTGAGCGGATAGCTAATAACACAGTTGAGAATATACAGTATTTTTTTAAAAAGGAAAAGGAAATATTTGCTTTCCTCCGCACGTCTTATGTGTTATTTAATCATCATAGCCACTTTAGTATCATAGAATTTAAAACTTTATAATTTAAAAGTAAAATGTTGAATGGTCCAATTAAAAATGTAACAATGACACAAGAACGGTGGTTGTTGTGGATTGACCACTTGACTAAAGCCTCTTGGAACACAAGTGTTTTCCCTTTTCTTTTCTTTTTTATTTCGTTTTTAAAGTTGAAGCTTATATGGATGTTTCTGTGTAACGCACAAATACAAAAAAATTTTCACTATTTGAGCTCTCTCATCCTGATAGTGGACCCTCCATATTCTATGGATGTTCATCATGTTTTCTTCCTTTTTCTAAAAACAACCGGATATGTTATCTTAATCGAGTGTGTGTGTGTGTGTGTATTCTGTGAAATTAACACCTATCACTTCCCTTTTGATCCAAAAGTTGTTCAGCTAGGAGCTCACGGGTGAACACCCAACGGAATCATGGATGTTTGAATGTAGGGTTAATTGGTTAAATACCTTTTTCTTTTTGGTGTTTTAGTCGGACTCCACCGGTATCAATCTCACAGTACTCACAGTCGCACGTACTAGGCTGAAAATATGAGTTCGATAAGGATGAGTTCAATTGTTGAGCTTAAAATATGAGTTCGGTTTTAAAAAAAATATATGAATCTCAAAATTATTAAACTCACACCGGTATAAAAATTGTGTTTTTAAAATAAAAACTCAGGCAGTTCGATTATTATATATATACAAAACTCAAACTTACATAAACTATTGTAAAAGACTTTAAGTTTATGTTCGTTTAAGTGTTTGTCACGTGCAAAATTTAAAGCCAAATTAGAAGAAATTGACCAAATTTACTGAAGGATTTAAAGTTAAAACTTAAAACACATGTTGTAATATCTCATATTGCCCAGGGGAGTGGATCATGTAAGCATTATATGTATATTATCATCTCTACCTAGCAGAGACCTTTTGGGAGCTCATTGACTTTGGGTTCCGTAGGAACTTCGAAGTTAAGCGAGAAAGGGACCAGAGCATTCCTAAGATGGGTGACCCACTAGGAAGTTCTGCTCGCGTGAATTCCCAGAAACAAAACCGTGAAGGCGTGGTCGGGGCTTAAAGCGGACAATATCGTGCTATGGCAGAGTCGAGCTCGGGATGTGATGGGGGCCCGGACCGGGATGTGACATCTGTACCAAAACGTATTACAAGCAAAACACAAAGACTAAAAATGTCTTAACAGTCGAATGCAAAGTCTTGACTAGCATTCTAACAAAAATATATTTATTTATAATTAATTTCATATGTAAAGTTTGTGTTGGTGTACATGGTTTTATGATTGACATGAATGATTTGTTTCAACAGTTCATCATATGCATATACTTTTAGGTTTAACTTGCCTTCATATCATATATCAAAAGCTCATAGTTATGGTGAAAGCAGTGGCAAGTCTGTCATACATGATAGATGCACATTTGTATATCAGATCAGTAGTAAGCATTGGTTAAGAGATTTAATTTGATCTTGAATTGTGGAGCAAATGATTTTTCAGGAGGCACTTGTATTTTTTTTAGAACTTTGATGTTCTTTTAATATATGCAATTTTAATACATGTATTATTGAGCATACTGAAAGAAATTATTAAAGAAGAGCGATCCAACCCATCGAACACTTGAAAACATAATATGTGTCGTTCTGCAATTGATCGTTTTTTATTTATTTTCTTTAATAGGAGATGGATAGTTTTTGAAGACGCCATTAATCGGCAGATTAACATAATAAGGTACATTTGAGTCTGGTGGGGGAGCGTGGGACATGAGACCATGGAGCCATTTGGTTGTGGATTCTCCAACAAACACATCCCACGCTTGGAAAGCAAAAACAATACTCTCTCCACCAGCCCGCACTAAAAGAATCATATGCCCTTCTTTTTCATAAAAATAAGAACCAAAACCCAAAAAAATAATAAAGGAAGAAGAAAAGGCGGGAATCCATGCCGATTGGCTATTGCTATTGCCTTCCTCTCTTCCTCCCATATTTTACGGCAACGTACCGCCCACTTTCTTAGACTTTTCCCATTCTTACTTTATAGTAATGCCCTAATTATTTTACCAAGAGAAATTGGCCCATTATATTTAGAAAGTGTCAACCCTCTCCATCTCTCTTTGTTTAAGTTGATGTTTTTGCAAGTTAATATAAGTAGACAACGAAGGTTGGTTGAGTTGGTAATGATCGTTTTCTTCATTAAATTAAGGTTTAGATTCAAGTCCCACTGTCGACAATCATTCTCGGTGGACATCTGTAAAAACCAAAAAATAGGCTAAGACTCCCTTTGTAAGTTCTTAAAGAAGTTTGTGATATGCCCCAACTTTGGGATGGGTAGCCTCCCCTCCACCTAAATTTTCTTTTATTAGAAGTTAATATAATTAGTAGTAGCTCGAGATTGCACGATTCAATTTTGAGTAGGTGTGGTTAGGCTTGACATTTACATCATCAAACACGTGAAGCCAAGCACGCTTCCATGAAAAAATAAGGATTATGATGGGCAAGTTTCAATTGTCTTCCTTCAAAACCCTAATTATTGAGGTCCTCCTGATGTGAGGTTTTGATGCTTATAAGTCATGTTTTCAGACCTAATTATCCAGCATTTTTGTTGTTAAGTGACGTTTTTATTAGAAGCATATATAAAAAATTTCATTAAAAATTCAAGCATTTTCAATCAATATATATGGCACTAACAAAAACACTTCAAAACAAAACAAAAAATCATTAGTTTGGGTGTGATTATACGCATTATGTTGTTACTAACTCAAGTATTATAAAATAAATTAAAAATATCGTATATGGTATGACAATCACATTCAATTTTTTTTGTTCAGAATACCAAAAAAAAAAAAAAATTCTCCATAAGATATCGCTTGAACTATATCAAACACGGTTTGAAATATCTTGTTGAACGTCTATGTCCCTTCGATGGCAAGAAAACAGAAACTTTCGCATCAAAGTCTTGTAGATGTGATGTTGAAGAGGTAAACTTCTCATCCACCCACTAGCTAGAGCCAAGTGTTCAGATTGGGGAGAGTTGTTGGCGCCCCTTGAAGCAGCACTACTTTCTACTTATATGGTATTTGAAAATTAGGTATCTCAAGTCAAAAATAAAATAGTAACTCTATATATATGGCAATGGATGAATAGCACTTAAATATAAGTAGTAGCACCTAACGTGTTTTTTGAAAACTAAAAACTCATTGGTAACTTCATCCAATTTTCCAAAAAATACACTCACCACCAAAATTTGAAAACTCAAGCAAATAATTTTCAATTTTTAACTAAAAGTAGTTGACAAACGAGTTTGCAGTTTTTTTTTTTTTTTTTTAATAAAAGTAAAATAAAAACTAAGAACGAAATGATTATTAAACGACCCTTTAACTTTTCTTAGAAATCATAATCCTTGAGACCCAAGACTTGTGACGCATATATAAAGAAGTTAACCCTTGCGCACTAATTACCGCTAATTAAGTTGTAATGAATCACAGCGTGCGTGCATTTTTCCAAGTAATAATAAGGGCAATACCAATGTGACATATATGGCTCATGCTTCCAGATAACTTGTATTCTAAGGTTGAAAAATGGTGGATGAGACATGATTAGGCTGTTCCTGGTTCACATGTTTTCACTTTTCACCCAAGTAACAGTGAAATTTCACATCTGGGTTACTTTGTGTTAATTAGATTAAGACCATTAAGTCAAGATAATCCACCCACAGCAGTGCTGTAATTATCAAATATTGACCAATCAAATTAAACACCTAACCATTAGGCCGATCCCTATTCCCACAAAGAATATACACAGGAGCGCATAATGCATGCGAAATGTGGAGGATGAAATAAGTAGGAAGAGAAATGTAAACAATGTGGGGTGGTGAGACTCGAAGGGGTGAAAGGACAAAAACGAAAGTCCCATGGGTGAAATAATTATCATATTTATTTGAAATCTTTTGGTTTGGAGGCCAATTGTGACACCCCACATCCCTCAGGGGAGTGATCCTTATATGTATATTCCCATCTCTACCTAGCACGAGGCCTTTTGGGAGCTCACTGGCTTCGGGTTCCGTAGGAACTTCGAAGTTAAGCGAGAAGAGGGCTAGAGAAATCCCATGATGGATGACCCACTGAGAAGTTGCTCGTGAGTTCCCAAAAACAAAACTGTGAGGGAATGGTAAGCCCAAAGCGGACAATATCGTGCTACGGTGGTGGAGCGGGCCCGGGAAGTCGTCCCGCCCGGGCCGGGATGTGACACCAATTCTAATAAAACTTTTGGTTAAAATATCATATTTTTAGCTTAGATACCAATGAATATGTCAACCAAACAATTATATAAACACTACAATAATTCAAAATAGTTACATGATTGCCGTCTAATCTTATTATGTTTTTCCATTCTTTACTAAAACATTTTGTGATAAAATTCATGACTTAGTAATAGGTTGTTAAGTTAAAATAATATCGATGGTATAATGAACATGCATGAGCCCATAAAGTTTATTAAAAACTTCCATAATAAATTATATAAAGAATTTTAACCTGAATAATAAACATGAGATTAAAGACTATAGTAATTAAACTTTACTTTAATGTAACTCCATTTCTCTCACTTATGCCCACAATTAACATCTGCAACGCATGCATATTATCTGTCAGTCAATTCTAATAATTTTCAGTACCAGAATTTCCTTTTCACTTTATTACATGTAAAATCGCAATAGGTAAATCACTTTTTCTTCAACTCATTATGTTTTGAATTTTAAAATATCTAAATGTTTTCATGTAGAATTTGTAGTGATTTCACCTTTAAAAAATGCACTATAAAGTTACTAATACAGGAGGAAAATAAAAAAGGTAGCTCAGCTGGAGATGAAGATGAGTGATAAAATTTTAATTTAGTACTTATCTGAGTAGTTAATAAAATTAATCACTGACCTCTCAAGCAAATATACCAAAAAATTGGAGGGTTTTTGAGGAGATTAAAATAGGGAGAGATGAATAAGAAAAGGGAAGAAAATCCAAGAATCCCAGACCACCAAATCTCCGGCACAGTGACAAAACAGCAGACTTTATGCGAAAAAGTTAGTCACGCGACTCCCAAACTTTTATTAACAAGCCGTCTTATCTCCCCCATCAGACCTGCTCATTGCTGCCACCATTTTATAATTGGGCGGTGCTCCAAATTTACTCACTAAATTTATACACTAAATGATGCGGCGTTTTGTCATTCGATACAAACTTGGTACATAGGTTTGGTGTGCCTAACATTATTTATTATAATTCTCAACTTAAATGCTTACGTGACGAAACTTAGGAGGATCACCTCCATAGATAACTTTTACGTAATCTGTAACACCACATGTCATGCGTTTATTGCATAATTAAAGTAATTTTGAACACGTGAAAGCCGTTTATTGAACTAAATTTTTTATCACATATGTCACATAATACTGCATCAGTGACGCAGTAAGCACAAGAACAATATGATATACCATTAAAATCCTTCTAGCCACGCCCAGTTAAAGACGTGACAGGCGGGTAAGGATATAATGAGCGTGAAAAGCAGGAGGGGTGTTGTGTGATACGCACCGTATCGCCGTCGTGATCTAGCAGCTGTAGGTGCATGGGGCCAAGAAACTTAAATAGGCGCATGCGTTGGGCTCGTGGTTCCACAAGTAGAGGAGGAGGACGAGGGCTTTTGGGTCAAACCATTGTTAAATGGGCTTTCCAGCCCATGCACGCGTCCCTCTGCTCTGCCGCCTGTCTTTTTTTTTGGTCAGTAGGAGGGCCGTATGGTTCGTCTGGCGGATGGTCGACACGTGGAATAGAGATTGAGATTTCTGGGGATGGGGCCCGCCGCATCAGCGGGAATTATTGCGGACGCAGTAGCGTGCTTTCTACGCTCTTTGCATGCTTTGCGGTGATTTTATGGGCCTAGTGCTTTTGCGTTTTGACCCCTCTTTTTTTTTTCTTTTTTTTTTTTTTTGTTGGGATTTTTCACTTTCTTTTCCTCCCCAAGCACAGCTCCTAAGTTTCCCCACTTTTTCACTCAGCAAAGTTTCCAAATTAATGTCTCTTCTACAAACAACATAGTTGACCCAACATCGCATGCATAACAAAAAATGAAAAACAAATAGGAATACCATAACATGTATAAGTGGTGGATGTTTTGATAGTTCGAAATCTTTATTTTCAATCAATTGTGTTCTGGATTTAAGCTATCTCCTCTTTTTATAGTGCAAATTTGTGTAAAAATAATAATATATAATATATCATATATTAGATTGTTAACCTGAATTTATATTTGGCACATTCCGATCTGAAATGTCCACTTGGACTCCGAATCGAGTTGTGCTGGTTGACACCTGGAAGGTGATGAAGCCATAAAGTGTAGTGTAGTAAAATATGTGAATAAATTTAAACCTAAAAGTGCCTAATTTTAAGAGTGCGCTGATGAGCGGGAATGAACCCATTTCACACGTGATGATAGAGCATAAGTAAAGTACAGTAAGGTATGATGAGAATTATACCTTTGAAGGTAATCTTCAATGCCAGGATTTGCCAAGAATCCTCTTCGATACGAAAGCTCAGCTACTAAAACTTGGAGGGGCGAAAAACAAGGGTAAATGGGCTTGAAAATAAAGTTTTATAAAAACGTTTCTGAAAACATTGTAACCCCTCGCTGTAAAACAAGTATAGTTTCCAGAAAATCATACTATGTATAAGGGAAGTCTAGCAATGGTGGTAATTGGAGGGAAACCTTTCATAATTGTTAGAATTCGAGCAAGGGTTCCCGCGACACCCATGGTGCAGGTTCCCCAATTCCAAGACCAATTTCACTCCAATTTGGGGTTGAATAGGTAGAAAGGATGATGATAGATGACTGGTGGGGGACCTTCATCTCGCCGGAAATTGGCCAAGAGACCATGAATCTCGCCGATTGTGTCTCATGGGTCAAAAGACCCCTTCCCCCCCCCCCCCTTTTTTTTTCCTTCTCTCCTTTCCCTCATTTCTCTCATTCCATTGGTCCCAGTCTCTCCCTTATCTCTCATTTCCTTTCAATCACAGCCACACACGTGGCACTCCCTTTTATTCCAGATTTTCTGGAATCTTCTTATTAATGTCAAAACAACTATTTTACCCTCAACTTATATCGTTAATAACTTATTCGTTATAACTCTGTTTTACCAACGGTTTGCGCCTATGCGTTCGTGAGTTCAAGCCCTATTTAAAAATATAAATTGTGACCTGAAAAGGTCTACGGATTTTAAATAGTTAATTTCCAAGCTTTAAATCTCGTAAGCCGTTTAATTTAAAACTGAACTCAAATAAATTAATATAAATCCCCGAAAAATAATATAAACTCTTAATACCACGAATACGTACATTATAATAATTCCCGGAACCAAACTTTACGATTTTCCCAATTTTATCTTTGGGACCGTACATTGATTTAATTTCGATTTTCTTCACATGTTCACAATTATGAATATAAAATTCATATATTTAAATTTTCAGGGTATTACAAAAGGCACCAAAACAAATTGAACTTGCTTGAAGCCCATCATTGAAGCCTGAAACAAATTGAAGCCTTCTCAACCAAGGCATAGGCCATTAGCCTACGATTGAAGTGACAAATGACAGAGACCAGCTCAGTACTAGCCAAAAAGCACTTTCTGATGGCACCAAGGTGTAAATACAAGATGACTCACTGCCCTCCAAGAGCTTTCGGACAAGAACAAAGCCCAAACAGTCGGGTCAAATCGCCTATAAAAGGAAAAAGAGACAACAGAGACAAAGACACTCAACCAATCAAACAAACAACATACAAACTCTGCTCTCAAGCCAGATTTGCATCTAGAAAGCTGAACTCCCCTAGATTTAGTCCTTTTAGTAATAATTCCCTTAGAAAAGTCATCTTTTGTCTAGTGTAAAAGCTATGCTACCTTCCCTAGTGTTGTAGTATCGATTCCCTAGTGTAAGACCTGTTTAGCATCTATCCCTTTTTAGCATACAACCTTTGTAAATCAAAGAGAAGTGGCTGCACCATGCCAAACAAGGTGAAATCTTGCCCGAGTCTCTTTGTTTGTACTTTAGTTTAGTAGATCTGTTGTTTCATGTACTTTTCAGCATATATTCAAGTTATTTCTAGCTGTTTTCTATCTAGTAGTCCTATTTGCAATTGGATCTAGTTAATTTAATAAGTTTCTTTCCATTAAGAACTAACTGAGATCGAGGAAATAGTTTAAAGGGCCATGAACTCCCTTCATTTAAAACATACAAGATTATGAACTAAAAGTCCTTGTTCACAAGGCAAGAAAAAGAACTCGATGCAGACTTAACTCATTTGTGATAATCCTTTGATAACAAGAAGTTTAAGTAACTTGGGGTGCAAGTAATCGACTTAAAACACACTTTTTTTACATCTGTTATACTGAGATAGCAGTGGCATGCCTAACACATTGTTAGTTTTGATTGCGAGCCTCAAGGCCTACACCTAAGGCCACACAAAGGCACCTTTCAAACTAACTTCAAACTTATCTTGTAACACATCAAGCATCAAGAGCTCGCCCGACTACCAGACCTAAAGTACCATCCACCCTTGGGGAGCTGTGTGAGGGGCCATCCATCTTTGCCTCGAACATAGTTTTGGCATGCCCAATGCTATCCATAATTGTCTTGTATGCCAAGAAAAAGAAAGAATAAGCGAACCTTCAGGTGGATCACAGAGTACAAGTTACCACATTGTCTACCAAGATCAGACATGGTAGACCACCCAAAAGATTTCCCCTCCCTACGAGGCCCAGCTATTCTGGGAAGCCTGACTTCATCTGAGAAGTCAGGAGGAAAAATGACCCATGAAGACTTACAAGCTGCCATGATGCAAGTATTAAAAAGTATGGAGAAGATTTCTCTAAAGACTAGATGAGAAGTAAGCAGATTATCTTCCCTAACAGGGAGTCTACAGAGAATATTAGAGTTGGAGTATTCCTTACCAATGAATGCTCAAACCAAAGAAGTAATCGAGGAGGCAAGTCCGGAGAGAGAGCCAGTAATTCCCTATTTCCCTTGCTCGAGGAAAATAATGATAAGGGGAAGAAGAAAGTGGAACCTGGAACCAATCACCCAGAAATAGAAGAGATCCTGGAAACAGATTTTCCTGTTCTTATATTATTCCTACTAGATAATAAGGGCAGATTGGGTAAGATAAAAGGAAATATGGAATGAATCAACAAGTTGGGGAGCCCAGCGGGAAAGGTGAGTCTGCAGCTACAAGCAAGCCTCCTCCTTATAGGCCACCACCATTGGCTAATAAGGGAGGAAAAGCCAGATGGAGACAGCCTGAACCAAAGAATGAGGCTTTCTCGGGCAATAAGCATAACTCGAAATAAGGACCTCCTTACACCTCCACATAGCAATGCAGCTAACCAGCAACTTAGAGATGAGTTGGTTGAGCTAAGAAGGATGATGGTCCAGAATGCCCAACCATAGGCTCGCCCACTGTTCAGAATCACCTACCAGAAGCTCTACCTGGAGTATATTGATGAGCATAACCCATTTCCCTTGAACTTCAAGATGCCCGCATTCTCAACCTTCAGTGGGAGGACTGTAATGTGTCATCTAGGGATCACATCTTCAAGTTTTCCAACTACTGTGTGGCATTTGAAGACAATCCTAACTATAAATTAAGGTTGTTTGGAAATTCGTTAATGGGCTTAGCATCTCAGTGGTACTCTCTAGTACCCACTAATTTCATTGCCAACTGGGGGCAAATGGAGATGGCTTTCCACGAGCAGTTTTATAGGGTGGAGCCCAAGATGACTATCAACGATCTAGTTGAGGTGAAGCAATATGAGTATGAGTCTACAAAAAACTTCATGATGAGGTTTAGAAAGACAAGAATGAGATGCCAATTCCTTATTAACCATGCCCAACTTATATCCATTGCTCAGAAGGTATTAAGACTATCCTTGAGAAAGAAGTCTTATGATGTGTAATTTAATGAACTACAAGAATTGGTAATTGCGGCCACAAAATATGAAAAGCTATTGATTGAACAACAACAAGTGAAGCACTCGTCCAAGATGCCTCCTTTCTACAAGAACAAAGCTGTAATTCACCAGTTGGAATTTAAAGGTCCTGAGCCTAGAGAAAGTGACAGCAATGTAGGAGAGGGAATAGAACTGTGTGCGGCCGAGATGACCACTCCTTTCAAACCTTTAATGATGAAGGTTTGGTCTAGCCAGTTAAAGATAAAAAAGTAGTGATGAATGATGGAGGATTTGTGCCTATGAAACCTCCTAAGTACCATGCTTATTCTTTTGATTTGACCAAAGCAATGGAAATCTATAAGGAGTTGGTGTGGCCAATAGTGATTATGCCCGACAACACCAAAAAGGTGCCTAAACCAGAAGAGGTAAGATGAAAGAAATACTACAAGCTTCATTACACTTTTAATCACTCCATCACTAATTATGTATAGTTTAGGGATTGGATCCAGGACCTAATAGTTAAGGGAAAGTTGTTGCTGGAGAAACCCCAGGCAAATATGATGATAGATACAGATCCCTTCCCAGATGCCCCAATAAACCTAATCAATCTGAATTGGGTTGAGAAAGGGAAAGCAAAGGCCACCTAGGAAGTGAAAGGAGAAAGAAAACAAGTTGCAAGACCTACAGAAGGAGTTAGAAAGTTGCTCGACAGACCACAAGCAGCTATGGTTAGGGGAGTAGTCTTATGTAATAAGTGCCAATGTGAATATGAATTGGAGGTGCCAGCATTAGAAGCAACCATTAATCAAAAGTTAATAAATAAATAAATAAAATAAAGGAACAAGATGCCCGTAGAAGTGTTATGCGGGTAGCAGAGAAGGAAACCTCCAAGAATGTATTCCAAAGGTTGGGTGGAGACTCTGAACCTAGAGGCTTATCTAAGATATTCAGGAACTATGGAGTCTTTGAATAAGCTGAGGATAAAGAAGCCAAGATGCCAAAGTGGGTAGAAGTTAGACCACCCCAACCAAGTTATCATAGCAGTTCAAGGCAATGATGGAGAAAAAAAAGTTCAGGAACTCAATTCCCCCAGTTACTAAGAAGGATTTAGCCCAACTTGGTCGTAAGTGGTACATAGTTAGGAAAGATGGCAAGCTTGTTAGAGAAATGGGTGCATCTATAATCAGAAGGGTCCAAAGGCAACATAAGGCTCATATGAACTCATTGAAGATCCCCACAATTTCATAAGCCTCCGAAAATGTCAAGTTTGAAAATGCTACATAAGGTGGACAGTTCCAATGGAGGAGTAAGACGGAGATAGAGAGGGCTAACAGTAAGATGGAGGGAAAATGAGATCATGTACCTCAAAATCCCCATCCAGGAAAATACAGAGTGCTGAGGATAACTCAAGAAAGTGTAGTGATGATGCCTACACCAGGTTGGAGGCCATAACTTCTTTGTTTTGGGACTATCTCCCCTGAGAGGGGGATACCCCCACCTCTACTAGAAGATACACCTTGTCAAATGCCCAGACAATTACTCAACTTTGACACAGTAGAAGAAGAGATGCCCAAGTTAATGTTGCCAGAACATACACAAGCATGGATGAATGAGTTTGTATGTCAAATTGGAGGAAATAAAGATGAAGCACCTAGACCCAGCAACTTCCACGTAAACATGACTTATGTTCTATCTGCCATGTTTTGCGCTGAACCAGATCAACCTGCCACGATGGAGGGTAATTACTTGGTGACAGAACCAATGATATCACTTGTTAGTGTTAATGAAGCTGAAAGGGAAGGAGAAACAAGCATGACATGTTTACCCGAACCCACAAGGAATGAGCTTGAGAAGATATATTCAGACCAAATGGTGTTTAAAAGACCAAACCTGGCCTTGGTTAACCATTTCAAACCTATATACGTAACTGCTCATCTGGAAAGAGTACCCTTCAAAAGGGTTTTAATAGATGGTGGAGTAGTGGTTAATGTTCTCCCAATCAAACAATTGAAGAGATTGTGTAAAAGTAAGGAAGACCTTATCCCCACTGATCTTATAGTTTCCAATTTTTCTAGAGCTATCACCATAACCTATGGGATATTGCCCTTAGAGGTTGACTTGGGGTCCAAGCAAATTATGTTAGCTTTCTTTGTGGTGGATATTAGCTCTACTTATGGAACATTGCTTGGTAGATACTGGATCCATCAAAGTCTGTATATACTGTCCACTCTACACCAACAAGTTTTTGTCTACCACGAGTCTAGATGCGAGGAATCAGGATTTTGGGAGATGGTGCAGGCCGAGTCACGATCATTTCTCCCCACAGCCAATATTGCAGAGGCGAACTTCTACAACCCAGTATTGGAATATTACAGTATTTAGAAGCTAATGAGAACGGTCGCCCGACAGGTGACGACCCAAAAGCTTCTAGAACAATGATTTTCTCTCACTGGGGAAGAATAGGATAGGCCTCATATTGTCTCATCTCCCCAACACCAATGATGTTAGAGAAAATGAGGAAGAACCAAGTAGTTATACTCAGGTCCTTAATCAAAATAATATTGGTGTATGATGAGAGAAAGAGAAAAGAAGTAAGAGAGAGCTTGGCCAGAGAAAAAGCAGAGTGGGAAAAAGAGGCTTCTAGCATCCAAAACAAAGTAGAAAAATAGTTTTTTGGAGAGGAGATAGAAGCAGCCATACGTATGGCTGAATGTATATATAACTTGGACTAGCCAGATTGTGTGCCCTAGAGTCCAGAATCAGTTGAATTTTTATGCACTGAGCTTGCCAGCACCAGATGTACAAGACCCCTTAGAAACCATTAATTGGGAAATGAGGAGGATTCAAGGCCCATACAACTCAGTGGCTTATTAGAAGCTGGTGATCAGTAAAGATAGTGAGCCTTTTGCATGAGTTTAAAGATTATTTTGCTTGGCATTACATTAAGATGCTAGGTTTAGATTCCACCTTAGTAGAACACAGAATGCCTATTAAGAAGGGATATAAACATGTGAAGCAAGCTCCCAGAAGAATGTTAAATGAGATAGAAGAGATTGCGAGGGTAATGAAGGTTGGATTTATTAGGCCTGCCAAATATGTTGAGTGGTTGGCCAACATTGCATCCGTATTAAAAGTTATAACTAATGCAATTCGATGTTGTGTTGACTATAGAAACATTAATGAAGCCACGCCTAAAGATGAATACCTTTTGCCCATGGTTGACCTATCCATAAATGCAATTGCAAAACACAAAGTTTTATCTTTCATGGATGGGAATATTGGTTATAATCAAATAAAAATGACTAAAGAAGATATACATAAGACAGCTTTTAGGTGCCTAGGACATGTAGGAGCATATGAATATATAGGCATGCCATTCAGGCTAAAAAATGATGGTGCAACCTATCAGAGAGTAATAAATGCTACTTTTCATGACTTAATCGACCATAGCATGGAAGTGTACATTGATGACATTGTGGTGAAGTCTAAAACTGAAGAGCAACACTTAGAAGACCTCAGACAAGCCTTAGCAAAAATGAGGACCCACAAGTTGAAAATGAATCCTAAGAAATGTGCTTATGGGGTAAAATCAGGTAACCTTTTAGGATTCTTCTTCATCAAAGAGGGGTGGAGGTAGACAAAAATAAAGCTCAGGCAATAATGGAGTCACCATCCCCTACCAACAAAGTGCAGTTGCAAAGGTTATTGAGGAAGATCAACTTCTTAAGGAGATTTATTGCTAACTTAGGGGGCAAGATTCAACCGTTGACTCCTCTGTTAAGGTTGAAAAACCAGGAAGAATTCGAGTAGGGCCCACAACACCAGGAGGCTTTTAACAAAGTAAAGGCTTACTTGGCCTCTCCACCAATGCTCATGCCACCTCAGAAAATGAAACCTTTAAAGCTTTATATTTTTGCCTCTAAAAAGTCAATAGAAAGCTTACCTACCTCAGTAGAATCCTTATTGAGGTAGAAACAAGATATACCCCAGTGGAGAAGCTATGTTTAGCCCTGTATTTCACTACCTGTAAGTTAAGGCATTACATGTTGCCTTACCACATCCATATCATTGCCAAGACTGATGTGATCAAATATATGCTTTCACAACCAATGCTAAATGGGAGAATTAGAAAATGGATTAGAGTTCAGTTTTCAATATGTGCCTCAAGGAGCAATAAAAGAGCAAGCAATTACAAATTTCTTGACCAAGCACCAAGAATCTCAGGATGACCTCGCTAGCATTCCAGGCACTTGGAAGGTGGCCGGCATTTGGATCCCACCAAGTAGGACTCTCTCAGGCAAGGAGGAATGGATTCAGCAAAAGGTAAAGAGAATAAACAGCCTTTGGATCACTCATTGGAGGTTGTATTTTGATGGATCTTGTACTCAATATGTTGTTGGGGCCGGGATTGTCATTATTGATCCCAATGGTGTTCAACACTATTATTCATTCCTTCTAGATTATAAAGATACTACCAACAATTGGGTAGAGTATAAAGCAGTAATAATAGGCTTGGAAATCCTAATAGAGTTGGGGGTAACTGAAGTTAAGGTGTTTGGTGACTCAGAGTTAGTAATCAATCAGTTAAATAAAGATTACAAGTGCAGACACATCACCATGGTTGGTTATTATTTGGTAGCTACTCAACTGTTGAGTTATTGGAGTACTGAGATTTCAATCAATCATATTCCCAGAGAATCAAATTTAATTGCCAATGAGATGGCACAAATAGCTTCTAGAGCACCAATCCAAGAAAGAAGGTTCGAGGTGGATGTCGAGGTACAAAAGAGAAACTTCCTTTCTATCTTTGCAAGAGGGTTCAACCTAAATATAATAACCAAAGAACCTGAGATAGAAGACTGGAGAACACCCATCATTCGGTACTTGAATGATCATTTTTTCCCCACATGTAATAAGATTAGGCAGCAAGCAACCAAGTTTGTCATGTGGGATAGAGTACACCAAGCTGGAACCAAGATGAGGTGGTTGTTGAGAAGTATGGCTACTTCTGGCCGGACAAGGAAAAAGATTGTAAGGCTTATATCTGAAGCTATGAGGAATGTCAAAGACATGAGCCCATCCAACGTGTACCTTCAGTACCTTTGAATCCAGTAATGACTTGGCCTTTCAGATGGTGGGCAATAGATTTCGTCAGGCAAATTTATCCAGCTTCTAGCAAGGGGCATACCTTTATAATTGTGGCAACAAACTATTTTACCAAGTAGGTAGAACCTTTGGATGTAGCCCGAATAGAAGCCTTGAACAAAATTCAAGAAGGGACAAGAGTTGTTGCTAGAGCTTATAACAAGAAAGTAAAGTTGAAAATCTTTAAGGAATGAAAATTAGTGTGGAAGACAATTATGCCTTTCGGAGCTTAACTGAAAGGTTTTGGGAAGTGGAGTCCTACTTAGGAAGGTCTTTTCATCGTTAACCAAGTATTAGACAGAGGAGGTTATTACTTGACCGATTTAGAAGGGAACTTGCAAAAGCATCATGTCAATACTAAGTTTTTAAAGAAGTATCACCCAATTCTATGGGATGTTAGAGACTGTTATATTGAGGAAGCTTGAACAATGGCAAAAGTATTAGGTACTTATTACTTGGGGTTTGTAAAAATAAATGGATAAGTCATAGTGCAGAAAAATGATCTTTTATTTCATGAATAGGGAAAATTACAAAACTCTAACCCAACAAGTCTACATCCCTAACTAATGCAACTATCCTAGAGTGAAAGTCTGCATGATAGTGAAAATCCAGCTAGGTTCCTCAAGGACCATGTTGTTGTTAGCTAGTTGGGCCTTAGAATCCTCTACTTCTCGATTGACTATTTTCACCTCTTCGGTCATTTGGTATAATTTGCTTGAGGAGGTCATTTGCTTGGCTTTTTAAGGTTGAGAGTTGCTCTTCTAGCTTTTGAATCTCAGAGGCTACCACGATGATCATGTCCTCTATGGCCGATACGTCATCCACCAGCTGCTTCAAAGAGGCTGAAGTTCTAGAGTGTTTCTCCTTATAGCACATGAGTCTGTTGGACCCCTTCTCTACCCGCTGGTGTTGATCTCTCAGCGCTCGCAGGTTCTCAAAGAAGTTGAGAAATGACTCGTACTGGACCTTCAATACTTGTTGAGCCCTGTACAGCTCAGTCAAGGCCTTTTTAGCATCCTGGAGTCCCTTGAGGCTGAAAGAGGCATTATAATCCCTTTGCACCCTTTCACTGAAGATATGGCGCTGATCTTGAAGATGTTGGGGCTCGGATGGGTGCCTTGGAGACCTTAGCTTAGTCCGGATTTACCTAAATTCTCTGACAAGCTCAAGCAAAGAGGTCGTTGCAAGAATGGATATAAGGGGTAGAGGCATTACTCCAACACCTCCAGAAGCAATAGCTGAGGAAATAGCTTCAAATGAAATTGAAGGAGGAGGCCTAGAGGTGGAAGTAGCAGCAACAACGATCTTTTTCAGCCGATGGATAGAGATCCTTGTAACCCCAGAAACCTAGGAAGGCTTAGGAAGAGCTGCTTTGCGAGCCACAAGCAAATGAGACATGCCCGAACCATCACCAAGAGCCTATTTAGCCAAGATAAAGTGAATTAGGTGGATGGTTTGCAATTATAGTTAAAGAAAAACAGAGAAAAGAAAAGATGGTATACCTGAGTTGAGCATGAAGCTTTAGAAAGAAATGGAGGTAGTGATGTGGCCTTGGATGGTTGAGGAAGGTTAACCTTGCTTGCTAAAGGGGGAGGAGAGTTGCCCGAGCCCTCACCAGAAGCTTGTTTTACAAGGAAAAAAAAAAGTTAGAATCTCAGTTCATACTTAAACTAAAGAAAAAACAAAAGTAAGAATACTTCTATACTTGTGATGGAACTTAAGCAAGAGGAGAAGACACATATGTGGTTGCAGTGGCCTTGGGAGAAGCTGGTGGGCTGGCCCAAGAAAAGCTTGAGGAGCCCTCAGGCTAGTCGCATATGAAACCACATGGATCTCAGGGACTATGGGCTCCCCAAAGGTAGTTGGTGGCTGACGAGTGGCTTCATGCACTGGAGAAAACTGACATAAGCAATACACATGTTCTATGTTAATAAGGAAACTTGAAAGAAAGATGAAAAGAAGAGAATAAGAAAAAAAAATGTTATTGAAGCACTGTCATCTTCCACGTAGTGCAGCATCTCCCTAGTATTTGGATTAAACTGGGAAGTGGGAGTCACCACCATAGGAAGAAAGAGAGTAGAAGAGGTAGGGATCGAACTTTGCCCGATTGTAGGGACAGATGCTCTAGCCTTTGACTACAAGGAAAGGAAAATGACTGTTAGTCCTAAAACCTGAAAATTCACAACTTAACCAAGAATAGGGAAGAAGCATACCTTTAAGGGCTTAGCTTAAGGAAGAGAAAGTTGTGATGCTCGGGCTGGAGGAGATGAAGCCTCGGGCTGAGCAGTCCCTTCACCTCTAGTATCCTATTTCAAAACACAAGTTAAGAATCAGTGTAAGCATTAAAGAAAATGAATTTGAAGAATAGCTAAAAACTTAGAGAATGGGAGTTATACCTTCAACTCCTCGAGAATGGTATCAAGGACTACCTTATCCTCGAGCTGGATTTTAGCGCCCGACTACCCTTCTTTGGGAATGGGGGCAAGCTTTTTGGTTACTGAAGGCCTTGGTTACAAGAAAAGAAGAGAGGGTTAGTTCATGCCTCGAGAAGGATGAGAACTGTAGCTGAAGAAAAAAGACTAAGACTAGAAGTACTTACAGCAGGATTTCTGCTTCTTTCTGCCTACTTCAGCTAGAGTTGTAGTGGAGGATTTAGAGGCCTTGGAAGTTTAAGCGCTGGTCCTCTTCTTTGTATGAGTCGCTCTCGGGTTACGCAGAGCAAGCCGAGGCTGAGGTCGCTCCTTGGGCTCGGACTCGAAGGAACCCACCATTGTCGTTTTATCCTTCGAGGTGCCCGAGTCTCCACTTTAGGCTCATCCTCTTCCTCAAAATCCCAAAATAGCTTTGAGATGTCCTCAGCATCTCTGGCAACATGGCTGGACCCAACCTATTGCCTCGCAGCCTCTTGGAGAACAAGAGCATCTGCAACTTCCTCCTCAGACCTGACATCCACTTCTTCAGTGTTGCCTTGGGTTATAAAGTTATAAAAACCAAAATAAGTGTTAATAAGTGACAATTCATAAGGGTAATACTAAGAGAAGTAAGAAAAAAAGCAAAGGGCAATAAGATATACCTATTAGAAAGAGGCAATCATGGGCCTCTCTGATGTCCCTTTCATACTTCTTCAACCATTTGGCCTCCCACCAAGTGGCAAAAGATGGAATGCACTCGAAGTTCAATGCCACGGGCTTGTGGATGATGCAACTCATCACTTCCAGGTTGCACCGAGCTGCCCGAAATGTTACATCAGAAGGAAAGTAGAGGTGATAGAAGGTTCCACAGTGCATGGAATCAAAGAAAAGCACTGGATGACTTGTCTAAACCCAGTTGTTTACCATAGAAGTTGGGGTGGTAGACCTCCAGCCCGCGCTCGTATCTTGTGCGATCATTCTGCACTCCTCATGCCAGATCTCTTTGTTGGAAATAACTGATGAACTTCTCCTTGCAAAGGCTGCTAGCATTTTCTCTATGGATATCTCCACAGAATAGAGGCGCTTCATTCCAAATCTACCCAAGTTCGACAAACTCTAAAGAAGTAGAAGCAGGCAAATGTCTAGTGGTTGGTGGGAAACGCCTAGGCCAAGATACGAGCATGAGCCACTCCTTCAGGGAACTCCAAGTTAGGTGCTCGAAACTCAGGGAAATACCATTAAAGCCATAACTGGACCATCCAGGTTAGCTCATTGAGATTGGTCTCGAAGGGTTCACCTCTGGTCATTTCATATAAGAGATGGTAGAGGCGTGTAAGGAAGAATGGCTATGTGGCCACATCATCGAATGAATGGAAGGCTTCCACTCCAGCTTCACTCTTTTGGATTTGTTAAGGAAGACGTGTTTGTGAGCCAGTACATAAGAAAGTACATGTGCTCTTGATCCCCATTGGCAGTGGCAGAAGAGGAGCTGAAAGTACTATTAGCAAATAAGATAAAACTCGTGAATGACGTCTCATAGCTCTTGAAAGTTGAAGGAGTGTACTCCAACCGAATAATAAAGTCAGATGCGCCCGAGTCTTTAGTGGTCGGACAAAAAGGAAAAAAAAATTCGTGGGTCACATCCACGCATCTGCCCGAGAGCCTTAGCCCAAAGACTTGGGCTATGTTAAGGATTGTTGGAGACATGGGACCCATTCGAAAGTCGAATGTATTGGTCCCAGTGTTCCAGAAAATAAGAGCTGAGGTCAGGAGCTAGGGCTTAGCAATCACTGTGACCTTGAAAAGCATAATGAGCTCGTAAATTCCATTGCTCATCCACTTCTTTTTCTATATGGGCTCGAGCCCGTCTACCTATTGTGACCAGGCCTCATCTTTCATCAATGAGAAACCTCTACGATGAGTTGACCATTTGGAGGCTGAAATGCTAACTTCGGCGGAGTATAGGTTGGGGGTGAACCAATTTACAGTGGGCATGTTGTTCTCCACCACAATTGGGACCTTGGTGGTCCAGGCAGGTCCCAAAGAATGAACATCTCCTTCTTCAAAGAAAATGGAAGAGTTCAAGCCTACCCGAGGGCGATGAAGGCCGTTAAGTCGACGACGCATGGTGGCAATGCCCTCACTAGACTCACATGCAGGGTGAGTTTTGGGTGCCATTGATGATCTCTGGGTAAGAATTGAAGAAAATCGAGGATGGAAAGCAAATTAAAGCTGCGAAGGCAAGAGAATTCTGGAAAATCTAGGAATTCTGGAAACTCAAAGAATAAGAATTGCTAAGGTATTTGACCGAGAGGTTTAAGTGAAGGTTATATAGTAAGCAGTTAGTTAACGTTAGAAATCGTGGGTTATTGCAAAGTTTTATTCGAAAACGGCTATTTAAGTGAAGCAAGTCCCAAGTAAAAATAGGCGGCTGATGTTTAATCATTATTAATGTCTCGGTTTGCAGGCTGAACAATGATTAAAGGGGGGGCACTGTTTGGGTTGATATTTAAACATTGGACCTTATATAAGGGAAAACCCAAAGGCGCCAAAACAAATTGAACTTGCCCGAAGCCCAGCATTGAAGCCTGAAACAAATTGAAGCCTTATCAGCCAAGGCATAGGCCATGTGCCTATGATTAAAGTGACAAATGACAGAGAACAACTCACTAGCAACCAAACAACACTTTCTGATGGCACAAAGGTGTAAATACAAGATAACTCACTGCCTTCCAAGAGCATTCGAACAAGAACAAAGCCCAAACAGTTGGGCCAAATCGCTTATAAAAGGACAAAGAGACAACAGAGACAAGGACACTCAACCAATCAAACAAACAACATACAAACTCTACTCTCAAGCCAGATTTGCATCCAGAAAGCTGAAACTCACCTAGATTCAATCCTTTTAGCAATAATTCCCTTAGAAAAGTCATTTTTTGTCTAGAGTAAAAGCTCTGCTACCTTCCCTAGTTGTTGTGGTATCGATCCCCTCTTGTAAAACCTGTTTACCAGCCATCCCTTTTTAGCATACAACCTCTGTAAACTCAAAGAGAAGTGGATGCAAGAAGTTTAATCTTGCTCGAGTCTCTTTGTTTGTACTTTAGTTTAGTAGATCTATTGTTTCATGTACTTTTCATCCTATATTCAAGTTATTTCTAGCTGTTTTCTACCTAGTAGTCCTATGTGCAATCGAATCTGGTTAATTTAATAGGCTTCTTTCCATTAATAACTAACTGGAATCGAGGAAATGGTTTAAAGGGCCTTGAACTCCCTTCATTTTGAACATACAAGATTATGAACTAAAAGTCCTTGTTCACATGGCAAGAAAAAGAACTCGATGCAAACTTAACCCATCTGTGACAATCCTTTGATAACAAGAAGTTAAGTAATTTGGGGCGCAAGTAATCGACTTAAAACACACTTGTTCTACATCTGTTACATTGAGATAGCAGTGGCACGCCTAGCACATTGTTAGTTTTGATTGCAAGCCTCAAGGCCTACACCTAAGACTCCACAAAGGCACCTTTCAAACGAACTTCAAACTTATCTTGCAGCACATCAAGCAACAAGAGCTCGCTCGACTACTAGACCTAAAGTGCCATCCACCCTTGGGGAGCTGTGCGAGGGGCCATCCATCTTTGCCTCGAACACCTTCCATAGTAAATTATTATTGAATTTTTTGTCTAATCAATGAACGTAATTTTTTGAACTACTCAACAGTTTGTATGAAGAAACAATAGCAGTCGCACGCTACTTTTCAGACACCCTGAGATTATATGATGTGTCCATTCCGGCCTTCAACAAATAAATTGATGAGGTTGAAAACGTACATTACACGAACCATTTATATTATCAACCTAATACTCAAACGAATTCATGAGACATAAGTTCCCATTCTACCAAAAAACCAAAGAAGGAGACGCCAGATTCTTCTCTAAAACAAAAAATCGACAAACTGAGTTGGCTCAAGTGGCGAGAGAAGATGGAAAAATGAGTGACAAATTTTGTACGACAACAATTTTGGACTGATGAGCCCGAGACGCTGGATTTGACAGGGCATATATGAATGATGGGCTTCAGCCCAAAACTAGGCCCTATCGTGCCACACTAAAACTTGGGCCAATCCACCAAGCTCGTAAATTTATGGGACCAAATAACAGGGACATAATAGTAATTTAAGCAGCCACATCAGATGCTCACCACCCACCGCCATCCTCTTGAAATCAAACCACAACCAGTCCCTCCTTTTCTCCCGCTATTTAAGTTCCACCGCCATTTCCAGCTCACGTCCACCTCTGAGAGCCGCCGCGAGAGAGAGAGATAGCCACCGGGAGCTTCCTATTCTTCGATCGATGGAGGTCAGTATGCAGATTAAGTTCATCGGATTTACAATATGAATCGAACAAATGGGAAAGAAACTTTCAATTCAATCGAAAGATTTCATTCCAGAAAAAAAAAAAAAAAAAAAAAAAAAAAAAATTAGGGAAACGAAATTGATGCGAGCATCATATGCGTGTTCGGATTCAATCCGATTCAGTGCGGAATTCAATTGTATCGATACTGGAGGAATTGGCATTTGATTGGAAAATCAAATTTTAATATGTTCGTGTAAATACTCTCTTCTGTGATCTATCTATTGATTATATGTATAGGATGCCCTACATGATTATTCTTAGGTTCCAAAGCCCAAATATGTGTAGTATAGGCCAAAAGATTTTAAGAACCCCAGATATATTTTTGAGAATAGGGAAAGGCTAGTATCAGTCAGCATTTGCTCGGACTCGTGTGCTCATGCGCTACTAATTCAATAAACACGTGACATCTTTTGATTAGGTCAAATAAAAAAATAAGTATATAAGGTACTCACTAATGAATACCTAAGTATTATCCTATTAACTTTAGGATTATCTTTAACTTTATTGCTTTTGTTTTTGTTTAGTAAGTCTTTAACTTGCTTTCACATGGATAAATTGATTATATAGTGAATTGAATTATTTCGAAATTTATGTACAAAAGTTCATTTGCTATGATTCATTCTCTGCCAATTCACTGTACTTGTTAACGATTTCATGGCCTAATATTCTTTTATTTATTCATTTGTACGTCTTAGTAACAATCTTTTCTTTCAAGAAAAATTGACCAGTTGAGCTATGGTCTAATTGTCGATAAGAACTTTAATGTCTCGGAGCCCTATACCCCTCTCTCTTCTTATATTTTCACATGTGTCATGAGTAGTATACCTCTTTCTTTTTATCTATCTATATTTCTCTTCACGTGTCTATTATCTCTGTGCTTGTGACTTATCATAGACAAGCTCCTTTCCTGAAAGGATGACTTTTGACCCACTACTTTAAGGCTATAAGCCCCATGACCCCTTTCAGCCTGCTCTTTTATGTGATAGTTTATCAGAAGTGACAATTCAGCCCGCTCCTTGTTCCTTGAGTTTCTTGACAAATCATTGTTTCTCACCGGCCTGTTGCAGCTTCATGAAACTGGAAAAATCACTTTGGGTTGGGACTTTGGACCTTAGGTTAAATCTCTCATTTGCCACCAGGTTGGTGGGGTAAAGCAATACTGTGAATGGTCATGTATTTTCTCTTTACCAAATGTTTAGGATAACTCATTTTTTCTTTAATCAATGCCTACATCTCACCTGAGAAGTTTCTCCCAGAAAAGTCACAAATTGACATTAGATATTTTTGCTGTTCTGCATCATTTCGAACTGTCTTTTCATCTTAAATGGTTGTCCGAGCCATTGATCCATCTGTTAGGATGCTGTTATGATGCTGTTATGCTGTTAGTATTGTTGGATGTTAGTGCTAAGCATCCTATCTGTTAGTAATTGTTGATTGTTAGTACCAATAATAATTGGGTGGTTAGAGCTAAGATTTGGGAAATATCTTGTAACTGCCTTAGCTTGCAGTTCGGTATAAATACTGAACACTTGTGCAAATGCAGGGTATGATTTGTAAAAGATGTTGTTGAAGTAATACAAGAGAAATACTAGCATACAGGTGCAAGGTTAGAACAAGGGTCTTATTATTGGTATCAGCCAGTAACAAACCTCCACGTTTCCCTTCTTATATGACGCGAGCAACAACGCGTGCCAAAACCATGGATACACGAGTTGCAGCTCTTGAAGGTTCGGTTCAAGAAATCCAATCTTCCGTCGCGACGATCGGGTCGACAATGCAGAACTTGTCCACTGTAATCGCATCCATGGAGTCGCGATTCGCAGCCTTGGAATTTCATTTGGCAGGTACTGATCGTCCTCTTCATGGCAATTCTTCAAATCCCATGGGTAGTTCTGAAGAAACCTTCTCGGATCCAATTGATCATATGGGTCAGCGTTTTTCCCGTCAAGATTCGTCATTTCAACCACGGCCGCCATTGATCAAGCTTGAGTTTCCTCGCTTCTCGGACGGCGATGATCCTTTGGCATGGGTTTACCGGGCAGAGCACTATTTCGATTACTTCACTGTCGACGATAAACAAAAGGTACGAATGGCTTCCTTCCATATGGACAATGAAGCTTTACAATGGTTTCAATGGCGGAACTGCATCAAGAATTATCCAAATTGGAGAGATTTTGTTCATGTCTTTTGTAAAGAATTTGGGCCCTCTGAATTCGAGGACTTTACCGAAGCCCTAGTTCACTTGAAGCAGTTGGGTTCTCTTAAGGAGTACGTCTCTGAGTTTCGTCGGTTAGCGAATCGGACTACGGAGATTGGTCCAGTCATGCTACGCAGTTGTTTCATTGGAGGGCTGATACCGGAGTTGCGTCACGATGTCAATTGCTTCGGCCATCTGATGTACATGAAGCAATTGCTCTGGCTTTCCAATTGGACATCAAACTCTCAGATACCAAGGTTCGACAATTCTCCAGAAATTCTGCGTCTTCTTTCAGTAATGTTACCACCTCAAAATCTGTGCCTCTGTTTTCTGGTAATAGTTCTTCTTCTAGCACATCGAGGGCTAGTAATGTGAGGAAACTGTCCTTTGAAGAACTTCAAGATCGTAGGAAAAAGGGGTTGTGTTATTCTTGTCCAGAGAAATGGGTTCGGGGTCATGTCTGTGCTACTCAGCAGTTACTACTATTAGACCTTTCTGCTGATAGGATTGAGGATATAGGGGGTGAGGGTCAAGATGATCAACAAATTGAAATTACAGCTTGTGCAGTTTTTGGTTCATCAGCTCCTCAACATATTCAAACTATGAAGGTTTCTGGGTTCATAAAAAATTGCCCAGTTGTTGTGTTGTTGGATTCGGGTAGCTCACATAACTTCATCAGCTTGTCTACTGCCAAACAATTGGGTTGGAAGGTTGACTCTAATAATTCTTTTGAGGTAATGATTGCAAATGGGGGAACCATTTCCAGTAAGGGTTGTTGTTCTCAGATTAAGTTGCAGATTCAACAATATGAGTATATTTCTGATTTCTATGTACTACAATTGGGTGGTTGTGATGTGGTTTTAGGAGCTCAATGGTTGAGAACTTTGGGTCCTATTCTTTGGGATTTTGACAAACTCAAAATGGAATTTACATTGGGTAGGAAGCACTATTGCCTTTGTAGTTCTCCTCCCCCTTCACCACTGCCCATTTCAACCTGTCAAGTGGAGAAGTTGCTGTCTCAAGGTCCTTTTGGTGTAGTTCTTTTCTTCATTGAGCCCGAGACTCAGGTTGCTATTGTTGGGGATCTCACTGTTCTTCAAACAACCGAGTTGGATAGTCTATTATCTCAGTTTGCTTCTGTATTCCAAGCACCAACCACACTGCCTCCTTCCCGTTCTCATGACCATAGAATCCCTCTTTTGGAAGGCAGCAAGCCTCCAAGTGCAAGGCCTTATAGGTATGGTCCTTTACAAAAATCTGAGATTGAGAAATGTGTCCAGGAATTATTAGACTCGGGTTTTATTCGAGCTAGCAACAGTCCATTTTCTTCACCTGTTTTGCTAGTTAAAAAGAAAGATAATAGCTGGAGGATGTGCATGGATTATAGAGCTCTTAATTTGTTAACAATCAAGGACAAGTATCCAATACCATTAATTGATGAATTGTTGGATGAGTTATTTGGTGCTCAATTTTTTTCGAAGTTGGATTTGCGAGCTGGTTACCATCAGATCAGAGTACATCCTAGTGACATTGAGAAGACAGCATTTCGCACCCATGATGGTCATTATGAATTTTTAGTAATGCCATTTGGGCTTACAAATGCCCCAGCTTCTTTCCAAAGTTTGATGAATGAGATTTTCAGACCCTATTTGAGGAAGTTTGTTTTGGTTTTCTTCGATGATATTTTAGTGTACAGTGCTTCTTGGGAATCCCATCTTCACCATTTGTCCCTGGTCTTCAATGTCCTCCAAGACCATCAGTTATTTGTAAAGAAAACCAAGTGTGATTTTGGTAAGTCCCAAATTGAATACTTAGGCCATGTGGTGTCCAGGCAAGGGGTGGCTGCAGACCCCTCTAAACTGAAATCTATACAGGATTGGCCTCTTCCTCACTCTGTCAAGGCTTTACGGGGATTTCTTGGTCTTACGGGATATTATCGCAAGTTTATTCCGAACTATGGGCAGATTTGTGGACCCCTGACAGTTCTTACGAAAAAGGATGCCTTCCAGTGGACTGATGAGGCTACTATGGCTTTCAAAGCTCTCAAGGATATTATGGTGTCTCCCCAAGTTCTTGCTTTACCAGATTTCTCCAAAGAATTTACAATAGAAACTGATGCTTCCAATACTGGAATCGGTGCTATTTTACATCAGGGTGGTAAACCAATTGCTTTTACAAGCAAAGCATTAGGTCCTAGAGCTCAAGCAATGTCCACTTATGAACGTGAAATGTTGGCAATTGTGCATGCAATCAAGAAGTGGCAGTCATACATTCAAGGCAGACACTTTATTATTAAAACTGATCATCACAGTTTGAAGTTCTTTTTACAAAATAGAGCTCACACCCCTTTTCAACAAAAGTGGATTTCTAAACTTCTTGGGTTCGATTACGAGATACAATACAAACGAGGATGTGATAATATTGCTGCTGATGCCCTTTCTCGAATGAATTCTGATGTTGAGTTGTCTGCCATTTCGTATCCGTACATGGGTTGGTTGGATGATATAAGGCGGCATGGAGAACAAGACCCTTGGATTCTTGCCAAGATTAAAACCTTATCCTTGTCTTCTGATGGTGCTTCCACTTCCGCAACTAAGTACCATTTTGATAATGGCTTTCTGAAGTATAAAGGCAGGGTTGTATTGAGTCCATCGAGTTCTTGGCGGGAAAAAATTTTCTATGAGCATCATTGCACTCCAGTGGCCGGCCATTCTGGTTTCCTTAAGACTTATAAGCGGATCTCCAGGTCCTTCTATTGGCAAGGTATGAAATTGGATGTGATGCAATGGGTGGCAGCTTGTCAGGTTTGTCAGCAAAACAAGACTGAGACTCTCGCTTCCCCTGGCTTACTTAATCCACTTCCCATTCCCTCTACTGTATGGACGGATATAGCAATGGACTTCATCGTGGGTCTTCCCCCTTGCAAGGGAAAGACCATTATTTTTGTGGTCGTCGATCGCCTTTCTAAATATGCTCATTTCCTGCCGTTGTCTTATCCATATACTGCACATTCAGTTGCACAGATGTTTGTTGATAATATCTTCAAACTTCATGGTATGCCGTCCACAATAGTAAGTGACCGCGACCCTGTTTTCTTGAGCTCTTTTTGGAAGGAATTTTTTGCACTGCAAGGTTCCAAATTGTGTCTCAGTTCTGGTTACCATCCCCAAACCGACGGTCAAACAGAGGTTACCAATCGGGGTTTGGAAACATACTTGAGATGTTTTTGCAGTCATCAACCAAAAAAGTGGCTTCAGTGGCTTCCTTGGGCAGAATGGCACTACAATACTACTTTTCATACTTCATCAAAGCTGACACCTTATGAGGTTGTATATGGTCAACCACCTCCTGCTGTGCCTACTTACGAATCGGGAACAACTAAAGTTGATTTGGTTGACAGAAGCTTGCAAGAACGGGGACGAATTTTGTCTCAGCTCAAGACTAATCTTGTCTCGGCTCAGGTACGGATGAAACAGCATGCTGATAAACATCGCCGTGAACGATCTTTCGAGGTTGGCGATATGGTTTTTCTACGATTGGTACCATATCAACACCAATCTCTTGCTAAACATTCCTTTCATAAGCTTCAGCCACGGTTTTATGGTCCCTTTACGGTGCTGCAGAAAATTGGTCAAGTGGCTTATAAAATTGACTTACCTGCCACATCCAAACTGCACCCAGTTTTCCATGTTTCTTGCTTGAAGAAACAATTGGGTTCTGCTATCATTCCTGCAGTCCCATTACCTGTAGCTACAGAGGACGGACTCTTGGAGGCTTATCCTTTGGCAATATTACGGAGGAGGTTAACAGGTCATGGCAGTTCATCCACGACAGAGGTTTTGGTGCAGTGGAATCATCATCCTAAGGAGGAGGCAACATGGGAAAACTATGCAGAATTTGTAAACAGGTTTCCTGCATTCCAACCTTGAGGACAAGGTTCATTTTTTAGGGTGGGGTAATGTTAGGATGCTGTTATGATGCTGTTATGCTGTTAGTATTGTTGGATGTTAGTGCTAAGCATCCTATCTGTTAGTAATTGTTGATTGTTAGTACCAATAATAATTGGGTGGTTAGAGCTAAGATTTGGGAAATATCTTGTAACTGCCTTAGCTTGCAGTTCGGTATAAATACTGAACACTTGTGCAAATGCAGGGTATGATTTGTAAAAGATGTTGTTGAAGTAATACAAGAGAAATACTAGCATACAGGTGCAAGGTTAGAACAAGGGTCTTATTACCATCCCAGTATAAATGACCTACTTACATCTTCGGTACACCACAATAGCATATTTTAAATCTATCACACGTCGTGATCTGTATTAACTTCTTCACATAGTGTTACATTATTAGTAAAGAACTTCGTCATTTTGACTTTTCTATATCATGTAAGTCGTTCTCGGTTTCATTGATCAGTCAAATGTTTTGACATTGGTAATTATTTGAGTGTGGCTTGTTGACTATGGCTTTTAGGGTTTGATTTGGAGGGACTGTTCCCTTAGAGGAATCTGGATTTTTGATGGATCCTCTTTGTCAGGATCTTAGGAATTCGTGAATCGTATCCATTCATCATATATCGTGCAGTTGAAAATTATTTTAAATATTTTTATTTAAAATTAAACACAAACAGTACCTGACAAAAACTGATCGTACGATGTACGATGAACGAACACGATTTACAAATTTCCATAATCCTCACTAGAAAATATCCGGAGAGGATCTGTTGGCCTTTACAGGATTCTCTGGTATTAGTGTTGTAAAAGATTCTATAAACAAATAAAAATGGAATTGCTTAGTGGATAACAAATGTTTCTTCTCACTTAATTGATCACAACTACTATCTTCTTTTTTTTTTTTTTTTTTTTTCTTTTTTTTGTCAATCAAGTACTATCTTAATTAGTGTGACTTTTATTTCTTATGTTAATATTGATTTTACTTAAACCTGTCAATTATCACCCTCATAATGCAATATTTATTGATTTGATTTACCACCATCTTGTTTAATTGAAACCCTAGCCGACTGCCCATAATACAATTGATTCTCTATGGAGAATATTCCACCAATTTCCTTAGTAAAACTTGATGTGCCTTTCTGGATTGTCAGTAAAATTAACTTTGCAAAATCTAGAAGCACATGACATTATTCCTGCAATTTTTGTTGATTAAGCTTTCCGTTGTTGTGATCAACTATTCCTTTGGGAGTTGTCACGTGTCACCTATGTAAAAAAATTAGGCACTTCCCACTCTAGGTCTTATTGTCGTATGGAAAATTTATTGCGTTAACAAGTTACGTGATAAATGTTGTAGATACAAAATGATTCAATCTCGTTTGTAGACTAATTATCAATACGCGTTTATGGTAATTTTTAGTACACACTAGCTGGTTTACATAATTTTTGGTTGTAGTCACTGTTATTGCTACTCTTTTGATTCCTCCTTTTGAGCACTATTGCTTTTGAGTCACAGGACCATTCCTGAAAGTGGCCAAGCTTATTCTCATTTGCATATAGGGCACCTTAATGTATCTTTAAACCAGACAACTACATAAAATAAAAATACATTGTATACTTAGACGACAATCAAACGGTTGATGCATGTAGAATTTAATGTAGACCTTAATGTATTTTTAGTTATTTCCGGTTGTGTATCCCATAAACACGTGGCGAGAAACATAGAAGAAGAAAACATACAACCAAGACATAGTCCCTTGGGCTTTACAATTAGGGCACGAATAAATGTCACTGAAAGGTAATAAACGTAAGTGTTGCTGGATAGCATGTTGAGTCTGCAAGTAGATGGACAAACAAGGTGTGGGTGGAGAAATAAAAGAGGTGCTTCAGCTTGTTCTGACAGAGATATCACCGTCTCGTGTTAAATTTTTCATGGTAGGCTGTTGGGGGCAGGATTAAGATATTCAATATCAACAAAGCAAATTGCAGACACCCCCATCACCCCCACGGTCCGATTCGACAAACAGTCAAACACAAACAGGTCACTGCACAAAGTTTCCCCACTACCCCTCACAAATTATTAAACTAATCTTACTTGCATGTAATCAAAATTAATTAAGACTGCCAAAGACACTTAAGAACATATATAAATATTCCTGCAATCATATATTACTTTTCAGATTTCCTGTTTTTGTTCTCTTGTAACCAAATAAATTAACAGAACCCCAAACCCTAAACACAAACTGTATCTCACAGAACCGAACACGGCTTAAGAGTGCGAAAATCGCTACCCTTTTTTCTCAGTTTCTCCGCTCGGGAGTCTCTGGCTGCTAAGAAGTCTAATATTTAACAGCTGGAGAGGTTTTTCCTTTTCCTCATGCCATTCCTCCTCTCCCATCATTTTCCACATTTTTTTTCTTTAAAAAAACTTGATAAAACACACCAAAATCCTACTTATGTAACAAAGTGACACATTTAGGTCTCTACAACTCCACCTCAGAGGGTCTGTTTAGCTTCCTTCTTTTAGAATCTGAGCTATCGTGGAAGGAATTTGCACATGACCCAACCGTGGTTTCATCACTTTTATAGCTGAAGCATCCGGCATCCAATACCCCTATTGGACTCTGGGCCACGCTCTGGGCTGACCCGCTAGCTTCCCTCATGGGGGTCCCACTCATCAATGCCATATCATGAATCATATTTACACACTTTGACACTCTCTCCTGCAAAACCAAGCCAAAATATAAACAGTCAATACAGTTGTAACATGTCTAGTTTAATCATATTACATTTGTATTGTTTGTAGAATTTAATCTCAAATTGTTATTGACACTTTAAAAAAATCGTTTGCACTTTTTTTTATCCCTTATATGTTCGGGATGCAAGATAACTTTTTTAAAGTACTAATTCCGTATATTGCTATTGTAATTTGCAATCAACTCAAAATGATAAAGAGCAAAAGCAAAAATCATCATCATCATTTATCTCTCTCTCTCTCTATTTTTTATGGGACTTGGACCACCAAACAAACCAAATTATGATATACCTTTACTAAGTGTACATGTTGAATGAGCATAGAGATTGCTTTCTCATTGTCTAATGTTTTGGCCTCTCCCGCCACAGAAATTGCTACTGCTGCTGCCACCTCTGAAGGCCTGTATTCCAACAAGTCAATTCCTGCATTCAATTCCCACCGAACATTAAGCTGCTTTTTCACCATGATTGGTACAATTTCAGACACATGTTATGACTTGTAGCACAAGAACAGTACCCTTGGCAGTGGTCACAATCAGGTGGGATGATCTCAAGATTGAAGCTTTGAGATTGGTTTGATCATCATTGATCATGAGAAGGAAAGAATCTATGAATGTGAAAGGGGTAACTGCTTGCATTCTCCATCTCAATGTGCTCAACACCAAAAGCTCCATCCTTTGAATTGTTCTTGCCTCAAACACAAATTTGGACTCTGCCACCTGTTTCAAAAAAACTCACATTCTCAAACACATAATTCAAGACCCGGTTCAAATTCCGTCACAGAAAACTCAAGAATGATCAAAGTAAAAAGACTTGAGCATACAGAGGATGTGAGAGGTTGGATCCAAACCTGTAAATCAAGAGAGAATGGGACATCAATCTCCTCCATTTTTGCAGCAAGGGACAAGCATGCCACAGCCAACAATTGCATAGTCCAAGCCTTGCCATTCTGCAGATGGTTTATGCAGAAATAACAGATGCAAAATCAGCAATGGAAGGACTTGGATGCAATTAAACACACAATCTGTAAGTCCTGTTTTCGATTTATTGATGAAAGACTTACAGGAAATTCATAGGCAGAAAGGAACCGATCCAAGTAGTTAATGGATAGGTATTGACACAGAGGTCCAAAACTGAAATGTGCATTTGCCTGATTAGCCAAAAAACACAATGGTAGCAAGATTTATTAAGAAGTTAATTAATCAGAGAAAATATAATCAGACTCTTCCCCTTTTTCTGGGTTGGTCTTTGACTCTTTGGCATGTTCAGCTTACAACAGGGGAAAGTGTAAAAACATAAATCCAATTTTTCTGTTTCCCATAAAGCAAACCAGAATAGATTCTCCACCATACCAAACCAAAAGCAAACCCAAACCCATTTTTCATAAAACTCCCCAAACATAAAAAATAAAAATCAATTTAAGGTAAAAAAAAAAAAAAAAAAAAACATAAAATTTGTCTCTGAATCCGTTAACCAAACGAAAAGAAAAGGTCTTTCTGATTGGAGAAATGCAACAACCATCAAATTAAAAAGAACCCCAAAAACAAAGAAAATTTGAAAAAACAAAGAAAGAAAGAGAGTAAATAAATGACCTTTCCAATCCAATCAACAGCCTGTTGTCTAGCAGCAAGGTCCAAGTCCCCACTTTGCAACCTCACCAAGTAATCAGATGCAGGCAAGTGCTGAAATTCCTTTTCTACCATTGAACTCAAATACTCATCACTCTGACTCTGCAATGGCAGACCTTCCTCTCCATCATCCCAAAACCCTCCCTTTGGACTGTTGTTTCGATGATTTCTATGAACCTCCTCAGACCCAAAATCGTCATTATCAAAAATGTTTTCCTCTGCGCAGAGCAGGCTTGAAAACGCGCAGTCAAAACTGGGTGCCATTGCAAAAACAACAACTCTCTCTCCTCACTTTCTCTCACTAGGAATTCCAAAGTTTCATCAACTATGAAACAAAAATGAATAAAGACTCAAACTTTGTTTTTGGTTTTATATATTTAGTATGTGTACATATTTATTTTCTGAGTTTTTTTTTCAGATTTCTGGGGACGATGACGATTGAGCTTTTAGAAATCAAAGAATAGAAAACGAAGAAGAAGAACAAATATGATGAAGGAAAGAAAATAAAACCCAATAAAATGAATAGTGTATTTGGAGTGAAGTCTCTCTCTCTCTCTCTCTCTCTCTCTCTCTCTCCCCCTCTCTCTCAAGGTTGGCTGAAAAGACTGCAGCTTGAGAGCAGCTTATGAAGGAATGAGTGGGTCTTTCTAGGGCAGATAGAGAGAGATGAGAGGGAGAGAGAAAGGGCACCAATAGGGAATCAGAAGAAAACGAGATTGAGAAAATATACACAGCTGGAGACCAGAAGGGTAATTGCCAGATTTTGTGTGTGCGAGAGAGAGAGAGAGAGAGAGAGAGGGAGAGAGAAAATTGTGTTGAGGGTGTGCATGGCAAGAACATTTACTAGAATTTTAATTTTGGATATTTTCCATCTCAATGATAAATCGATTAATAAATTCGCTTAACCACCATATGCCATGGCTACCTACTCTCTTTTATCTCCTTGTTCTCCCGGCCCCCCTTTTTTCTCACAAAAAATAAAATTAATATTCATGTAATTCAATTTTTTTGTTCTCCTAAATGTGAATTAGTTTGTTTAATGTCAATTTTTATGACATTGTACCAATATTGTTTTTCTTATTTTAGGTTTGTTAATATTGAAAAAAAAATCTCAACCATATGTGCTTTTTTTCTAAATTTCTTTATATAATTTTTACTTGCATTGTATCAATTATCATTAGTTATGTTGTTTCTAACATTTGTTCGGTAGGTAACATTCTAATATGAGACAACGTTGTAGTACGAGATACTCGTGTACCAAATATTCAGATAAAAAGCAATTTAATTAATAATTAAAATTAACAATCTTGCAGCATACCATTTATTGTGTTAAACTGTTGACAACGCGCATGAGTTATGTCAGTTTAGTTATTTTTTTTATTTATAAAAATTGTTTTTGTTTTTCTTGTGAAGAAAAAAGAATAATTACTTTTAGGAAATTCACCAAAAAGACACAAATAAAAAGACAATTTTGGGCTAGTAATAAGGCTCAACCAACAAGGGTAGAAATGTAAATGCGGATGATGAAGACGGAGCAATGGGGTATGAGGATGTCTTTTCGCTCCCATTGTGACGCGTGTACTCTGGTACTAGCAGGGACCTGTGTATGAAAAAGCACTTTTGAAATAGAACCGTATGACTGATACGTACTCTTATGAAAAGCAAGTATATCCCTGATGATATACGTTTCCAACCATAATTTTTTAATATCTTATCATTTTTACCTTTGAGTTTTTCACTAAACTAGAATCATAACAACCTTGTGAGTTGTAAAATCAACGTAACAACATCACAACATCACGGGGAAAAGATTGCACTCTGATGATTTTACAATTGTCAGCAAAGAAGCACTGCTACGAATCATCTTCAATAAATGTCTAGCTTCCTTCTCATGGTGCTTTAATATGCACACAAACCAAAAGAAAAACAAAAACCAACCTTAACCTGAACAATAGTCGTCACTTAAAGATCTAAGTTTGATAGCCGTCACAAAGGCTCTTCTCAACAGAGTAAGAGAGCAACCACAATCACGAACACTCTTATCGCCCCAAACAAAAAGAGCTATCGTAACCAGAAAAAAAAACACCAAAGAAAATAGAGTTTTTAACTCATATAATAATATGCTAACGAATCTTTGTTAGGAAAATATTGACATTTGCTCAGCACTCAAATATGTCCTTCGACAACGATGTGTTGTTAAGTAATGCATATGATTGTGGTTGATAAGATAAATTCTTTTACTCTTTTAGAGAAGCCATCCATTTTAAACAAACAATAGAGTGAAAATCTAATAAATTCCTGAACAAAAATATATTAAAAAAATAAATTTGATAAGACAGAAAATAATTGAAATTATGGCATGTTTAGTTTTGCCTAATCAAACAAAAGTTAACAATAAAATCTAAATTTAGTATAAATGAAAATGGCTTCTTATAACAATTTTTTAATAATAAAAAAACGGTTATGAAGAAATAGTTGTTGGAGCCACCAAACTTTAACTTATTTACGATACAATCATTGAGCTCAAAATTCAACTTATTTACAATCCTGCAACGGCTTCTTTGTTCTTATGATTCAAGAAAATTCATTACGTGTTTTTGAGACCAAAATATTTGTATAGTCTTTTTCATTAGTTTTCTATAAAGATTAACCATGTTTTAAATTTCATTGATACCAAACCTAAAAGAACTACACAGAGACAGAGATTAATATTTTTCATTTGGTTAAAAATCTTAAACTAATTGGTTGCCCATGCTTATCCGATTGGGGAATACATTCAAGCAGCGAATGTTATCATGGAAATGACCAAATTAAGAACAACATAACATGCTTTTGGCCATAAAAATAAAAGAGAAGAAGGAAAACACTCGAGTCTGATATAATTCGTGCCCTACATAACAAGAAATGGTGTTGCGTTTACCGATTTGCCCGTTGCATCCATACATATCCACCAATTTGATAAGTATTATGATTAAATCTTCCAAAGCAAAGAATTTTTCTTTTGCGGTTTGATCGTAATTCGGTCATATGTGTGTGATTAGGTTACATGTTACATCAGTTTTGTTTTCTTTGACCACATAGTTCAAAGAAATGGTGGTACCACTAATTGTTCACTTTTAATTTAACGGCAAATGACTATTTGATTTTTGTTGTTGCATATTTCTCTCAACAATTGAATTAAAATCGAACGGTGAATGATCATTTCTTTAGACCATAGAACCTAAGAAAATGAGACTTCATGTTATATATAGAAGTACATAACAAAGTGTATGTTTTAAGGTATATTATTAACAAATAAAACACAAATTATAATATATACATATATATATTAGTAACATCACATAACAGAGTTTCGGATCATTTCTAACCACCAAGGGAATGTAGATATACTCACTAGTAGTAGCCATTTTATTCAGCCTAAAAACGTAATGTAAACCGGCAAAGAATACATACATATATATTCCCAGTTATTACGCTTTTACCTGCATGCAAATCATGCCCATCGTTACCGTACGCACCAAAAGCTATGTTGGAAAAAAATAAACAAAAGGGTTGTCTTTATAGTGACCAAAAAATCCCGAAAAGAGATGTGCTTTTGCTTTTTTTTTTCCCACTTTTAGGAGCGTTATTTACTTTTTGGAATGTGTCAAATTCTGGATTATCTATAAGTACAATTTTTCCATAACATTCAGCAATAATGACTGCTAATCCTGTTAGATTAAGACACTTAATTAGGAAACTTACCAGGTAGTCCAATGAGTGCATATATATAATGACAAATTTAGAGAAGGAAAAAAAAGAATTTAGATTCAACTGAGTCAATGAGCCTAGCTACATGAAGTTACCAAATATGCTATTAATCCCTCAGTCAATATAACATTATATCTTTCTCCTTGATTAAAACTTGGGGGACATAAATCATGAAAATTTAAAACTTTAGGGTTAAAAAGTTGGTCCATTTTCTATGGTCCTTCACTCAGATGCTTCTCGACTAGGTCTTGATATTGAATTTGTGCAGAATGTATGGTTTTGGACTTTGGTTACTGCAGCATGGTTGAAACTCGAAATTCAAGCTTTCAGTTTCTTCAGGTACAATTCAAAGTATTATTTAGGGTAGTTTCTCTCTCTTCCTATAATTTTTTATATTTATAACATGCATATTATATGGATTTTGAATGCAACACATATTGTTGTGTGATGTACTAATAACATCACTAAATTTATAAAATCACCTAACAGGAACAATGTTTAGCGACTTAAAGATGAGTATGAACTCTTACTCAAAACTCATTGTGTTCAAATCACAGAGTTTTGTACTTATGATCAGAACCGTTCATGTTATGAATGACTGTAAAGATCATTTCTGCTTAAAATGAATTAAAACTAAGGTCGTTTAGTTAATCTATTCTGGCAAATATATAGATGTTCAAAATGCTTTAACCAACTCCGTTCATTTGTGTTTATACAGTTTGACGACTAAACAACTTTAGTTTTAATATTTTTGTAAAGGCGATATTTATAGAGTGATTTATAATATGAACGGTTCTAATTATAAACACGATGTTCTATAAATCGTTGACGAACAATTTTGATTAAGAACTCCTACTTTCTTTTTGAGTAGCCAAGTATTATTCACCTGACGATATAACCATTACACTTGATAAAATTCTTCAAATTGATGGGACTTAGTGGTACAAATTATGCTTAAGAAAATTATATTTCAGTCAAACTATATATTATGTAGTTTGTCACTGCATGGCATAAATTTTTGCACTTGGTTGAATTTTCCTCAACCATTTGATTCCAAGGGACAAGGCCAAGACACTTAATGATGACAAATGTTATGTAATATATGCAGGCAAGTCCATAAACTATCATTTCATGACTTAAAAAAAATTAGTACTTAAATGGGTTCCCATTTGTTTGATTATTTTGACCATGATGAAGACTATCACATTCAAAACACATTGGTAAAAATTCTAATTAGGGTTCTTGACCACTTATTAGGGTAACTAAGTGTTTTAACCTTGGATACTTGTTCCTTGGATTCAATATTAAGACATGCTTACATATAATAGATCCAAAAGAGACTTTAATCTCTAGGGACACAAATTTCAAACCCTTTTTTCTCCTCCTGCGTCTAGCTTCTTTGAAATGCTCCTTTTTCTACTATTTGGAGTTTACCTTTTCTTCTTTCACAGTTTCACACACAGTTTCGTCTTTTCCTTTTTTTATTGAACCCTAATTTTAAACACTTGTTCCATGTCAGATCTTTTGCTAATATCAAAGACAATATCCATCTTTATTTCAATAAGAGATGGGGACTCAGGACCAAGTGAGGGAGTAGTCAGCAGGCCCCCTCTTCCTCCTCCTAAGACCTTTTCTTTTCGTATATATGTATGAATATGAGAGAGAGAGAGAGAGAGAGAGAGGAGAGAGGGTCTTCTTCTTGGTTGAGATCCGAGCTATACAGAGTGTCACTCAGACCACTACGTTTTTTAAACTCGTGCATTCGGTTTATATATACACATGTATAGTTATTCTTTTTCACTGCTAGAAGTTCAGAGACGGAGACCAATGACTCACTGAACCTATAGATATATTTATTCACCTTTATGACTCTTTAACTCTTTAAGCATGCATGCATGCATGGCAAATTCATGGGAAGGCATGGAGATAGAATCGTTGTTCATAAATAATAGTATTCATGTTCCGTCTTTAATTTGAATCATTGTTTATAAACAATTGTAATTGACTAATTGAGTAGTTCTAAGTATAAGTGAAAATCTACCTTATAACTGATTGTATATCATTATGTACTTTATACGACGAGAAAAATAATCGAGAGATAAATAAAAATCTCCTATAATATTCTGATTACTAATTAATTATCTTAATTTTGTGACAATTAACCTTGTAAACTAGTCGTGTATCTCTCTATGTCTTGAGTAAATATGGAAATTGACACTGATAGGTATACAACCGAAAATAATAGTAATCTTCCATCAAACTCGGCATAAAATTGCATTTAGTCGAGCTAGGTGCTAAACGTTGAACTTAACCTAAGCCCTTGAGATTCACCACTTCATTGATTAATTTAACTTGCAAGTTACATCCTTTGACTGACAAAACCAACTGGAAAGAGTTTTCTAACAAAACCTAAGTGAGAAAGTAAGCTGAAATTTATTAACTAAATGTAAGAACACAAAAAATGAGAAGAAAAAAAAAGCTGAAAAACCAGAAGGCTAACATTGAGTTGATAACCTTTTGATTTTGGTCATACGAATCCAAGCCATGTGCAGAAGCAGCAGCAACGCCGTGGTCCGCCATCCATCGAATCCAGAACATCCGCCGTGTCTTCCGTGGCCAGAGCCATCGATTAAAAAACAAGAATTCTACGTGGCAAAGGATCGGGGTCCACGCGTCCTCCCTTTTCGTGCCTCTCGTGCAATTCTATCTTATCTTTTGAATTTTTCATTTGGCCCCCATTAGCAATAACATTCTAAATAAATCATTTTCTGAACTAGAATGAGCTGGCAGGCACGCCCCACTCTCTCTTTAAACTCATATGGGCTATATGGACTTTGGCAGATATTTAAAACGATCATATTTTTTTTCACCAGGTTAGCTGATCACACAGTGAGATGGTTGATACCCACACAAACATCACGTTGAATACGCATTTGAGAGATATTCATGGTTTACTTAAGTAAGTCTATAAACTCGGATTTCGCTTAGAACTCAAATTTTTGGATCCCCTTCCATAAAGTGAGGGCTAAGAATATTTCTCATTTTGATTGAATTAGTATTTCTAGACGTCGTACGAGTTCAAAATAATTAACTAATAAATCAACCGTTATGTTATGTGGTCAACCAATGTCGTCACAAAATTACGGTTGCTTCAACATTTTCATAAGGTGCATTGCTTCGCTTTATATGTCTTGGGGACTCTTGTTTTCTAGGTTGGGGCCATATGTTTGGGAGAAGGGAAAATGGTTGAATTGGGAATCCCAGTACATGATTTGTGTTAGGTAAATCATATGCACTCTCACTGTCTAAATGTGGAGATGCCAAAAATCATTTAACAAAATGTCATAGCATGCAACAAAACCTCACACTTCTTGATGAAGTAGTACCTCTTCTTACTGCTCCTTGCTAGGACCGGTTAACCACTTTTTGTAGTATTCACACTTGTTTATTTAGTCATGTCTTTGTTTGGCTTGTCATCACATCTTTTCATTTTTAATCCTTTATACATATTATATAAATTTTTATAGGACTTTACTAGTTGTTTATTGGTTGTAATTGGGGTATTTTTTGTTGAAAAATATTAATATTTAGGATTGTTTTATTGTTTGGATGTTAGGCTCAACCCCGTTAGAATTAAATTTTCGTTTAAAGGTTAGGGTTTAGTTTATTATAAAAGTTCAATTTGAAGCCTAATTAGATTATAAATAACTGCTATTACATTGCTTAAGAACAAGCACTATGGAAATGATTTTGGTAAGTGTTAGAGAAAATCAATATTTTTGTGAGTTGTGTAAAACAAGCAGTATGTATCCCACAAAGAGAAAAGAAAACAATACCGAATTATGGTCAATATCTTCAACCTTTGATTCAAGATAGGCATGGATAAAAGAAACCTGCAAAATTTGATTCCACGGGATCCCATTTCCAAGGGTATATACGTAGACATTGAAATTTCGGTGAAATAAATGTCCACTAACGCATTAAAGTTTCGACGAACTAGAGCATATCTGGCATGCGCCACGTGTCTCACAAATTGCACACATGGCGCGTGACTCAACAAAATCGAACGAATCATCACGAGGACATGTGTCAGAAAGGGATTATTTGATGTTAATATAAATTAAACAAATTAATTAATTTAAATGAATTGATTTATTTATTTTATATTCATTTAAATCAAATATTAATTGATGGAGTAAAGTCACAAATCACGAACCGACACACAAATCAAGTCATGGTTGTTTTGTAGGCAAAGCTTTGAAAGTCTATAAATAGGAAAGAAAAGGGTTTCAAAAATCATTTCACGTCCAGATGCTGAAGCTTTGAAATTTTAAAGCTCTCAAGCATCCACATTCCCAAACACACACTATCAAACACTCTGAAGAATTCAGAAAGCCCTCTACGTTCTTCACCAAAACCCTTGAAGAATCATCAACCACCACCACACGTGCCAGTTCTTGATTCGCTACAAGCCAAATCCTTGAGGCAATCGTTCATCCAAGATCAAGTCATCTCGACTCTTAGATTAACAACCCCAACATCACACATCTACACATTTAGGAGATTGAATCATATGATCAAGTTGTAAAGAGATTGTAACCCTAAATTACATTAATACAAATATTGTTTGTACACGTGTTCTCTTATCATTTGTCGCAGGATTTTCGTGTTTACAATATACTTTGTTGCAACTTGCAGGAATTGGTAGTCAGTTTCTTTGCATTTGCATCAAAAGTAACCTCACCTCCCATTAGTTTTTTTTAATATCGTAGTTTCTCCCAATATCTCATATAATTGTTGAAAACGATTTACAATTGCTAATAGAATCAACAAACGATTTACAATTGCTAATAGAATCATTATGCTTTCAATGCCGATTATATGTTTTTTTGCAAGGGACTTGGAGATACATAATTTATTCTTATTTCCATTCAATAGATGTGTGCTTGTTAAATAATTTAATTAACCTTTCATCCTGAACATGTGCTAAATGGTCATCCCATTCTCACCTGCATATAAATGTAATGAAATTATCATGAAGTTGAGAGACGTGCATGGGCAATAAAACCAATGCAGGGGGCTGGTGGAGCCGTCCTCACCACTACTTTTGACCTTTCTTGCCTGTTTCTTACAGAACATGAAGGAGAGTTGTTGAGAAGAAAACATGGAAGTGTCAGGCATGACCCAAAATATGCTTAATTCATATAATTGACCACATTGGCTACACACAACTCATATATGGTAAAAATTGTAAAATAATAGGATCGAAAACTAATGTCGTGACTCGTGAGATTGTTGATCACAACGTAGTGTGAAAGATATGAGTCGGGAAGTGAGAATATGTTGAAATGAATCCATTCTTATACAGATAGTATTGAGGCGTGACAACAAACAACAAGTCACAAAATCTGGCAGATTCCATCCAAGCGCTGTGTCTGCCAGATCGGAATCATAATCACAAGTATTGTCGTTCTGACATTGATTTAAAAGAATGAACGAAACGAGAACCGTTAAGAGCTGCAAGTTGGTGTTGTATAGCATAAATGAATATACGTCTTACATCAAAGTCTATGACAAGATATTCCAAATTAGGCGATCTCTTGAGCAACCCTGGCCACCAAGAACAGCAAACATAAAGACGCAGCTTCAGTTGGCTCAAATCAGCAAACGCATGCAGCTGACGAGCCTTCATTAAAAACAAGAGTATTAATCAAAGAGAAACTGAAGCAGAAATTAAATATTTGCTTATGCAAAACATGATAATTTTTATGCTTGGCCCAAAAGAAATCTGTTTCCTCATGGCCCAATATGTTAAGCTAATTTCAATTACCAAGCACGCTTGGCCCAAATAGAAATCGTCTTCCTCTTGGCCCAATAGAAATCCCGTTATGTCCAACTGTCCAAATCCAAGGAGTTTTCATATAAGAATTGCTTTATAATAATTAACAAGATCAATTGACATGAATTGAAGTTTAGGACAACTTACCAAAAATAAGAACGAAACTTATAGGGGTGTGCTATATACACACTTCTATTTACTTATCATATACCGCTTATTAATTTATTTTTTTTATCTACATTAATTCATTCGATTAAACGATAAAAAATTTAAAAAAATATGTGAAAACTAAAAAGAAGTACGTGGATATCACACCTCAACTTATATTTAGAATTGCATAGCTGTTGGGAAGGGATCACTCTGACCCCAAAAAAAAAAAAAAAAAAAAAAAAAAGCTGTTGGGATCATGTTATCCCGGGTTAGAGCATCAAGAAACGAATCCCAAACAGGCTGAATGATGACGCGCAACAAAACTATAGGGGGGGCGTTTGTTGCGTCGGACTATCTCGGACTGGATTAGCTTCAAGAACTAAGCTGGACTGGCTTAGACTAGACTAAACCGGACTAACTTAGTGAAGCGTTTGGTGCAGTATTAGACTAAGAAGCTGGATAATAACAAATTCTAATATTATATTATTTAATATATAAATTATTAATATTTTATTATGATCTTATCTTTTTCTCCATCTTTTCCTACCATTTCCGTCCCACTCTTTTCCTCTTCTCTCATCGTCCCACCCTCTCCCTCTTTTTTTCCTCTTAGACCTCTGAATTCATGTCTCTTTCTCATTCCTGGTCAAACTCCTTATTGATTCCAGTCTCTATTTCTCTATCCTCCCCCTCTCTCTAGCTATGCGTTGTTCGAACGGAACCTCACGGCTTCAATTGGATGAAGTTAGCACCGCCAAAAAATTCATCACCATCCCTGGACCGAAATCTTAGCTTTGAATGCTCGAATCTGTCATGGATTTGAAGAAGCCCATACAGGCTGAGACTTCCAAGCCATTTTCCGGCCACATTCAACCACATTTTAGCCTCGATTCAGATAAAATCGTAATCTTGTCACTCCTAGCTTCAATTTGGTATATTTTATATGAAAGTTGGTTGTGAAATGGATCTGAAAGAGAGTCGGAAAGTTAATGATTGATCTAGGTGACCGGAGATGACGAGGAATCTATCGGGAGTGGTCGTTGAGCATGACGAGGACGAGAAAGAGATGATAGTCTTAGCTAGTCTCATGGTTATTGGGGGGTCTCGCTAAAACCTCTTAGTGAAGGGTTTTGTCCATGCTAGTCCTCTTTAGTCTCATTAATGTTAGTCCCAGCATGGAACAAACACAGTATTGGACTAATAGCTAGTCCAGTCCATTCCAGTCCAACTTAGTGAGGGCAAACAAACGCCCGTAGATACCCACCAGCTGCTTCTCACAAATGGCTTCTACACTCTTCTGCAGACCCAAAGCCCTCCGAACCATCTCCTCCTCCGCCACGTTACGACGCCGTCTTCCCCTGGTGGGAGCATTCTGCGTAGTCACCTTGGGCATCTCCAACCTCCTTCCCACTCTCTCCTTCTCCGCCTTCAGAACCGGCGTTGCTCTCTCTCTCCCTTTTGCCCCTCTCTTGAGGTAAACACCACCACCTTCTTCACCTTCGTTATCCGATTCCAAAAGGGGTTTTATGTAATTTCATTGCTTACTGTGCTGTGGGTTTGTAGATCAAGGTTTGGCAGCCAATCAGCAGCTGTTCATTCTGTGAGGATGGAAGGGAGTAGCAGTGCCACTGTTCCAAGTATTGTTGTTTATGTGACTGTGCCCAGCAGAGAAGTAGGTTGGTATTTTATTGATAGAATGATTGATGGGTTTTCTTTGTTTAGCATTTTTTGATTTGGGTTTGTTTTCTTTTTCGAAAAGTTATACGATTTTTCATCATTAGGTGCTTGATAATTGAGGAACAAGATGAATGTATGGTTGAATTTTTGTGTGAAATGATGATGAGTTAAGTGTAATGTGCATGGTAACTTCGTCTATGAGCATTCTTTGGCGATTAGGCGATTTTCATGGCATTTCTAGTGAATGGATATCTGCAAGTTTGGGGACAATGTGGCAGCATCTTCCACGGGAAGGCGCATAAAATTGGATACACCAATGTGATTCAGTATTTAAAAACCATCCTGCTAACTTTGCAATGTGCGAATTTTAGGTCATTAGAATTCAACTAGAACATGTTATAATGCTTACAAGTAATAAGTACTTAAATTTGTGCTAATTGGATGTTCTTGCGTTTGAAATTTGTTTTTGCTTTCCGGTAGAGTTCGGTAATTGGATATATGAAGAAAGCATGTGTGATATATTTTGTCGAACTCGAATAATAAACAATGCACATGGGTCACACCTCAAGTCTTCCCATTTTTTCTTTGAACACAGTAGGTTCTGTTGGCCCTTTACTCAATCTTATGTGTTGCACACTTTTCTCGTAGCTTCGAAATTTAACAAATACCAAGCTTTTGTTTAAGGGTTGGAAGACTGTAGCTGAAACTACCTTATGTATTTGATCTTTTATGACATACCATCTTTCTGCAGGGAAGAAGTTGGCTGAAAGCTTAGTCAGAGAACAACTTGCAGCCTGTGTTAACCTAGTGCCAGGTATATTACTTCATATTAATACTTACATTATGCTTGGATATTGTTTTGTCTACTGCTTTTGTTGTTGGCCAATTGAAGTCATCCATATATATTCCAAAGAGCATGGGCTGTCAAGTTTACATTTGCTTGTTCTGACTGAACTCTTTTCTGGGAAAGCAAAATAATAATGGAAAGACTGAACACAAATTTTACAAGTTGATACTTGAGTTTTTTTATAAGCCTGAATGATCGTAATTTTCGGGTTAACGCCAACCATCTGACTTGGAGTTACCATCAGCTAAAACATGATTGTGGAACTTAGTTCGTAGTGAGAGCTTATACCTTTATCAGCCCCTGCCCCCACCCACTTTTTTCTTCTCTTATATGTTTTTCTGTTACTGCTGATCAAGATTACAATGTGTGGACTTTTTAAGTATTTATTGCCTTGGTTAATCGCTTAGTATAGGAAGAACGTTGATGTTTGTTGGGATTTCCCAAGCTCTGTACTTCTTAACATGCATGCTATCACTTGAACTGTTAATATGAGTCTTTTTAAATAAATTTCTCATGCCGTCCCTTCTATTGATATTGCATTTTAATCTAGAATTGACAACCGAACTTATGAATTTCCTCATTAACATTCTGGCATACTACTTGCATCAAGGTTGTATTTCTTGTCTGATTCATGTTGAATATTGTGAATGCAGGCATTGAGTCCGTCTATCAGTGGAAAGGAGAGGTACCGATCACATTTCCCAAGATAGCCTGGATTATCGCATGATCATAGAGAAGGGTGCAGAGATACCCCTAATAACCCTTCCACTTTGGATAGTTCAAATGATATTTTGTTTCATTGAAAATTGTATATTTTCATAAGCAAGCACGAGATATGCAAAATATATGTGTTTTTATTTCACCCTTTCTTATTGGTGGATAGGTCCAGACAGATTCTGAAGAACTTCTTATAATCAAGACAAGGCAATCCCTTTTTGAAGCTCTGACAGCGCATGTCAAGGCAAACCATCCATACGAGTAAGCCCAAAGATTTTACTGAATAATTTTCATATAACTTCGTTGCAAGCTGAAAGTTCCAAATAAATAGAAGATTGTGGTAGCCACAAAAATACTCTACGTAACTGATTGACAAGATCATATGCCGAACCCCTCTCCAAGGATTATTGCCGCAAATTCCACCTATTCAGAATGTTTCTACATTCCATAATCCCTTCTACTAGGACTGACTTCTCTTTTCTTGTTTTCTCTTTTATCAGTGTTCCGGAAGTTATCGCCTTACCCATCAACGCAGGCAGTCTCCCGTACTTAGAATGGATCAAAACCAGCACAAGGGACTGACTCAAAGCACGTTCGATTGTTTGAAGTAGGCAAGCAGATGTTTCTATTGTGTTTGATTATGTGCAGGTATGTGTGCAAGTATCCCAAATAAAACAAGCTGTATATCAGCTTCCTAGTGTTACGGTTGTAATCGAGAATTACTATCGCTGCCGGGTTGCTGTTGGTCAGTTTCTAAGATAACATGTGAACTTTATAGTTAAATAACTTAAGTTTACTTCTACATGGCATTGTGTGATTCTTCTTGGTTTTTATTGGTGTCGATTTCTACCAGCATGCAATTCTCAAGGTGTTCTGATGTAAGTAAAATATTCCACTATCATGTTTAGCCTTGGAAACAAGAGTCGAGCGGCCTGATCGAAGTCAAAAGGTTTTAGAGATCGACTTTTGAGATGGGGGTACGATGCATGTTTTTTGACATGGAATTGGTGAATGATAAAAGGGAGTGAAAATGAAAACGAAAACTGAAATTGCTTTTAGAGAAATTTTTTGAAACTGTATTTTTTTTGTCCGAAAACAGTTTTCATCTTTGTGAAAACCAAAAATTGAAATCAGTTACCAACTTACCAAACAAATTCTTTGTGAAAACTTAAAACGAAATGGTTATCAAATCATCTCCTTAAGAGTCTCTCTTCGTTCAAGTTTGGTAACTATTTTTTATTTTTTATTTTTTTAAAGAATACTTAGAGCATCCTCTTTAGTCCAAAAAATTGGCACGCATTAGTTTTGTGAAAAAAAAAGGGCTTATTATATTAACACTCCATAAATTGTTGATTAAACCCCATACACTTAATACACCCCACATTTGCTTTTTTAGTTAAAAATTATCTTAATACACCACATATACTTCTCTATAATAACCTCACACCCCACATTCTTAATATACACCTTATATTTTCTACATACACCCCATATTTCTCAAATCTTATAACACTCATTTTTAATTTTCAAGGACTAAATCTAAACATTTGAACGTTTAGCTTGCCGAATGATATCAAATTGAATGATTTCAAAAATATTTACATTCATTTGAACATTTTTCAATAATAATAACAATGATTTCAAAGCTACCATGTTGTTTCCATTTTCTTGTGCATATTTTGGTCGAACCAAGTCACTTGCAAGAAAGCATCTTAGTATAGTTCAAGAAATCACCTTATGAATGCCATTGACTCACTTTGCAATCAGTTCGGAGGCCATGGCTTTTGAATTATGAGATTCATAAGTGCTAAGTCTTGAATTATGAGATTGAGTAGAACTTCGGGGGCCATAGCTATTGCCCTCACTTTGCAATCAATTCATGATCTCCCAGAAGGACATGGCCATACTGTAGTCACTGCAACCACTGCCTATTTGAAAATCACCATTAAAAATGATTTGTAGTGCGAGGGGTTTTGATAGTTGAAGAAGATAAATAATACATTAAAAGTGATTTGGGGTGTATTTATAATTTTTTTTTTTTAAAACCTAATAAGGTCAAAATTGTCATTGCATGGTGAGATAAATAAGTTCTTTAATATTAAATTTTAATGTGAGGTGCATTCAACATTTTGTGGGATGCTAATATAAAAAGCCCAAAAAAATTAACAAATTTTGTCCTCCCTAAATTGCAACAATTAGTAAACTATAGCAAAGTTAAATTGCAACAATCAAAACTACGTGAATTATAGCGAAGTTTCGGCCCATGTTTCTTAATCCATGTAACGCGGTATCAAAGTATCCGATTAATCCAATGAAAATAAATTTTTTTATAACATGTCATCCTTGATTATCTCATCCATAATCCAAATTCAGATCTAACAAAGCATCTGATGAATGGTTTCTGTAAAGAGAGGAGAGAGGAGGAGGCCAAGGAAATTTTCCATGAAAACGACGAGCTTCAGCATAAAGTCCGATACAGTTGGTTACACTGCTTTGGTTAATTGCTGCTGTAGGACTGGGAAAGTGAATGAGTCTGTAGGGTTGCTCAAAGAGATGAAAGAGAGAGGGTGCAAAGCTGATACCGCGACTTTCAACGCGATAATTGGAGGGTTGTGCAGAGATGGTAGAACTTGCCTATAAAAACTGGCTTGTGACAAAAAGATGCAAACCGCCCAAGACATTTTATTTTCGTTGTGGGACTGTGGATTGTAACATTCCATCACACTACAATTATTCAACTGACTTGATAATGTGCACGCACATAATATTAATCCACTTCCAACCTATAGGTTTTCCCCTTTCACGAAGATTAGAAGAGATTCTCTCTTGTAACCAATGCATAGTCTCAATGGCGTCACTCGTCCATTAAATTTTTGCCACATGTTTAAAAATTACACAGACTATCCAATAGATGTTTGTCATGTGACGTTAGTAGTTACATGAGAGTATCTTTTGAAGACAAGGCCTAATTACATGGTATAATCAAACTTTAATATCAACTATATAAGAAATTATTGAGAACTTGTCGCTAAGAATTAGCTTATAAGGAAAGAGCACCACTATCTTATAATTAAGAACTTGTCACTAAAAACCAGCTTATAAGGAATAATTAAAAACTTGTCACTAAAAAAATCGAAAAATTTGGAAATATAGCCTAGTTTTTCCAATTCTTATAAAACTAACCAAAATTGCTTAATTACCCTTAGACTAAAACTCTCTCTCTTCCTCCCAATATTGTGATTTTTTTTTAACTCTGTACCTCATCTCTATTGTTGAACCACCAGGGTTCAGGCACCACCACAATACTCTGTTAGCTTTACTCAAAAGCAATTAAACCAAGAGATCAGCACATCATTGAGCTCCACTTTTTGCTTACCACAAAACCTGCAATTAAGGGCCTTCACCGCACGAGGAGTTTCACGATTGCTACCCGAGCTGTAATAGTCATTGAGCGATGTGTGAATGTCTAGGAGAGGAATTGAAGACCTCGAGTGGTAAAATTCAATAATTGAAATGGAGATGAGAAGTTTAGAGAGGAGAAACACATAAGGAGAAGAGAAAGTTTTAGTCTAGGCAATTTAGTCTTTTGAACATCAATTTTGGTTAGTTTTCCCCTAAACCCCAGCTTACAAGGAAAGAGTGCCCAAGATGTCATAAACCACGCCAAGACAAGCTATTTTTTTCAACATGGGGCAATTGGATCCTAACATTCCCACACGTTTTAAAGGCCGCACAAGCTTGAGTCTGTAGGATTGCTCAAAGAGATGAAAGAGAGATGGTCGAACTTGCCTATAAAAACTGGCTTGTGACAAAAAAGATGCAAACTGCCCAAGACATTTTATTTTCGTTGTGGGGCTGTTGGATTGTAACATTCCATCACACTACAATTATTCAACTAACTTGATAATGTGCACGCACATAATATTAATCCACATCCAACCTGTAGGTTTGCCCCTTTCACGAAGATTAGAAGAGATTCTCTCCTGAAACCAATGTTTTCCTGTAACCAATGCATAGTCTCAGTGGCGTCACTCGTCCATTAAATTTTTGCCGCGTGTTTAAAAATTACACAGACTATCCAATAGATGTTTGTCATGTGACATTAGTAGTTACATGATAGTATCTTTTGAAGACTAGGCCTAATTACATGGTATAATCAAACTTTAATATCAACTATATAAGAAATTATCAAGAACTTGTTGCTAAAAACCAGCTTATAAGGAAAGAGAGCAGGAAAGAGAGCCACTATTAAGAACTTGTCACTAAAAACAAGCTTATAAGGAATAATTAAAAACTTGTCACTAAAAAAATTGGAAAATTTGGAAATATAGCCATTCTGAAGAGCACTTCTCGAAATATAGCCTAGTTTTTCCAATTCTTATAAAACTAACCAAAATTGCTTAATTGCCCTTAGACTAAAACTCTCTCTCTTCCTCCCAATATTGTGATTTTTTTAACTTTGTACCTCATCTCTATTGTTGAACCACCAGAGTTCAGGCACCACCACAGTACTCTGTTAACTTTACTCAAAAGCAATTAAACCAAGAGATCAGCACATCACTGAGCTCCACTTTTTCCTTACCTCAAAACCTGCAAGTAAGGGCCTCCACCGCACGACGAGTTTCATGATTGATACCTGAGCTGTAATTGTCATTGAGCGATGTGTGAGTGTTTGGGAGAGGAATTCAAGACCTCGAGTAGTTTAATTCAATAATTGAAATGGAGATGAGAAGTTTAGAGAGGAGAAACACACAAGGAGAAGAGAAAGTTTTAGTCTAGGCAATTTAGTCTTTTGAACATCAATTTTGGTTAGTTTTACCGTAAACCCCAACTTATAAGGAAAGAGTGCCCAAGATGTCATAAACCACGCCAAGGCATGCAATTTTTGCAACATGGGGCAATTGGATCCTAACATTCCCACACGTTTTAAAGGCCGCACAAGCATGAGTTGGAACGACCGTCCAAGCACGGCACGTACCAAAACTAGATCCCTCAGATTTCCAATGAAATGAAAATAACAGATTAAAAAGCAAGACCAGAAGTTCCATGTGCTCTCATATGTCACCCACGTACATTTTTCAGTACCCAAAACAAACAAAAAAAGGTTTGTCTCGGGTTCAACCACCGAACAATTCCATAATTGGTGGATAAGCATCGAGGGCAAGAAGAAGATTATACAAATACAACTCTACAAGAACGATGGTAGCATGTTGTTTCTCTATTTTATACACGAGCACATGATAGTAGCAACCTCAAAATACAACCAAAGCCACAGGTCCATGTTTTCCCCAAAGATGCCGCTTGCAGTGTCGGGCAAATATGTGCCATGCACGTTGTAAAGCTTTTCCCGGCTTTAACGAAAAGGGTTCCTGTGCAGGTTGTTTTGTCTTACCAAATTGAAGTCCTTATCCCGAGGCCATTGCACGTCAATATAAGACCTTTGTAGCGGTTTAGATACTCCTGTGGTCAACAAACTGTAAGTTAGAAGGAAGAAAACCACGGAAGGAAATGTAGATGCAGAAAAAGAAACATATCTGATGGAACAGGAAGAGGGAATTCTTACTGTTATATTATAATCGTAGACGTAAAGCATCCCTTTTTTGTCATATTCTATTCTCTTCGCTGGATCACTCAAAACTGTTTAATAAAATCAAAACTCTTGGTCAGATTCAAATCATTTGCTAGACATTTCATTAGGGTTATATTATGGGTTCTCCAAGAAGCAAGAACCCATTTGTGGAACTACCAAAAACGAAAAATAAATTGTACATAGAAGCCAAGTGACATCTGAGTTCTCTTGGGGAATATACCAAGGAGAAATAGATACATACATGTTCAAGGAAAATTAAAAGGCATGAAAGCCTCACTCGTCTAAAATAAGTTTAATGTAAATCAGTTGAGTTACAACATTCTTCTTCTGACTTTATATATTTTTCAGTGTAGCATATCCTATCATCAATCAGCATAGTCAATATGTTGCCTTTGGGAAGCATGCCTTCCGAAGGTTAACAGTTAACATACATATGGCCAACGGGAAACTCATATCTAGATAGTATTTCCCAGATACCTTTTCGTCAAGTTGGAAAACTTAATGGATGAACAATAACACAGAAGAACAAGCTGGCAAATCCGTTTTTGCAAAAATTTGCTCCCCTGCTGTATTTTTTTTTTGCATGCCTTTCCAGTAATTCCCCATATTGTCCATGTTTCGTTTGATGTGTTGTCATCCAGAGGTCATTTCTAATTATACAGTAATTTCAGTACCCAATACTAACTTCACACTCCTTCAGCTTTCTAAAAACTCCAGATTATACTCGTATAATTGGTAATAAAACAATCACGCATCAAGCGGACAACTATTGGACTATTATCACTGTAGGGCTCAAAAACTACTTTCATACAGCCTCTGTCATAATATGTTTGGTGAGCCATGGAAAATTGATGAAACACAGATGGATTCGATTAAATTACTGACAGATGTTGGTTTGAATCAACTACAGCATGAACTAGATAAGCCACAAGTCTACACCTCTAAATTAAATTGTCATACGAAATGCTTGCTGCAAGTGCCACGGCCAACCTTCCTCAAAATCTCATCTGGCCATAAAGTCAAAAGTCATCTGGACACACCAGAGACTAATCAAAGTAGCTACGAGGATGATGAGATAATGATTGAAACACCTGCTAAAAATGGTGGTGTGACTCAGGGAAGCTGGTGACACCTAATTTTTACAACAGAGTTCTCTAAGAATGGACCAGTAACAACTACCTAAATGGTCAACTGTTAGGTAGTTGCAGCAATCCACCAAACAAGAGATGTTTACACTCAACAACACTCTTCACTAACATACAGTTCCGTAAAAAAAACTTAACACCGCCCCAGACTTCCTAGCCCAAAATTTAAACCCCACATCACCGTATCTGATAACGAAGTCTCTGATTACTCCGAAATCAAAACTATTGTGTCAATGTGCACATATGGTCCTAAATTAGCACACAAATTACTCCACTCAAGTAGTATGTTCTAGCTGAAATTTTGCAGCGAGAATCTGAAAACTCTAAGCAACCGTCGCTAGCTCAAAAGTATGGCTAAATGCAAAAGGGCAAGAATGTAAAATTGACCTTGGTAAGCTTCGTTTATCTCTTGGAACCTGGAGGTGGCACTGTCCTGGTCCTTGTGCTTATCCGGATGCCATTTCTGCACACACAAATCACAAAGACGCAAACTTTAAAGCATTTCAATCAGAAAAAAAAAAGGAAACCAAGTAATAAAAAACAAAAAAATATAGTGTAAAATAATCGAAAATACAAACCAAGGCGAGGCGGATGTAGTTGGAGCGAATGGCGTCGTCATTGGCATCATAATCCACTTCCAATATCTTGTAGTAATCCTAAATACAGCAATAACCATGTAATTAAGTAAATTACCAGCTCAAAAATTCGAAAACAAATTATTAAGAAAACCCTAATTGTACGGGGGAAAGAAGAAGACCTTGGGTTTGGAGAGGTCGGAGAAGAAATCGAAATTGAGGTGGGAATCCTGGTCGGATTGTTGTTGTTGTTGTTGGTCGGCGTCGGAGAAAATGGTGTCGTCCCACTCGTCCCACATCATGCTGGTGTTGTCGGTGTCTCGGTGAGAGAGAGAGAGAGAGAGAGAGAGATTTGAGCTGAGTTTTTGGGAGAAGGGAGAAATGGGGGAGAATAATGGTGTGAATTTAATTTGTGTGATGAATCTGAGGTGGTCCAGCTATTGCTTTTCCTCCCTATCTGTTTATGGCGACAAGAGGCTGCGTGAATTGGTAAAAATGTTTATATTTTATCCGTTTATGTAACCTCCTTGCTTCTCTTCCCTTTCCGAGTTGCGGTCGCTCACCGTTTGATGTTAATTTAATCGTAAGTTCTAATTTAATAGTTAAGAGGAAAGTATAATTTTTTGAACTCTCTGGTCGAAGAGAACAAGTGTGTTATTTTTCCTTTTTTTTATTTTTTTATTTTTATAACAAAAACTAATTAAAAAATTGTGAATAATACGGCATTACCTTTGACCAAACACAAAAAGGGGAATGGAGCTACAAATACTGGGATCCTTACTTTGACTTTATTTGAACAAAAAAAAATTGTTGAACACTATTGTGGGTGTTCAAAATATCCAATTGAAAGATAATTTGATTGATTTTGTTGTTGGGTTGTGGATTGATAAGCAGACCTATATTTTCTGAACCAGAAAAAGCCAAGTGTGGATTTTTCGGTAACTGATGGAGAAATATCTTTGAACTAGTTTGTCCATGTTTCTTGTCAAAACTTGAACCAGAAATATTTGGAGGAAAATAAAACTCATTCCACAAAGATGATAGAGAAAAGGAGAAATTAGGCATCTCCAACTGAAGGATTCAAAGAGTCGAAAATAGTCCGAAAATCGTCTTCAACCGAGGGCTAGGCCAGAGGGCTCGTGGAATCTGAGAGGACCCTACGAAATCTGAAAGGGTTGGAGGGCTGGTTGGCTGGCTCTGATCAGAAAAATTATTATTCATGTCGGTTATAACCGACAAAAATACATTTATATTATTTTATCCTTAAGCTAAAATTCAAATGCAACGGCTAGTTGACGTCAGCTAGCCGTTGCATTTGATTTTTTTATTTTTTTTACAGTTTTATTATTTTATTTTTTTACAAAAGATTTCCTATAACTTCTATTTCACAAAATGTGTTTCATATTTTTTTAAATTATATTTTTTCCGATAACTTCCTAAGCCATTATACAACATTAAATTAAATTAAGTAACATAAAACAACATTAAACAATATGAAACAACATTAAATAACATTAACCAACATACAAATTATACAACATAAAAAAAAACATTTAACAACATGAAACTTAAACAATATTTTTAAAAACATTTAACAACATAAAACTTAAACGCCTACTCCATGCTTCTTTTGGCCCAAAGATGTGCAACAAGATCCTGTTATAGGTATTTGTTTGTGGCACAAGAACGTATCATTGTATAGCACCTCGTGTACTCATTTATAGAGATACTACTAGTTCTTGGATTGAAAGGCAAATTAGGCCCATCATATATTTTTGCACGAGTCATTTTTGACCTATTTGGATCTTCTTGGTCGTCATCAGACTCTCCATCAATATACCCATCTCGCTCATCCTCCACTATCATATTGTGTAATATGATGCAAGACATCATGATGGAATCCAAATTTTCTCGACTCCACCCTTTTGCCGGTTCGCTAATGATCTTCGACCGTGATTGTAAAATACCGAAAGCTCTCTCAACATCTTTCCGGTATGCCTCTTGGTGTAAGGTAAACAACTTTTCTACGTCATTCCTAGGGTTTGGAATTGCTTGGACAAGTGTCGCCCACTTTGGGTAGATGTCATCTGCCAAGTAATACCCCATATTGTATTAACGGTTGTTGATGTAGTAGTCAAGTTAAGGTGCTTTACCTTCCATCAAGTTATTGAAGAGGGGTGAACGCCCAAGAACTGTAATGTCATTTTGGGATCCAGGGACTCCAAAGAAAGCATGTCAAATCCATGTGTCATATGAGGTAACCGCCTCTAACACAACAGTTGGCTTTCTCGACCTTCCGCTAAAGCCTCATTGCCATCCGGTGGGACAGTTCTTCTAATCTCAATGCATGCAGTCTAATAATCCTATCATGCCCAGAAACCCACGATCTTCAGCTTTGCGAATGAGCCGATTCAGATCTTTTTTATTTGGCTCGCGGAGGTACTCGTCTTTGTAAACCTGAACAATTGTATTACAGAATTGTTCAAGAGTATCAAGGCATGTAAACTCAGACATATCATGGGTTTCATCAATCGAATCAGCTAGGGAGCCATAGGCCATCATTCAGAGTGCAACAGTAACCTTCTGATAAGGTGAGAAACCACAGTGGCCTGCTCTGTCCCGTTTCTGTCGAAAGTATGGATTGACCTGCTGGACATCATGAAGTAAACGCTCGAAGACATGACGCCTCATACGGAAGCGACGTCTGAAATCCTCTTATGTGACTGAGTTGAGGTTGAAGTAGTTGTTTATTAGATTGGCATACGACATCGTTCTGTTTCGTAGGTTGTAAGAACGACCAGCAATAGAGTCACCCCATTGAGGTTGTTCCTCAGTTGACTGACACACCATGCCCGCAGTCATGACTGCTACTCTGTTTTGTTTGTTGCGCCTTACTTGAACTTCTTCATTAGACTCCTCATCTTCTCATCTCATTTGCGCCAATTTTGTTAAAAATGGGCTTAGGTTCCCATCCTTCATTTTTTTACTCCATTGATTAAAACCTTATTCCTTTTTAATTTTTGATCAAGATCCTTGGTATTAATAACATCATTAATTATTTCAATAATAAAATATTTGTTATTTTTAAATACATTCCTTTAGTGTTAAAAATGTTACAATTAGTATATTGTTGTAAAATTGACGGTGTGTGCAGTGGAATAAATAAACAAGACACAAAATTTACAAGATTCTTCTACAGTCAGTGTAACTGGAGTACGTCCTTGGGCAAACAGTAGTGCTTTCATTATAATATGGAATAATAAGATTACAAAGATAACTCTTTCTATTATGTCTTCTCTTCTTCCTCTCTTCTTTCTTCCTCTACCAACCGTATGTCTATCTGTGTATATTTGCTTTCCTTCTTTTCATCCATTTTATAGACAAAACTTTAGACAAAGTTGTGGTGGGATGAACAATGGATTGGTAGTGGGATAGGTGGCCATCCGTAATGAATGGCCTGTGAATTACAACACTCCCCCTTGGATGACCACAAGTTTTCAATTAACTTATTAAAATCTTGATCTGTTTTGGATGCTCCCCCTGATGAGTATCTCCCCTTGATTTCAAATTCTTTAGGTTGATTATTGATCATTCTGCTTTAGTCTCTTAGCGGGGAGAGTTGCCAAATAAGGTGCTTTACTTGTTGTTAACTTTCCACAGGCTTTTTCTTGAACTAGGTTTTAGGACTTTCTGCTAGACTTGCACCAAAGGTCTGAATTTACTCCTTTTATCTGGAACGGAATTTGATTCAAGGGTGGTAGACACTTGATCTTGAATCGGACTTATGATTTCTTCAAAATATTTGGGACTTGTCCTTGAATGAAATAGAACCATGAGCAGCTCCACATGACAAGTGATCTTCGGCTCCGTCGGGGATGAATCAGTTCGTGTTTTGTTGTGCTTGTCTCTGCATGCTTCAATGTATCATTTTCGCTTACCTTATCTGCTCCCCTTGCAGAAGTGGTATTTTCCCTATGCAAGTTTGGCACCTTCTCTTTCAGTATTTGTCCTCTGATGCATGAGTGGAATGCAAACCTTGCATTTGAAAGGTCCTTTAGAACATCACTTCTTAATGACTCATCATGCTTGGCAGCTCCAATCATTATATCAGCAGTTTGAAAATGAGTACTCAAGAGCAATGCTAGGTAAGCAATCAAGAAAGTTTCTAGGCAGTCCGTTCTTGACTGGAAATTTGATTTCAAGTTCCGACTGATTGCTTTCTTTCTCCTTAGTCCTCCAGATGAGAATAAGGACAAAGAAAAAGATAGGGAGATTGCATGATATGAGATACTTTTGCTTCGTCCTTGATGATATGAGATATTCTTACTCTAGTGTGACTTATTTGAAGAGGTATTCTTGGAGAGGAAGAAAACTGAGTATTTCGAGATGTTTTGTTAAAGATGCATTCTCATAAAGGATGAAGAGTTAGATATTTTTGTAGGTCTGCCTTGTTATGGAAGATAAAGGTCGACATATATAGGGATTTCCCAATAACAGGTAGTGGTGATGTGTTTTTGCTCTTGTTAGCAACTGTGGTGTAATTAGAACAGTAAGATTCACGCGTTTTCAACTTTATCATAGATCTTTGACAAAGTTGCACATGATATCCAAAAGATGAGATTGCGTCTGAGAAATGTTGACGAACTTTATCCTGAAAATCTGGCTTTTGAAATTCGAAGAGCGGTGTCTCTTCGATTTTTGAACAAGTGGTCATGTTGCTTCTTCTTTTATAAAGGCATCAATTGTGCTAAAAATGTATGCTCGAAAAACTACTGCATGTAGAATTTTCCCTTTCTTGTACTTTTGAGATTTTATCTGACCTCCTTTTTCCTTCATCATTTCTGAAAAATGGATTGCCCATCTAACATTTGCTTAGATTTGAGTCTTAAGAATGGTATAGACGAGCCGCATCAGGATAATATATGGCGCCCGTCCTTCTTATCTTTTAATGGTTCTTTTACGGTTGGGGACTCTGTGATGAAGAATAACCTAACCGCTGCAGTGGTAGCTAGGAATCTTCTCACTCCCAATTATAACAAAATCCTTTCAAACCGGTCTGATGAGTCGGCCGTTCAAGACTCATTGGCTTTCAGTATTCAGTGTGAGGGCTCTGTTTCTAATATAAGTCAACGCCTACTTACTTGAACTCACCAAGTTGAATCATTGATGATTGAGGTGGCAAGTCTTAAACAAGAGATTAGAAGGCTCAAGCACGAGAATAGAATGTTACACATGCTTGCAAATAATTACTCGACGAGCATGAAAAGAAAGCTCGACAGCTATTGGAATCCGAAGGTCAGACTCAAAATGACAATTAGGGGTTCGAGTCTTTATTCCAAAGACACCCATTGTCTCAGCCGTCTGGAGTTTCACCAAGTATTGAGGCTCCAAATAATCAACCTCTGGTGCCTTCCCATTCTGGGGTACTTCCGAGTAATGAGGCTTCACATGAGCAACCTTTGTGAAGGTTCCCTCCTGTTTTTTTGTTTTAACTCATGTGTATGTAATTTCTCGGAGATATTAATAGATAAGCTTTATTTCATCCAATGTATTGTGTAAATACAATAAAGTATAAACTTCACTAAGATGTGGTACTTCTGGACCAAACATCCATTCATCTTTTCCTCATGAGGATGAATGATTTTTTTTAGTGTCTATATATTAATTAACCACTTGAGTGTTCAACTCATGATTATCAATCCATATGGTTCTTTAATACCATAAACATCATGGATAAAATTCGTATTGGCATATTGTTCAATCTGCAGCTTGAGATAATATTTTTCTCAATACTTTATAATCTCTCTTGACTCTTCAGGAGTTCCAATTTAATAATATCAAGAGATTTTAGTATGTTGCAATAATATCATATTGATAGTACTCACCAAGGTAATTCATATCATTCATTGGTATTGAGTACATAATTTATGTTTTACCCTTCTAGGACTTACTTCAAGCAATTTGAATCATTCAAGGATTTTCTACACTTCATGACACATTCTCCTTTGAAATTTATACAGAGCAACTTGCTTCCACATATACTTAAGGGATTTACTTGTAGAGATACGCTTCAAGCATCTCATAAAGTTTTGTGTAATATATAATTTTCCATTTAAATGGACAAGCTTCATAATGAGAAATCATGTTTCCAAGAGTGTATTACAATTTCAGGTTTCAACTAAGAACCTTGTGTCATATCATTTGAGTGTAGCTCACTGTATTACAAATGCCCTATGTAACCTTCTGGGTTCAACATCATTTGGCGATTTGTACAATAGGTCCATTTTCCACGTTCTTGGTAAAGTGATATGGAGTTGCCTTTCTCCATCTTTTGGCCAATAATTTTTTCTTTTGTCGATGAACAAAAGAACGCAGCTCAATATCAACACAGCTCATTGATGAATTTAGTAGCTACTTGTAAAAACCAAAATTACCATTGGTTATCATCAATCCGAGATCCCATATTCTCATGTGCATGCGCATGCATAAAATCTTTTCATTTCTTTGGATATCCATTGCCTCTTCAAGGGCATTACACTCTCTCTTTCAAGATAGTCATAATTTAGAGAATGTGAATCTTAACCTCATTTGGAGCGTTATAGAGCTTGGATTCTAATCTCCGCTTCTGGTAGTTGAGTCATTGGAACCTATACGTCTATCATGTTTCATGCATGAGATATCAAAATTCCCCTGTCCGCGAATTGTCCTTTCTAGGACGTGTATCCATGCGGTGACCGTCATGCTTCTGGCATGCAACATTTATGTTTCAAGAATGCAATAGTTCAGTAGTGTCATATTATTCTTCTTTCGAATGATTGAACCTTCTGAATCTAAGGGTCTGCCACGCTTCAGGCGTGTAACAGATAAATCATTTGCTACCACATTATTTTGTCCAACAGGAGCATCAATTCTTGTAGGCACATTTGTAGCAAGTACATTGATTTTATCACTTTCGTTGCATCATTCAATTATTCTTACTTCATTTTCTCATTTATTGCTTCGTGAATCAAAATTAGACAAATTCTCTTTGTTTTTCTAGAACGATCTTTTTTCATCATTCTTCTGGAATGATATTTTCTCATCGTTCTTCTGGAACGATGTCATTTTTTCCCCTAAAGACGGGAAAACTGTCTTACCAAAATCATAGTTCGTAAATTAGTACATTGTGGCAATACAACATGCACATGGATAACACAACAAAAAACTCGTAAATGTGTAATGTTTAGCTGGTGTCCAAACACAAGTTGTACTGAGAAATATTGATGGTTGACAACTGGTCTCAACCGACGTTAATAATGAATTATGTAAAATGGTATGTACCCATCTTGCAATTTCTTTTTCATGAGCAGAGCGCGGGTAATCAATTTCATCCGCTTAATAAAAGTTTATGCTGAACCATTTTTGGGTATGGACATGAGGAACATGGCGTTCAATATCAATGCCCAGTGATATGCAATAATCATCAAGACTTTGAGATGTAAACTCTACAGCAAATATGCATTATATCATCATTTACATACATCAAGGAACTTCTAGTCCTTATTTAATAGTATGTGGACTGAGACTCTTATGTCATTTATTACAATTAAGTTGTGGCACTTCGGCTCTTCAAACTTAAGGTACTCATCAAGGAACTTCATGTCTGATCTTGAGGATCTAAGGACTTCATGCCTGATCTTTTTGCATGATGGAACTTCAGGTCCAATCATTTTATGTGATGAGGATCAAGAAACTTCAGGTTCTGATCTAATCAAGGAACTTCGGATCCAATATGCACTCATCGTAACAAAAAAAAGTACAATAAATAAATTAATTAAAGCAATAGGCGGTAATTCCAATCATGGTAAATAAATTGCTTTTAAGTAAATAAAGATTGTGACAGGGCTTTGATTCAGCACCATTCACATAAATATCAAAGCTTTAGAGCAAAGGGTAATAATTCTACCCACTATAAATAAATAGAACTTGTGATAGAGCTTTAAACCAACAACATGCACATAAATATGCCAAAACAGAAAATGCAATGATTAAGTCCTCATCTTTTGCCTTTTCTTTTTCTTGGTATTATTATTATTTCAACTCACAACTCTAAGACCTGATTTGGTACTGAGGTGATTCTGAAAAAAGCTGGTATCAAAAAAAGCTGGGAGCTGTTTTTGTGTTTGGTAAACATTCAGCTTCAGCTTTTTTTCACAGTTTTGGGTGAAAAAAGCCAAAAACAAGAAGCTGCAAAACCCAGCTTTGAAAAATCAGTTTTTTTTCACATCTGTTTTACATAAAAGTTTACCAAACACTATAATACTGTTTTTTTTTTTTTTTTCAAAAGCACTTTTAAAAAAAAGTTTACCAAACACTTTGCTGCTTTATTTCACAGCCGCTTATTCTCACAGCACAGCAGAATCAGCTTTTTTTTCAAAGTACAGTAATACCAAACCAGCCCAAGTCCTTTTAGTTACTCAGGAAGTAATAGTAACAATAAGTTCCAATTTTTGTTCCTCCTCCAGTGAATTTTGAAAAAGTCGAAACAGTTCCTATAAGTTTTGGAGTCAAAAGTGTCTGCAACTTATGAGAATATCAAACCGTTAGATTCAGCTCAAATTTTAATATGATATGGATAAGAGGATACCGAACAACTTTCGTGAAGAAATGATTTTGATCTGAGCTACTGAAATGGAGTTTTGGTACTCATAAGGTGCCTGTCCAATTTTCTGCGGAAATTGGAAACTGGTTTGGTATTTCAGACATTTGCGATGATCGCATAGTTGGAATTTTCTGAAAATTTGATAGGTTGCAGGTACTAGGCATACGAACAACTTTGAAGAGGAAAGTATTTCAATCTGCGGTTTGCAAGTTGGAGTTCCAAGGCCGTTTACATGGCTGCCAGATTCTCTACGAATTTTGAGTCTGTACTATTTTGCTTCTGCAAATGATGATATACAGTCATACGACAACATATATATATTTGCTTCAGGAAAATAGGTAGTACAAAGATTTTAAGATGAAATGAAAAGATTTTCTTATCTGTGAGATTCCAGGCAACATAGGTGAACAGGATTTGTGGCTTTGTGCTTTCCACTGACGCGAGAGCTTCTCGTGCTGATAACATGTTGTAAAATCAACGATGTGTGCAGTGGAATAAATAAACATGACACAAAATTTATGAGGTTCCTCTACAGTCAGTGTGACTGGAGTACGTCCTCGGGGCAGCAGTGGTGCTTTCATTATAATATGAAATAATAAGATCACAAAGATAACTATTTCTATTATCTCCTTTCTTCTTCCTCTCTTCTTTCTTCCTTTATCAGCCGTATGTCTATCTGTGTATATTTGCTCTCCTTCTTCTCATCCATTTTATAGACAAGGCTTTAGACAAAGTTGTGGTAGGATGAACAATGGATGGGTAGTGGGATAGGTGGCCATCCACAATGAATAGTCTGTGAATTACAACATATATTTATATTTATGGCTAAATTTTATATCATATATTTTTATTTTTAGTTTGTACCCATTTTTAATTTGCAAACATTTTTTAATTTGTACCAATTTTCTTTTCCGTTTTAATTTGTACCCATATATAAATTTCTTTTTGTGCTCATATTTTTAAAAGTTTTATTTGTATTTGTGCCCATGTGTTTACCGTCACGTGACATTGTATAATGAATCAATGATAGAAAAATTACATATGGTATATTGATGTTTTATGGCTAAACTTTGTATCATATATTTGTATTTTTAGTTTGTACCCACTTTTAATTTGCAACCTTTTTTTTTAATTTTAATTTGTAGTATTTTTTTTTTTAGTTTTAATTTGTACCCATGTATTAATTTCTTTTTACGCCCATATTTTTTAAAATTTCATTTGCACTGATAATTTTTTAATCTTTTAGTTGTACCTAATTTATTTATAATGTACCCATTCTTCTTTATTAATGTACCACTTTGTTATATGTGAAATGTACCAATTTTTTAACACTATGGATACATTCTTTTGCCATTTATTATTTCTTATTGTTACATAGTTTTTATCCATTTATTCAATCAATATGTTTGAATTTTTTTTATTGTAGCCGTTTCTAATAGTATTATAATGAGGGATTTTAAATTTATAGAATTATAAATCTCATAAAATATCAAACAATAAATGTCAAAACTATAAAAATATAAATATTAATAGTAATATAATGAGGTGTATAAAGTCAAGGGACTTTGATCAAACCTTGAATATCATTAAGGTTTTAGTCAAAGAGTGTTAGAGACTAGGGACCACATCCAAAGTATTCCTAAAGAAAATATCTATTTTTATTTTAAATTAGGCAAGATTTTATTTAAGCTTTGAGGAATACCACTAACAAGAGAGTAACACAAAATTTCTTATGGTCCTCTAGAATAAGACGTGTATTCAATTGAGATTTTTTTTCAAGGATTTTAATGCTTTATACACATTCAGGACTATTAAATCAAAATTTTAAAAGATTCTTTAAAAGTGACGTATTCAATTGATTTTTAAGAGAGTTTATAAAAATTTACAAAATCCAGGTTTATTCAATTATAATTTTAAAATAACTCGCAAAATTCAGGTGTATTAAGAGAGCCTATAAATTAGGAATTAGAATTTTAAGAGAGTTTATAAGTTAGGAATTGATTTCTGGAACTATTATTGGTAGTCTCAAGTCAAAAACTTTTAAAATGGAAGTTTAATTCTACTAAGAAAAGGAAATTTTCATTCTATAAGTCTTTCTGAATAACACCTTTTGTTTTATAAATGTAATCACCCAAAGTAAGGGTCTTCATTGCTTGCTCTTTGAGTTTTGAATTGAGTTTTGGTTCACCATTTATGAAGCTTTAAATTTCATGGGAAACAATTTTTTTTTTTTTGTTTTTTTTTGTTCATGTTAATATGTGTTTCCTTCAATCGCATTTAAAATGTATGTGTTACTCAAATACTCCTCTTTCAAACAAAATTTTCCTTCAATTAGAGACTTAGTGGAGCCTTCCTATACTTACTTAGGCGGCCTATAGGTAGAGATACGAAGGTCCGACGACCATGTCCCCTAAAGAGAAACATATCTGCTTGTGGGTCATTTGAGTTAGATCAGCTTACTTCATACACAAGAGGTTGGTCGAGACACTTGAATCTTAACTAGCCACATTTGCGTTGGATCAGCCTACATCATGTACGAGAAGATACCACCCCTACCTTCCTAATATGAACTAAAGGTATTGCGAAACCATTTGAAGATCCAACAAGAAAAAAGTGAACAAAATAGCTTGACTGCCTCAGAGATTAGAGTTATGATCTTTACACCTTCATTTATGGGATCAGATCAAATTGTGGGTCTAGAAAAGGGGCAAGCATGACTATCTAAGGCATGGTGCGAAGCAAGACCTATAAAAACTGATACCCAAATCTGCCTCGAATCAATATCCGAAGCTAACCTCATCAATACTTGTTACACAAATTCACTATAAACTGACTAGTCAACTTCCTTCTACTCCCAACCAATGGTGGACTAAGGCCCATTGAAGAAAATTATGGTATTATCTTAGGAAAGTAGTTTTGAAAGAACGTTCCCTTTGGTCAAAACGACAGACATTTATTTTCATTCATTCTATCAACCCAAGCAGTGTTTTAAAAATTGGCCTAGGTGTTCGGCGGTGGTGTTCCGATCCGATTCAAGCCAAAACGTTCAGAAAATTAAGGAGGATTTAGGCGGCTCTAGACAGCAGTCTAGGCAATGTGAGCGATGTGGACATTCAGCGAAAACATCAACTTGCCATCGAACAACTCGCATCAATTTGCTTTGCTTATTATGAATCCTGAAACGATGTACACCAGTGGTTTAGATATCGACTGATATGGTCGGATTTCAAACTTAATGAAAGCCAAAATCAACCAAAAGCAAAAAAATCAAATCCAAATCACCGTCGACGGGTTAAGTTGTAGACATTCGCAAGGGAAAAGAAGCCTCTGAACTCCTCTATTTTTTTCTTTCTAAGAGATGACGTTGTCTGAGTAGTTAGTAAAGTGAAATGTGTCTGGGGAAAAGTGAAGCAAGCCTGTTTGGTGTTGATGTGGCATTAAATCCCTAATTCCTATAATCCTAATGATTTATAATACAGAAAAAATTGAAAAAGAAAATTATTCGTAGAATTGTGACATCCCACATCACCTAGGGGAGTGATCCTTAAATGTATATTCTCATCCCTACCTAGCACGAGGCCTTTTGGGAGCTCACTGGCTTCGGGTTCCGTAGGAACTCCGAAGTTAAGCGAGAAGGAGGCTTGAGCACTCCCATGATGGGTGACCCACTGGGAAGTTGCTCGTGAGTTCCCAAAAACAAAACCGTGAGGGAATGGTAAGCCCAAAGCGGACAATATCGTGCTACGGTGGTGGAGCGGGCCCGGGAAGTGGTCCGCCCCGGGCCGGGATGTGACAATTTGGTATCAGAGCCTAACCCTAGTCGCGTGTGTGCCGACGAGGACGTCGGGCCCCTAAGGGGGGTGGATTGTGACATCCCACATCGCCCAGGGGAATGATCCTTAAATGAATATTCTCATCCCTACCTAGCACGAGGCTTTTTGGGAGCTCACTGGCTTCGGGTTCCGTAGGAACTCCGAAGTTAAGCGAGAAGGGGACTTGAGCACTCCTATGATGGGTGACCCACTGGGAAGTTGCTCGTGAGTTCCCAAAAACAAAACCGTGAGGGAATGGTAAGCCCAAAGCGGACAATATCGTGCTACGGTGGTGGAGCGGGCTCGGGAAGTGGTCCGTCCCGGGCCGGGATGTGACAAGAATCCTAATACCACGTAATCACACATAAAAGAGAACTGTTAATAAAATTTATTCAAATACTCATAATATTTAGTATGTACTATAATTTGTAATTAAATATATGTAACATATATGTTTTTTAGTTCTTTATTTCTTAGATGAGTTATATATGGTTTTTAGTATAATGACATAACCTAATTTTTATACAAAATATATAATTTTTTAAGTATAAGTGTGCACTTATTTATTTTTTTATACAATAAATTTCCTTAAACCGCCTAATCCACCTGAACCCAAGGCTTTAACAAGTAGCTTCGTTTCTTCCCCATATCTGAATAGTGCATAAGGGATATTTTCTTGCTGGTCGAGCCCATTTCTCTCAACTTCAACGCAAGGAAAAGAAATTGTTCCATGATATACTCCCTTCGGTAATTTAAAACATTCACATATATATGCAGTTAACGGAATAGCAGCAACCTTCCATTCTTCAGTAGACTAATATGCTTAGCCCATTAGGGTTGAGGTAGCGGTCTGCTCACACAGTCTGTCACATCCCAGTCTCGACTCCGCCGTAGCACGATATTTTCCGTTTTGGGCCCCAGCCACGCCCTCACGATTTGGTTTCTAAGAACTCACACGAGAATTTCCTAGTGGGTCACCCATCCTGGAATGCTTTCGCCCAAACTCGCTTAACTTTGGAGTTCTGATGGAATCCAAAGTCAGTGAATTCCGAAAAGGCCTCGTGCTATATGGAGGTGGGCATGTACATATAAGGCACATCACCTCATCTTCGTTGGTTGATGTGGGATGTTACAATCCACCCCCTTAGGGGCCCGACGTCCTCGTCACTCGCACCACTCAATAGAGTGGCTCTAATACCATTCTGTCACATCCCAATCTCGACTTCGTCGTAGCACGATATTGTCTGCTTTGGGCCATGGCCACGCCCTCACGGTTTTGTTTCTAGGAACTCACGCGAGAACTTCCCAATGGGTCACCCATCCTAGGAATGCTCTTGCCTGAACTCGCTTAACTTCGGAGTTCCGATGGAATCCGAAGCCAGTGAGTTCCCAAAATGCCTCGTGCTATATGGAGGTGGGCATGTACATATAAGGCACATCACCCCCTCTCCATTGGTCAATGTAAGATGTTACGATTTTTGGGATTCTGTCATGCCCCGAACCTGGGATAGGTAATTAAAACTCGAACCCGAATCCGTAACGTGAGTTAAAAGCTTAATAAATAAAAGGAAATTGACACGGGTTGGAAAAATAAACTTCTCTTATTAAAATAACTCCAAAACCTTACAAGGTGTACAAAAGTAATAAATTAAAATCATTAAATTTCTCCTCAATCACAACCTCAGCTCGTCTATCACCTGTCTTGCCAAATAACTAATCTGTAAAATAATAGGTGAGAAGTGAGCAACAACCACCATCGCTCAGTGAGAAGAATATGTAATATGCCAGTTAAGCGATGCCTTTTTACACACTCTAGAAAATAGGATAATAATATCAAAGCTTTAACCACGTAATTTCATATCACATCATCTCTTTACGTGTTCATTACATCCTTCATAAGTTGTAACTCACCACGTGACCCCTACTGGCCCTTCCGCCTTAATGTCCCCGTGTGCAGTTTACATTTATCCCTCAGATTAATGCAACACTAAAGTTCTCATGCTCCATGAACATATCCAAATAATCCACATATCACCATATTAATAATTCCAAAAGCATTTCAACAAATCCAACATGCTTGACTTAAAATAGATAGAGATTTATAAATAGATAAAACCCACGTTAGTTCATGGTAAACCCCACGATAGTTCGTGGTTTTCATTTATCAGAAAATAAGAATACTTTGAAACATATTACATAAACCACTCACCTTGATCGATAGCTAGAACCTCGGCAAGACAAGTATACAAAGAATCTCCACACAACAAACCCTAAACCCTATTCTTTCTCTCTTTACCCTCACTCCCATTCTCTACGTTGAACCTTCGATGCATGCTCTACATGTTTCCTTCTTTTTATGCTCCAAAAATAATGGTGCAAGCTCCTATTTATACTAGGAGAAGACGGCAAAGATTAAGCCATTTAATTGGTTGGAAGTGCAACGCATGACAGCTAGACCTAGGTTTTTCGTAAAAATCCGACACCTCAAGCAATAGAGTGGTGACTCACCTTAGTATCTAATAGCTCTTGCTTAAAATTCATGAGTCACAGAGGCCGCCGGAAACCCTAGGATTGGTGCCCCTTGAATTGTCATCCACTTGGACTCCAACGCCTCAATCTATGCTTAGGACTTGTTCCTGGGTTCAAGGGGAATCTACTAGTGTTGGTGGTCAAGGGAATAACCTTCAAAAAGGGCAGATCGCCACCGCGGAATCCACGAACTCGCCAAAGGAGTTCATCATGAAATTGGGGAAAAACCGAGTTGAGTTTGGGTGGAAATTGAAGAGGAAAGGTCGGTGAGTAGTGTGGTGGTGATGGGTGGTTTCATCTCGTCAAAAAATCGATCGAAATGACTTCGAAAATTTCGCCAAGGACCGGGTTGGAAGTCGGGTTTCACGCGGGTCAAGAGTATCTGGGTGCTGGCTCCCCCTTCTTTTTTTTTTTTTTTTTTTTTTCTTCTTTCTTTCTCATTTCCCTCTTTTCTTCCTCTCCTCCTTGGGCAAGTCCCTCTCTCATTTCTCTCATTTCCTTCCCTTCTCCAATCACAGCCACACACGTGGCTTTTCTTTACCAGAATACTGCTCCAGCAAGCTGGAGCCTTCTAGAAATTAATGGTCCAATGACCATTTTGCCTTTGTCTTTGCTCGTTTATAAATCCTTCATTATAATTTCGATTTACAAACAGTTTTCATGTACGCGCTTATGTGATCGAGCTCTATCCAAATATACCAAGAAATATGATGAAACATGGAAGGATAAAGTATGTCCCCACATAATTCTATTTAACCAATTACGGGCATTTTCGTCTTTTTAACTTATCGAAAAAATTATACACCGTAAATAATAAATATAAATGCATCGTAACTCTGAATACGAATACGAAATACTTAATTTAATAATACTCTGCGGGAACGGGATTTCACATTTCTCTTCATTTGAATTTCATAACCATCAATTGATTTGTCTTCAACTTCCTCCACATAATCATAAAAATGAATAACTAAATCATATACCTAAAAATACACTGGGTATTACATTTTTGAAGTAGCGAAATGATCAAATTACTCTTCCATAGTGTGCAATGTTTCTATTTAACGGCAATGTGGATGAAATGAATAGAAAATAGAAGTCGAGGGAAATTAGCTAAAAAAAATTGTTTGAGTCCTTAACTCTCAACATAATGTCTTTTTATTTAAGAATTAAAAAATCAAAAGTAGTTATCAAACAATGGAAACTGAAAACTCAATTGGAAACCAATCGACGAAATGAAAAAAGACAAAATTACAAGAACTCAAGTGGAAACCTCCATAATCTACAGGGCCTCTCAGTGCAATTTGGCCAAACAAAAGAACTCTGGGTTGATTCCACGCAGGATTTAAATAATCAACGGCACTGAAGCGGATGGATGCCTTTTGACCAAATTGTCCTTTCGAGACATCCGGTAGCCAGGTCCGCGCGCCGGCAAATGACCAAGAGCACAAAAGAGCGCGATGAATAGGAAACGCAAGATTATTCGCGGGCATTCCCGTAATAACACCACCAACGGAGGCCGTTTCCGTCAACGAAATAATAAACCGCCAACTAATCAATGTGTGAACCATGTCAAACGCCGCCCGCTCACGCCTAAAATACATACCGAGAGAGAGAAAGGGCCAAAAAGCCGAACGCATTTCTCAACCGCAACTCCCGAGCACACATCCATGGTGTGACTGAGTGTGGGAGCACCAAAATCCTCAAAAGTTCCTCAATCGGCGATTCCAATGGCTTCAATCTCCGGCATTTACTCTGCTTCTCCGACGATCAAGCGCCAGCTGAAACCGGCGAGTTCGCTGCGGAAGGACTCCGTTTCGGTTTCGGTTGCGTTTCCCGGCCGGGTCAAATCGGCCGATCGCGGCTTTGATCTGTCGGTGGCTCGGGAGGTCTCGGCGGAGTTAGCGAAGACCACCGATGGGGCTCCGAGTAAGAAGAAGGGGCTGGTGAAGGACCCACACGCGCTGTGGCGGAGGTACGTTGACTGGCTGTACCAGCACAAGGAGCTCGGGTTGTTTCTGGATGTGAGTCGGGTCGGGTTCACGGACGAGTTCGTTTCCGAAATGGAGCCCCGGTTCCAGGCGGCGTTCAAGGCCATGGAGGAGCTGGAGAAAGGCGCGATTGCTAATCCCGATGAGGGCCGCATGGTCGGCCATTACTGGCTCCGAAACCCAAAGCTCGCCCCCACCTCGTTCCTCAGGTTGCAGATTGAGAACACCCTCGAGGCACTTCTGAAGTTCTCGAACGACGTCGTCAGCGGTAAGGTCAGATTTTTGTGTTTTAATATCCGTTCGTTAATTGGTTAATCTGATTAGCTACTGATAATTTGATAAATAGATATGTTCGTATATGTGATTTGATGAAATGGGATTTGTTGGAAATTGCAGATTAAGCCGCCATCTTCGCCGGAAGGTCGGTTTACTCAGGTACTATCAGTTGGAATTGGAGGCTCAGCACTTGGACCACAGTTCGTTGCTGAGGCATTAGCTCCGGATAACCCTCCTCTTAAGGTACATTTACAAGTGCATTCTACTTTCTGCCCACATGCAAGCTTTTCTGTGACATTATAGGCTTCCCCTATCGAACCAAAATCGGTGTACCATATTTACATGCTTGAAGAATGCTAAGATTCGGTTCTGGTATGAAATATGCTAGCTACTGGGTGTAGTTCAATGCCAATCACTCTATCCCCTCCTATTTTGATCCTTTATATATTTGTGTAAATGATTATTTTTGTTTTTGTCTTGTTTCCAGATAAGATTTATTGACAATACCGATCCAGCAGGAATTGATCATCAGATTGCACAGCTTGGGCCCGAGCTGGCTTCAACACTTGTCATTGTGATTTCAAAGGTTTGAATACAATATCTCTTTGCCTTTTTTCTGTTATTATGCATTAATTTTACTACACGTCCGGTGAAATATGTGTGATGGTATGGTTTAAAACACATATAATTAGTGATTGATAAACCTAAGAGAATATTTTTCACTTTACGCTATAATGAACAATTTTACTTCATCCACACTTTCATGACAAAGCCACATGGACTGCAGTTTTTTTTCCAATTAGTTTCTAGTATCCCCAGATTTAAGAAAAATAAGCCTTTTTTGGTACCATAAATGTGAGAAACTAATATGAGAGGAGACACGATGTGTGCATTCAGTGTACATTTCCATCTAATTTTGTATTCTAAATTCTTTGTCTTGATTATGTTGTAATCCAAGTTGCTGATATGATGTCAATTTCAAATTATTAATTGCAGAGTGGAGGTACTCCTGAAACTAGAAATGGGTTACTGGAAGTACAGAAGGCCTTCCGTGAGGCTGGCCTGAACTTTGCAAAACAGGTTTTGATCTCAGGTTTTTCTTTCTGCTTTATTAATGTTCTGACAGTCAACTTATCAAATGTTAAATCTCGTCATTATAGAAAACTAGTAATCTGTGATAGCACTATTGGAGCTAGAGTTGTGGAGTAGGATATTAGGTTTATTAGGTTGTAGAAGGGGATGTTAAGCTCTATTTTATTTATTTATTATCATTTATGGTGTCCAACACTCTGACTGACGAACATGCCACATGCATTAGGAAATTGCATTGATCATCTTCCTTTTCTATGATTTAAGATGATGGGGAGCGTAGGTACCTGTCATGGTATATTGTTCCTATTGGCTGTATCTTCAAAAACCTTTCCTTGAAAACACTATTGTTTTGTTCTGATTTACCAGTTTTAGCCAACAATTCTCACAAATCCCTTGCAATTCCTTTTGTCTAAAGTGATGGTTAAACCTCTAACCTCTTATTCTAATGAGTGCTTTGGACTATTAATCAAAAGGGCTTAGTTGTCTACACAACACCACCATTTGATGTTTAATTTCAATCAATTTTTATGGCTGGCTTCTTTTCATAATTTATAAGGAGTTTTAGAGCTATTAGGATTTCTCTATTTGTCTGCATCAGATTCCCTATTTTAAAGGTGAGATAGAACCTCATTGATCGACCTTTCACCTCATATTTAGTGTTGGGCAGTGCTTGCTGCTATATGGTGATGTAACTTATAGTTTCATTTTTGCCAGTACTCTTATTTAGGTCTTTCTTCTCTTATTGTAATCGTCAACTTGTCATGTATTGCTATGTGTATGTGTAGGGTGTCGCTATAACTCAAGAAAATTCATTATTGGACAACACTGCCAGAATTGAGGGATGGTTAGCTAGACTCCCCATGTTTGACTGGGTTGGTGGCAGAACATCCGAAATGTCTGCAGTTGGTCTTCTTCCGGCAGCACTGCAGGTTGGAGACCTTAAATTCAGGTTTTGATATGATCACCATTCATTTTTATCATGGGTAACTCTTATATAATTGATCCTCTTCAGGGGATTGATATTAAAGAAATGCTCGCTGGTGGACACTTGATGGATGAGGCAAACCGAACCACTGTGGTGAGCATCAGTTCACTACCTCTGTTTTTTATGGTTGATTGGATATAGTGCTGCCTGGTTGGTCAGAGCGAATTTTCTGAATCACAATATCAGTGGGGTTGTATACGATAGTTAACATATTGAAAAAATCATTTTATCTATTTTGATGGATAATTCTGCTGTTTTGCAAATTTTTCTATAATTTAACTTGATGTAATAGGAGTTGTGTAATATAGGTGTGAAACCTTTTCGGTTGGAAATTATTCCTTTACCTTGTAATGAAAAAGAATTACCCAGCTGGCAGTAAAAAAAATAAAAATAGAAGTACTGGCTGAGCTGCACCTTTCAGAGAACCTTCAGTGAAGTCAATTCCAGTGTACTTACATGCCTTACACCACCGGCTCCCCAAATTTGATAGTTCTCTTTGGAAAAGTCATTGACTTACTTGCTCTGTTGCTGCTATATTCTGTTACTCTCAGCAGTAAAGTTATTTCTTCGGTTTAGTTTTTGGTAATACAGTTAGTTGTTTTCCCCAACGGTGAATGATTTTCCAGTCTGACCTCAAGTTGAACTCCATGAGAGTAAAATTGCATAACTAAGTGGGAAGTAATGAGTAATGACTAGTTATGTTGTTTGGCTAGTACTCCCCTAACCGAAATAGGAGTGGAAAACAAATAACCAATGTATTTCATGCTTTTTTGTTCAGCTTAGGAATAATCCGGCTGCGTTGCTTGCTTTATGCTGGTATTGGGCTTCTGATGGGGTGGGATCAAAGGTACTTTTTATTCGCTCTATTCTACTCCTTAAATACTGTCAAATTTTAGTGTGATCTCTTTATGATGTTTTTCATTTTGAAGTTATGTTTGCCCTTCGCACTTTGTCAGGATATGGTTGTTCTTCCTTACAAGGATAGCCTATTATTATTTAGTCGGTATTTACAACAGCTGGTCATGGAATCTATTGGGAAGGAATTTGACCTTGATGGAAATCGGGTATGTGCAACAATCTGTATACCATTCTTTTGTTCATTTAGTTCTATTTTGAGTGGGAAAAAGTTGATCACCTGAAAACATTTAGTTAGTTTCCAAGATAGACTTGGATTTTGCGATATTTTTAGATTTTGCCTTCTGCGGGTAGGTATTTGCACTAAAAAATGGGAGTCTAGTTTAGTTTTGACTTCCGTACCATGTTTTTGCCCTTGTATAAGTTCCCAAGGCGATCAGGCTTCAATGCTTCATCACTTAGACTGGTTCGCATATGTGACGTGTTTAGTGCTAGCATGGAATAATATGATATTTAAATGTGAACAAGCTTTGAATTTGTGTATGTAGCCTCGCAGATAGTGTCAAGCTTTTATTAAGTTCTGTAAGTCCTGCTCCTTGAATTTTGATCCCTCTCATAATGTGTGTAGCTCCATTAGTTGATTACATAGGAATTTAGCATAGATTGCTTTCTGAACCCTCTTGATGATCAACATACTAGATTATTTAAGACTGTTCATACCCTAATTAGTAGTATCTGTTAGAGGTGCTCCAATGGTGGGTTATTTTTTGGGTCAATATTTTGTAATTGATAGTTTTAGTGCGCACCTTTCTTTCACAGGTGAATCAAGGACTTACTGTCTATGGAAATAAAGGGAGCACAGATCAGCATGCGTAAGTTTTCAATTTTCATTACTAAGTTGATCCATAAATTGATGTATACTATTTGTGAGCTTCATGAACCTGTTTCAACAGCTACATTCAACAACTAAGAGACGGCGTGCACAATTTCTTTGTGACATTCATTGAGGTACTACGTGATAGGCCACCAGGTCATGATTGGGAGCTTGAACCCGGCGTCACATGTGGTGACTACCTGTTCGGAATGCTGCAGGTTAGATTCATTATAAATGACTACCTGTTGGGTGTCACTTCCTTTTATTTTTTTTGTTTTATTAGCTATAACTGGTTTGCTACGTTTTTATTTCCTAGCATACATGCATCAATGTTAAGATTCTAAACTGAGTTTTGCAGGGAACAAGGTCAGCTCTTTATTCAAACAACCGGGAGTCAATTACGGTTACAGTGGAAGAAGTGACACCAAGATCTGTTGGCGCTCTCATAGCACTTTATGAGAGAGCAGTTGGGATATATGCTTCACTTGTCAACATTAACGCTTACCATCAACCTGGTAAATAACATGTTTTGACCATCCTTGGGTCTGGAAGTGAATGAGTAGAAATGAAAGGTTATTTGTTTTATTTAGTTTTTGTGCATTATGCATTTGTCCCCGATATAGGTAGTAACTGAGAACGTTCATTTGTTATTGATATGTGACGTGAGTTACCTTCTTTTGTCTCTGTTAATCCTCTGTATTTAATTTTTGTCTCAGGTGTTGAAGCTGGGAAAAAGGCAGCTGGAGAAGTATTAGCCCTTCAGAAGCGGGTTTTAGCAGTGCTCAATGAGGCCAGGTATGCCGTCAAATTATTAGAAATCCAGCTCATTCTATGCATAGGTTCTGAAATGAACACTTTCGCAATTCTCTGTTCATCGTCCTTGCATATGATTTTATATTTTCACTGAATTAAGGTACAAAACCAATTTCTTACAAACATTTCCCAAATGAAGGAAAACTTCTGGAACTGTAACAACAGGATCATTATTTGAAAGATTCTTACAGAGAATCCGAATCAAATAATTTTGTATTTTTACGAAATAAAAGGAGTGGCAATTTGCTGCGGAAATTTTTTGCTGTCACATCCTTGTGAGAAAGGTCTTATCTGTTGCACTAATACGAAAATCACAACCTTGTCATTGATTGGAAAAGAAACAAAATCCGAATGAAGGACCACTTCTACCGTGTGTCACATAAGCAATGTGACCGGGGTTGTCATTGTTTGTTTCTAATTCTCACCACCACTATCTGTGTTTCAGCTGCAAGGATCCTGTCGAACCATTGACGCTTGAAGAAGTAGCTGACCGGTGCCACGCTACTGAAGATGTATTACCAGTTTCCCCTTTTCATATCTTCCTTTTTAACAGAAAAATCTGTTTCACTGTGCAGTTCATTTCTTTCACTAACGTTGTTACCTGGTTCCTTCAGATCGAAATGATCTACAAGATCATCGCTCACGTGGCTGCCAATGACAGAGCAATTATCGCTGAAGGCAACTGCGGTTCGCCACGAAGCATCAAAGTTTTCCTCGGGGAGTGTAATGTCGATGCGTTGTACGGTTAAGTTGTGTGCTTTCCTGTATTATGCATGTATTGGAACTTACACATCCGGAAAACTTCATCTTCTTCCCTTTGTATTTTGTCTTGTATTTTTATTTTTTTTTTCTTTTGAGAAGAAACTTTAACAATTTATTTGGAATCGCGAATCTGGTCGAGTTAACCCGGAAATAAAATTCCATTTACGGCTTGTCGTTTTGAGCGTGTCACAAACGATGACGATGTAATTAGGAATAATATGGTGGTTTATTTCAGAATATTATACTTTAAATCATCCTCCTTTGTCAACATTTTCTGCACGCTTTGTCAACATTTTCTGCACACTATCGGTTTTGGCACGCTAATTGTGTTAGTGCTATATTCTAATGTTGATTTGATTATAGTAATAATAATTGCAGACATTCCAATGACTCAATTGTCTTATTGCATTATTTTCACGAGAGGTTCTTATGTGAGACTGTCGGACGTGGTTGGTCATGGAAGAACATGATTTTATTTGGATCTTTTTTGTGAGGATCTTAAGGATCAATTCATCTTATTCATTTGTTAGTTATTATGTAGTCATAAATTATTTTGATTTTTTATTTAAATTTGAAGATAAATAATATTTAACGAAAACTGGCTGCATGATGTACGATAAATGATTAAGATGAATTGATTCCTAAGATCCTCATAAGGAGGATCCGGAGAGAATCCTCATTCGGTCATGGATGTGGTGGGAGGAGGTGTGACACAAAATGAGGGGTGAGTAGGGAAATTTCCTGGTGTCTAGTATCTGCAAGGACACATGGTCCAAGTGTCCGACTCTAGAATTTCTTTATTTTCATACATTATTTTTAACGTCTCTTACAATTTTCTTTATTTTTGATTGTTGAATGAACAAATCAAATAAAAATAACAGACATAATTAAACAAAAGTGTGTAGAAAATTGAAAATAATGTGTGTTTGTCATTTTTCTAATCGAAAAGAGCACATGAAAGTTTTGTTGATGGAATGAAGGATTGAATATTCAAATGGTTTTTGTCCAGCACTAGAAAATGACAGACAGTCATAGTCAATAATCAAAAGGAAAATTAATGAAAAGTGTTTGAAAACTTTGAATTTTAACGATAAAGACAAAATAAAGGGTAAAATGAATAGTATCATAATTAACTTTTTAATATAAAAATATAGTTTTTCGTTAAATTCAATAGTCCCGAAAACTTTTCGTTAAAATTCCTATAATCAAATGCGGAGAGATTCAAATCCAATTTGTCAATATCAGTCGGTCATTGTCCATCTCCAACTGTTGCCTGCTAATTATTTCCCCTTTAAGCCAGCCAGCACACGCCTAATTAAGGCTTATTGTCTCCAATTATTTGAAAATTCTATTTGTGGAAACCGACTGAAACTCTTGATTTTTAGTACTTGAAGCGTTTTTTAATGAAAATATTTTAAATAAATGCGTTTATGAGTATAAATATTTTTTATATAAGTATTTTCTAATGGTTCTAAATGCGTTTATGAGTACAAATATATTTTAGTTTTAGCCCTTTTTTAGTTATTTGAAATAAATTTTTAGTCATTAAAAAAATAGTTTCAAACAAATTCTAAACTTTATTGTGGGACAAAGTTAGCGAAATTCCATCATGTGCATACAATTATTATGTCCTTGTAAGCAGAGAGAAAAATTTATTATGTTTTCAATTTTTTTGGTACACAAATATTCTCTCACCTTTCATAATGTAGTAGCATCTTTCATCGATTTTATGATTTTTATAGTTATTGTACATTTTAAGAAAAAAATATCAGTTGGTGGCTTCGCATTGAATATATTGAAATTCTGAAACTCACTACTTTATAAAATAAAAATAAGCATCAGATTACTTGCACTCGGATTAGCCGATTAGGATTTAAAGATGCTACATCAATATGGTATCCAATATAATCAAAGATATAAGATTTGGAAAATGATTCATATATGAGATAAATCTTTACCTTGACGACCTAGAACCAAAAAGTCCTTCCTACTATTCATTTTATGTGTTTAGCTTCTGTGTATCACCAAAGAAAATTGTCAAGTTAATCCAAAATACATATATGCATAATCTCTAAGAAGTCAATCTAGTGGAAAGCAAGTAAGTGTTTGAAACTTCCCACTTGAGTTCAAATTTCCGCAAATTCAAACATATCCATTTTTTGGAGACGCTAATGCTAATTTGAAATACTGTTTGACTTGAGAGCTAAAATTATCTTGCTGCCACATGTGATTCGAAAAGTAGATTGAGAGGGATATAGCTACAATTTACTGTTGTGTCACGGCTGATGCGCATGATAATATTTCTTCCAAACTTGTTGACGTTGTTTCACATCGCCCGTACCCGTTTTTATGTTTGAGTACAAGGAAAATTGCGAAATATTTGGTAGGAGAGTGAGTTTTAGAGTTAGGCTTCTAGATGTGTACAGCTCATGTGCGTACAACGTCAGACCAAAAAGACAGAGAGGAATTAAAAGTTTTTGAGGGTGTTTGGTTGGCAGTGTGAGTAGCATGTGGCCGGTGGCTCCCACCCCATGCAGAAATAGCTTAAGGGTTAAGGCACTAAACCACCACTAATCTAGTAGATTTAGTCATTAAGCACTGGGTTGGTCAATTCCAATCTCAAGTGGTATAATTTTTTGTTTCAAATTAAAGTGCCCAGACCCCACCAATGACTTAACGGTTGACCCAAAACAGGCCAAGTGAAGTCGGTCATCTGCTTTTCTGTAAATTACAGTTACATACACAAAAGTAATTTAATAAAGTTACAAATTCAGTGTTATAAGTTTTTTAATGTCAAGAGGTATTCTATATGAAATTGATCTAAATGATAAAGAGAAAGATTCAATCATAATTACATAAATGATAGCAAGTGATCATTTATTACAGTGGTGGAGATGAGTCTTGCCCTCACGGTGTGGTTCGAACCTATTTGACTCTCTAATTTAACAAATCTATTGTTTGACATAAGAAAAATATAGTTAATTGGGTTCGAGGGAAGGAGGAAAAAATGTGGGAGATTGTCGATGTGAGGAGGGCTATAAGACTGTTTGATTTCACTATACCACTAACTTATTTATGTTGTTACAGTTAACTTGACTAAGCCTATTTCCGCTACAATTAACATAATTTTTGTTTAGCTGCATGCCGCAAAATCACAATCACAATGTATAATTTTTGTTTAGCTGCATGCCGCAAAATCACAATCACAATGTATGTATAAAAAAAATATTAAAATTACAAAAATCTCTTGTCATGCATATCTTCTATATATAAAACCAGTAGGGCTTTTGAACAGTGGTTTTTGGGATCACAAGCTTCATAAAAAATAAGTGGATAGAAATGCCCTTCAAATAAAAAACTTCAAAAACAATCTAAAATAATACATCAAATGTGGCAGGGGTATTTTCATCATATAAACAATGTTTTTAATAAGTAACTTTTTCCTGTACAGTGTTTTTTTATTATTATTTATAATTAGTACCTCACAATGAGCTAGTAATAATGTGATTCAATCAGTTTTTTATTAAATATTATTTTCTCTATTCTTAATGTAAATTCAATTGAATGTGGATCGAAATTGAAAGACTAATTTTATTATGTTGATTTAGCTACTTTGATTGATTTATGAGGGATTTCTTCTCGCATGGTCTAATATTATTCATTTAAAACGTGTAAGTCGCACGTAGCATGCCGTGATTCAAAAAATATCTTCTCGTGCGTGCATAAAGGCCAGTCGAATTGTAATTTAACACTTAGAAAAATTGATTTCACCTAAAAAATAGGTATTTTTCATTGCCAATAAGTTACAAAAGATTTGCATGCAGTCTAATATCCTACGAAATACTGTATTAAATTCTACCTATGTGCCCCACGTTCTAAACTTCCAATCCTCTTCATTTGTAATAGTTCCGAATAGTTCCCTTCTCGATAATAACAAAATTGAAAAGAAAATTACAAAAGAAGAAAAGTATGGTATGTGGGACCCCACTGCAGAACCAATCCATGTGAGTGGAAAATCTGGTTTAGCGCGAAATTAGGACCACCATCCTCTCCGATGAGTATCCTCATGATTAAGGAATGTGGATCGTTTGATGAAAATTCAACGGTTACAAATAAGAGGATCCCTTTAAAGTTATAATAATTATAATCGTTGGATTTTCATCCAACGATCCATATCCCATGATCATAAGGATCCTCATCCTTAGATTAAGAGAGGAGCCTGATCCCGAAATTAGACCAAAAAAGCGTGTTCCCATTACAACGTTCGGAATTTAGGAACATTATTATTATTTTTTTCGGCTGATATAAATAATTAAAAAAAAGCTAAAAAACAAAAGCTCCGGGCTCCGCTCTGCCACGTCGACTACCCGTTACTTGTTGACGGCTACGTCGGAAAAGCATTTTATTTTCCATTAATAATCTAACGTTAGAACTTTTAATTAATTTAATAAATTACCTTTTTTGATGAAGATTAATTAATTACACAATCCAATTTATTTCCTTCTACGTCGCCGTTTTGGCTTCCAAATCCAAAATATTCTTGCCTATTCGACCGCGTACGAGATTCGTTGGGATTTTTGAAAATCTATAACAAAGAAAAGGAAAGCAGTAGACGAAATCCTAAATTAATTAAGAAAAGAAAATAGAAAGAAAGAAGTCAGAATATAGTTCACAGTGTGTGAGATTTCCACACCCAGAAGAAACAGAGAGATCATTAAACAAGCACGTCTTCTGAAATAGCTTTTCGCAGAAGCACTTTTCTCTTCCAAAATCTCGCTGATTTTACTTCTTCTTCTCTGAAATCCCTCTCTCTCATTTGGGTTTTCTGCATTGCCATATGTAAGTTGTTTGTGGGTGGTGGGAAGATTCTGGAGAAAAAAAGTTGATTTTTTTTTATTTTAAAATTTTTGGTTTGTGGGTTTTGAATCAGGTAAAGGAAGAATCCAGAAGAGATGTTCACTGAAGGACTTGATAGGAGCGCCCTTCGTTGGGTTAGAGAGGTTTGTGAAGATAAATCATACCCTGTTTCCTTTTTCTTTTTTTTTTAATTAAAAATAAATAAATAATAAAGTAGAGTTTGATTTATACTGTTGTTTGAGTGAATACTGCTTCTTGTTCTAGTGTGTTTGGGAATTTAGGATCTGGGTTTGTGTTAATTTTGCATGTGCGCTTCAAAGTCAGAAAATTTTGTTCTGAATTCTGAAATTTGGATTTATGGGTTGTGTTGCTTAATCAGAAGGAGGAAGTTCCATTTTCGGGTTCTAATTTGCGGCCTAGGATTGATCCGATTATGCACATTCGCAATGGTAGTGGTGGCAGGGGGTTTGGACTCCCCCCTCCGTCTAAATTTAGAAGTGGACACTTGCCCTCCAATGCCATACCGGTTCGGACAATTCCAGCCGATGGGGATGAGAGTGGGTCTGCTTCTGATAATGACAGAACCACTGATTCAGAAGATGGAGTTTATGGAGGCAGGTACTCGCTTGATTCGTCACCGCAAGATGATAGGGTTCCCAGTGCTGCTGCTCATAGGTATGGGAAGCCGTCGCAAGGGCAGACCAATTATGGCAGTGATTATACTTACTCAGATGTCAGTTCCTCGATGGACACTGTTGTGGGGAGACAGAAACCTGTGGCAGAGAGATTGGTGAGGGGAGCGAGGAAGTATCCAGTTGCGCAGAATGGTTATATGGAGGACGAGTCATCTGATTCAGCTGCAAGCTCAGAGTTTTCTACTTCACGTAGGAACTTGGAAAGTGCTGCTGAAAAGGTTTGTATATTTATATCTTTAATTGTATCTGGATTGTTGTTTGACATCCAAGACAGCATGCTATCACTTACACTCCTACTTGAGATTCTAAAGTTATGCTGACTAAATCATTGTTAGTTAATAACTGTTGGATAACATTTCCTTTTATTCACCCCTACTAAAAAGAGTTGGTAAAGCTAAAATTGGTAAGGCAAAAGTTTTATTTATGTATCGAGGGACTCTCTATCTAACAGACCAGCATTGCAGCATAATAATTATCAAGGTATCTAAATGGTGTACTACCGCACTGATTCTCTTTCTGAACCTGTCCATTTTGCAGAATTTGCATTCCACAAACCTGCAGAGTAAAAATTTTCCTGATGACGATGTTCCCAGTGCACCACCCTTTAGTGGTGCAACTCAGGAAATTAGACAAGATGATGAGAAAAGTCCTACTAGAGTGCATAGGACACCGCATGCTACTTCTCCATCTGAATTCAAAACAACCCCTGGTAAAAAGCAGGATGTTGTTACTGGAAATGGGAATCTTGAACAGTTTGCAAGGTATGCATATTACTGCAGTCCTATTTGGAAACAATGGCATGCATCTGTGCTTATGTTGGAAAGAAACATGAAACTTTTTGTTTCACAAACTTAAGTACTTGAAGCATGCTGCTATTTTACATTTCTCAGTCATACAGTTTGTCACATAAGTATGTTTTAGTTTTGGTAACTGGACCAACTTATGTCAATCTCTGTTCACAGAACTACAACTAGTTCCGAAGCTGCTGCGCCATCATGCCCAGCTCGGCTCCCAACATATTATGCAAGGTATCTCTAACCAATGCCATAATTGTTTTTTAGGTTTAACCTTTGTTTCTGTCATCTAAAATGTATTGACTTTATGTGCCATAAACCAATATCAGTGCTCTAGGGCCATGGCATGGTGTCATTGCATATGATGCATGTGTGCGTTTGTGCCTTCATGCTTGGGCAATGGAATGCATGGAAGCTCCCATGTTCTTGGAAAATGAATGTGCTCTTCTACGAGATGCATTTAGGTGAGTCCATTCTCTTTATCACCTTATTCTCCTATCTTAAACTTAATTTAGACGGCTTTTCATGGCATTCTTATTAGACCCTGTATAATTACGTGTCTGTTGCCAGTTTCGTGTTCAAATCCTCACATGGATTCATATTCTAAAAAAAGTTATGCAACATAGCAAATTAATATAATTGAGTTTATGGTTTGACTAAGCCAGAAGTGAATTAGGTTACGATGGGTTTTGAGAAAAAAAGTTTGAACCTTATGGGAGTTCAGTGATGTTGACATTGTTTCTGATCAGGCGATTAGTAAAATATTTAGTGTTGAAAGCTTAAACTAGTACAGTGAATGATGTGAAAAACTTCTTTACTTTTATCTTTTCCACCATTGACACTCCATCTCATTAAAACCTTGCTGTCAAACTGTAGTTTACGACAAGTGCTTTTACAATCAGAGGAAGAACTGTTGGCAAAGCAGACTTCAGAGCTTGCAAGTGAGAAAGCTGCTCCAAAACCAAAGAAAGTTGTTGGCAAAATGAAAGTGCAAGGTAGCATCTAACGCCTGTTTTTAAATTCTTACTATTCAAGTGCGTGGTTATGAGATCATTCTGAATTCTTTTTCATTGTACAGTGCGCAGAATTAAAATGGGCCTGGACCCACCTACCGGGTGCAGTATTTCGTCTATAAGGCCACCAGTAATCAAACTGGAATCCATTCGTTATCATCTCTCCAGCTTCCAGTCTACACTTGCCTCTGGATGGCAAGCCCTTCGAAAGATTCGAGTTGCACCTCGGGTACCTGCAAATGGTTCTTTTTCACGTCAAAGCTTGGCATATGTGCATGCTGGTACTCAGTATATAAAACAGGTGTCTGGACTTTTGAAAACTGGTGTAACAAGTCTACGTGACAGTTCGTCCTCATATGAAGTTGTGCATGGTATGAGCATGGAAAATTCAACTCTCTCTCTCTCTCTACATTTTATTTTGAAATGCCCCTTGTACCACAAGGATTGATGATAAAATTTCGTTCATTCAACCTGCACCATCTTTTACAATAATCTCGATATCCCACTTCACAGGGAAAGATCTTTTGTCTTTAGGAGTATAATTGATAGTGTGCAACCTTTCGTACAACTTAGATGAGGGAAACCCATAGATATAGATATAGAAATATGCAATGAAACTCCACGCCCTAGTGCTTCCTGACAATTGGTGTACTCTAATCTGTATATCGAGACTATCTTAAAGCCTTGAAGGTTTATGTGCTTATTCTGTCATTAAATCATAGATTTAGTTTGTAAGTGTTTACTTTTAAACTGTGACTAGCATTTCTTGTATCCGTAACTTATGGCCACTTATAAGGGTGCCTCATTTTGTTTCTTTTTTGCATGCTACGGTTTTCTGATAGTCTGCTGTGTTTGTACTTTGTAGTGTATATAACATAATTCTTTCCAAATGTCTTTCATGAATTACTGGAATGTTAACCTTCACTTTTAACTGGCATCAGAAACGTACTCTTGTTTGTTAAGACTGAAAAGTTCAACTGAAGAAGATGCTGTCAAGATGCAACCTGGATCCGGTGAAACTCATGTCTTGTATGCTCTCTTGTTCTTTTTTACTAAGCAATATCTGCTTGAGAATGTTGAGAAAGGTACTGACACCTCTTACAGCTTTCCAGATAGTTTGGGAGATGATCTAATAGTTGAAGTCTTTGATTCGAAGGGAAAGCATTTTGGTAGAGTCATTGTTCAAGTGGCAACAGTTGTTGATGACCCAGTAATGCCTTCTTAATCCTTAGGGTGGTAGCTTTAGGATAAATAAAAGCTATAATGGTTCTGGCAGAAAGGCTAATTTTATTGTTGATTGCAGGCTGACAAGCAACGCTGGTTCTCTGTCTATCGTGAACCAGAACATGAACCTGTGGGAAAGATGCAGCTATCTACATATTATTCAACAAGTTCAGATGACAATCCCAAGGTGTTTATTTGTTACTTCAGTATCCTTAAAGATATATTAGCCTTGTTTATAAAGAGTTTCTCCATTTGTTGTTTCATTTATGAATTAGTTTTTTTTGTAATCTAATACAATGGTAATCCTTAAGAAAAAAAAAAAATCTTAGTTTAATTGTCGTACAAGGTTAACTACACACTTGTATCTTGACGGGTTCAAGAAGTGGATGTAGAAATGATCGTCTGATTGCTTTTTGTTATCAGGTGTTAGGATCCATAGATATATAGTATATATTTGGTATGACTGACAGGACCTTAGAAGAGAATCTCTTCAATTTTAGTTAACTGGTGTATAACAGTATTTAGCTCAAGGGTTTCTTCCAATAGCACAATAATGTATACCCTCATTAAATATTGTGCTGTAATCTTCTAAAGATGAAGGAATGATAAGATTTGAATCTTTTCTTGAGTGATTTCTCGTATTATTCCTCAGCAATGTATATTAGCCACCATGTTCCAGTCCTGGGCCAAAAAAGGATAAGGAAAAAAAAAAAAAAAAAAAAAAACAAGAAAAGGGAAGAAAGTATATAGTTATTTATTTTATTATTATTTATAATTTGGACTTTAATATCGTACAAAGAATGATTATTAATCCATTAGCTGAATGTGGGAACATGGATACTTCCATTATATACGATGTATTGCAAAATGCCTTTTGTGATATTGGTTTTGCTTTTGTGGTTCAGTGTGGCTCTGTTGCAGAAACAGTTGCATATGACCTTGTTTTAGAAGCTGCTATGAAGGTTCAGCATTTTCAACAAAGGAATCTAGTGGTGCAGGGTCCATGGAAATGGCTTTTAACTGAGTTTGCAACATATTATGGTGTTTCTGATGTATACACCAAGCTGAGGTAATGGAATGTTGTTGGATTGATAGCTTGTTTCTGTTAAAATGATATGCCCATGTGAATGATTGTTATAAGCCGCTTCTTTTTGTTCACTGATTCCATATCCGAGTCTTGCTTCTAATATGAACATCTTGATTAGGTATCTCTCTTATGTTATGGATGTAGCTACACCAACAGCTGATTGCCTCAACTTGGTGTACGATTTGCTAAGGCCTGTTTTGATGAAAGGCCATAACAAGAGCACGCTGAGTCACCAAGAGGTATTCTTGAATCATTGTTGCTTTTGATATTAACTTTTATGTTGTGGCATGCTTTTTGCTTATTGCATTTTACTTTCTTGTCATTTCTATCATAACAAAATGTCTAATACTTTTGTTTTCACAGAACCGAATCTTAGGAGAAACTAAGGATCAGATTCAACAAACTCTTGCTCTAGCTTTTGAGAATTACAAGTCCTTGGATGAGTCATCACTTTCAGGAATTATGGAGGTCTTTCGACCTGCGACTGGGCATGCTGCACCTGCATTGGAGCCTGCTGTCAAACTTTACACGCTTCTTCATGATATCTTGTCTCCCGAGGCGCAGACTGCTTTATGCCACCATTTCCAGGTTTGAGAAATTTCCCTTTATTTAACAATGATTTGCGTGGGTGATATATCTGTTCTTTTCTCTAATTGTTTTAAGTGACTGGCCAGGTTGCTGCGAGAAAGAGATCACGGAGGCACTTAGCTGAGACAGATGAATATATTACTAGCAATAGCGATGGTACATTGCTTGATAGTTTGAGTATGGCGACTGCTTACCAGAAAATGAAATCTTTGTGCCTTAACATTAGGAATGAAATCCACACTGATATTGAGATCCATAATCAGCATATACTCCCCAGGTACACAGGTGAAACCGTCAAGTGATACTCTCTCAAATCTGATTTCATTTTTTTTTGGCAAAATATTTGTCCATTAGAGGCACTATCTAGTATTTGTAAACAGTTGGCTTGTTTTATTGTTATGAAATGAAATGATGATAAAAAGCTATCACTTGTGGTTACATTATTGAAAACCTACGCCAATTGATATTTTGACATATGGTGCTGAATCTTGTGTTGAGGTCTGACGTCTTATGTATATATGATCCTGTTCCTATCACACTATCTTTAGCAAAAATAATTATTTCATGTGCATAGGTGCTCTGAGGTGAAATTCTTATGCTATCTGCTGTACACTAATGATCCATTGGTTTAACTGAATAGCTCAAAATAGATACACTTCCCCTATCTCTGGTCAATGGATCTTGCTATGGAATGTGAGAGGATGCCCCTTGAAAATTTAGGCCCTAGGTGAAAGGAAAACTAGAAATTACCCTTTTGATATTTTATATTTAGTATGAATAGTGTCAACTAAATCTCCATATTATTAAGAAGAGTTTTATTAGTCATTTTCCTCACATTTTGAGATGCAAAAACCACTGATTTAAGTCTTTGTTAACATTTTAATATATGCTTTAGTTTGTTTAATATTTCTTACGACATGGCTGATCATAGTTAAGATATTAATTTGACTTTCTTTGTGATTGTGAAAATATAGAAAAGCTGTATTGTTTACTCAAACCAGTGCAGTGGTTTGTTTGGCTGTTTGATGTTGGACAGATATAATTCTGATGCTTTATTTTTCATTGCACAGTTTTGTAGACCTCCCACATCTGTCAGCATCAATATACAGCACAGACCTATGCAGTAGATTGCGTGCTTTCCTCATTGCTTGCCCCCCAACGGGTCCTTCATCCCCTGTAGGAGACCTTGTTATAGCCACATCAGATTTCCAAAGAGACCTTTCCAGTTGGAACATCGGGTAATGTTAATTTTGTTACTACTACTATTGTTAACACTTAATTATATTATTTGGTTTGCATTGTCCTAATTCATTTTCTTTGTTATCTCAGTCATATTAAAGCTGGCGTTGATGCAAAAGAATTGTTCCACCTCTATATTATGCTGTGGATTCAAAATAAGCGTGGATCTTTGCTCGAAGCATGCAAATTAGACAAGGTACTTATGTTATTAAGTGTTATTGTGTATGAAATTTATCTCAAATGAGTCGGTACTCTTTTTGTGGTGGTTTATCAACAATTTTATACCTGCATCTTTGGAGGGCTATGCTAAACGATGCTTCTAAAGATATCCTCACTCATATAAACTGGTGTACGTTCAATAAGGTATCTAAAGATTATACACTTGTAGGTAAAATGGTCAGGAGTTAGGACACAGCATTCGACGACTCCTTTTGTGGATGAAATGTATGATCGTCTGAAAGCAACTTTGAGTGACTATGAGATCATCATTTCCAGATGGCCTGAATATGCCTGCATTCTGGAGAATGTAAGTTGGATTCCTCATGTCGTCTTTGGTCTACTTTGGTTTTTCTCATCACCATCGTTCATTTTGAACTTATCCAACAATTTATTGTTGGACTTACACATATGTACCACATCCATGAATGTGGGATCCACCTTCTTCATTCATTTGCTTAATTAATTAATCTTTTTCCTACTTTAAACATGATGGTTAAAGAATAGAATACAGAGCTATTTGTTTTGCTTAAGGAATATGACATTTAGTGTTATAACAGTCTTGTTCATCCACATATTTTTGTATCCAGTTTATAAAAAATAATCGTTTCCTTATTTTATAATTTTTATTTTATTTTTGGTTTTTTGGAGGTTTACAAATTGAGTTTCTTGTCATCCGGTTATGGCTTCTTATTTTCTTGGCTTGCTTAGTTCAGAGTGAATCTCTCTTTATGCATCATTTTTGTCCTTATATTCCACATTAGAATTTGAATCCAGAAAATTGTCCTTGTGCGTTATGACGTTATCATATTAGAAATAGAAATAAATATACATATATTAAGCTTGTTTGGTAATTCCAAGTACGTTTCAATACAAAGGCTATTGCTGATGTCGAGAAGGCAATCATAGAATCTCTAGACAAGCAGTATGCAGACATCCTGTCACCATTAAAGGAAAATTTGGCCCCAAAGAAATTTGGCCTCAAGTATGTTCAGAAGCTTGCCAAAAGGTCTGTGAGCGCCTATACAGTCCCTGAAGAGGTTAGTTGACTATTAGAACTTTGGGGTTATCTTCAAGTGTGTATTCAATGTTTTAAAAAATAAAACTAAAAATTGATGATTGCATTCCAGTTGGGAATTCTATTGAATTCGTTGAAGAGAATGCTTGATGTCCTTCGTCCCCAAATCGAAGTTCAGTTCAAATCATGGGGTTCCTGCATTCCGGATGGTGGGAACACAGTTCCTGGAGAGCGTCTCAGTGAAGTCACTGTAATGTTGAGAGCCAAGTTCAAAAATTACATACAAGCAGTTGTTGAAAAACTTGCAGAGAATGTGAGTATCATTGTGGTTTGCACCTTTCTGTTTGAATTAGTTGTTGTGTGATAGTGTTACAAAATTAACGCGTATATGTTAACAGAAAAAGAAAATGGCTCGGGAGATGATCTAAGTATAGATAAGATGGATATAAAGGTTAAACATGTTAATTGCCAATCTGTCATAATGTACAAAATGCCTAATTTTTCCATCGAAGAATAATTAAAGCGTGTATTAATGCATGTTCTGGTGTATAAAGATCTGAATTACTGGTATATTCGTGTAACGATCTGAATTACTTGACCAATAAAAAGAACTGCTAGGCTTCTGCACATGTTTGCAGTAAGCAACCACTATCTGCTTCCATTCACTACCTGTGTGGATGCTTAAAATTATTAAGTAGTGATTTTTGTCAAGTGTCACTGATTTTCATGTTTATTGCAGTCAAAGTTGCAGAGTGCTACAAAACTGAAGAAGATTCTGCAAGATTCAAAAGAAACCGTTGTAGAATCTGATGTGAGAAGTAGAATGCAGCTTCTGAAAGACCAGCTGGCAACCACAGTTACTCACCTGCATACTGTGTTTGGGACTCACGTCTTCATTGCAATTTGTCGAGGTTATTGGGACCGAATGGGACAGGTAAATTCTTCAATCTAGCATTTCAAGAATTCAGGGCTCTGTGCTGATGCTTTTGCTCATCTAATGTCGGCTCTTTTTCTGTCGCAGGATGTTCTGAGTTTCTTAGAGAACCGAAAAGAAAATAAGTCGTGGTATAAGGGTTCTCGCATTGCTGTCTCTGTAAGTAGTGGTTGAAACCTTCCAACCTCTTTGCCTCTTTTTCTTCTTGGTATGGTTGTTTTCATTCTAATGTGCAACCTCTTTCGTATTTGCAGATTCTGGATGATACATTTGCATCACAGATGCAGCAGCTGTTGGGGAACACACTGCAGGAGAAGGACGTGCAGCCTCCTAGATCCATAATGGAAGTCCGGTCTATTCTTTGCAAGGATGCTGCCAATCCGAAGGACAATACCTACTACTTTTAGGTGCAAGTGTATGAGGTGGGGAGACAGATTGCCTTTTTGTATCGACATGTATAAGCCGGGTGCTGCTTATTTTTATAGAGGGAGCAAGCAACTCGGCTGCTCTTGAGTCACAAGAGAACTCAATGTTTCACATGTTTTTGCTCGAAAATATAGGATTGATAAACAATTTTTGTATTGACCAAATATTGGCTTAATAGATTTCCTTTTCACGATTTTATCCAACTATTTCTGAGTTTGTTCTTAGAAGTTACGATACCGATTTTGACATTCCTCTTTTGGCCGTCTGCACTCCCTGACGGAATTTTAGTGTGTTAAAATCAAGTTGAATCTTAGAAATCTGATCGGTAAAATCCTTGTGAAATGAGCAAGTCGTTAATCTTACAAGCAAGCAAATCCTGTAAATGGTGTTCATCGGTTTGGCTTGCGAGCATCGACCAAAACAGGTTCAGGACCTTTTTTCTGTACAACTACCGTTTCAATGCACACCAACACGAAAAACGCAAAGGCATATCAGCGCAGATGAGGTACCTTTGGTACATTGAACAGAAGATTCAGAATCAAAATTGGATCATTTGCGGTGAAAGCGAATATAGTTTAAGCACGTATTAGAAACGGATTAGAAAACAGACTTGATAACTTAAACAGAGCCCTGCCATCCTTAATGAACTCAAGCTTTCATGACAACTCTGACAAATCCCATTTAACTTGTGAACGTCAAGACTCAAGATACATAAACTGCAAAATCCAAGCCGCACTTACATTACCTTGCATCTCACTTCGTCAAATAGGCTCAAAAGAGCATACATTACCTCGTATCTCATTTCAACTATAACTAACTCCTTCACCACGTACAACCTCACCAATGCGGTAAGCTTTATTAGCTCCATTTGCATCCTCAAGTATTCTATGGGCTGCCTTTCGACTCACAACAAGAACCATCCCAACACCCATGTTAAACGTTCGCAACATTTCAGCCTCTTCTATTCTTCCGGCCTAGGGTTAGAAATAAGGACAGTCAGAAAACTAGATTATGTAGTTTCAAGATGCCAGCTCAAAGCGATATATCTAACAAAAATTAGAATTCCGAAATTGGTTGCTGGATGTAATATATTTATACCTCTTGGATCCATTTGAAAACAGCTGGGACTTCCCAAGAACCATTATAGATGACAGCGCCTAGGCCTTTCGGAAATACTCGAGGTATATTGTCCGTGAAACCACCCCCTGTGATGTGGGCTATCCCCTTTACGCCCCCCTTACTGATTATGTCAAGAACCTGTTATTGGTGCATGGAAAAAAAGAGGAGAGCGTTTTCAGCAACTAGCAAAACACCAGACAAGCACAAATGCAAAAGAATTGGAAGCGGGTTAGCATTCACCTGCTTAACGTATATCACAGTTGGGGCCATTAAAGCTTCACCTAACGTAATATCTTCCCCATGCAGCTGATCCTTCAGAGAAAGACCACTGTGAGCCAGAACCCTGTAAAGATATACCAGAAAAATTCTTGAGGTTGATTGCTTCCGTTACATTTAGTATATGAAAACCACTACACACTAATGTTGTTTGAGCAGCACCAACCTTCTCACGAGAGAGAAACCATTAGAATGAACCCCACTGGAGGGTAAGCCAATGAGCACATCTCCAGCCACAATGTTTTTCCCATCAACCACTGCATCTTTTTTCACACTTCCAACAGCAAAACCACTGAGGTCATACTCACCATCTGCGTAAAAATCTGGCATCTCTGCAGTCTGAAAATATATGCAATTCAGTGAGCCCTCCCTTAGCCAAAATATGTATAACAAGTGTACCAAATATAAGCACAAACACCATATATATACTAATTAACCGCAAGAAGACATGCTCGGCATATGCAATTCAGGGATCCATACCTTGTCAAAGTATTAATAAAGCGAGCGTGAAAGTAAAATGCTATTCATTCAAATTAACTGCAAAAAAATGCTTGATATACATATTAACACAAGAATTGATTATTTAGCATACCTCTCCACCTAAAAGAACACAGTCAGATTGTTTGCAACCATCGACAATACCTTTTACAACCTAGAAAAAGGTAAAACAAACAAAAAACGTGAGTAAGCTTCAATTAGTGATATGTATTTACACAACCCAAGAAACTCAGGCACTGTGAGCTCTACCTTTTCAGCAAGATCAACATCGAGCCGGCTTGTAGCATAGTAATCAAGGAAAAATAACGGCTTAGCACCAGAAGTAACAATATCATTGACACTCATAGCAACCTGAGAATCGAAACTGATTTAGAGCAGCAGTTTTCAACGACACATTGTGTACCACATGACAATTCATTCGAACAAGATTAGCATTACCAAATCAATACCAATGGTGTCGTGAATTCCAGTATCGAAAGCAAGCTTAAGCTTCGTCCCGACGCCATCTGTGCCGGCAACAAGGTATTTATCATCTGCAATCACCACAAAACTTGATCAGCGCGAGTAATCAAAAGTTCAAACAAACAGTGCACAAAAATTTCATCACCCCAAGTACTAAAAAATTCAAACAGCTAGCATGATATTCGTACCGAAGGGGAAAAGACCCCCAAAACCTCCAATCCCAGGAGCCATTTTTTTAATTCGCTGAACAAGTTCCGCGCCGGCGTCAATATCCACACCGGCGCCCTTATACGTCAGACCGACATTCCCGCTACCACTTTCTCCGGACTCGTTTTTTGAAGCTGAAAGCACGTGGCTTTTCCGGGAAGTTTCGGCAGAGGAAGACATGGACAGGGGGGAGAAGGCAGCGGAGTGAGACCCGGGTGAGAGTCTGCAGAGTTGGGTTTGGGCGGGGTTGGCGTTGGAGAAGGAGGGTCTGGGCGAAGTGGGAAAGCAGCGAGAGAGCTGAGTGTTTGGTATCAAGGAGGAGACCATGGCAACTGAACAGATGAGTCACTGAATAGCTGAGTTTCTGCCGAGAGCGACGGAGCTCAAAAAGAGAGAGTGGCGGGAATAAAACGCGAGCTGAAGCTCCACCTAGGGTTGTTGCTGTTGTTTTGTTAATTCTCCCGTCAACGAAACAGCTTTTGACTTATGCCTTATTTACCTTTTTGCCCTTGTAAGTACATTGGATTTTTTTTTTGAAGAACTAGTACATTGGATTTTGGAACTGTATGGTCGTCACATATTTGTGTCTCCCTTACTTCTTTGTCTTGGGCTTCATTTAAAATTGACTTACGTGTTAAAAGTTGAATTTTTTTTTTATATACAATATTAGGATCTGTTTGGTACTTTACTTGAATACAACTTTTTAAATTCAAAAATAATTTTTAAGTTTTAGGCCTTAAAAACTTGTTTCGTAAGATTATTTTAAAAAACTGAACTCAAAAATATATTTTATTTTCTAAACCATAAAAAATGAGTTTTTAGAGTTTTTAAACTTAAATTCAATCTTTTCATTTCTCTCACTCCTCCCCTCTCACTCCAAATCTCTCTCTCTCTCTCTCTCCTCTTTTTTTTACATTTCTCGTCTCTCTTTCAATCTGCTGTCTTCATTCTCTCGGTTCTTTCTCTCAATCCTCTTCCTCTCTATCTCGTCCGATCCTCTCTCTTCTTTCTCTTTCCTTCAATCATATCTTACTTTCTTTCCTCCTCTCTCCTCTTTCTCCTTCTCCTGCGACCCTCTCTTTTTAGATCTCTTTATCTAGTTTAAGTCGTAAGATTTAAAAATTTTAAATCAAGTTTTTGAGTCTTAAAGAAAATTGTTTTCAAGAAATGTTCTGAAAAATGTAAAAATTTTCAAACAGGATACCAGACAAGTCCTTAATTTTTTAAAAATTGTGAAAGCGTACGTGTCGCTTAGTTACTTCTTCATCTTAGTCCGAGTGTAAGTGTGGCTTCCACATCAAATTATAAATAGATCTCTAGCTTGTCAAGACATCAATTTACCAAAAGATTAGACAATCAATCAATCAAACAAACAAACAAAAGACATGAATTGAAATGATTTCAAACCATCGATGCAATGTTTGTGACTAATTTTGAAAATTACTTGAAACCTAAAAAGTCTAAAACGTAGTTGGCCCTATTTTTAACAATCACCATCTCCTTCACCACTCTTCTACATCCCTAATTTTTCCTATGTATCTTCTACGCGTAAAACTAAACAGAAAGCACATTAAATATTACCATCAAAGAAACAGAAAGCGCGTTAACGTTGACTTTTTTTTTCTTTTATCAAAGTGACAATAAAAACTGGAACAAGAAAAGTTGTGGTTCCGTCAAATCAACTATACATAAGCCACCCCATCATGACTGCTTACAACCTCACCAATGCGGTAAACATTCCTATCCTCCTCAAGTATCCTCTGGGATGCCTCCGGACTCACAACAAGAACCATTTCAATTCCCAGGTTAAAAGTCCGTCTCATCTCAGCCTCTTCTACTCTTCCGGCCTTCTGGATCCATTTGAAAATACATGGGACTTCCCATGAGTCTTTATAAATGTCCGCTCCTAGGCCTTTCGGGAACACTCGACGTATATTTTCTGTGAAACCACCCCCTGTGATATGAGCTACTCCTTTCACACCTCCCTTGCTTATTAGGTCAAGGACCTGCATGTTTTGGTGCAAAGCAATAATAAGTTAACAAAGAGTTCAATGATGGGAGCACTTGCACGTTGATTTTCAGCAGCTAGTTATTTAGTTAAACACAAACATGTATCTGCATAGTATAATAATGGGTTTGATCGATGTCGACCCTACCTGCTTAACATATATCACAGTCGGGACCATCAAAGCTTCGCCAAATGTAATACCTTCTCCACCAGGCAGTTGGTCCTTGAGAGAAACCCCAGCATCAGCCAGAACCCTGTAACAATATGAATGCAACAGTAGTAAGGTAGGACTATTTTGTAATGAGTCAGCGAGTCAACCGACCGGCCAGCGAGACAAAATTTAATCGCATACTGCAAGCTACTTGCCATAGACTACAATAGTGTCGTAGCTAACAAAAACTGAAAGTTAATTTTTATTTTAATTTTTTTAAATTTGTAATAGGCTGAAGCACCAACCTTCTCACAAGAGAGAAACCATTGGAATGAACGCCGCTGGACGGCAGGCCAATGATGACATCTCCGGGAACAATGTTTTTCCCATCAATGATCGAATCCTTTTTCACAGCTCCAACAGCAGAGCCACCCAGGTCATACTCCCCGTGTTTGTAAAGGCCCGGCATCTCTGCAGTCTAAAAACGTCCGCAGTTATCAGCAAGACGTGTATACCTTATAAAAAAGTTTGTATAAATTAAGGATTGCAAACATTAAGATTTATTCTGCATGTTCGGAAAGATTTAATCTCCAGCTCACAGAGTCACAGGCAATTAATGACGCGATTCAAAAAGACTAGTTAGTTACGAATACCTCTCCGCCTGACAGTTTACAGCTGCAGCCGGATTGTTGGCAACCATCGCGAATACCTTGTATAACCTAAACGACAGTGCAGAAGAAGAAACTTGGAATAAGCGATAGTGCAGTTAGTGGGCATACACACTGTCTGTGAACTGTACCTTAACAGCGATGTCAACATCAAGGCGGCCTGTAGCAAAGTAATCCTGCAAAGATAATGGCTTCGCCCCACAAGTAACGATATCATTGACATTCATGGCAACCTGAGAGTCGAACGGACGAACAAAGGAACAAACAAACGAAGATATAATGATTATAGTCGAGGTATTGCAAAAGCAATTATCAATTGAAAACAATATGTATATTAGAAACAGGTGGTCGATTACCAAATCAATGCCAATGGTATCATGAATTCCAGTCTCAAATGCAAGCTTAAGTTTAGTTCCAACGCCATCTGTCCCGTGAACAAGGCATATATATATCATCTGTTCAACATCATCACCATACAATTAAAATTACAAACAGCATACGAATAAAAATCAAACATTAATTAATTAGTTAATTATATACATTGATTAATCATACTTACCGCCGAGTATCTCATCGTGGACAATGACCCCAAAGGATCCAATTTCAGGAGCCATGGCTTTAATTTTATCAACAAGCGCCGTTCCAGCATCTATATCTACACCAGCATCCTTGTACGTCAGGCCTCCTCCTCCGGCGGCCTCCTGCTCCGGAGAAAAGACGCGCCTGCTCTGCGAAATTTTACCAGCTGATGATGATGATGATGAAGACAGAGAGATAAACCCAACTGACGATGGCGGCAGTCTACGTAGATGGGCTCCAGAGTAAGAGGATCTTAGCCAAGATGCTTGGGAGGCGCTGATCATGCCGTTGGCAGCCATTGTAAATTTGTAAGAGGGAGGACGACGGTTGTCTGGGACGGAGGGAGCAGAGGTTGCACTCTCCTGATATCACACGAATGACAAACGCTAATAATACACTCCTAAAGTGACTAAATTGAGTTGGACTCGCTAGTCCCATCCGTAGGGGCGCCGACACGACACAAACTAACTTTTCGATTTTCGGGTGGGCTCGTCCGAATAAAAATGCGGCAAATCCAATTTCTTTTGTAATATTTTATGCACATTTGACAACAACCGTCCAAACAAATATAATTAAATAAATACTCAATTCTTTTTTGTCCCTTACCTTATGCTTTTATGACTGATACTTCTCTCATTAGGTTAAATAATAAAGAATATTACATTAGACGGTAGTTCTCACTTTACTACTTTCAAATATTATAAATTGGCACATTGATACCTATAGTTTTATTCGTCTCACTTTTATACTTAAAGTTACGATTTGTTCCTAAAATCATACTTTCGTTGGTTTAGTTATTAAGTCCTTCATTAAACAATGACATGGCAAGCCTTTGGCCCCACCAAAAATTTAAAATTAGTCAAAAATCAAAACCATTTTTTATTACTAAAGAAACATAAATATTGAAAAGTTAAAAAATAAAATACAACAAAAAAACATGCTCTCTATCACTCCCATCTCCACTCGTGTAACCTCCTACACATCGTTGACTATCAAGTTTAATCCTGGATTGATGATTGTTTACGCAAGGGTTAAACTTTAGTGAATGTGAACATTTCATTATTTACGATTAGTTACATTTATCATTTAAGATGAGGAATGAGTTGAAATTCGACCTTAGACCTAACTTGGTGAAAACGAAAAAAGGTGGACATCGTCTATGCAACCAAGTAAGCTTGAGCAGGGCGATCCTCCTTCTACACCCAAGTTTGAAGCTCCCTCTTAATCGTTTAGAATTTAGAGTGGGGGAATAATCCATCACAAGGGTTCAACAATGAAAATCTTGTGACCGATGAAATCACTTGTGCACATTAGACCATAACATTGCGCATTAAAAATGCAAATGAGAATTGTTACCAAATAAAAGAAGAAGAAGATGCAAACCTGAACAAAGATATACGAAGAGATCCGGACCTCTGGAGTTTGAAGCGTCGATCATCAAAAAAGTTGTCTGTTTCAAACAAATAATTGATGATCAATACTAATTTTAATACATAATCAGGCGTAACATACCAGCCCTCGCCCTAAACGCGTAATATGACAATGATCAAAGCAACCACATGGTGTAAATCGGATAAGTGTATGGTTACCTAGGTGATGATATAGTCTTAAAGAATAATGTTCATCATCCATGACACAAAACACTTCCAACCACATTCTGTCATCAACGGAATCTACTGCAACTTGTGCTTGGTAAAATTTAACCTCATCGGCATCAACTGCCTCCAACATCACTTCATAATAACGTTGATAATAATATCCCGGGGAACACCACAACTCTTTCCTCATGCGCCGGCAGGTTGCCTTCAACACTCTCGAAATCTGCAGTTGGGCATTCTAGAAGAGAATGCCAAACCATAAGATGTAAACATTTAAACCATTAGTTTGCAAAACCATTAATAAAGTCTCTAAATCTTAAGCTACAAAAATAATGGCCATTATATTCTTACAAGCGATATTCTAATCGAAGCTACACTAATGCCCTACGCATAACGGCGGTAAGTTTTAATACACGTATATGAGAATCAGATATTGATGATATGAGTTTATGCATACCTTAAGTAGGTTAGGAGGTCATGACCGGACTTCATAAACCATTGAATTCATAAACGGAGAATATCTGTTTAGTCAACTCCGCAATGGAGGCTATTGAGTTCATGACCGGACTTCTGAGGTATGCGTATTCCGATCCGCCTTACTCTAGCCCGGGTAAATCATGGTCCCACAAGTATCTTTGCTATAGAAGTTTCATAATGGGAATCGTTCAATTTCTTAATCTTCATTTGAAGATCATCCGTACAAAATATCATTCAAATAAGAGATTGTTAAGTCACCCAAATATATCAAATAAATCGACAGTGTATGTACCAAGTTACACGTTCATGATAAACAGCTGATTGAATTGATAGGCACGATATTCACAATAGGCTAGCCATAATAATTGATTCGAATTCCCTTTTGGCAGAGGTCGAACCTAAGATCTCTCACTTATAAGTGAAATGGAATACCATAGAACCGTAAAATTGGCTAAACTAATACATTTATATGACTAAACGATGTCCGATTCAAAATCTATGAGGCCGGGTGGCGTGACGCACACGGTTCTCCCCCGAACAAGCAATGTTTATGTTCAGTAGGTAGCTACATAACAATGAGATTGAAAATGAGAAAGCCCTTCCATTATGTTTCCACGATTCTTGTGTGTAAGATTGTTGGACAAAGACTTGTCCAAATTGCTTGAGTAAGAGAATTCCTTACCAATACCAAATGCCAACTCGTTTGGAGAAACGTACATTCGGTACGTTAGACGTTTTTGCTTAATTTCAAAATCCGAGATAGAACGCAACAGATCTTGAATTTTCCTATGCGAAAAGTTAGCCTAATGCGATTGAAAACATCATTGGTGACATTATGCACAAGTAAATAAATATCTAAAATGTCCGACACATGTTCAATGCTGTGTTACATAAATTTGAACTGCACTCTTCAATCGGAAGCAAATATTTACAGGATTAAAATCATCAAGGAATCACGCCATTCGGTATCATGAAAAGAATGCCAGTAATGTTACGCACTTTTTGAAACACGAAGCTGCGTTGGAAGTACACAAAGTACTAAATACAAGAAGCAAATCCTGCTTTTCCCGGCAGCAGAGACAAATTAGATAAACTTTGATATAACTTCACAAGATGTCCAGAAGGCTTTCGAGGCAACCCTTATGATCACAGGGTTTTGGTATATCCTGTAAATAACGAAAAGAGAGGGTCAAATAAGAGAATTCAAATTAAGATCGAGACAACGATTTCTGTATAAAGTTACACCAGTAAAAAGTTCGGTAAGTAAACAAATTGTTTGATTAGAGAGTAATCCACAACATGCTGCATGATGAAGGTGAGAAATTCCAAAACCATCAGATTAGGTGAGAATGGGTTGAAGTAAGAGTAACCTACCCAATGGCAGTTGCCCCCCACGATGCTACATTATAGATAACTTTACTTCCATCCCATGCCTTCCGAAGCTTTCCCTTCTTCGTTTTCACTGAGAATGTTTTGCTAAGGGCTATACCAGAAATAGGACATCTAAGATTCCATTTGTAAAATGCGGACACCAAATCTAATCAAATAAAGCACAAAATGCATATGGCACTACCCGATTTGAAGCGAGAGTTTTTTATTCCGCTTAAACTTAAGAAGTAATTTAAAAACAGATATTAGACTCACCTGCCTGAAGTTGATTAGGGGTCAATTCCTGCAAATCAAACAGCAACCAATTAAAAAGAGTGGATACCTCCAACCAATCCAATTTGGCATATGAAACATGCCCAATTGACAAAAAAGAGGCTACATATGCACAATTTAAAAATCTGCCTGAATACTGGTTTGACAATCATAGAACGAAGATATTGACATGTCAATTCGACAAGTTAAAAATTCTGACACTAGTGCTAAAGTCTAATGGTTCATTACTAATGAATTCAATGGTTTGACCTCCTAACCTACTTGCATTGATCCACACGGTCAATGATATGTGGAAATACTAGCAGCAATAAAAGATGGAAACTACAAATGCAGTGACAGCCAAATCTCTTAGGTATGTCATGTCATTAGGTCATACATCACACACCAACCTACTTTATAAAAGACTACTAGATGGACTAAAAAGAAAAGTTCCACAAACTGTCAATAAGCAAGCTATTCTGTATGGTACTCCTAAGAGAAAAAAACCATTCTTTTAAAGGATGATGATGGGCTCTAAAGCAAAAGCAAGAGATCCATATCCACCTCACAGAGATGAGAATTTTAAGATGAAAATGATAGGAGTAATCAGAAAGGATCAATTTAAAAGACTAGTTGGTATAAACAGATTGTGAGTGGAACCAATTAGGTGCAAATAACAAGAAGCTACGCCTATGGCTATGTATTAGCATCACATCCATGTAAAGCCAGAATAATGCTAAGATGTCTTATGTGTGTGATGAGAATAAAAATGTAAAAATCTACGTAGTGAAACATTGGGAGTGGCATCTAAGAGTAATAACTCATAAGACACAAGAAACCGGCTACAGCATAGATGCACCCTAACAAAAAGGAAGAATAGTGGAAGTAAATGTAAAAGATCAAAAAGCCAACCAAGACTAACATGGATCAAGTAATAAAAAAGTTAATAACATACTACATGCCCAAGTATCGGCCATACAGGTCAATGCCAAATACTAGACTAGGATGAAACTAGGACCAACAGTGGGACCAAAATTTTCAATTAGCATTATGCATGTTTAACCCTAGCATATCCACAAAGCAGGATACATAATCAATCCCTGTGTTTCTTTTCCTTCATTCTCTTTGTAAAAACTAAGATGGATATACTATTCCGCTAGACAGTCATATAGGTTGAATTTTCTCAGTATGTCAATCATAGTGTTTTTTTTGGGCAGTGTGTGAATCATAGTTGCGATAGTATAAAATCAAATGAAGTAGCTGAGCAGAGTTTGAAGATACCTTAGTCTGTTTAAGGGACAACAGGTATGCAGCCATAAAGCACGCAATACCCTCTACTATATCTTCTTGCCTAACAAGAACATAATCTTCTTCGCCAGAGTTGCTATCCTCATCTTCCCATAGATCATTCTTACTAACCAGATCCCAAGAATTACCTTCTTCTGCTGCCACACAATAACAGTTTAGCATGTACACCATATAGAGAACTCGATCTCTAAAATGCAACTATCTTTGGATGCATACCAGGTATATTTTGGGAAGCTGATGCTTGTGCACTTTCTAGCTTTTGGAGGAAGTCGGGGCATTCAACTCTCGATTTAAGAAGGTCGCATAACTGCATCAAGATGCAAAATGTGTCTACTTCAGAATATGTAAAGTTTGCATAATAAAGAGTAACCGTCCCCCTTATTGGGAAAAAAAAAAATCAATAGCAAAAGCAAAATTAGTGATACAAGGTTTCAGAATGGACTAGACAACTTTTGCGGACCACACCAATTTCTTCAGTGAAGATATCATAACACACAAAAAGATTGGATCAAGGACTCAGACGTCCGCTGCATCATGCCAGATTATGTATCGTTTGGCACATTTATTGTTTACAGAACTAATCAAAGCAATTAAGTCGTTCATGAAAAGCTACATCCTTTGACCTTATAAGAAATAACTGTCCACACCGACACTGTTATCAAACTTGACAATCGCCAGTAACCATAGTAATCAAGTCCGAAGCTTGCAATTAACTCAAAATTAACTACAGATTGTACCAGAAGCAGCTCGATTGCCAATTTTATTCAATATTTATGCCAATTTTCAAAATCAACTGAATCTCAATTTCAAACTCCAAACTAATTTGTTAAATTTCAAGCTATATATATACAATTTATCCCCAAAACCCCAAATTTCAACCCAAATCAATTCCCAAAACCTCTCAATTCCCACACAAAATCCTAAATTCATCAAAATCATCAACAATCCATACCTCATCGGCCTCGCAATCAGCCCGTGAACTAGTCGATCCCCGGCCCTGTCGGCGCTCGTCGTCAACGGCCGAACCACGAGAACTGTTATCGTCATCGTCTTCTTCGCCATCATCTCCACCATCCTCCTCGTCAGCACCCCCAGTTGTACCGAGCGACTCGAGCGCTCTCTGGCACTGCTCGAGCACCGCCTGCAGAGTCTTCCTCTTCACGCGGAGCTGATCCTTCTGCGAATCCACTCTCCTCAATTTCGCGTCGGCCGAGGGTTTCGAGCCGGAGACGACCTCGACCTCCATGGCTGCGAGCTTCGTAATAATTAAGATCCTGCGGCAGTTCTTCGATCGCTGACGAGGTCGGAAGGAAGAAGATATGGGAGTTTGGATCCGAAGATATTGTCGGGGTCGGCAGTTGCTGTTGCAAATTGCAATGCCACAACATGCGATTGATTAAAAGATTAAGGGGTTTTGTATTTTGTTTTCTTCTGGTGTTTTTCTGTCTTTTAAAATAGTTTATTATATATATATATATATATTTTTTATTTTTATTTTTTTTGTGGGATATGGTTTTCGAAGAGGAAGGGGGATACAATTTTGTATTACATATATATACCAATACGCGACGTACTTTAATAATAAAAAAATAATTTACATGAATTTTTATTCTCTCTAATATCAGAAAATCAGAAAAGTACTTTGGTAGAAACAAAGCAGATCCTCTCCTAATGCGAACATTTCGAATTTTACAAACCAAATAATATCAGCTGCTCGCTTAAAATAGTACGGCTGAGATCAGTCTTCTTCTTTAACTTTCTCATCTCTCTTTCTCCTCAACATCCTTACCTTCTTTTCGACAAAGCAGTACCGAATAAATAGAAAGAAAGAAAAAAAAAATGGGAGGGGTTGAAGGTCGGGGAAATATGCAGTGGGAATTGGGTCGGGGAAAGTGAGTGATGGTAGGAGAATTGGATCCTCTCCGATCTCCAAACTGGGATCCTAGGAATCAATTAATACAAACTGTTCGTCAAAAATTGTTCAACCACAATTTTTTTTTGTTTTTTATATCTTCAACAGTAAGACAACCTCATTTTACATGAAAAATATAAAAAAGAAAAAACTGGCCACACGATTTTTTATAAACGTTTGTTATTAATTGATCCGCGGGATCTCTAGAAAGAATCTAATTCCAATGGTAGGGAGGTCCACAGGATCCGAATGGTTCAAATATGGAGAGGATATGTTCCTCTAGTGGTGTATATGTAAATTTTTAAATTTACGTATATTTTTATTTTATTATTATAATGTATTTAAGTTACCGTAACAATATATCCGTAAATTCATGACATGTAGAATCATTCATGAGGAGGAGGACTAATGCTAAAGGCTGCGTTTGGTTCCGTGGAAGGGAATACATCCCACTCACACGAAATGACGGAATGGTTCATTTGTTTTATCAAATAATATTTATTTTCCGGAGGTTTATGTTTGTCAAGTTAGATGTCCTTGATGAGGTGAGCTGGAATATCGTTGGTGATTAAAATATTGTAAAGTTGTATTTGGACACCTAATCAAATGTTTAGCAAATCTTGCTCAACCACAAGCTGATGGTGTAGACTGAAGTTATATAAGTTTAAATAAAATTTCCTCATATGCATTGCAGGTGCCTGACAAGAAGGCTTCATCAAATACTTTCACATTTGCCCGAAGACCTTATGCGACCATTTCTCTAGTTCTACATGCTCAAGGAACAGTGTTGCAGTCAATATTATTATAAGAATGTGATTGTGTGAACTAGATGTAGGAGTCCTATAGGATTTAGAAGATTTTTTTCTTGTATGATTTGTATTATCTGGAGGGCAAGAAAAGTTCATCATGATTAGTATAAATAAAAGCAAGACCAAAGGGAAATCAATCAAGTTAAACAATTGAACCCATTCTCTCATCTCTCTATATAAAATCTCGAATGTAGGGTCCTCATTTAATATATAAAATCTCGAATTAAACTCACATCAGTGTGATAATAATGCAACACAAATCAGAAATACGGTATCTAATTCTTATATATAAATATCACACTCATTTTAACAAGTGTAAAAGACCTAAAAGGCAAAAATGCAACTTAGATTAGTGCACTGAATTAAATTCTCCATTTCCCCATAAAAGTACAATTTAAAAAGACGAAATGTTTCCTCGGGCCACTGCATTCTGAACGTTTTTGGGTTCATCATAATGGAGGAACTTTACTTGAGGCAATGGAATGGACTTGCATGGTTTATACCAAACCAAATCCCCTTCGGACCAAAGAAATTGAGTCTAAGAATTAAATAATTCGGACCATTAAAATTTGATCAAACAGTTACAATTATTATCACTTTAGAGGGTCTCCTGTTTGTAGTTGTTAAATCAAATTTCAATGACTTTGATCATTTGATGAGTAGGCTCAGTTCTCTTGAGTTCGGAGGGGATCCAGTTCCGTTTACACCTAATCCCAATAAATTTTGGTAGTTTTTTCGGTAACAACAATTTTGGTAGTTCATTTCTTACTTCCCCTGTAAGAGGAGAAATTTTTAGGTGTACCCTCACTCATTAGAATTTGATTTTATTTATTTATTGAAAAATAAGTGAGGGATAAGTGAGGATTTATGAGTGAGGGTACACCAAAATTTTTTGGTGTACCCGGTACACCTAAAAATTTCTCCGGTAAGAGAGAGGTTACGTAAACTCTTTCAAAAGTGACTATTTTTTAATTCTATGCCACTTTATGTTTCTTACACAATATTTTAAAATATTAGCACAAAAATCAATGCAAATTATTGTAGGAGTTTGAGACCCTCTTGTTCCACATTGGGCAACAGTATTTTTTTCACTAGCCTTTATATAGGCTTATTTCTTATTCTTAGTAATTAGAACTTTGGACCATTTGGAAATGAATTGAAGGCTTGTGCCTTATGGTTGTGTGGATTAGGCTTGAATATAATATACCCTAAATACAATTAATATTATTTAATCAAGACAGGGCACTTGGGGCCTTGGAATTTAAAATTAATTAGATTCATTAATTTTAAATTTTCGGATTAAGTTTTTTAATTAATTTATTAATTAAAAACATTTTGATCAAAAGACACAACTATTAGAAAGAGTTGTGTACTTTCAAATACACTGAACATGTATTTGAAAGGGTGTGAAATAGCCTATATATTTCCAATCACAATATCCAAGTGAGATTATATTTTCTTCCTCTTTTTCTTCCGTACGAAATTTCCAGAGAGTAAGCACACAAAGCAAATTCGCTAGAATTCTAGAATTCAGTGCGGGTTGTAGAATTAGGTAGTTGAATCTTGATCGAGCAGACGTTGTAGAACCACAAGCACAAGAGTGGAACGAAAATACTGTTCAAAGGATATGGCTTTTATGCTAGCCTCTATCTTATGTGATCAAGTTAGTATCATTAATATTCTTATATTAGTTTCTGTATTTATTGTATAATTTCATTCTACACATCAAGTATTTTTGGTTAATAAAATATTAGAATTTCAAGTTTTGTTTATTTCTGTTATTTTTTATCTATTTCTGAATTGTTCTCCAACAATTATGAGGTGACAAGAGTCCTAATTTGAAAAGTCTTGTAAGCATTTCTCTCCTCTATAAATATAGAATCCATCTGCTACTGTTTCATTATCCAATAGTTTTCAATTCTGTCACAAAACTTGTCCAGATTCTTTGTTTTTCTCACTTTCTCTATATATCTCTTACTAATGAGAGCTTAAATGTTGCATGCAGCTCTCAATGGTGGGAAGTCATGTTGCTGCCTTACCTGTACCACCACCTCAACTTTACTGGAACTCTGTCCTTCCAAACACACCAATGCCGAAATCTCTCAACCAACTCGTCCAGCCCGATTAGTACATATATTTTTCGTTTGCACGAATTTTCATTTTCGCTCTTGCAACATTTTTAATTTTGTTGCAACTTCGTCATGTTAGTTCAATTTTGTTCAACTTTAGCATGTAAAGCAAATTGGTATGTATTTCCATTCTTTTTCGCGCACTCCTTTTCGTTTGAAAATTTCATTTCATTTTTTTCTGGTTTTTCTTAAAAAGAGCTTAGGGTAAAGTTTGAAAAATGTTTGACTCCCTGCTGAGTGTTGGTTGCTGCATATCTAACTTGTTTTCGATTTATGATGCAAAAATTTCCGCAAACTTCATTAGTGTTGGCAAATGGGGAGTTATCCTTACAACCAAGTTCAAAAGGAAGAGAACTGGGTTTATTCAAAAGATGCAAATGAGAACGCTCTTAAATACTTAAAAGGTGCAGATGAGAACGCTCTGTTTAGATACTCAAATGGTGCATATGGGAATCCTCCATTTAAATACTCAAAGGATGCATCTAAAAATGTAACCCGAACAATTTTCTTCTTGGAGAAGTCCTTCATCTTGGCACGACAATGAATTACCTCTTAGCAGGAAATTCTTCAAGTACCATAGGCCTGACCCAGGCCCAGTGCAGGCAGGGCGACCGTCCAGGACCCAAAAAATTGGGGGCACCAAAATTATTAGGGTGATATATTTATATATGTTTTTATAAGAGTATAAATTTATAAAATTTGGTTTAGTGACAAAGAAATTTAACTAGAACTAGTGATTTTGTTGTTTAAAATGAATGAGGATGTCTTAGGTTCAAAACACCATGTGTGCTTATTTACATTCTAATTTTTACAAATTTCTTTTCATAACAGTATAAATTTATAAAATTTGGCTAAATGATCAAGAAATTTAATTAGAAGCAATGGTTTTTGTTGGTTAAAATTAACGAGAGGTTCTAAGTTCGAAATGCTATGTGAATGTTTATTTTTTTTCAATTTTTACAAATATTTGTTTGGTTGTTAATTTATTTACTAGCTAGTAGCTATATGGGTTGCTATTTTTAAATATCCGTTCCAATTCAAGTCTAATCTTCAGCAAAGAGTAATGAGTAGACTAAATTTTTAGACCAAATTTGCAAATAATATTACGTGTCATCAAAAGGTTTAATTTAGTGTTCATTCATTACTTTTCCATATCCTTAAAGACTCAAAAACATTAATATTTTTTTAGTCTTATATTGACGAGGTTAGTAAATAAGAAAAAATAACTCACGATTTATACAAAAACACTTTAAAAATTCAAATGGAAAACAAAACTCATAATCTATCTACTTGAAAGCCCGAAGTTTTTTAGTTTCCTTCTATTGATACAAAATAAATTAATTATTCCGTGTTTCTAAATTATTGAGTTTGAAGTTTTTTTTTTCTAAATATAATTTTATCGATGTCTTACATGTGAAAACAAATATTTTTTTATATGAAATGAGAGCACATTTTTTTACGTCGCCCCGGGTCTCAAAAATCTCTGGACTGGCCTACTACCTTTCTTGTCCTCCAAATTTGTAGAGTTAATCCCTTTCAGCTCAAGCAAACTGCTAGAAATTCTCAACAAGTTCTCAGTGAAATCGGAGTTTGAGGCAGCGGATATGATAAACAATACTATTCAAGATTGTGAACTTCAAGGCGCGAGAAATGAAGCAAAACAGTGTGCCACCTTGTTAGAGTCGATGATTTGACTTTGCCACCTCCACGTTGGGAAAAAATGCTCTGGCAATCGCGACGGAGGTGGACAAAAAAGGAGCAGGCCTGATACAGAAGTACATTATAACAACTCCTGGAGTGAAAGAGCTGGCAGGCAAAAAATTTGTAGTGTGCCATAAGATGAGCTATCCGCATGCCGTCTTCTATTGCCATGCAATTGAAAAAAAAGGACTTATATGGTGCCGCTGCAAGGAACTGATGGGATGAGAGCTAAAGCAGTAGTAGACTGCCATGAAGACACATCTGAATGGAACCCTAATCATTATGCCTTCAAAGAGCTCAAAGTTGAGCCAGGAACCGTTCCCATCTACCATTTTCTTAAAGTCGAGGATGTCATTTGGGTTCCAAACCAAAAACCTACTTGAGTTGAATCCATCGATCGGTTCTTGTACCTGATCCATCACTCAGCCCGTAAAAGCTACTGGGCCTTTATATGTTCTCTAGTAATAAAAGTAATTCAACAAGATGGTCAGTTAGTTGTTCATATCTGAGACTACTTACTGCCGTAACACACGCACACGCACAGTTATTCACTAGGAACGCAAAATTCCTTTTATAAAGACACCAAAGGAAACAGTAGTAGAGTTGAAATAAATCAATCGTGGGAAAATTAAGATTTTCAATAAGCAAGGGGCTGTGATAAAGGGAAGTCTAGAGGACCTTTGAAATACTAAGACCTTCTAACAATATTCTTAAGAGTTCCAGATTTCATAATTTGGAAATTAATGGACCACACCAACCCCTTGGTGTATAATTATAAACAAACACTTAAAAGATTCAATTGGAGAAAGAAAAAAAAATCCAACTATAACTGTATATAGTCTTTGTATAAAATATAAAAAAGCCTAGGCATGTTTCTATTCATGCTGGTTTGGAACTTTGGTAGGTGTGGTTTGGACAATATTGTGCAAAACCAAAACTACTTTCCCCACAACTTGCAAAAGTTTACTACAAAATCAGCTTATTGCCTTGCTCTAGAGGAGAGAAAATTGAGTGAATTCCGAAGTTATTACTGTTAATTACAATAATCAGAATCATTTATGTGCACATGGAAAGAAAATGGTTGGTGGTTTAGGCACGTCGCGGCCCAATTTTTCTGTGTGACCAAGAAATATGCTAGTGTTAAGAAGTCATTTGTAAATCTTATGTTTATTTCTTTGTAACGATCATGTCGCGTGCTGAAAACACCACCCAACTTCCTATGGAAGATACAGCTGCAGTACTTGATCATTCTTAACATTCCGATTCTCCCACAATCTTATGGAGCTGGAGGAGGAGGAGGAGGAGACATGCAGTGGGACAAGGTCTCTCACATAAAAAACATCCAAATTTTAATTAATGGTAAGTCTTATGTTTATCACTCCCCAATTTGGATAAGTGTGTAAAAGGAGATATTGATAAATGATCATAATGTACTTGTGTGCACTCCCCAATTTGGAGTCTCTTTTTGAATGATGATGCTCGGACTTCTTTACGTGCCAATTGATTACAAACTTACAACCACGAGCAGAAAGGGGGCACTCATGGCAATGGCTTCTGCTAGATGAAACGATTCATTTATTATTTCTAAGACTAATTTCACGTTACACCCTTTTGATTTGGGTTCCAGATTTTTTTTCCCTTCGTATCTCCCTCCCCTCCAGTGCCCTCCTTCCATCCACAACCATTCATAATATTTTCAAACTCATTCGATGGTCAAGATTATGCTCCATCATCAACCCTCCCCCACAAGGTGTAAAATGTAGTTAACATCAAATCAATATATATCATCAATGTTTATTTGTTGTGTTGTTGATATTAAATTAGTAAGTTATTGATATTATTGTTTTCTTCCGGTGTTTTTCTATCTTTTAAAATAGTTTATTATATATATATATATATATATTTTTTTTTGTGGGATATGGTTTTCGAAGCGGAAGGGGGATACAATTTGTATTACATATATATACCAATACGCGACGTACTTTAATAATAATAAAATAATTTACATGAATTTTTATTCTCTCTAATATCAGAAAATCAGAAAAGTACTTTGGTAGAAACAAAGCAGATCCTCTCCTAATGCGAACATTTCGAATTTTACAAACCAAATAATATCAGCTGCTCGCTTAAAATAGTACGGCTGAGATCAGTCTTCTTCTTTAACTTTCTCATCTCTCTTTCTCCTCAACATCCTTACCTTCTTTTCGACAAAGCAGTACCGAATAAATAGAAAGAAAGAAAAAAAAAATGGGAGGGGTTGAAGGTCGGGGAAATATGCAGTGGGAATTGGGTCGGGGAAAGTGAGTGATGGTAGGAGAATTGGATCCTCTCCGATCTCCTCACTGGGATCCTAGGAATCAATTAATACAAACTGTTCGTCAAAAATTGTTCAACCACAATTTTTTTTTGTTTTTTATATCTTCAACAGTAAGACAACCTCATTTTACATGAAAAATATAAAAAAGAAAAAACTGGCCACACGATTTTTTATAAACATTTGTTATTAATTGATCCGCGGGATCTCTAGAAAGAATCTAATTCCAATGGTAGGGAGGTCCACAGGATCCGAATGGTTCAAATATGGAGAGGATATGTTCCTCTAGTGGTGTATATGTAAATTTTTAAATTTACGTATATTTTTATTTTATTATTATAATGTATTTTCGTTACCGTAACAATATATCCGTAAATTCATGACATGTAGAATCATTCATGAGGAGGAGGACTAATGCTAAAGGCTGCGTTTGGTTCCGTGGAAGGGAATACATCCCACTCACACGAAATGACGGTGGTTCATTTGTTTTATCAAATAATATTTATTTTCCGGAGGTTTATGTTTGTCAAGTTAGATGTCCTTGATGAGGTGAGCTGGAATATCGTTGGTGATTAAAATATTGTAAAGTTGTATTTGGACACCTAATCAAATGTTTGGCAAATCTTGCTCAACCACAAATTGATGGTGTAGACTGAAGTTATATGAGTTTAAATAAAATTTCCTCATATGCATTGCATGTGCCTAACAAGAAGGCTTCATCAAATACTTCCACATTTGCCCGAAGACCTTATGCGACCATTTCTCTAGTTCTACATGCTCAAGGAACAGTGTTGCAGTCAATATTATTATAGGAATGTGATTGTGTGAACTAGATGTAGGAGTCCTATAGGATTTAGAAGATTTTTTTCTTGTATGATTTGTATTATCTGGAGGGCAAGAAAAGTTCATCATGATTAGTATAAATAAAAGCAAGACCAAAGGGAAATCAATCAAGTTAAACAATTGAACCCATTCTCTCATCCGTCCCTTTCTTTTCCTTCTCCAAAGTATATATTATTTACTACAGCAATACGGAATTTAAATTTTCATTTTTCTTACAAAAATACAACTTAAGGCCTTACACACTAGACCAAAAAACGAAGTGTGATACTAATAAAATAAGAATCAAACTCCTACAATTGGTCGAAAAATCTGAGTATTATGAGAGTGATTCTTATTTTGGAGTTCAATATATTGGCGTATGAGTGCGATATTTATACAATAAATAATAAGAGAGATAAAGAAAATAAGTAGTCAATTATAAAAAATAAAAAAAAAGAAGAAGAAAAAAAAGAGTAGATAGGTCCTCATTTAATATATAAAACCTCGTATCAAACTCACATCAATGTGATAGTAGTGCAACACAAATCAGAATTACGATATCTAATTCGCATATATAAATATCAGACTCACTTCAACAAGTGTAAAAGACCTAAAAGGCAAAAAATGCAACTTAGATTAGTGCACTGAATTAAATTCTCCATTTCCCCATAAAAGTACAATTTAAAAAGACGAAATGTTTCCTCGGGGCACCGCATGCTCAACGTTTTTGGGTTCATCTTACTGGAGGAACTTTACTTGAGGCAATGGAATGGACTTGCATGGTTTACACCGAACCGAATCCCTTTCGGATCCAAAGAAACTAAACCTAATGATCAAATAATCCGGACCATTAAAATTTGATCTAACGGCTACAATTATTATCATTTTAGAGGATCTCATGTTTGTAGCCGTTGAATCAAATTTCAATGGCTTGGATCATTTGATGAGTATGCTCAGTTCTCTTGTGTTCGGAGGGGATCCGGTTCCCTTTACACCTAATCCCATTAAATTTTGGTAGTTTTTTTGGTAACAACAATTTTAGTAGTTCATTTCTTACTTCCCCTATAAGAGAAATGTTACGTAAACTCTTTCAAAAATGACTCTTTTTGAATTTTATGTCACTTCATGTTTTTTACATAATATTTTAAAATGGTAGCACAAAAATTAATGCAAATTATGAGGTGACAAGAATCCTGCTAAAAGTGTCGTAAGCATTTCTCTCCTCTATAAATACCATCTGCTATTGTTTCGTCATCCAATAATTTTCAATTGTGTCACAAAACTTGTTGAGTCAATCTTAATGGGGTTCCTCCTCTCCAGATTCTTTGTTTTTCTCACTGTAAGTGAGCTCTGTAATTGTAGTTTTGTACATGATTTTAGTTTTTCTCACTTTCGCTATATATCTCTTACTAATGAGAGCTCAAATGTTGCATGCAGCTCGCAATGGTGGGAAGTCATGTTGCTGCCTTACCTGTACCACCACCTCAACTTTACTGGAACTCCGTCCTTCCAAACACACCAATGCCGAAATCTCTCAGCCAACTCGTCATGCCCGGTTAGTACATATATTTGCCGTTTGCACGAATTTTCATTTTCGCTCTTGCAACATTTTTAATTTTGTTGCAACTTCGTCATGTTAGTTCAATTTTGTTCAACTTTAGCATGTAAAGCAAATTGGTATGTATTTCCATTCTTTTTCGCGCACACCTTTTCGTTTGAAAATTTCATTTCATTTTTTTTCTGGTTTTTCTTAAAAAGAGCTTAGGGTAAAGTTCGAAAAATGTTTGACTCCCTACTGAGTGCTGGCTGCTGCATATCTAACTTGTTTTCGATTTATGATGCGAAAATTTCCGCAGACTTCATTAGTGTTGGCAAATGGGGAGTTATCCTTACAACTAAGTTCAAAAGGAAGAGAACTGGGTTTATTCAAAAGATGCAGATGAGAACGCTCTTAAATACTCAAAAGGTGCAGATGAGAATGCTTCATTTAGATACTCAAATGGTGCATATGGGAATCCTCCATTTAAATACTCAAAGGATGCATTTGAAAATGTAACCCGAGCAATTTTCTTCTTAGAGAAGACCTTCATCTTGGCACGACAATGAATTACCTCTTAGCAGGAAATTCTTCAAGTACCATAGGCTCGGCACAGGCCTAGTGCGGGCAGGGCGACCGTCCGGGACCCAAAAAAATTGGGGGCATCAAAATTATTAGGGTGATATATTTATATATGTTTTTATAAGAGTATAAATTTATAAAATTTGGTTTAGTGACAAATAAATTTAACTAGAACTAGTGATTTTGTTGTTTAAAATGAATGAGGATGTCTTAGGTTCAAAACACCATGTGACATCCCGTCCCGGAAATACCGAAATGTACGTATGAAATTACAATTTTACCCCTAGTGTGCTTTCGTCACGTTTTGGTTGTTTGTTGTGTTGTGGCATGTGTTTGGAACCTCACACACTCCCACACACACACAGACACTATCCTTCTCTCTCTCCCTCTGTCTTCTCTCTCTCCCGAGTCCTCTACCCTTCTTCTTCTTCCTAAAAACGTACGGACCAACACACTTACCCCTCAAACCGTGACAGATCGAGGAAACTAAGGACACCATTCAACTCGTGAGGTCGAGGCGAGCACAACCATACCATTTTCAGGTAGGAACCTCAACGTTTTCACGTCGAATTCACAAGCCTCGATTTATGTACTGTTCATGCAAAATTTATACGTTGAGTTTTTGGGATTTCTAAGCTCATAGGTAGCTTGGTGGTGTCCCAAGGAGCCTCGGAGTGCTTCGTTGGACGAAATTGGACGTCGGGATCGTCCTACTCGAAGTTGGCCGGTTTTGGTTGTTTGCACAGGTAAGATTTCGTAATTTTTAGCCTTTAAAAGTGGTCCAACGTGATTCTTCTAGTCTAGGGCTTTCTTTTGGTCCAAGAATCATAGAAAATGGTTGAGAAACGAAGGAGATTAGTAAGTTTAAAGTTTTTCCCAGTTTCCGGCGACCGGAGTCCGGCGAGGGTAGGCCGGAGAAGAAAGGGGAATATTCCGTCAAGTTTGACGGAATATTCCTAACGGCAGTGACGGTATCCGGTCAGATTTGACGGAATATTCCGTCAGTTTAACGGAATATTCCTGACGGCGTCTGTTGACACCGTCAGTGTGCCTGGCACGTGGCCGCGCGTGGGGGGCGCGTAGGTCCGTGCCTGTGCTGGCGCGTGGGGGCGCGTGCGGGGTCAAAAAATTATTTTAAAAATATGGTTGTGATCCTGAGGTTGTGTAGAGCACGTTGGTATATTCATGTGTCCATTTTGAGCAATGTATGAGAAGTTATTACGAGAAACGGGTTATGTGCTTTAAAGTTAACGTTTTTATAGTTGTTTCGCATTTAGGTGACACGTACCCAGAGGACGAGCGTGCACACGCGAGGCAGGGGGGCTACGACCCTTCTACATACCAGTGAGTGGGCTTTTGTTTTCCGTATATACCTATATACATTTATATTCCCAGAAATTGATTTAAAAAAGGGTTATTTGCCGTATGCCATGCATGTTATTATTATCGTTTATGCATCATCACATTTATTAGTAGTGGCATGCATATACATATTTATATGTGGGTGCTGTGGAGGCATAGGTAAGTGCCAGGTAAGCGTTAATTAACGATTGCATTAATTAGTGGTTAGAGATGCTTAGAGAGCTCATAACCTGCACCCCCGGTGTTAGTGCTCCCGCCCAGAGTAGGGCACAGTCCTTCACGTGTTGTTCACCTCCCGCACCATACGCTCAGCTTGGATCCAAGCTAGGTGCATAGGCCTGTCGTACAGACCACAATAGGTGGTTCCGACTCGTAGGTGACCCGCGATTATTCGCACAGCCTTCACGTGATCGTAGCACTAGAGCGTATATATATGTTACACCCAGGCTTGTCGTACAGACCACTTTAGGTGGTTCCGACTCGTGGGCAGGTTTAGATATTGAGATTGAGATTTGAGCTCTAGATGCAGCCGTACAGGTCACGTTAGGTGACTCCGGCTGCCAGATTACATGATATTGATATGGTTATACCTGAGCACTTGCATATCACTTTGAGATTGTGGCATGGCATATCTTGAGCATGATTGGTATACCCTTGAGCATGTTTTGCATGTTTACACATACGTATATATGTTTATTTTCTGGAAAGTATACAGGTTTTACGGCGAGGGGTTAGAAAGTATTTTGTAAATGGTTTTAGAAAGAATTGTTTTTGCCCACTCACGCTTTTGTTTTGCGCCCCTCCAGGTTCTAGTTGCTTAGCCGTTGCGGTGGTTTCCCTTGTGAGCTTTTCGGCGTTCTGACAGACACTCCACATTGTAGGGTCGCCTTCGGGCGTACTACTGTTGTCGTTTTATTTGGACTGCTATAGACCTGCTCTGAATTTGTATCGCACTAACTAGCACTCATTCTAGTACTTGTATGCTAGTTTTTAATTATTCATACTTTTATATTACTACTTTAGCTTCCGCACGTGCACATGGCTACGTCACCTTTGTGTGACGGCCAGCACGCTCCGATCTCGGTCGGGGTGTGTCAGTTTGGTATCAGAGCCTAGGTTTGGCAGTCCTGTGTCCTTGTGAGTATTCTAATAATTTTGGTGTCTTCTGTCAGAACTATGCCGCCTCGTCGGGAACCCCGTCGCTCTTCTGAGCCTATGTTCCCCGATATTACTCAGTTGGGGGAAGCTTTTGCTACAGCCCTTCAGGCAGTGATGCGCCCTCCCCAGAGGACTCCTCTGGAGACCATGTACAATCTGAAGTTGGATAAGTTTAAGGGCAATGAGGGACCCGAGAGCGCAGAGCGCTGGCTAGAACACATAGAGAAGACTTTCCGGGTGCTGCATAATCAGGGGAACTTGCCTATGGAGAGGTGGGTCGAGACGACCGCTTGGTTTCTAGATACGGAGTCGGCAGCTTGGTGGGAGCAGGAGCTTCGTAGGTTGACTCCGGATCAGAGGATTGATTGGAACGTGTTTACGGGGTTGTTTAGGAGAAGATATGTACCCCCTGAGTACATTGACCGCAAGAAGCAGGAGTTTTCCGAACTGAAACAGCGGAAGATGTCAGCGAATGAGTACTACCGTAAGTTTACGGACTTGTCCCGTTATCACCCTGATGTCGCTGGTAATCCGGCGGAGATGCTCCGTCTTTTCCGTCTGGGCACCAGGAAGAAGTGGCGTTCTATGGCGTCTACGGTCCACAGCGAGACTTATCGGGACTTCTATGAGATACTACTGAGGATCGAGGACTCCGAGAATATGTCGAGCGATACTGATGAAGAGAAGGACGGCAACCAGAAGAAAGATGACAAAGGCAAAGGTCAGGCATCGCTCGGGGCCCGTCAGACTCAGAGCTTCAAGAGAGGTGGAGCTAGTTCTAGTTCTTCGAGTGGTGGCTTCAGTGCCACTGGGCAGGGTCGTGGAGGTAGATTTTCTGGTGGCGCTAGAGGCCAGAGGCAGGGCGATGGTGGGCGAGGCAGAGCCCCTATTTGCCGCAGGTGTAACAACCGACATTTCGGTGAGTGTAGACGTGGTAGCAACGGTTGTTTCACATGTGGACAGGTGGGACATAGAGCGGCAAATTGTCCCCAGGGTCAGCAGCAGCAGAAACCACAGCAGACCTTTATGCCACCGCCTGCACCACTCCAGCAGATCCAGGGTCCTAGTAGTTACGGCCAGACGGGTCGAGGTGGTGCTTACCACTATCAGGGTGATGCTGTCCCTTATGCTCCGGGGCAGTATCAGTACCCTCAGGATCCCTATTCCCAGGGTGGCTATCCCCAGTATTCGGGCGGCTATATGCCGTATCCTCCAGCCCCAGCGGGTGGTTCACAGTGGTATCAGGGAGGACAGTATCAGCAGGGGGAGATTGCCACTAGCAGTGCAGGATCTTTGAGACAGTCAGGCCAGCCCAGTCAGGGGCGTGGTGCTCAGGGACGCGGTGTTCAGGCGAGCCGAGGCCGCGGTGGGCGTCAGCAGGGACAGGGGCGTCTTCACAATATTTCTCTGCAGGACGCTCAGAACAACCCAGACTTGATTATGGGTACGTTGAACATTCTTGGTTGTTTTGCTAGAGTCTTAATTGATTGTGGAGCTACACATTCCGTAATTTCTCATACATTTGCTCAAGCGACGCAACCTCGCCCCACACCCCTAGGGTATGATTTAGAGTTTGTTATGCCTAGGGGAGAGAGTTGCGTTGTAGATTGTGTGTACCCGGGGTGTCCAGTGATCGTAGAGGGTGTTGCTTTGTCAGCCGATCTTATCCCGCTAGATATTGTGGACTTTGATGTGATTCTGGGCACGGATTGGTTGCACTTCTATCGTGCCAACATTGACTGTTATGGGAAAGTGGTTACGTTTCACCGACCTGGACTACCTGTGGTTACCTTCGTGGGTGAGCAGAGTGGGGTGAGATATGGCGTTATTTCGGCGCTACGAGCGAAAAAGTTGTTAACTGAGGGTTGTCAGGGGTATCTGGCTCATGTGGTGCTGGATGAGGTTGTTACTAGCAGAATAGAGGATGTGAGAGTGGTCAGACACTTCCCTGATGTATTTCCTGAGGATTTACCTGGGTTACCCCCAGATCGAGACGTAGAGTTCACCATTGAGTTGATTCCAGGTACCAATCCTATTTATTTAACTCCTTATCGTATGGCTCCTGCGGAGTTAAGGGAATTGAAAGTTCAGCTGCAAGAGTTAGTAGATAAGGGATTTATCCAGCCTAGTACTTCGCCTTGGGGTGCTCCAGTGTTGTTTGTGAGGAAGAAGGATGGAACTTTGAGACTGTGCATCGACTACAGGCAACTCAATCGGGTGACGATTAAAAACCGTTATCCATTGCCTCGTATCGATGATTTGTTCGATCAGCTGAGAGGTGCTTGCGTGTTCTCTAAGATAGACTTGAGGTCTGGTTACTATCAGCTGAAGATCAGTAGGGATGATGTCCCTAAGACGGCGTTCAGGACTCGTTACGGTCATTACGAGTTTCTGGTTATGCCATTTGGGTTGACGAATGCACCAGCCGCCTTTATGGATTTGATGAACCGAGTATTCCAGCCTTACTTGGATAGATTCGTCATTGTCTTCATTAACGATATTCTGGTGTATTCTAAGTCGAAAGCGGAGCATGTTCGACATCTTACTTTGGTGTTGAAAAGGTTGAGGGAACACCAGTTATATGCTAAGTTTAGCAAGTGCCAGTTCTGGTTAGACCAAGTTGCGTTCTTGGGACACGTCATTTCTGCTCAGGGTATTTTGGTTGACCCTCAGAAGGTTGCAGCGGTAGAGAGTTGGGAGCAACCGAGAACCGTCACCGAGGTGAGAAGTTTCCTTGGTTTGGCAGGGTATTATCGGAGATTCGTTAAGGATTTTTCGGTGATTGCCTTACCACTGACGAGGTTAACGAGGAAGGATGTCAAATTTGAGTGGGACGATAGGTGCGAGCGGAGTTTCCAACAGTTGAAGCATTGTCTCACTCATGCACCTGTTTTGGCACTCCCAGACGATAGTGGTGATTTCGAGGTTTACAGCGATGCTTCCTTGAATGGTTTGGGATGTGTATTAATGCAGCATGGTAGGGTGATTGCTTATGCTTCGCGGCAGTTGAAACCTCATGAGAGGAATTACCCTACACATGATTTGGAGTTGGCCGCTATCATTTTTGCGTTAAAGTTGTGGAGGCACTATCTTTACGGAGAAAAGTGCAGGATCTTTACGGATCACAAGAGTCTCCAGTATCTCTTTACTCAGAAGGAACTCAATCTTCGTCAGCGGAGGTGGTTGGAGTTGCTCAGCGATTACGATTGCACGATTGATTATCATCCTGGTCGTGCGAACGTAGTGGCTGATGCACTTAGCAGGAAGTCACAGGGCCGTATTAATGCGTTGTACGCTAGTCGTGCTCCTCTCTTGGTGGACTTGCGTACTACGGGGGTAAGGCTAGAAGCCGAAGATCGAGATGTGGCATTACTTGCTAATTTCCAAGTTAGGCCGATACTTGTTGATCGGGTGCTTGAAGCCCAAGTAACTGATCAGGAGACTCAAGAACTTATTCAAGCTCGAGAGCAAGGAAGGAGGCGGGACCTCAGAGTTCGGGATTCGGATGGCATGTTGATGCTAGAAGGTAGAATGTTCGTGCCTAAGAGTGTGGAGTTGAAGAAAGAAATTCTCGATGAAGCACATATATCGGCTTATGCCATGCACCCAGGAGCTACTAAAATGTATCATACCATTCGACCGTTTTATTATTGGCCGGGTATGAAGAGGGAGATAGCCGAGTATGTGAGCAGGTGTGCTGTTTGTCAGCAAGTTAAAGCAGAAAGGAAGAAGCCGTTTGGGTTGTTGCAGCCGCTTCCCGTTCCAGAGTGGAAATGGGAAAATATCACCATGGATTTTGTGTACAAGCTCCCGCGTACACATAATGGCTTTGACGGCATTTGGGTGATCGTCGATCGACTCACTAAGTCGGCTCATTTTATTCCTGTGAGAGAGAAGTATTCTCTGAGCCGTTTAGCGGAGTTGTTCATTTCGAAGGTTGTGAAGTACCACGGTGTCCCAGTGAGTATTGTTTCGGATCGAGATCCACGATTTACGTCGAAGTTTTGGGTAGCTTTCCAGGAAGCTTTGGGCACGAGATTACTTTACAGCACGGCGTACCATCCACAGACAGACGGACAGTCAGAGAGAACTATTCAGACCTTGGAGGATATGCTGCGAGCTTCGGTGTTGCAGTTTGGTGACGCTTGGCACCAAAGATTGGATTTGATGGAATTTGCTTACAACAACAGTTTTCATTCGAGCATTGGCATGGCGCCATTTGAGGCCTTGTATGGCAGAGCTTGTCGCACACCGTTATGTTGGTCAGAGGTTGGAGAAAGAGTTTTAGTGGGTCCAGAGATTGTCGAGGAGACTACTCAGAATGTTCAGGTGATTAAGTCTAACCTGAAAGCAGCTCAGGACAGGCAGAAGAGTCTAGCGGATCGGCGTGCTACGGACAGAACATATGAGGTCGGAGATTGGGTATTTCTGAAGCTTTCACCGTGGAGAGGTGTTGTGCGGTTCGGAAAGAAGGGGAAACTGAGTCCTAGGTACATCGGACCATACATGGTCACCGAACGAGTTGGTGAGGTAGCTTACAGGTTGGAGTTGCCTTCGGAGTTGGCTAGAGTGCATAATGTTTTTCACGTGTCTATGCTCCAACACTATGTTGCTGATCCATCTCACGTGATACCTCCTCAACCGCTTGAGATTAACCCAGATCTGACGTATGATGAGGAACCGGTGACGATCATTGATTGGAAAGAGAAGGTTTTGAGGAACAAGACAGTGAATTTAGTGAAGGTTTTGTGGAGGAACCATTCAGTTGAGGAAGCTACGTGGGAGACAGAAGATCGGATGAGGGATTTGTATCCCCGGTTGTTCTTTGACCACTAGGGGTTGTTATTTGGTTGTTTTGAATTTCGGGACGAAATTCTTTTAAGGTGGGAAGGTTGTGACATCCCGTCCCGGAAATACCGAAATGTACGTATGAAATTACAATTTTACCCCTAGTGTGCTTTCGTCACGTTTTGGTTGTTTGTTGTGTTGTGGCATGTGTTTGGAACCTCACACACTCCCACACACACACAGACACTATCCTTCTCTCTCTCCCTCTGTCTTCTCTCTCTCCCGAGTCCTCTACCCTTCTTCTTCTTCCTAAAAACGTACGGACCAACACACTTACCCCTCAAACCGTGACAGATCGAGGAAACTAAGGACACCATTCAACTCGTGAGGTCGAGGCGAGCACAACCATACCATTTTCAGGTAGGAACCTCAACGTTTTCACGTCGAATTCACAAGCCTCGATTTATGTACTGTTCATGCAAAATTTATACGTTGAGTTTTTGGGATTTCTAAGCTCATAGGTAGCTTGGTGGTGTCCCAAGGAGCCTCGGAGTGCTTCGTTGGACGAAATTGGACGTCGGGATCGTCCTACTCGAAGTTGGCCGGTTTTGGTTGTTTGCACAGGTAAGATTTCGTAATTTTTAGCCTTTAAAAGTGGTCCAACGTGATTCTTCTAGTCTAGGGCTTTCTTTTGGTCCAAGAATCATAGAAAATGGTTGAGAAACGAAGGAGATTAGTAAGTTTAAAGTTTTTCCCAGTTTCCGGCGACCGGAGTCCGGCGAGGGTAGGCCGGAGAAGAAAGGGGAATATTCCGTCAAGTTTGACGGAATATTCCTAACGGCAGTGACGGTATCCGGTCAGATTTGACGGAATATTCCGTCAGTTTAACGGAATATTCCTGACGGCGTCTGTTGACACTGTCAGTGTGCCTGGCACGTGGCCGCGCGTGGGGGGCGCGTAGGTCCGTGCCTGTGCTGGCGCGTGGGGGCGCGTGCGGGGTCAAAAAATTATTTTAAAAATATGGTTGTGATCCTGAGGTTGTGTAGAGCACGTTGGTATATTCATGTGTCCATTTTGAGCAATGTATGAGAAGTTATTACGAGAAACGGGTTATGTGCTTTAAAGTTAACGTTTTTATAGTTGTTTCGCATTTAGGTGACACGTACCCAGAGGACGAGCGTGCACACGCGAGGCAGGGGGGCTACGACCCTTCTACATACCAGTGAGTGGGCTTTTGTTTTCCGTATATACCTATATACATTTATATTCCCAGAAATTGATTTAAAAAAGGGTTATTTGCCGTATGCCATGCATGTTATTATTATCGTTTATGCATCATCACATTTATTAGTAGTGGCATGCATATACATATTTATATGTGGGTGCTGTGGAGGCATAGGTAAGTGCCAGGTAAGCGTTAATTAACGATTGCATTAATTAGTGGTTAGAGATGCTTAGAGAGCTCATAACCTGCACCCCCGGTGTTAGTGCTCCCGCCCAGAGTAGGGCACAGTCCTTCACGTGTTGTTCACCTCCCGCACCATACGCTCAGCTTGGATCCAAGCTAGGTGCATAGGCCTGTCGTACAGACCACAATAGGTGGTTCCGACTCGTAGGTGACCCGCGATTATTCGCACAGCCTTCACGTGATCGTAGCACTAGAGCGTATATATATGTTACACCCAGGCTTGTCGTACAGACCACTTTAGGTGGTTCCGACTCGTGGGCAGGTTTAGATATTGAGATTGAGATTTGAGCTCTAGATGCAGCCGTACAGGTCACGTTAGGTGACTCCGGCTGCCAGATTACATGATATTGATATGGTTATACCTGAGCACTTGCATATCACTTTGAGATTGTGGCATGGCATATCTTGAGCATGATTGGTATACCCTTGAGCATGTTTTGCATGTTTACACATACGTATATATGTTTATTTTCTGGGAAGTATACAGGTTTTACGGCGAGGGGTTAGAAAGTATTTTGTAAATGGTTTTAGAAAGAATTGTTTTTGCCCACTCACGCTTTTGTTTTGCGCCCCTCCAGGTTCTAGTTGCTTAGCCGTTGCGGTGGTTTCCCTTGTGAGCTTTTCGGCGTTCTGACAGACACTCCACATTGTAGGGTCGCCTTCGGGCGTACTACTGTTGTCGTTTTATTTGGACTGCTATAGACCTGCTCTGAATTTGTATCGCACTAACTAGCACTCATTCTAGTACTTGTATGCTAGTTTTTAATTATTCATACTTTTATATTACTACTTTAGCTTCCGCACGTGCACATGGCTACGTCACCTTTGTGTGACGGCCAGCACGCTCCGATCTCGGTCGGGGTGTGTCACACCATGTGTGCTTATTTACATTCCAATTTTTACAAATTTCTTTTCATAACAGTATAAATTTATAAAATTTGGCTAAATGATCAAGAAGTTTAATTAGAAGCAATGGTTTTTGTTGTTTAAAATTAACGAGAGGTTCTAAGTTCGAAATGCTATGTGCATGTTTATTTTTTTCAATTTTTACAAATTTTTGTTTGGTTGGTAATTTATTTACTAGCTAGTAGCTATATGGGTTGCTATTTTTAAATATCCGTTCCAATTCAAGTCTAATCTTCAACAAAGAGTGATGAGTAGGCTAAATTTTTAGACCAAATTTGCAAATGATATTACGTGTCATCAAAAGGTTTAATTTAGTGCTCATTCATTACTTATACATATCCTTAAAGACTCAAAAACATTAATATTTTTTTAGTCTTATATTGACGAGGTTAGTAAATAAGAAAAAATAACTCACGATTTTTACAAAAACACTTTAAAAGTTCAGATGGAAAACAAAACACATAATCTATCTACTTGAAAGCCCGAAGTTTTTTAGTTTCTTTCTCTTGATACAAAATAAATTAATTATTCCATGTTTCTAAATTATTGAGTTTGAAGTTTTTTTTCTAAATATAATTTTATCGATGTCTTACGTGTGAAAACAAATATTTTTTTTATATGAAATGAGAGCACATTTTTTTACGTCGCCCTGGATCTCAAAAATCTCTAGACCGGCCTACTACCTTTCATGTCCCCCAAATTTGTAGAGTTAATCCCCTTTCAGCTCAAGCAAACTGCTAGAAATTCTCAACAAGTTCGCAGTGAAACCGGAGTTTGAGGCAGCGGATATGATAAACAATACTATTCAAGATTGTGAACTTCAAGGCGCGAGAAATGAAGCAAAACAGTGTGCCACCTCGTTAGAGTCGATGATTGACTTTGCCACCTCCACGTTGGGAAAAAATGCTCTGGCAATCGCGACGGAGGTGGACAAAAAAGGAGCTGGCCTGATACAGAAGTACACTATAACAACTCCTGGAGTGAAAGAGCTGGCAGGCAAAGAATTTATAGTGTGCCATAAGATGAGCTATCCGTATGCCGTCTTCTATTGCCATGCAATTGAAAAAAAAGGACTTATATGGTGCCGCTGCAAGGAACTGATGGGACGAGAGCTAAAGTAGTAGTAGCCTGCCATGAAGACACATCTGAATGGAACCCTAATCATTATGCTTTCAAAGAGCTCAAAGTTGAGCCAGGAACCGTTCCCATCTACCATTTTCTTAAAGTCGAGGATGTCATTTGGGTTCCAAACCAAAAACCTACTTGAGTTGAATCCATCGATCGGTTCTTGTACCTGATCCATCACTCAGCCCGTAAAAGCTACTGGACCTTTATATGTCCTCTAGTAATAAAAGTAATTCAACAAGATGGTCAGTTAGTTGTTCATATTTGAGACTACTTACTGTCGTAACATACGCACACGCACAGTTATTCACTAGGAACGCAAAATTCCTCTTATAAAGACACCAAAGGAAACAGTAGTAGAGTTGAAATAAATCGATCGTGGGAAAATTAAGATTTTCAATAAGCAAGGGACTGTGATAAGAGGAAGTCTAGAGGACCTTTGAAATACTAAGATCTTCTAACAATATTCTTAAGAGTTCCAGATTTCATAATTTGGAAATTAATGGACCATTAGTAACACCAACCCCTTGGTGTATAATTATAAACAAACACTTAAAAGATTCATTTGGAGAAAGAAAAAAAAAATCCAATTATAACTGTATATATAGTCTTTGTATAAAAAATAAAAAAGCATAGGCATGTTTCTATTCATGCTGGTTTGGAACTTTTGTAGGTGTGGTTTGGACAATATTGTGTAAAACCAAAACTACTTTCCCCACAACTCGCAAAAGTTTACTACAAAATCAGCTTAGTGCCTTGCTCTAGAGGAGAGAAAATTGGGTGAATTCCGAAGTTATTACTATTAAAAGACTGAAATAGTGAATTACAATAAACAGAATCATTTATGTGCACGTGGAAAGAAAATGGTTGGTGGTTTAGGCACGTCGCGGGCCAATTTTTCTATGTGTGGCCAAGGAATGTGCTAGTGTTAAGAAGTCATTTGTAAATCTTATGTTTATTTCTTTGTAACGATCACGTCGCATGCTGAAAACACCACCCAACTTCCTATGGAAGACACAGCTGCAGAACTTGATCATTCTTAACAGTCCGATTCTCCCACAATCTTATGGAGCTCGAGGAGGAGGAGGAGACATGCAGTGGGACAAGGTCTCACATAAAAAAAACATCCAAATTTTAATTAATGGTAAGTCTTATGTTTATCACTTCCCAATTTGGATAGGTGTGTAAAGAGGAGATATTGATAATTGATCATAATGTACTTGTGTGCACTCCCCAATTTGGAGTCTCTTTTTGAATGATGATGCTCGGACTTCTTTACGTGCCAATTGATTACAAATTTACCACCACGAGCAGAAAGGGGGCACTCATGGCAATGGCTTCTGCTAGATGAAAGGATTCATTTATTATTTCTAAGACTAATTTCACGTTACACCCTTTTGATTTGGGTTCCAGATTTTTTTTCCTTCGTATCTCCCTCCCCTCCAGTGCCCTCCTTCCATCCACAACCATTCATAATATTTCCAAACTCATTCGATGGTAAAAATTATGCCACATCATCAACCCTCCCCCCAAGGTGTAAAATGTAGTTAACATCAAATCAATATATATCATCGATGTTTATTTGTTGTGTCGTTGATATTAAATTAATAAGTTATTGATATTATTGTAAATGATATTTTTCTCTACAGTATTAGAAGAGATCCTAAATTCGGACGTAGATTTTTGTTTGTAAAAAAAGGCACACAGTGGATTTTGCATCAAATCATGCGGTTTTACCGCTCATCAGGGCTATTGGACTTAGTGGTGTGGGCAATTGCCAAAATCAGCGCAAACATTTATTTGTCTTTCAAAGTTGCGCACTGGCGCCTCTAATTTGGAGTTACTTTTCCAACTCACAAGTGACAATGACACAAACGCACCAACATATTTATAGTTAAAAGAGCTTTAACAATTTCTTTTTCTATCTTAAATATAATGTTATGCGATGATATAACATGATCTAATAAGGAACTAATATTTTTTTGGATCTTTATCACCAATGGTTTATGAAATTATCAAACTCATCATTTTGGTATTTCGCTTTTAAAATCAATCAATGTCATTCCTCCCTGAAATTTACTATTGTAGATTAACAAACTGATCTACTTTAGTAAATGTCTACTTTAGTAAGTGTCAGAGACGTTATTGATTGATTTTGAAAGTAAATGACCAAAATGATGAGTTTGATTAATCTGAGAGACCATTAGTGATAAAAACCCTATTTTTTCCCTCAACAAATAAGTAACTAATATGGATGCGGTAAAAATGAATTTGTAAACTAAATTTGGAAACTAAATTTGCAAACTAAATGATATGTCACCTATAGGAATAAACACGTTTATCAATGTCTAAATAATAAACCAATCATCAACTTCTATGTTCTTTAGTTTCCAAAACTTTATCTACAAAATTAGTCTCTTTAGAATATAAGATATCACTTTAATCAGAATTACATAAGAAGAAGAATTAATTTATCATCAATGTGTGATAGGGTACCTTTTAAATTCAGAAAGTAACCATATTTATGAATTAACATATATGTCAACAAAATTAAGTGGTTAGCTTAAATAAAATTCGAGTCATTAAATCAAATTTGACTATTGAGACTTATCGACTTGTACCTGAACTGTCCCTATTCTTCAAATGTTGCTTACCCACATTCCAATGTTGTCCGGGCATGTTACTCATCTTTCAATATATTATTAGTTTGTTCAAATCTAGTTAATTTCGATATTTTCAATAAGGAATTTATAGTTCAGTTAGTTAACCTAATTATTTTTTTTTGCATTTGCAATCGTGAGTTCAAATCCTCTGTTCCGAGCAAAGAAAAATAGTAAGAAGAGAAAACTTTTGAAACAATATTTATTTTCTTCATTAATTAGCAAGGAAATGTTAGTAACATTCTAACTTGAATCGTTTCATTTTACTTTCTTGATTTTCGTTCCTTAAAGATTAACTCCGCAAAAGTTTAACCAAATCAAACCGTTAACCGTTATATTCACATTCCCGAAATGTTGAGACAGACAGTTCGGACAACAATGTGTTTTAACAAGTTGGCAATGTGACATGATTAAGGGAAATACGATGCCACGTGTCGGCACCGTGAAAACCTTAAAAACAGGGGAATGATACCAAGTTAGAGAGAGAGAGAGAGAGATAGAGAGGAGGATTGGTGAAATACCAAAAGAGGGCCTGCACGTTTTTCCCTCCAACACGTTGGAAGGAAGAAAGACCAGGAATCGGTGTACAACTGCCCCGTTCTCTTTGGGCTCGTGATTGACCACCCACCACCACACCCCAGGTTTCTTTCTGTTTCTGTTTCTGTTTCTGTGTCTCTTTCTGTTTCTGTTGGGAACAACAACACAACAATCTCTCTCTCTCTCTCTCTCTCTAATCTAATCTCTCAGCAAAAACAAAAAAAAAAAAAAATCAGAAGAAAAAGAAAGAGATTCCATCGTCTCCTTTCTCTTTCCAATCCAACAACAACAACCCGCATTTCGATTTTCCATACAAGGTACTTTATTTTTTTTGTGATTTTGGTGAATTGGGTTTTTTCTTATTGGTAAAATGGATTCTGGGTTTGATTGTTTGATGAGAAATGGTGTTGCTTTTGTGGGGTTGTGTTGGTTTTGGTTTCTGGGTTTGATCCTTTGGATTACATTGTTGAGTTTTTGATCAATGTAGGCACCGGTGGTGCTGATCCGTGTGGGATATGATTCTGTGACTCTGGAATCCCTCAGAGGATGACTAACCGAATCACCGATGCGCCTCAGGTATATATATTTTGGTTTAATTACAAATGCCGCTTTCCTTTTTCTAATAGCTTCACTCTACAGGAATCCACATAGATATTGCACATGCATGTTAATTGTTAGGCAAATTGACTAGGGCAGACTCAATCTGAATGTACATAAATTGTGGCGTGGTGAAAAGGAAATTTATCGGATTGTTGTGTGTTTCAGGGAGAGGGCGATGCTCCTCCTCCTCCTCCCCCATCTGGTGGCCCTGGTCCACCTGAATCTCAGCCTTCTCGTGGTGGCAACACGGTAATGTCATCATTTTATATTCAATCATAACTTCATCGTGGCTGAATATGTTTACGTAAATCTAATATTCATTTTCATCATTCAACAATACCATGTTCGGCCCCTATGCTTGGCAGATCCTGTTAATTTACCTCGTAGGAAGCATATATTTCTTGCAGCTAAAATGTCAAGGACAAAGTTCTGTGAAAAGGAATAACAACATATGATTGCAAATTGCAATGCCAGAGAATTGTAGCTTTTTTTTTTTGTGTTGTTGCAACCTAAGCTTTTCAACTGACAATTAGAATAGAACTATACCATTTGCAAAAAGACAAACGCACTCGAGACTCTAAGTGCTCGTGAGTAATTTATATGCAAGAGGGTGAAATAATGTCCTATGCTATTCATTGCCATGTAATATCTTGTTTATTATCTCTTGGTTAACCAAAGTAAAACAATGCACTCTGAAGTATAATCTGTTTTGCAGATTTTCAAGAGTGGGCCGTTGTTTATATCATCCAAAGGAATTGGATGGACGTCCTGGAAGAAAAGATGGTTTATCTTAACCCGCACTTCACTCGTTTTCTTCAGAAGTGATCCAGTAAGTAATTCTTTTCTGCTAAATAGTGTGCATGTGCTTGCATCTGTTCTTCTTGTAGACAATATTACTCTCTCTCTCTCTCTCTCTCTCCCTCTCTCCCCGAATGTTTCATTTACAATTATTCTACATTGCCAGAGTGCTGCTCTAAAGGGGAGTGAAGTGAATTTGACCCTGGGTGGTATTGACCTCAACAATTCAGGCAGGTTGGCTTGTAATTCGAATTATAATGATCTGCTGTTCTGCTCTTGTATTACTGCTAACCTCACGTCATTTAATTGTACAATTTTTCTAGTGTGGTTGTCAAAGCAGACAAGAAACTCTTGACAGTGCTCTTTCCAGATGGCCGTGATGGACGAGCCTTCACACTTAAGGTGTGCTTTCCTTTTTATCCCGATTATTTTGCTTGGTTGAAAACTTGAAATGCTCCTTTTTCCTTGGTGGAATTTTTAGATTTACAACTGCTTTTCCCGAAATAAGAAAGTTAATTTTAGCAAGTCACAACAGTTTCTATTGATAACATCCTCATAAAAGAATATATTCAACTGACTCAGAAAACAAATTCCTCACATAAATCTGCTGTTCGCTCATGGATAAAGATGATCTATCAGTAAAATCTTAATCTTCTGTGTTCGTTGTCCTGTATTCTTTGCATGATAAAATTGTCTTCCTATAAGGGTGATGAATTATTGTTTTGATGGTATTTTGAATACAATTTTTTTCCATACATTCCCTTTAAAGAAGGTAAATGTTTGTTGATTAATTGACTTTAGGTCTTATTTGGTGTCATCGTATTCTATCATAACCACATTTCAAGCTTGTTGGGACACTGCATTGGTTGTGTGGCCAAGTCAGGACTTTATGAGGCACTACTTGTTAGGGACACTGCATTGGTTGTGTGGAAATTCCATGAGACCATTTCATAGGAGTTCATTGATATACTCTTTTCTATAAAAGTAAAATGCGTTTATTTTTATGGAAAACATTGAGAAGTTGGTTAAAAACAAAGTTTTGTTAGAAATCCTTTCGACCAAAAGTTATATATGGACGATGTTGATCTTTCTATCTTCTGCTGATTTGTTTTTTATTACCTCTTCTGCAGGCTGAAACATTGGAGGATCTACATGAGTGGAAGACTGCACTTGAAAATGCGTTGTCACAATCCCCAAGTGGTGGCGTTCATGCTATGGGGCAAAATGGAATCTTAGGGAATGATAAGACTGAGGCAGTTGATGGTTCTGCGGATCAGTGTATGCTCTTCTTACAGTGTCTCTCATGACATAGTGTTTAATATGGCACATATTTATGCCATCCACTGTGCATTTTTCTTACTGCTGTTCCCATAGTCTCATTAAACCAGTATTTGGTGTTAAATCATACATTACCTAATCGTCTATTATATCTCCTTTATGTGGTATACCAGAAACGAAACTTTGTACTTTGTAAGAAAAATGGAGAAAAATGGAGAAAACTTCAGTATATTTATTTAACTTAGAGTTCAAGTGCAAAACAATATGGTAAGATAGCAAAAGTAGTCAAGTATGTAACTTCAAGCCATTTTACAAATTAAATTAGACAGTTAAAAATACAAAGAGACGAGTTGTGCTTTTATATGTAGAATGTTTTGCCACATGGCTACCAACTAAGCATGAAATCCTGTCAGATTGTTTAGCTAGTATCTGTAAGACAAGTTTTCTTATGATCGGGTCTTGCATTGGAATTTTTTTTTTTTTTTTCCCAACTTTTTCTTGCTATCCTTGTACCACCTCATTGAAATATTGTTGTTGTCTGTTTTTCTTTACAGCGAAGGATAAGAAGCCAGTGAAATCTACAGTCATTGGAGTGCCTGTTCTGCTGGCCTTGGAAGATGTTGATGGAGCTCCGTCTTTCTTGGAAAAAGCCCTTAGGTTTGTAGAAGAATATGGTGGGTTATCCGTATTACGCTATCAGATGTCATTTCAACTTACCTTGGTGGTCTAATAATATACATATATACAATCCGTTGCACCCACCCCCAGTTCTTGTGGTAGATTGGCTTTTCTCGTGCTTTTGGAAACGTTTTTAACGCCTGCACCGTCTGAGAAACCTTAGTTGGCAGCTAGTCTTCTGATTTGGATGTTATATTTTAATGCATATCCGTTGCATAATTTTTAGTCCTCCCTGGACTCAGTTGTTTAGTTCAACTGGAAACTTTTTTATACGATATATGGGATACGGTTCTGTTCAGCAGTGCCATGATCATATGATCTATTATTATTATTGGTTTTGATTCAAGTATGAGCAATCTTAAGTCTGTATGACCTCTTCCATTATTGGTTTTGAAATAGATTAATGTCTTTTCTTGTTCGAAATATGTATCTGATCATTTGATACAAATAGGAGTCAAAGTAGAAGGGATCTTACGACAAGCTGCAGACGTTGAAGATGTGGAGAGTCGAATAAGAGCGTATGAACAGGGTTAGTGTTACCTTCGTTTTTAATAATATTTGGTGTTCGTCACCATTTTTTCAAAGTTATATATTTTTCGTTCAATGGAGCTGTTATGGACCATTTCTATATACAGTCACCTTCTATTGAGGTATCCCTCAAGTAAGGTTATGAATTATATATCTCCGAATTTTTTCAATGATCCAAATTTTATATTTTTATTCAGGATTGGCTGTTTTAAATTAATTTCTAGAATCTAAATTCAGTTTATCACTGGTGGCTTGTGGAGCTGTACAAATGGAAAAAAAAAAAAAAAAAAAAAAAAAAATTCTAAAAACTGATCTTTTTCGAGCTTCTGAAGGAACCCCGCTGCTTGATCCAGCCAAGGGACATATAGTATAGTTCCATGATGCGCATTGACTTGTTTATATCTATAATATTTTCGGGTTGTATTTTTATGTATCAGGGAAAACTGAGTTTTCTTGTGAGGAGGATGCACATGTTATTGCTGATTGTGTCAAGGTATCTATTTTGATAATAAATGCTGATTTCTTCGTGTAGATTATAGAATGTTCTGAAAGTTGGTTTTATATTTTCTTTCTTGATGCAAACTTCCAGTACGTCCTCCGGGCGTTGCCATCTTCCCCGGTCCCTGCGTCTTGTTGTAACGCACTACTAGATGCCTTTCGTAAATCTGGTACGGTACATCTGATTTAAACTATATCATCTGTTTCTTAGTACCTTTTCAATTAATTTTATGATATTTATTGTGTCATAAGGTTGGGCTTAAAAACTACCACATAGAACCGCTGATCTTTTAACAGTCTCGTAATATCAGTTTATAATTTATAACATGCATAGGTGTTGTCATATGTTTAAATAGAATTATTCTTGTTGTTCTGATATTGGAACATAAGATATATATATATATATATATATATATATATATATATAAAGTTTTACGTTCGTATGCTGTCACGCTATCTATTAGGGCCAACTCAATGAAGCCTCATTTACCTTGATCTACATTCTTTCTTGGCCTGGCTTTATGTTTGAAGTCAATCAGTAGAGTTTCTATTTTCTAACAGGGAAAACAAAGAAAAGAGAAATCGATCTTCAAAAGCACGATGTTACTGGAGAGTTTTTCCTGGATTTTTTTGTTTTTGTTTTGTGAATTTGGAGTGGCAAAAGTAATGGTGAAAATTATTTGAAACCTAGTGAGGGTTCGGTGAGCGCTTGTTGGGTTAATGTTTTGTTATTGCCAAACCATTGACCCTACTTGCTCAAGGAAGGTCCATTTTCCCACATCTGAAAGTAATAGAGAGATCTTTTTCTAGTTAGACTTCTGTCAATGGAATGAATGAACCATCCCTTCCTATCTGGTTGTCGTCTCAGATATAGAAAGATAAATTGGCGATCCTTGTTTACACAAAAGTTCCCAGAGTTTGACTTAAGTTATGCCTAAATGTCAATGAGTTTTTCTTGAGAGGGGAGGTTTTAAATTTTCAACCGTTCCAGTTTGGCCTTTAAGTCTGTGCGTGCCATCTTCTACTCAAGATTTGTTGTATAAGACTACAGTGTTATATTAGTATTACTGTTGTTCTACTTTCTTAATACAAATTTCCCATTGATTAGGTAATGATCGTGGTGGTAGAGTCAATGCTATGCGCACAACAATATGTGATACATTCCCGGAGCCAAATCGCCATTTATTGCAAAGGTTATTTTATGTTACTTCATTATTTCTGAGTTTTGGTCTCGTTCATTTTTTCTACGAGTGTGTTTTGCGCGTGCAGTTGATCTAAAGCTTTGATATCTTTTTCCATGTTTGATTGAATAGATTATTGCTTTCGTTTGTTAATAATTTGACCTTTAGATTTGTTTTCCTCGTTTCTTTAAGTATCAGGCGTTCTCTTAAAAGAAGTTTTAACATGCTTGTGCGGTGCCAAATTATTGTGCTAGCAAAGATTACTAGAAATAGTTATCTTTTTAGTAAGATTCCTAGCGGTAGTTATGCCATTTGCTTGCATAAACTTCAGTTATCTTTGGAAACCAGTTTTGGGAGATTTCCTTTTTGTTCCCAGTATTATCTCGCTCGCTTTACTATCTTGCATTCATATAATGCCCGGTTATAATTTTTCAAATTTAATTTGTATTTTTTCGTTCAGAATTCTTTTGATGATGCAAAGTGTGGCTGCTCAGAAAGCTGTGAACCGGATGAGCTGCTCTGCTGTTGCAGCTTGTATGGCTCCCTTGCTTCTTCGTCCACTCTTAGCTGGGGATTGTGAAGTTGACAATGATATTGATGTGGGGGGTGATGGTTCTGTTCAACTATTGCAAGCAGCTGCTGCCGCTAATCATGCTCAAGCGATTGTTATAACGTTGTTGGAGGAGTATAATCACATATTTGGGGTACGCTCCAAGAAGCCTTTCACCTTATACCATTACTTTAATGATAACACTTTCTACTTTGCGTTGGTCTGGTTTTGAGCTATGAAGATTTTCTATTCATAATGTTGTTCTTCAAAAAAGATTTCGACTAGCTCACTCTAGAGTCGTGAATTATTTCACATGAATAGTTGGGACTCCGGATTTCTGTATAGTTATGATGTTGAGAATATTTCATAATTTGGAAGTTGAACCAAGTCGGTTCTTTCTCCATGTATTTGCAGGAAGGTGGTCCCCTGTCCCAGGAACTATACAGTGACACAGAAGATAGTGAAAGTGAGACCGAGGGGGCAACCGATGATGACGATTACTATGAAGATGATGAAACTGATGCAGAAACAGGGGATGAAGACGTGGAAATTGTTTCTGATGGAGATGGAACGTGCAGTGAGAGTGGTCAATCTGAAGACAAGGATCGGCATGATGATAAGGCTCGTTACTATACTCCATGACTTTTCTACATCAAACTATACATTCAGTGTGATGATTAAAAGTCCTACGTACTTAGTCCTTCAGTATATTAGTGCAAGACCTTGTCGTTGAGATTTGGTGCTTTCAAGTGCCAGTCATTAGCATTCTGGTTTTTGTTCATGTCTTACTGTTTGTTTCCGTTGCCAGAAAAACTTGGAGATTCATGTATAACATATTCACTGTTTGCAGGATGATGACGGTTTAAGACTAGGTGTGAAGTCTCCTCATGGAGGCAATGATGGCAAAGCTCATGAGAAATTGTCATCAAGCTCAATTAAAGTTTTGCAGCCTCAACATGCTGTAGAGAGCAGTAAGAATGAACTGAGCTTAAGTAAAACCAATGCGCTAGAGCAGGCTAATGAGTCATCTGTAGTAGAAGAGGTTTCTAGAGAAATAAGTTCACTGAACCAGCCACCGGTTCCATCCCGATCCATCCAAAAATCTTCAACTATATCCAATGAACCTGAGCATGGCAGGAATCGTACTGGTTGGGGACGTACCGCTGTAAGTCTATGTTTACTGGATTGGTGATACAGTCTTTTGCTTATTAGGCCTTTCGTCATTATTTATACCTTCCTAGATTATGTTATCCAGGAACGGACTTTGAATTTTCCCATAAACTGTTTCCATTCAGAGAGTTTTTGTTAATTGTGTTACCTTTTTCTTTTGATGGGTGGTGGGATTCGGGTCCAGGCAAAGAGGAACCTTTCCATGGAGTCCATTGACTACGGCCTTGAGGAAGAGTAAGTGATGCATATTTCATCTCTGTAGAGTTTCTTTCCCTCATAGAGATTTGCCTATAATCTTTTTCGCGTGAATCTTGTATCTTGTTTAATGTCAGTAGATGCCCTGTATTGCACGCTTCATACATACAGGCACACGCACGCACATGAGCATGCATCAGTAGTATATTTTTTCTAAGTGTATCAGTGTTTTACTTACTCAAGATCAGCCATTAGTATATTTTTTTATGAAGCTTCTCTTCAGGTCATGTGGTTTGTTCTAACATCTAATTTTTCCTCCTATATGAAGGGCTGAAATACAGAAGCTCGAGATGACTAAATCTGAGTTAGAAAACAGAATTGCAGAAGAGGTATCTCACTTTCCAATTACCTTGTATCTTCGTCAAAAATAAAATAAAAAATAAAAAAAATAAAAAAAACCTTGTATCAAATTGTTTGGAATTTGTGATACTTAGTTGTCAGTTTCCTTTACAGGCTGAAGCGAATGCTGCTCTACAAGCAAGTCTGGAGAGACAGAAGACGGCCTTGCATGAGCGTCGCCTAGCTCTCGAGCAAGATGTAAATTCCATACTGAGAGAACAAATTTTCTTATTAGCAAAACATGCTTCTGGAACCGTAGAATATAATGCTTGTTCGATTATTATTTAATGGTTATCAAGTGACTAGCCAAGAAGGGTGAAGCTAATACTGATATTGGGCATTAACATACTTGTAGGTGGCAAGACTACAGGAACAGTTACTGAAGGAGAAGGATTTAACAGCAGCTCTTGAAGCAGGACTAAAAGGGAAGGGGGGACGTGTGCCCAATTTAGCCGCAGTTGATGAAAAAGTTAGTATTGATTGTGCGCTTAAACTGGTATGGCCTAAGAGCTTTTTATCATGCACCAAATGATTTAACTTGCATATGTCCTATATAGACAAGGGCAGATCTTACTGAAATAGCTCAGGCAGAGGAGAATGTTGCCAACTTGAACAAGAAGGTTGATGATCTTGGCATGCAGCTTAATCAACAGCGTGATCAAAACCATGGCCCTATGGCTGATACTTCCATTTCATCCAGAAATAGTCGCGATCATCAAGCAAAACCGTGAGATCTTTAGTTATTTCATGATGCTTTCTTGTTAGATCATTCATCTATTTTTGTCAAGGATAGTTCGTGATCTGTGGTTATAATAATTAATGCTTAAAAGTTTTCGAATGCAAGTTACATGAAGATGCAGACATAGCCATCCATTGATAACTCATTTGCACTTTCTTTTTCCCCTTTTCTGTGTCATTTTTAGGCACACGACAGATAGACAGGACAGTGAAACCATAGTCCCTTCACATTCAGAATCGTCAAGAAGCAAGGTACATTTATTTTGACATTTGAGATATCGACATGAACAAATGTCGTGATTAACTTAATTTTTGTACTATTTGGTCTTGAAACTTGTCCAATTATGTTTTAAGCTAAACTGAGCCTTTAGAAGCAGATGTGGGCATAGTCACATTGGCTAGAGCAGAAGTGGTCCAGCCTATGCACCCGAGTTATTCCCTCTCGGCACTTTGGATTAGTTCAAAGTAGAATATCTTTTGCATAAAAAAAAAAAAAGGAAATTAAGCCTTTAGAAACCTTGTAGGATGAACTTAACAAGCAGTTCGTGCTGAAGTGTATTCGTTAAAAGTCATAAATTTGTTCGAACTAATATCTGGGCATGTTGAACAGGATACTCATCAAGATGGAACGGAAAATGTGAATGAAAAGAAGATAGATGCAGCAAACAAAAGCAACTCCCGGTCTGTTGGGCTGCCAGCTGATTCATCTGCAGTAGAGCCAGTGGTAGCCAAGCCTACTGCTTCAACGAACTCCAAGAAAGGTGGTGGGGGTGAGGTAAGATTGGTCACATTAGTTCGGATTCAATAGGAATTTTAACCAATAGACTACCATCAAATTGAAGATTCAATTTCCACATTGCACGTATGCATTCCGTCTTTCATTTTGATGATGTTGATTACTATTATGGATTGGATGCTTTGATTAATGGGGGAAGGATTACAACGCCGATTGAATAAACTAGAAAACGTTTATGTTTATACTTGTTGCTTTATTCCGAGCTGATTTCTTTCTGTGATTAGATAGAAAGGTAGAAATGGTTACATACCTCTTTGCCTGTGGCATAACAGGGAGGTAATTCCACAACTTCAGCAATAACGAAGTTGACATCGCGACTGAATTTTTTGAAGGAGCGGCGGAGCCAAATAGCAAATGAGCTTCAAGGCCATGGTCCTGCTCAAAATTTGGTTAAAAGTCAGTCGCTCCAATACATGTCAGAGAAGCCGGAGAAACTTAGGAAAGCGGAGAGTCATTCAGAGAGAGGAGGAAAGAGACCGGAAAGCCAACAGCAGCAGCATAGCCTGGACAGAGGAAAATCGGAGAGCCATTTGTCTGTTACCGTGGAGAAAGGTCGAGTTGTAGAGAGTAGTAAACAGAAAACTTCTCCGAGGACGGACACCAGATGATAACAAATGTTTTACAAGTTGCGTTAAGGCCGAGAGGGATGTGTGTACAGATGAAGCATTTCCTTGAAGTAAAACTGATTTATCTGCAACCCCAAACTGTTCATTTATGCTGTCAGGCACTCACACAGCACAAATTGCTCAGTTATTTGCGTGCGTTGTACTTGTACGGATGAATGAATATGTAATTTTCTGCAAAACAATTTTAGTTTTTGGGTCTCATTGTTGAACTTAATATCAAATGATTTTACGAACAGAGTTCGTTATTAATACCAAAAAAGCCATCATGCAATCACACTGTTGAAACACTGTTATGAAGTGTGAATAACAACTCGCTTAAGAAAAGCTCATTTCTATGCAAATTTCTTTACACTGTTTGGATGAGGAAATTTGCGATTACTAAGAAATTTCAAAATGAAGGAAATTGAAATTACGGATTTTATTTTTTAGAATTTTTGAATTATCGTGTTTGGTTAACCCAAAAGAACAATAGAATTTAAATACGAAATTTTTTATTTTTAAACTCGTTCATAAAAATTGGAAAATAACACCTATTTACATGAAATTTAAATAGGTATTTGGACAGGGTGATGCAAATGATCAAAACCATGTTAATAAAGTTGTAATAGAAATTTCTAACATTGGTTGTAATAGAATTGTTTTTCCACACTAAACTTTTTATTTTGGATGGACATAAAATTTTCATCGTATTTGGATATCAATATGCACATATTTTTAGTTATTTAACTTATTTTTAATTCAAGGATCAGATATCCAATAACCCCAAAACGCTTCTTTCTTGCTAATCGGGTATCGGATTATTTGCATGGCGAAAAAATTACTCAAAATTATAAATCAATTTAACCCATAAAAAAAATCAATAGCCAAATTCCAAAGGTAAAATTTCATTAATCAATAATAATAGCCATAGTCGAAAATAATAATAATATTATTATTTTTCATCATGGTAATTGGTCGGACTCCGACTCTCAATAGTCCTTAAGCACCTTCCTGATCTGCTCAAGGGTCACAAACAGCACCACAGTGAACGGCCCCTGCCTCGAAATCGTAGGGATGAAGCCCTTGTAAAGGGCCATGGGCCCCTCCGCCCTCACGGTCTTTAGGGCACAGTCGAGGGCCCCAGTGTAGGGCGGGTCCCGCCCAGCCTCCACCTTCATGTTCATAACCCTCGTCTTAATCACGTCGATCGGATTCGAGGCCACGGACGCCACAAACCCCGCCGCGAAACTCGCCGTCACGTGCGTCCCAAGGCCGTCCTTCATCAAGTGCCTATCTAGAATCGCCTCCTTGATCTGGTCGTACGACGCCAGCTGCGACGCCGTCACGATCATAGCGCGGTTCACCGTAAGGCTGGACCCGCGCCACAGACTAAGAACCCCTTCGCTCCTCGCCATCTTGGCAATCGCGTCGATCACGTTCTTGTAGTCGCGGCCGCCGGCCTGCATCCTGACCATGGCCACATCGGCGGGGTTGCCGACGGCGGCTCCGACTCCACCGGCGACAAGCCCGGCAAAAATTTTGCGGGCCAGTGGCAGGTTCCCGGAGTTCGGGTCGGCCCATTTGACTTTCAAAATTTCGTAGAGGCCCATTCGGGTGGTGGAGTACAGAGTCTGGCGGAGAACTGTTGCTGAGACTCCCGAGAACAACGCCTTAACGCCTTCGGTCTGAAAAATTTTGACTCCGACCGAGATTGGACCGGCACGTACGGCGGCCGGTGGGGGCGGCGGGGCAACAAGGGTGGCGGAGTGGGAATTAAAAGCAAAAGCGGGGCGGAGATTGTGGATGGGCTGGGGGGCGGCGGCGCGAGCGGGGTTGCTCTCGCCCTGGAGCTGCATACGGACCTTGATAAGATCCAGAGGGTGGGTGGAGCAGCCGGCGACAATGGAAGCGACGCCTCCCTCGACAAATCCCTTGATACCCATTTTCCAATCGAATCAAAGGTCGAATCTTTTGGGATTTTTTTCCCTTTTTCTGGGATCGTCTGTTAAAAAATGAATGAAAGAATAAAAAAAAATAGGATCAAAATTGAATGGATGGGTTTAGGAGGACCAATTAGGGTTCATATCACTGGAGATTAAGAGGTGGGAGTGGAGGGCAAAGGCAATGGAGGAGGAGTGAGGGACGTTGGGCCTCTGAGACATATGCTGTAAGTAAGTAGCAATGTGTCTGAATGGTTGAGTTGGAGGGTGAGGGCGTTGGGGGTGTACTTATATAGTGGGAAACGGAGAGGAGTACCAAGAAGGAAAGGAAGTGGGGAAGGAGGGGGGAAGGAGATGGGCGAGATGCGCCGTGGCTAGTAAAATTTGGTGGGAGTCATAGCACGCGTTTCGGTTGATTGATGTCTCTGGGACCCTTTTGGTTTGTGCTGCTGCCCTAGATCTAGTAAAACATTCAAACTGCCAAAAATACCCTTCTCCTCTTACAACTTTTAAAAATAACTATTTAGTTAAAAGATTGAAAAGAAACAACTGATGTTGCCGGGCTTTGCCCTCCATTGTACCAAAAAAAAAAAAAAAAAAAGAAACAACTGCATCCCAGCAATGGAAGTTATTCGCCTTTTTGGAATTTTATTGGGTATTAATTAAGCTTGACTTCTAAGCATGACAAAGGGTCAAGCCAAATGGTAGCCCTAGGACAGCCGTCGGTCTGTGCCTCCCAACTTTTTGAGAAATTTTTCCAAGTGACGGGAACACTATGACACGTGGTGTTCCCTCACACATTAGGATTTAACATCTTGAATATCTTTCAATTTTATATTTCAATAAATAAATAAAACTAAATCCTAATGTGTGAGGGAATACCACGTGTCATGGTGTTCCCGTCACTTGGAAAAATTTCTCCAACTTTTTGGGGCACCGGGTCTCCCAACCTTTGAAAATTTGACACGTCATTTTTAATTTGAAATACTGAAAGTTCCTTGTCTTCTGGACGAGTTCTCAATGCATCTACCCCCGCGTTGGACTTTTATTTTATTCTTTATATTCTCGTTTTATTATTTCATTAATACTTGCATATGGAAAGCTTTGAGATTAAAATCATAATATGATTCTTTTATGAAATAAAAAATATAACGTAGGCGCTCCCGAATTCTTTCAATATATTAATATTAACACAATTTATTATGTTGCTTCCTAATGATACGCTGCGTATTATACTATGCATGCACACTTATTTTAAATGATTATAAGTATGTCGACCCAAGTTCAATTCACTCTTCATATTCTAAGGGAGGTGTAGTCAAATGATCATAAGTATAACATTGAAACAAATTCGTAAATTAATGTATGACATTATAACGAATTCATAAGTTGATGTATAACATTGTCATGTTTAAAAGATAAGATGTGAGTATGTTGAAAAATCCAAAGTTGAAGTGCTAAAATGTAATGTACCCTTATTTTACCATATGACTGATATGGGATTCTATTCTTCGACAATAATTATAATTTAATTGCAACAAATCTCGAATTAAAATACTAGACGCATTGTCATAAACATACAACAATATAATTGTTTTGTATTCCAAATAATTTATTCACAAAACGTTATTACAAAAAGTGTGACTTTCGGACTCATATGCTCTTCTTGGTCAACCAAAATTGTATTAGTTTGATTCGTGATTTTCAAATATGGGGAATGCTTGGCCCATTAATATGTGGCGAATCGTTTGGTCCGTCCATGGCCTCTAGAAGTGTTTGGTGCGAAGTTGAACAAATGATCGCACTTGTTCACATTAGATTCTACCATTGACATCACAAAGTTGAAACTCTCTTAGCTCATTCATCTCCATCTAGTTGCTTTTCAATTTTCATTTCTTATTTAACTTTCTCAGAAGAGTCGACGTTCCACCAACGGCTCCAAATTATTTAGATTAATTGTTTCCTGCATGCATCACTCGCCCAAACGTAAAATATCTGATTCCGTGTTCACTACTTACGCCACGAGAATTGTTCTGCCCATCTTCCAGTAGTTTTCATTCCCACTTGAGAGAGAATATTACACATATATTCAGACTGATAACTATAACATCGAAGAAAGTTGAGGTTTTACCGTTAAATTAATTGGTTATGTGAATAATAATTAAACTACTCATAGACATAAATAATGTTCCTTTCTAATGTGGAATTTAAACTCTCAATAGGCCTATTTTCTCACATGTAACAAATTTTCAAACTTAACACGTTACAATAAAAATTGAATGACGTGGGGCACGTTTATTCATTGGAGTTCACACGTAGAATAACATATTCTAACACTACGAAAGAATTGAAATTTCACTATAAAATCTCTGCGCGGCTAAAACTTTAAACTGGTATTAGTTTGACAATTTAGTTTCACTCACGATAAAAGTGTCGGAGGTTAAACTAATATGTGAAAATCAGTATTCACATAACTCTTCTTGTATCGGTCACTTGATCAACGTCGTCCACATGGCATGCTTTATGATAAAAGTAGTATGTGGGCAAACGACAGATCCACCCATGACCCAACATAACAAATATCAAGGATTTCAATTTCTGTGGTCAAACGCTTAATACGGGAATAAAAATCTCATTAGATTTTAGTGGACGTAATTGAAGCTTCGTTCGTATCACATGGCAAAGAAAGTTGAAGTTGGCAAAGAAAGTTGGCAGGGGAGGTAACAACCGAGGCAGGGTACCACTAATTCTCGACCTAATTTGGGATTTTCACAATGAATTGTTTAAAAAATGGGTTTCCGCTCTCCTCTTTAACCTTCTGCACAATTGATTTTTATTTCATTTATTGTTAAAACAAATTTTATAACACGAGTACATTGTTATGTTATTATTTTGTGTTATTGGTACAAGGTTATGTGGGAGCAACGAATATATTCTTTATATTATCATACAGAATGCTATGGTGTCCCGATGTCATCTAAGTCATTCCTTTTTTAATTTTTATTTTATTTTTATGATTTAATATTCATTCAGATAGACAAACAAGAAAGACAGAATTAAAATTTAAAATTTTTATTGGCTTATCTACGGCAATACTTTTCGGTGCTCAATTCCATTCTTAATTTGCCTCCCAAAACTTAAATTTTCTTGCTTTATATGTTGAAACTGAAATTGTGTCACTCCACGACTTAAACAATTCCGCTAAAAGACTGGTGTGACATAAAATGGGACCCCCTTCTTGCTGATATGCATAGATAATAATTTTATTCATTCATAGTAATCATAATTATTCTCGACGAATTTCATATTTTGAAACCATTGCATGATGTCATCTATGCAATTGAAAGAAATATTAAACTCAATAGAGAGAATTACTAAAAATTTTGCAAACCCTAAAACTCAAGTAAGATGTGGGATAGAATAGAAACAAATGTTTTATAGTTAATAATAGAGTATTACAAACCTTTTTGTTCTTTATTCAATAAATTTAGGATTTGGAATGGCTAAATACATGAAATTCAAGAAGAATAGGGAATAACTATGCTAGGGCATAAGTGAAAGACAATTTTTTTTTTTTAAATTAAAAGTAAATGATGGTTTTTAATTTAAATGTTACTGATTTGTGATAGGGTGGTGTTATCCACACACATTTTTTTACCTTCCACACACCCCACTCAATTTTTGGCCGTCAGATCGAATGAATTGAAGAATATCAAATCACATAAATTAATAGGGAGTGTGTGGAAGGTAAAAAAGGGTAGGTGAATAGTACCACCCTTTGTGATAAATAACCATTTAAAATATATACATAATTTTGGGATGAGATCTGTTGGATGAAAAATAGATAATGCTTGAATTTGTTTTAGTTGTTGAGAAGGGTTGCAAAGCAATAGATAGGTGTAATACTAATCTTTTTTTTTTTTTTTTTAAAGTCAGTGTAGGTCTAAGACTACTGTAGTCTTTAACTGCTTCCAAGTCCTTAACTACCTTCACCAGTGGTTGGATGATTCTTATTTGGGTTTAATTCTCTGCTAAGTAGTAATCCTTTATGCCAGATGATATATAGATATCCAGCCTATAAAGAGATTCGGTTGAGTCCTAACAGTGGGATTCATAAAGGATCAGGTTGAGAAATGATTCAGCTGAGTTCTAATTGAAGTAAAATTGTTACAGATCATAATAAGTTTTGATAAGATTCGAATTATTTCAAGAGTCAAGGCTTGTGGCTAATCAGATAAGGAATGAGTCTAATGCATAGGAAGACTAGGTTTCAGAATCCTAGTTCTAGTCGAAGTGACTGAAACCATGTGCATATCGGTTTTGGTTGGTGACAAGATAATGTTAAGAATATCCAAAGAAGCACCGAAGAAGTGTATTTTGTTAGGACTCTACTTCGGCATACTTGGTCATTACAAAACTCACTTTTATAAATAGAAGTGAGTGTGCAACGTGAAAATGACCTTCAACTTAACACATAAACGCTCTGCGTAAAACCTCGCTTTATGCAAGCCTTTCTCACACTCTGAGAAATCACTAACTCATCTAACTTCGTCACCACACCTTCAATTTGGGGTAACATCATTGTGTTGACAATGTTGACAACCGGCGACATTTTTAGTTTGGATTAATAACATTGAAATCGTAGAATTAGGCGATCGAGAATTATATAATGTTTAGATTAATATCACTACTTCAAGTTTGACTGATTATCTATCCAAGTCTCAGCTGGCAATGAGTTTTTGATTCTTTCACCGAACGAGGTCACTTCACTAGCTTCCAACCAAGTGAAGTGTTCTATGATTGGTTATTCCCAGGTGCATTTCAGAATTCGGCATTCTGACGGCTGAACAATGTTTACTATCAAAACACTTATCTCTTTTGAGTATTTGTGTCCTTATAATCTGATATTGATTCGGCACCCATATATTTTCACAAATATAGTTAAGGTAGCCGAACCTGGTGCAGGAGATCCTGAACTTCGCAGTGACTAGCAACCTTGTCTTTAGGTTCTAGAGCCTAGAGCCCAAATCCAAGATGTGTTCCTTCCTTGTCTATCACTCGAGTACAAAAGTCAGCATCGCATTTGAAACCACCACCACATACATTCTACTCGTCGAACGAGCTTGATCAGCGGTTGACAGACCTACAAACACTAAAAGATATAATTCGCTTATTAATTGCTCAGCCTACATGCCACATAGGCTTTATAGTTTTTAGGGTCAACAGTTGTGTTAATTTTTGCATGTTGAGGAAGAATATTTCCATCACAGGCCACTCTGTCATTGTCTGATTTCTGGTTGTCTGATCTCACTCAAAATTATATATTCACTCACTTTCTATTCTGCCTGAGAAAGGGAATATGTTTGATCGGTTTCATAAGTAACTGTTATCCGCCTGACTTGGCTTGACTTGATGCAGCTCTACTTTACGTTGATTGGCTTATTCTTGCTTATTCTTCTCTTTTGACTTTTTAGTATCTTTTTTTCCTATGCAAAAATAAATGCAGGCATATGGTTCCTCCTAATTTAATTTACTAACATGTTTTTTCCACATGGAATACTATTTTAACAAGAATTGGATCCCACTTCGCCTTAATCAGCCTGTGAACGGCTTTATGAGAAATTTTATAATAAAATGGGACAATGTGTGATATATTTTGAGTTTTAAAGTGTTAAGACCAACTCCAACCTTGGAGTAAGTCTCAACATTTCCCTTATATTCCCCTCCCATTTCATTCCAACCCTTGTGCTAAAATTGAGTTATGTGTTAAAACTAAAAAAAAAAAAGCCAAATTCCAGCCAAGATATAGGCCAAAATTAGTGGTGGAGCTCACATGTGAGAGTGAGAAAGAGGAATTGAAGCTTACCTGCCAGGCAAGGACGCGTGTACGCGTGGCACGCGCCAAGCCCAACAGGTCTTCTAACCCCCCCTATGTGGCCATGTTGGCCACTTGTCGACAACAAGAATGAGCCTAATAGCTCTTTTGCTTAATCCTAAGGCACAAATTCAAATGGACCAACGGTCCAGATTCATATGTGTGTTTGTTTGTTTTATTTATATTTATAATTTCATTGAATCCAATGGCTGGTATCTAATATGATCGAATCCAACAGTATAAAAAGAGATCTAACGGCCCAAATTTAAATCCAACAACTAAAATAATTAAAAAAATTATTTAACTTAAAATTAGTGATATTGAATATCGAAATCTAAATATTTTAAGGTTAAAATGTTCATAAAATTAAATTAGGATACTGTACATAATTCTTTTCAAAAAAATTCAGTTAAAAATAAAATTAGCCTAAATTTATTCTTTTAAGAACTTTGGGCTAAAAAATTTAACTCAGAAGGGTTGGAGGAGAAAAATTATTTTTGGGTTGAAACCTAAATTTTCTGAGCCAAAAATTATAGGTTTTACTCCAAGGGTTGATCTAATAAGAATGAAATCGAGTTTTATTTGTAGTAAACAAGTCTTTTTAATTTTTAAGTTTTAAACGTGGTTCATATTTTTGTTGTTATTGTTGTAGGCCTATTAGCTCAGCTGGTTAGAGCATTATGCTGATAGCGTGTTGTAGGCTTCTGGATCAAGTTTCCTCTTTTGGATGGGCCTCTCTTCGGTAGACCTTGGGCCCGTGGTAGGGCTTGCCGCCCTTTCCCAAGGCAACGACGGGATCTCTGTCGATTATGGCTGCTAGAAGTTATTGCATACGCTTCAAGCGCGACGTTCGAGCCAGTAGGTCGAGCTTGATGATTCTTCATCAAAAGCTAGTTTTTCTTTTCAATGAGAAGTAGAACAGATATCAAATCCAAAAATTTGGATAACTTTTGTGCCCTATATTGTTGCTGCAGGACAATATTGGTGGCATTGAAGGTCGAATAGGTATTCTCCAGGAGATCCTGTTCGATTAAGTCCTTGTTACAGAACTTAAGTAGTGATCAGATTCTACAAACTTCAGAGTTGTATTCATTCACAAACTTAAAGTCTTGGAAGCGTAAATGTTGTAAGTCGTATCTTGCTTTAGGTAAGAAGATGTCTTTCTGGTGATCAATGTGATCCGCCAGTGTAAGCCAGAGGGTACGGGGATCCTCCTCTTCGAGGTACTTGATTTGCAATGCATCATGGATGTGTCTTCAGATGAAGATCATAGCAGTAGCTTTCTGAGCTTCATTGAGAGGTGCACCATCGGTTGGTTCCTCGATGGTAGCTCTAAGACTCTTTGCAGTAAGATGGAGCTTCACGTGTTGAACCCACTTCAGGTAGTTTCTTCCGGAGACTTCCAGAGCGGTGAAATCAAGATTATTCAAGTTCGACATGTCCCTAAACAAAGGGTACAAAAACGTGGTTAGTCATATGGAAAGCCATAGACATATATTGTAGAACAGTCGGGTTCTATAGACATATATTGGTTTAATTTATGCATGAAAGCTACATGTTTCATGTGGTAAGTTTTGAATGAAAACTTCGGGTTTCAAAGGCCCTAAATTCGAAACTACAGGCTTGATTTAGTTATGAACGTTTAGGTCATATAGGGGTACTTGCAAGAACACATAATACAATATACAATAAAGTGTAGTGGGTTTGTGGATTGCTTCAGGAACCCAAGCATGAGTGCTTTAGGACTACAAAAGATAGTCAACGGTTCAAAGAAAACAAAATAATTTATTGAATCGTTAATGCCAAAAAGTGAGTTTCATGTCAATAATTTTGGATTAACTGTCAGATTAGTGGACTGTTGATCACTTTAAAATGCCAAAAATTAGTATTGGATTCGAAAAACCATAGCCCAAACACAGTGGGCATAGGTGCCGTGAGTAAGGCAAAGCCCTAAAGAGTTTATTAGGCTCAGGTGGCTACTAAGAGCAGCCTAAATCATGGTTGCAGGCCGTGGGCGGATCTGGGTAAGCCCAGCCGTAAAGGCTGGCATTTTATGTGGACCGGGTCAGACGCACAGGGCAAGCCCAAAGGCTTGCTGGTGTGCAAGGAACCGCAGCTGGGTTTCGAGCCTTGGACCGCAGGGACAAGCCCAACCCTATGGGCTAGCTGATGGTGTGGGCCGTAGCTAAATCTAAGCCCAGCTGCTGGCGTGGGTCGAGACTAAAAACCAGTCCAGCAAGCCAATGAGGTTGTTACAGAAGGGCTGGGGCTTCAGGCCCATGTTAGGGACAAACCCAGCATGCTTCTGGCATGCGGGTTGAGTTGGGTTTGGACTAGGGCTCCAGGCCCGTGTGGTAGCCAATCCAGGCCGAGGCCTGGTTGAGTTCCGAGAGAAACAGTAAGCCTAGAGGGCTGCGTGCTAGGTCTAAGGCGTCGAAGACGCTGTCCCAAGGTCTGCCGGCACACGATTGGGCTTCAGGCCAACACAGTGGTGCTACGGCGGTGCCGCAAAAATCCCAGATTTTTGTTTTGTTTTGTTTTCGAATTTTAGGGTTAAAAACCCTAATTGATTTTATATTAATTTTAATTCTTTGACTCACAATTCCACATAGGATAAATGCGTAATGCATGAACAATTATATATATTGACAAAATATATGAACATATATGCGATATATATAATTGGAAGGAAAATATAAATATAAGGGATTCATGCATAATGAGAATGTTTTCATCCTTCAAGGTTTTTTCAAATATCTTAATTTATTTTAGAACCTGATTGATAGAAAACAATTGAAAGCCTTTGAATTTGTGGAAGATAGCCTCCTCCTAAGATCCCTCACTTCCTTAGTTTCTGACAAGCTGAATTGTATAAAGGACAAAGAGGGAAAGGGGGCTGGTGGCAACAAGAGAGAAGAGAGATTTAATTTTGAGGTGTGTGTTGTATCATCCCCTTATGTCTTTATTTATAGTGATAGGATATGTAGAATCCTTACCCTTTTAGGATTACATCTTTAAATTGGTAATTAACTCCTAATAAGAATAAACTAATTACTTTTAAATATACTATGATTTACACAATTACGTTCTTAATATGAAAGGAGGACAACAGTTATTTATATATCACTTGTCGCGCATAAAATATCTGCAACATCTATGGGGTCAAGCAGTCAGTCGAACAGAGAATCTGTGGGGTCAAGCAGTCAGTCGAACAAGAAATTTTTCCAAGTGCCGGGTACACATGACACTTGGTGTTCCCTCACCTATTAGCATTTAGTTTTATTTATTTATTGAAAAATAAGATTGAAGGATATCCAAGATGTCAAATGCTAATAGGTGGGGAACACCAAGTGTCATGTGTATCCGGCACTTGGAAAAATTTCTCTAGTCGAACAGAGAATCTGTGGGGTCAAGCAGTCGAACTGCACGCTAAATTGGCGGATTTTCTTTGTGTGGAACCAAGCGCAGGAAAAAAAGATATAAAAAAAAATGAAACGACGCCTGAGAGATTCGAACTCTCGCGGGGAAACCCCATGTACTTAGCAGGCACACGCCTTAACCACTCGGCCAAAGCGTCACTTATTGGTATGTGGTGCTGCTTGGTTATATATATTACAACGCAATTATAGGACCTGACCAGCCGAAAGGCTTTTAGAAACCTAAATTCCAAAACTGTTCGTCGCTTTAGATGAAAAATGATAACACAATAAAGCAAAATAATTGACTTAAAAAAAGAAGAAATAGAGCAGAAGAAAATAGCAAATGGTTCATCTGGCCGACATGAAAACAACAAAAGAACGTCATGTGGGATTTTTTTTTTGTTGAACAAATTATATTATCTACACTAAAAAATAAGTTAACAATAATGTGGTTCAAATTCACATTTGGCGATAATCGAACCTAAGACCTCTCACTTACAAGTGAAGAGAAATACCACTAGACCGTAATATTAAATGACCATCTAAAGAAGGCTTTTGTTACCTCAAGTTATTTTAAGCCCGTCATAGATCCCCACGTAACAAAGTTTTGTGTTTTTTAGGGACCATTTCGACATAAAGACAACTTAAGTTATAACCTTTCAACAATAAATGATATTCTAACCCCAAGCGGTTGGTCTAGTGGAAACCGAAAAAAGGTTTTAAACCCCTAATCCTAGGTTGAATTCCCACAAATGCTTTCATTAGGACCACTGACTCTGGTTAGACGTATCGTTTGACGCGGGGCCAAAGTAATGCCGCTTCATGTGTTACAAGATTTGCATAAGAGGTAATTAGTCTATCATCTGTGTGTGATGAAACCCCTCATATATTAAAAAAATGATATTCTATTTTAATTTGGTATTAAACTTGTCGTCCAACCTCTAGTGCTCAAATGGGTTTTGACACTCATGAAGTTGTCTCAGATTATATTATATGCCTATATCATGTAAGTTTTCTTTGTCATTTCAAATGATCCTTTTGCTAAGTATTAATGCGTGATACTATGAGGGGTATAATTAACTTGTCCATCTCAGGGTTATCTCTCTCATCATGTAACCTATCACAAGACATGGAAAATACTTAGATAAAAGGATAGTCGCTTAGTACTAAAGATAGTCACTTAGTACTATAGTTTAATGATATTCATCTTCACCTTTAAATGAGAGGCCTTAAGTTCGATTATCATGGAAACTAAATTCGAAAAAAATTATTATGGTTAATTCATTATGAAATTTAGCCCACTTTCTCACCACTTATTGTAAATAGTATTCGTATGCATTCAACTAAAAGATAGTCAAACGATAACAAAAAAAAGTCTTTCAAGTCTCGTTATGTGTGAGAAAGAGAGAATGCATACACCCTTCATCATGAGGTATAATTAGGAACCAGATCCCCTCCTGAGCAAAGGATCCAGCTCGTTGAAATTCGATCAAACGGTTACAAACAGAGAGTTCCTTTAAAAGTCATAATAATTGCAGCCGTTAGATTAAATTTCAACGGGCATTGTGATTTGCTTAGGAAACTCAGCCTCTTAAGCTCATGAGGGAATCCGGCTGCTTATAAGTAGGTGCGTAAAAGCAGGATTATCGATCTATGGCTAAGCGATGCCAATCCATAGTTAATTTCCATTTGCTACAGATAATATCAATTTGTAAGCAAATATCGGTCCAATCACGTGCAGCCGACGACCCAACAAGCTCAGCAACTTGGGTTTAGTTGGTCTGATTCATCTCATAGAGCAATCACTCCACTGGAATTAATATTTCATAGTTTTCTAGTTGATTCGGTTCTTTGTGGATCTGTTAAAGAATGGTTCTTGCTGCTCCTTTAAAATCACCATTTGGCGTTTGACTTTATGTGCATGGTGGTGTGGCATTTGTGGCAAGAGAGGAATGATAGAATTTGGAAGGGGAAGCACGGGTCTCCAGCTGTGGTGGCTCAGCCTGCGGTGGCCTGGTTGCAGGAGTTCCAGGTCGCGGCGGAGCTCATAACTGCTGCTCACAAAAGGCGTCCTCGAGACGGGCTTAGGGATGGTGCTGCTGCGGTCCTGGAGGGGGTGGCGGAGGACTGGGTACGGTTGAATGTGGATGGTGCGACCCAATTGCAGAATTAGGTGGGTGGGGCTGGGGCGGTTCTCCGGGATGGGCAGGGATCCTTTGTGGCAGCAGCGGCATGTTTCCTCCCTACGGTGTCGTCGGCCCTCCAAGCAGAAATGCTAGCGATCAAGCATGGTGTGGAGCTCGCCCATTAGCTTGGCTATCAGAAGGTTCTAGTTCAGAGTGACTCCTCCCAAGCAATTTCCATCATTAATTCTTGTGTGGATCGTGCGTCGGCTATGGATTTGTTAGCGGGGGATGTCCTACACATTGCAGATTCGTTTACTGCTTCCAAATTTATTTCCATTTCCAGGAATAATAATAGTATTGCTCATTGTTTGGCAAAGGTGGCATTGCCCATTGAGACAAGACTAGTTTGGGTGTTATTCTGGATCTCCTCATCCAAGATGCTTTGTAATTTTCTCAAGTTAATGATATTGTTTTCCTTTCAAAAAAAAAAAAAAAAAAAATTAATGCGGTTTGTATTATGTTGGCCATGCAGCTTGCTTCTGAAGTTTTGAGCCACTTTTTTATTTTCTTTTTATCAAAGGTTACTTTATTAACACAACACAGCTAATTACACAAATTGAGGCCCAAATATAATAATCACACAAGCAAAAGAATGGACCCAAATGTCCAAAACTAAAAAGCACAGAAGCTAAACCTAATTGCTTCATTCCAAAGACACCGCCGAAAGAAGATTGTGAACACGAAAGATTCCTTGAAACAAGAAATCAGAATAAACGTGTACAAAATAATATTTTTGTGTTTATGATTTTGGGGTTACGATCTCTCTAATTTGGTCCTCTGATTCGATCTCCGTAAGATGTAGATTTGTTGATCCAAGGGCCGTTGAGGCTTGATCTTGGATGAACAGTTGTAAGTTTCTTCAAGGGCCTTCAGGGCTTGATCTTGAATGTTGATGGATGAGCGGATCTTCAAGGGCTTTTGGGCTTGATCTTGAAGAACGGTTGGTTTTCTTCAAGGGCCGTCGAGGCTTGATCTTGAATGAACAGCTGGTTTTCTTCAAGGGCTTTTGGGCTTGATCTTGAAGAATAGATGTGTGGATTTGTTGAGGTTGTTGATCCAAAGGGCCGTTGGGGCTTGATCTTAGGATGAACGGATGATGAATGATGAACACTTTCTTCAAGGGGCCGTCGGGGCTTGATCTTGAGTAATGGTGGGAGTTCTTCAAGGGCCGTTGGGGCTTGATCTTGAGGGAGGATTTGACGAAGAACGAAGAGAGCTTTCTTGATCCTTCGGGATTTGCTTGAAAGCTTTAGAGTTTCAAAGCTTCAAGGATTTGGGGAATTCTCTTCCAATTTGGGAGTAGAGAAATGTATTTGTGAATTCCTTGATGCTTGATACCTTGATGGAGAAGCCTATTTATAGGCTTTGAGAATGAATCACCACCACAAAATATTTTTTTCCTTTCCAAGCACCTTTGCCTAATTTTCCCACTTAATGCAATATTGAAATTGAAGTGGTCTAACTTATGGCCTAATTTCCCACTTAATGCAATATTGAAATTGAAGTGGTGTAACTTATGGCCTAATTTCCCACTTAATGCAATATTGAAATTGAAGTGGTGTAACTTATGGCCTAATTTCCCACTTAATACCATTTTAAACTTGAAATGTGTATGCTTTGTCATTGCCCAAATGAGAAAAACTTACTTTGATCCGTAATGGATTGAAGTGTGCTTACCTTGTCATTGCCCAACATGAGAAGAAAAACTTGTTTTGATCCTCAATGGATTGAAATGTACTTGCCTTGTCATTACCCAAAATGAGAAGAAAAACTTGTTTAATCCTTCAAGGGTATTTCTTCCTATTTTGTTGAGTCACACGCCATGTGTACAATTTGTACAACACATGGCGTATGCCATGTATGCCTTGACACGTCAAAACTTTAATGCATTGGTGAACATTTGTTTTACTGAAATTTCGATGTCTACAAATGCCCCCACTTCAAGGCGCGTCGTAGACATGTGCTTGTCACGTGTAGAAGATGCGTTTTGAAGTCCCTTAATGTAAATGTCAACCCAAGGGCCGTCGAGGCTTGATCTTGAATTGGGCTGGAAATTTCTTCAAGGGCCATTGAGGCTTGATCTTGAGTTTGACTGGAAGATTTTCTGGTTTCCTCCAATCGTTGATTTTCCACAGGCTTAGTCTTGAACTGGGCTGGAAATTTCTTCAAGGGCCATCGAGGCTTGATCTTGAGTTCGACTGGAAGATTTTCTGGTTTCCTCCAATCGTTGATTTTCCACAGGCTTAGTCTTGAACTGGGCTGGAAATTTCTTCAAGGGCCATCGAGGCTTGATCTTGAGTTCGACTGGAAGATTTTCTGGTTTCCTCCAATCGTTGATTTTCCACAAGCTTAGTCTTGAACTGGGCTGGAAATTTCTTCAAGGGCCATCGAGGCTTGATCTTGAGTTCGACTGGAAGATTTTCTGGTTTCCTCCAATCGTTGATTTTCCTTTGTGCTACTCTTGAACTGGGCAGCAAATTTCTTCAAGGGCCATCGAGGCTTGATCTTGAGTTCGACTGGAAGATTTTCTGGTTTCCTCCAATCGTTGATTTTCCTTTGTGCTACTCTTGAACTGGGCAGCAGGATTCTTTTGGTCTCCCCCGAAGGTCTGAGCTTTACTCCTTTTTTCTGTTTCTTTGTTCAATCTCTCCAATTCGTATTGAAGAGGGTTAGAGGATAGCTCAGCATATGCAGTTGTTGCTTGTCTCCACATGCTTCAATGTATCATTTTCACTTGCCTTACTTGCTCCCCTTTGCAGAAGTGGTCCCTTCTCTGGAAGTGTATCAACCGTTGAAGATGACTACTCGAGAGCAACGCTAGGTAAGCAACCAGGGAATAGATTCCAGGCAGTCGGTTCCAGATCGGAAGACTGACTCCAAGTGCCGGCTGATTGCTTCTTTCACTTTGCCATGCGAGTAAGAACAAGGACAAAGGAAAAGACAAGGAAAAAGCATGATATGAGATACCTTTGCTTTCGACCTTGATGATATGAGATACCTTTGCTTTTGAAGAAGCGGCGAATGGATCAGCACATGTATTTGTTGTGCTTGTCTCCACATACTTCAATCTACCGTTTCCTCCTGGGTCATCTGTACTCCAGGCATCTGGTATCTTCTTTGGGGAAGAAGAAAAAATTGAGTATTTCGAAAGGCTTTGCTGGGAGTGCGCCCTCAGAGGTAAGGAAGAGTTGGGCATTTTTTTTTTTTCAGGTCTGCCTTGCCATAAAAGATGAAGGTCGACATATATAGGGATTTCCCAATAGCAAGTGGTGGTTATGTTCTTTTACCCTTGTCGACAAACGTCTCTTCGATTTTTTAACAAGCGTCTCTTCGATTTCTGAGCGAGTGCCTCTTCGAAAAAGTAGTCACGGGTGCGGCTCTGTCACCACGCTTGTTGGCAAAGGCGCGTAGTTGGGATGATAACCTTCACGTGTTTTCAACTTTGTCAGAGATCTTTTGACAAAGTTGAACGCGTTATCTGAAAAGCCGCGAAAGCGTCGCCGAACTTCACACAGGAAAATCCGATTTTTTGAATCGGTGGTCGTGTCGCCTTGGCTTTTTATAGAGGTATCGATTACCTCCAACATGCACACTTTGAAGATCGCCCGTTTGTGAAAATCGTCTTCGGCCCTTTCTGATTTTACTCCATCCACCTTTCTCTTTTAACCTTTTGACAATGGCTAACCCGTCTAACATTTGCTTAGATTTGAGTCTCAGCAGTGATCCGAGTGCGCCGCGTCAGGTAAATGTATGGTGCCCTTCTTTCTTATCTTCTAATGGCCCTTTGACAGGTGAAGATTCTGTGATGAAGGACGCAACAACAGCTACGATAGTAGCTAGGAACTTCCTCACTCCAAAAGATAGTAGGCTGCTTTCAGAACGGTCCGATGAGTTGGCCGTTCAAGAGTCCCTAACTCTCAGTGTTCAGTGCGCAGGCTCTGTGTCCAACATGGGCCAACGCCTACTTGCTCGATCCCGCCAAGTGGAATCATTGATGGCGGAGGTGGAAACTCTTAAGCAAGAGATCAAACAGCTTAAGCACGAGAATAGAAGTTTGCATGTGCTTGCAAATAACTATTCGACGGGCATGAAGAGGAAGCTTGATGAGCTGCAAGAATCCAGTGGTCGAATTCAAAGTGACCGTCAAAGTGACCGTCAAAGGCTTGCTGCTTTTTTCCAGAGGCACCTTTTTCCTGGCTCATCTAGCGTTCCACCAAGTATTGAGGCCTCTTCTTTGATGCCTCCCGCTTCTGTAGTTTTCCCAAGTAGTGGGGCTTCACGTGAACAACCTTTATGAAAGCTCCATCTCTCTTTTTTTTTTTTTTTTTTTTTTTTTTTTTTTTTTGTACGCACTTGTAATTTCTCGGAGATCAATGAACATGCTTTACTTATTTAGTGTATTGTGCTAAATACAGATAAAACATATACATCACCAAGATGTGTTATTTCCTTTTTTTTTTTTTTTTTTTTTTTTTTTTTTTTGATGATGTGACTGTACTTGAAGTTTTGAAGTTTCAAGTTGCCTACGTACCCTTGGTTGAGGAGGGATCAAGTCATGATGTAGTTCAAATGAGTGATGGTTTTGATGATGATTTTGCCGTACACAGTTTATGCTCTTGCGGGCCAGGAGCGTTTTGGTGCCGTTTGCAGTTTCAACTCGTGCAGACAATGAGCTTTTGTTGTCACCTTTTAGGCTCGTGCGAACGAGGAGCTTGTGGTGTCGTTTGCAGTTTCAACTCGTGCAGACAAGGAGCTTTTGTTGTCACCTTTTAGGCTCGTGCGAACGAGGAGCTTTTGGTTGTCGCCTTTTAGGCTCGTGCGAACGAGGAGCTTGTGGTGTCGTTTGCAGTTTCAACTCTTGCAGACAAGGAGCTTTTGTTGTCACCTTTTAGGCTCGTGCGAACGAGGAGCTTGTTTGAATTTGTCAAACGATCTTAGAGAGGCATTCCTTGCAATCTTCATAGCAAGGAGTCTTGACTGAGTGATTGAAGAAGTCTTCTGGGAAGAAATCGCGCATCGTGATGGCAACGGACGATCTTTGTGTCATAATTTCATCATCCTCAACATTTTCATGTAGCTTTGAAGGTTGACGGTAGCTGCTTTGCCCCCTTTCCGATTGGTGAACTTGTGGAGGAGACCTATGTTTCTTGTGCATTTTCTTTGGAGTGACATAAGTCCATCCTTCAACTTCACTTGACTTGACTGACATGGTTTTGGAGCATGCCCCCAGCGGTTGAGGTGAAGATTTTGAGTTCAAAGAGCCAGAAGTGACGGTGGTATAGTTTGACTTCACCACATCATTAAGGTCTAGCTCGATGATCCCTTTCTGAGCTAACTTCATGATGAGATCTTTTAGCACAAAGCACTTTTCCGTCGGATGACCAATGAAGCGGTGGAATTTACAGTACCTTGGACTGTCAGTACGGTTCATCTCTTCCGGCCGTTTGCACTCAGGTAGGTCGATCACCTTTTTGTCAAGCAAGTTTTTCAACATGGCAACCACGTCAGAGTCGGCGAATGGATAAGTCTTCTCCTCAAGCTCCTTCAAAGTGCGTCTACGTATCTCTTGATCACGAAAAGCTTCGGTTTGAATCGCCTTGCCTCGTGTATGGGTTTTGACTAGAGTTGTGTTGACCGTCATTGCTTCCTTGGTGGGTTTCCACGCAGCCTTATCCACCTTGGGCCCCAAAACTTTGTCATTCTTGTAGTCGGCGATCTGTTCTTTCTTCCCATGACGGGTGATGCTTAACTCCATATCATGGGCGCGGGTGGCTAACTCCTCAAATGTTCGTGGTTTGATGCCTTGAAGGATGTAGTGTAGTCCCCACTGCATGCCTTGAACGCACATCTCAATGGCAGAGGTTTCAGAAAGCCGATCTTTACAATCCAAACTTAAGGAGCGCCATCTATTTATGTAGTTGATGACAGGTTCATCTCTCCACTGTTTCGTACTGGTCAGCTCTAGCATGCTTACAGTACGACGAGTGCTGTAGAAACGGTTGAGGAATTCCCTTTCTAGCTGGTCCCAACTGTTGATAGACTCGGGTTCGAGGTCGGTGTACCAGTCAAAAGCATTACTTTTCAGCGAACGTACGAACTGTTTGACAAGGTAGTCTCCCTCTGTCCCAGCATTGTTGCAAGTTTCAATGAAATGGGCGACATGTTGCTTCGGGTTGCCTTTTCCATCGAACTGCATGAATTTTGGGGGCTGATAACCCCTTGGCATCTTCAAAGCATCAATCTTCTTGGAGTAAGGCTTTGAGTACAGTACGGAGTCATGCGAACTTCCTTCGTACTGTGTCTTGACAGTGCTTGCGATCATCTCCTGTAGCTGCTGGATAGAGAGAGATTCCATGAACGCCGTTGCTTGGTCTAGCTTCAGCTTCTCTTCGACTTTCTCCACTGGAGGCTCCTCTTCTTCGTCGACTTCTTTCTTTAATGGACCAACATTTGGGTCGACTTTCATGTCGAGATGCGCATCTAGTTGGTTGATGAGTGCGGCGATCTGCAAATCCTTTTCTTCCACAGTCTGTGTAAGCTTTGCAATTGCTTCGCTCATTTGAGCCAGTTGTTCTTCAATAGAGGTGACACCGATGGTCATGACTTGTGCAACCAATAGACACGACTTTCCTTCAGACATCCATAGTGCTGATGAAGAACCCCATTGGCCGTTTTCGGGTGTCATCTTGTGCGCCTCAATAGCATGCTTTGGTGCCCCCATCAAGGTCAGGTGGATGACCGACTCGCGCCTTTGATGCTGCTCTTGCTTGCTTAGCAATACCAACTTTGCAGCGGCATGTTGAGAAGTGGTTGTGGCACCAATGGATACTCCATTTGCGGCGGAAGTGCTTATGCTTCTTCCCTTGGTGGTTGCAAGAACGGCTTGTCCCTTGCTTGATGCCATTGATTTTGGAGGTGTGCTTTGGTTGTTGTCAACTCCGTAACCATGCTCCTTCAACTTCTTTTGAGTTTTGGTGAGGTCACGATCTTTGTCGTTGACGGTGTTTGAAACCATCTTTCCAAGATTTGACGAGAAAGCAAAGTCATGCCTAGCCTTTGACATGAGTTCGTAGGCATTTGGGTTAAAGCCTTCTTCGGTCTTCTTAGTTGGAAGAGAGCTTGGTTTCACTTTGACGCTATGCTGTGCCTCCAGACGGTTGATGAGTCCGGCGGTTTGCAAGTTTTTCTCCTCTGCAGTCTTTATCAGCCTTGCAACTGTTTCCTTCATCTGAACCAGCTGTTTTTCAATGGAGGTAGTGCCGATAGTCATGACTTGTTCTTTGTTTGAAGCCATGGACTGTGCTTGAATATCTTGAACGGAGACAGAGATGAAAGGTAGAGATTATCCCACCGGGCGTGCCAAATTTGTGAACACGAAAGATTCCTTGAAACAAGAAACCAGAATAAACGTGTACAAAATAATATTTTTGTGTTTATGATTTTGGGGTTATGATCTCTCTAATTTGGTCCTCTGATTCGATCTCCGTAAGATGTAGATTTGTTGATCCAAGGGCCGTTGAGGCTTGATCTTGGATGAACAGTTGTAAGTTTCCTCAAGGGCCTTCAGGGCTTGATCTTGAATGTTGATGGATGAGCGGATCTTCAAGGGCTTTTGGGCTTGATCTTGAAGAACGGTTGGTTTTCTTCAAGGGCCGTCGAGGCTTGATCTTGAATGAACAGCTGGTTTTCTTCAAGGGCTTTTGGGCTTGATCTTGAATGAACAGTTGGTTTTCTTCAAGGGCTTTTGGGCTTGATCTTGAAGAATAGATGTGTGGATTTGTTGAGGTTGTTGATCCAAAGGGCCGTTGGGGCTTGATCTTAGGATGAACGGATGATGAATGATGAACACTTTCTTCAAGGGGCCGTCGGGGCTTGATCTTGAGTAATGGTGGGAGTTCTTCAAGGGCCGTTGGGGCTTGATCTTGAGGGAGGATTTGACGAAGAACGAAGAGAGCTTTCTTGATCCTTCGGGATTTGCTTGAAAGCTTTAGAGTTTCAAAGCTTCAAGGATTTGGGGAATTCTCTTCCAATTTGGGAGTAGAGAAATGTATTTGTGAATTCCTTGATGCTTGATACCTTGATGGAGAAGCCTATTTATAGGCTTTGAGAATGAATCACCACCACAAAATATTTTTTTCCTTTCCAAGCACCTTTGCCTAATTTTCCCACTTAATGCAATATTGAAATTGAAGTGGTCTAACTTATGGCCTAATTTCCCACTTAATGCAATATTGAAATTGAAGTGGTCTAACTTATGGCCTAATTTCCCACTTAATGCAATATTGAAATTGAAGTGGTGTAACTTATGGCCTAATTTCCCACTTAATGCAATATTGAAATTGAAGTGGTGTAACTTATGGCCTAATTTCCCACTTAATACCATTTTAAACTTGAAATGTGTATGCTTTGTCATTGCCCAAATGAGAAAAACTTACTTTGATCCGTAATGGATTGAAGTGTGCTTACCTTGTCATTGCCCAACATGAGAAGAAAAACTTGTTTTGATCCTCAATGGATTGAAATGTACTTGCCTTGTCATTACCCAAAATGAGAAGAAAAACTTGTTTAATCCTTCAAGGGTATTTCTTCCTATTTTGTTGAGTCACACGCCATGTGTACAATTTGTACAACACATGGCGTATGCCATGTATGCCTTGACACGTCAAAACTTTAATGCATTGGTGAACATTTGTTTTACTGAAATTTCGATGTCTACAAAGATCTCTTACTCACGGAGAGAAAAGTCAAATAAGGGTTTGTTTGATATGTTATAAGTCACTAGTGTGACAGTAATTGTTTTGTTTTTGGTATTGACAACTATATATTAATTCATAATTAATATTGGATCCCAATATTTATTTTAATAAGTATAAGATGTCACTAAACGAAATAGCCATGAACTTTGGGTCACTGAGAAACTTCATGAAGTGAGTTGCAAATAGGCCTGGGCATCAATCTGGCCGAAGCCGAACTGACCAAGTCGGCCTATCTGTAGAGTAGTGGCCAGTTTGATTTGGTTTGGTTATAGTTTTGAGTGACCTATTTTTGCTAATTCATATGCAAGCAAATTGGCATCACTATACATACCGAACTTGAACATCCTCCAAATGATAAATTGACCTCCTCAATTGAATCTAAAGATGCCGGCTTGGCCGCCCTCCCAACAACTGAATTGAAAGTTAGCAGAGCTCTAATATTCAGTGTACTCGACCTTACAGACGAATGCGTGACATTTTTGTCCCAGCCATAATTTGCATGGACACCCACGTGCACAAGATCAACACAAGCAGTGTTATTGTCTTGCAAACACGGCTAGTAGGCCTGTTCATCAGCAAAACCTCCATGCCTTCAGACAATTCTACAACTGTCGGTCGAAAATTTGTCAAGTCTTCAGCTTGAACATGGGTTTTACTCAACAAACCCTATTTAAAAAATCAACTAAAATCCTCTTGAATAATGGCTAGACCACCTGGATTATAAAAATTAATACCCAAATCGAAACTAGAGGAACAATATTTAACAGTGGTAGAGCCACATAGAGACAAAGAGACACTGTACAACGCACCGTTATGTTGTATAATGTCTCTTTGGCGTGCATTGTACAATATCTCTTTGGCTCTTTTTACCGAGGTTGGGTGCCTAAGGACAGAAGTGGGGTGCCAAAACAACCCATGTGTGTAAAAGCCATCAAGGCTACAACTATATATAAAAACTGACATATCTCCCCAACCTAATCCAATAAATGACTGAGTTGAAGTTGGGCTGGGTTAGGGCAGGGTTTTAACTAAAAAAAAAAAAAACCCGCTTGATCAGGTTCGTGTTGGACATGAATGAGGTGGGTTGGTCCAACCCAAATTGCACCCTTAGTGTGAACTTGTTGACCCTAAAAACTACCAAGCTTACGTGGCGCGCATGCTGAGTAATTAATAAGCTAAGTACGTCATTCGGTTGTGTGTGGGGCGTGCTAACTCGTCAGCCGAGGAGTAAAATGTGTTGATGTTGCGTTGTGCGCGCTGTTGACTTCTTGATCTTGCGACTATGGCCGAGGAAGGAACACATATCCGCCTTCAGGTTCTAGAGCCTGAAGACAAGGTTGCTAGTCTTGCGAAGTTCAATATCAAATTCAGCTTTCAATGTGCCAAATGTAGTAACCTGCAACACCTCACTTCGCCAAGAAGGCTAATGAGATGACCTCTGCCAATAAGGATTTGAAAATCCTTCTCGACTGATACTTGGATAGATAACCAGTCGGCCTCAACGCAGTGCTGTTTATCCAAACTGAAGGTGCTCTGCGGTCGGCTGATTCTACGGCAACAGTGTTGTTTATCTAAACTGAAGATGTTCGTTGGTTGCCTTCATAGTGCTGTTTATCCAAACTGAAGATGTGTCGGCAGGAAAAAGAAAATAAAAATCTCAAGGTTGTTGAGAGGTTTCGTGTAGAGTGAGAGTTTACGTATGGCAGTTTGTGTGTTGAATTTGAGGCCTCTCACTTGTTGCAACGCACCTTGTATTTACAGCATTCATATCTTCTACTGGGCACGGCCAGATAATTTTGTAGAGTCCAACTACAACTCTAATTTGTGGAACTGAACTTGATCCGCATTAGAAACTAAGGCATATCCTTCAAATTGATCCGTGGAATTTGTTCCTTGACTTTTCAAACCTAATAAAAGTTAGGCTTATCACATCTCATAAGAAGCCTAGCCCACCTAGGCTTCTTATCATCAAAACTCCATCATTAGCTTTTAAACCTATCTGACAACATCCATCACCATGCAAAAGGGCCTAGTTTACCTAGGTTCCTTATCTCATCATTATCCAAGACCATGATTTTAAGATCATCAAATCCCATATGCTGATCTCCACTTCAAGCTATTTCAATCTACACGTCCACTGCCAGACATCCAAATCAATTTGAACTGCACTGCTTGCTTCATTATCTAACGCCGTGCATATCCCAATATTCCACCATCATTCAAATTAATTGGGATTTAGACAAATATTAGGTTTAAATAATTTAATATATTACTAAGAGATAATATAATGATTAAAATCACAATATTATTTCTCAATAATAACTAAAAATCATTTCAACCACTCTGGTATTCAATGGTCTAAAATCCTGCTCATTCATCGGTCTTGATTACTTAAGCCGATAGTGTAAAATCGGGTCCAAAAAGAACTGTTCTTGAAGATTCCTTCCTGTGTGGATTTGGGAAGAAAAAGGTATGTTAAGAAGCAAAAGAAAATATCAACTTGCTTTAAAAAATTGTAAAAGAAATTCTGATGAAATTTAATATTGAATCATAACTAATAGAGAATTTATAATTAATTGGTAAGACACATATTAGTTAAATATTGATTAATGTACTTATTTTCTATTAATAACACTTTAAAAAAAAATTGGTTTAAAAAATTTGTTCTACCTAGTATTACCCTGAAAACGACGGCTTATAATACATCTGATATCTGAATTGTAAATCAATGTTGAATAAAAATTCTATAAGCTGAGATTGTCTAACATATATGAGTGTGAGGCACCTAAATTGAAAGCTCCCTTTATCTAGCATGAAAATATGCACCTGTCGTAGATAATATAGTAAATGATTAATGATCAGTTAGATCAGTTAAGATGGTACAAATAGCAGTATTCTTTGTTTCCAAACGATTGATGGTTTTGGTAATTATCTGGTAGACAGTAGACACTCCGATAGTACATTCGCTAGATGGGATTCACAACCCACACAACAAATTGTCGGGAAAATGTAACATATATATATATATATATATATCGAAGATTCTAAGTGAAGCAATGCATATATGCCACCCCAAAGTCGTTGTGTATGTCACAACCAATTACGCTTTAGTTATAGCCGTTTGATAAGAAAAATTACACTCCATGCATATATGCATAACTGAATATGCGTGAAGGACGAAGCAATGGCCAAGCTAAATTCTCGTTGCACCGCCCATTTCTTTCTCACAGCAAAATTTAGCTCCATCCATCTTTTAGGACCTCTCCCTTCTCTCTCTCTCCTTCAAAACCTATCTGTAAAGTATTCCATATATTCTTCCTCTCTCCCATCCCCACAGACCCCCATCTCCCAATTGTAAATATCATTTCCCTCTAGACCAAGTTAAAAAGGAAATACAACGCCTCTCTTTCTGCAGCCTCTCTCCATGAATCTCTGATCGGCGTATGATGTGGTTTTCGCGCACAATGTATCGCTAACTTACACATGCATCATACAAATTATGGTGATGATGATGGCGAGCAAGTAAAGTGTATTAATTGGTGGAGAATCACATTAAACACACTGATCTGGGTTGAAAAATCAAGAAAAATGGAGGTGCAGAGGATGAGGCAGTTGATGTTATTATGGTCTAGAATGCAAAGCGCTCGTGTGGCCCTCGTGGGTGGGAATCACACCGCCGCCCGGTTTTGCACTCGCTAAATTCTTTTGGCTTTCCGCGCTAAATCTCCCTCTCTCTCTTTCCCAAAACAATCATTCATCTGCTCTCTTTTTTTCTCACAATTAAATCTTTTACCTGTCTTCACCAGCTGAAATATTAGTCTAGAAATTCTCAAATTTTGCTCACAGAATTAATACTCAATATTTTTTTTCGAGACTATGGCGTTCAATTTGGTCCAAGGTTTCCGTGCCAAACGCCACCCGAAGTATGCTGCTCCAATCGGATTGTATCCAGATGCCAAGTACTTGGTTATTCGAATTCCGGATTCTAGAGCCTTGATCCTCGTCGCTCGTTCTTTAATCTTGGCTTTGTGCATCGTCTCACTCCCGTGGTTGAACTCACTCCTTCCCACAGCAACCACTTATCTGCCTAAAATAATTAGCTCATCCAACGTCGTTAATCTGGAGCTCCTTCCTTTGATCTTCCGTGACTTGGCCAACGAAGGCCTATACAAGAAAGACGCACATAAAGCTATTTTCGTAAACAGCGGAGACAACGAAGCTGTCAAAGCATCTCAGATCCTCAATAACGAAGATATTAATGAGATCGAGCTCATTAACTCCGACATGCAAAGCTCAGTCCCTGAAAACTCAATCGACTTTGCATTCGTCTCTGCCTTCCCTGCAGCCTCAAAGTTCGTTGAAAGGACTCTTAAAATTGGTGGGATTGTCGTGCTTCAGCTCAGCAATGACGCTTCCAACATCTTCAAGAAGCCTGACAACTACAAGATGGTGTACCTGAGGCGATTTGACAAAACCATTTTTGCAATGAGGAAGACCAGCAACCGTGCAAGCGAAACTTCGTCCTCTACCACCACCTCTCCCACAAGGAGAAGGCTCTTGGCTAGGGAGGCAAAGAAGGAGGCGCTGAAGAATCTAGAAGATGTGCTTCTAGAACCCCCGAGAGCCTCGTCTGGGAAATCGAGGCGGTACTTGAAGCGAACGAGGTACCTTCCGGACTTGATGGGTGACTCGCTCGAGAGCTACCCTAGGAGGGTTTTTATTGATGTAGGGTTACCGGAGAAGGAAGGCGGAAGTGGGACGAGCTGGTTCACGAAGAACTACCCTACCCGGAACAAGAACTTTGAGATGTACAAGATTGAGACTGTGACAGAGGAGAGTTCCGGTAAGGAGGTGGTTCAAACCGGAATGTCAGAGTGGCTGAACAAGAATGTTAAGGAGGAGGAGTACGTGGTGATGAAGGCCGAGGCCGAGGTGGTGGAGGACATGGTAAAGAGTAAAGCGATTCACTTGGTGGATGAGCTTTTCTTGGAGTGTAAGCCACAGGGACATAATGGGAAAATTAATGTTAGGAGCCGCAGGGCATATTGGCAGTGCTTGGCATTGTACGGACAGCTTCGGGACGAAGGTGTTGCGGTGCATCAATGGTGGGGTTAGACTGAAAAAAGTTTCCGAAGCATAGAGAGAGAGAGCAGAGGGAGTTCCATGAGTTCACAGAGAGAGAGAGAGAGAGAGAGAGAGGTAAAAATATAGCAAGCAAAAAACTGTCGTTTTTTTTATTTTTTATTTTTTCTTATCTTCGATTGCGTTTGTTGTGTGGTGTGTACTTGTATGTATGGGCTTGGAGTTCATATAATTCGTCGTCATGAAGAAAAAGAAGAAGCTGTCTGCAAGATCAAGTGACGACGATGAAAAGAAAAAGATGAAGCGTTTGTGACACGAGGGATGGTTTCAACGGAAGGTTGGAGGGTGTTCTGTTAATAAAAAAAAATAAAAAATAAAAATCGAAACAAAGAAATAAATACAGAGAGGGAGATACATATAGAGTGTGCTGTGGCCAATTCCTTCATTGATTTTTGGTACTTGTATCATATAGTCATGATTCAGAGCTATAAGCTGCTCAGATGTGTATGAATTGGGATCATGGTTTTACAGAAATTTCAAAATTTGCTCATATATGAGGCGTCTAAATTCAAGTTCTCTAATAATATCATATGCATCTTATTAACTTTATTATGTTTCATCTTGAGCGGATTTGAGTTCTCTAGTTTCACCAACCCTCTTGCAGTTGATAAAGAAAGGTTTTTGGTAGTAAGTCACTTTGGGGTTAGCTCAGTAACGAGGGCCGTTAGAGTGATGGGTCAGATAGGCTAAAGATTCAGAGTTTGAAAAACTCCTTAGTAACCAAAAGGTTGTCAAGAATTAGCCTATGGGTCATAAGCGACTCATAAGGGACTGCATTTTTGTTGAATTACTCAACTCCTTATTCTTGAGGTTAAAAAATTTAGTTACGTTCAATTGCTTGTTTTGTATACATATTCTAATATACAAGCAGTAATGAGATACGTCTTAATTAAATATGGAACCTCGACTGTAAGAGTAAACGCTCTTAATCACTTGTTGCAAGCCATTAGCTATAAAAATCCTCTTTAAATATCTGGCTGCTGCACTAGCTCTCGTGTTTTTCTTATATGTATAAATGCTTTGGCTAACCAAAAGATTGGGACGAAGTTTGTAGTTGAAATCTGGAAGAATAAGTGTTTGGCAATATCAGACGCTTAAGGGTGTGCACAATCGCTTGGGCGATCATGCCGACCAGCAGCAATATTAAGGTTGTTCAGAGTGCTTAAGCGAGTGCATGAGGCGTTCAGGCGGCCATCAATGGTTTCAAAGGGTTTTCCAAGTGTCTAAGTGTGTTCACGCAGCACTTAAACAAGCAATGAGTTTTTATTTATTATTTTGAAGGATTTATTTTTCGTACTTCAACTCCGATTGTAACTTAGATTATTAACATAACGAGAATTGCAAGGGAGACTCCAAGAGGATTAGAGTAGATGACAAAGAAATACCTAGAATTTGTAAGGGAATTCTTTTAGCCAAATTTGCTTCTTTTTACTAATGAAATTTTTCAAGGCGACCACGAGAACGTAAACAAAAATTACTAAACCTCGTTATATTCTTGTGTTTTTTAAACCTAAATGGCTACTATTATTGTTATGTGAAATCCAATATTAGTTCACTTCAAAGCTCACCAAGTAACAATCAGAATCAAAAGCTCCAAAAGTTCTCTTTCCAAAAATTACCACATACATAAAAAGTTAATATTAATAGCATACAGGCACCTTCTCCAAATTCAACACCCAGCAGGCTTATCCTGCTTTTTTATTTGTCACAAGTCACCACCTATACACACACACACACACACACACACATAAATATAGATGTTCTTTTGCATTGCGACAATTTAAACACAGCACAAAGAGACAGAACACCAGAAACCCTACACAACTAGTTGTTAATTACAACTCTCACGAGCAATGCCAACGACAGAGTTGGCAACGTCAAACAAAATCCTAAGGTTCTGCTGCTGCAAGTTGGCTATCACGTTCAACACCGAGTTCACATTATTGGGAGCTGCCGCCATCGCCAAGCAAGCCAGAGAACCCGAGCTGCTGTGAATCAAGCTGTTCTCCATTGGCAGTGTCAACTTCAACCCCGTGAATTGCAACGTGATGGCTGGGGATACAACTTCATTGGTGGCAGAAAAACAAGTGTCAAAGGCCCCTAATGACGAAAATGGTCCGTTCAGTTGTTTTCTAAATTCGTCCCGGAGTGCCATGTAGACGGGTTGCACAAATCGGGTTATGACCGTGCCCGAGTCTATGATGGTTCCGGCCCCGGTGTTTGGGTTGAATGCTAGAAGCTCAGGTGCAATGGGTACAAGAACCCGGCCCACACTGATTCCGGTCAGGTTTACATAGTACAGTGAGGGCCGGCGGGGGTTTCTTAGAAGTGGGGTGGTCCGGATAGACTTGGGTTGGCCAGCCGGTCCAAGCTTGAGTGACCCGGAAAAGTAGTAAGATTTGAAGCTTGGTAAACAATACGAAAACACGCCGGAGTAGAGTGACCCGGTCTGTGAGAGTAATGACATGGATCCGCGACCTAGACCCAATAGCCCTTGGGATGGGATCGACCCACCTGAGATGGAATTAATGCAACCAAAAGAGTACTTGGGAATAACATCTTTACCTAGTGTCAAAGCATCTTGTACTAGGGTGGCAGAAAATGATGAATCTCCACCATACGATTGGTTAAAGAAGCAACCGTTGGCCGCAGTAGACCCAGTGGTGGAGCATGAGAGCCCGCGAGCCTGAGCACATTCAGGCACTGAGCAATCTAGTGACCCGTATGTGCTCGATGAGTTGGGTAAGAAAGTGGTAGAGGAGCACCCTGTGCAGCCCGAACATGGGGCCCAAGCAATGTCATTGCTAGTGTCTAGGACCATGTTCATGAGCTGACCCGGGGTACCGAGCTTGAGCCGGACCACGTAGTTGGCAATGTTGAGGACCTGCTGGCCCGAAGCGATCGGAGCGGAGGTGGTCTTTTGGGCAACTAGGCTTGACAAGTAGTTAAACCTAGCTGGATCTTTGGAGGCCATGTTGAGGACTGTGGTGAACAAAGAGTCTGCTTTGTGTGTGGAGAAGGGAGAGCATTTGCTGTAGGTGGGAATGATTGAGAGGTCATCTGAGCCGTCAGATTGGGATGCACAAGAAGGATCAAGGGCTTTGGCAATGGAGATTAACAGGGCAAAGAAGAAAAATGGGGAAATATTCTTCAAGTCCATGACTTTGGAGTCAAGATATGGACTCTAAGCTGAGCAAAGAAAGAATGCTTGTAGTGCGGGTGAAGGGTTATGAGAACCAATATGTATATATAAGTTGTTGGGGGTTAAATTATTGTAGCCAATGCGTCCTTAGAATTATTGGGAATTTGAAAGCTATATCCTCTAAAATCATGTGAAAATTGTGGGGACCATTGGTGAGAATAAGGACGGATCAAGCTGGAGGATGTGCTGCTTGTGACAACTGATCAGTTGAGGATCCCAAAACAGCCAAGCTCTCTGACTCTGACTGGTACAAAAGAAGAATGTCGTCATTTAGTAGAGTTCAAACCCTTAAATTCAGCCCCAAAATCTCTCAAATGAAATAAGGGTGAATGTCAAATTACTGAGTGAATTTCAAGCATTGCATTGTGTGATCTAGCATGTGTTCTAGTACTGCACAAGAGGGCAATTACATAAATCAAATCAAGCACTGAAGATAGACTTTAGCGTTCTTGATGATTTAACCATATATGTAGCTTAATTTTCTTTTACGGAAATGAAGAAAACCTAGCCAAGGTTCGAGGTGTTAAAGTAAATTTTGAGTAGATACAATCACCTGAAACCGTACGTATTAGGTAAATATGAATGTTTTATAGTCTGTAAACTTTTGAATCTAGAACGTTTGAGTTTACAGCTCGTCTTATGCTCACTTTAGATCGAGTGAGATTTCTGTTAACTTTTCACTAATCAATTCTTGATCTACTTCATCCGGCAATGAAGTCATGATATTTTATGAACCCATTTTGACATCCAGCTCATTAGCAATTCAAATCGTATGATATTTACTTTGTCAAGTGTGGGGTGGATATAAGAAGACACCATTGGAGGGTATTGGATAATTGCAGTGAATGACAGCAATATCCTTGCTTATTGTCCTTACTTGGGCCCATCTCGGGATGCGGTCGGTCACGGGTTAAGGAGACTTTTCGCCATGGCCCGGCTCCACTAAGCACAACCATAAACCAGATGGGAATTAGGATTCCAGGACACATACATATATTTTGCAAAGCTTATTTTGTAATATATTTCAACGTTTCAATCGTTTCTCTTTTATATCTTACCTCAAAGATCATGTCTACCAAAAATTATTTAAATCTAAAATCATATGATCGTTGTATTAAATTTAGTGTTTCTTTGCATAACCATATTAGTCTGTTTTCTTCACTATAACTAAATGTTTTAATGGTTTTAGATTTGTCTAATTTTTTTAAAAGAATGATCGATAAATGGTGTATTAAAATATAGACGGTTTAGATCATTAAAATACATTACGAAGTGAGTCCTACAAAATAAGTGTCAAAATATGTATCAAAAGCGTACGTCCTGAATCCTAACCCCTAGATATATAGGTAATGAATTGTGTTAGCATCGGTCGCAAGTTGGCACGTGATGCTAATCATGCTATCACAATCGTTGATCAATGCTCATTTGTGGCTCAAAAACATCAATAGTTATATGTTAACGATCGTGCACTCACAATTGACATTATTTCAATATCGAGTATGAATAGAGGAAAAAAAAATCAGAATTGTCAGAAATACACCAACAATGTTCCTATCTCACCCCTCATTAATCAGTCGCATGAAAAACGAGAAAAGAATATTGAAGAGCCGATTACATGTAAGTTATACTCAATTGATTGCGAGTTCCATAAAGAATCTCACAATAATCACAAAGGCTACAAACGAAGGAAACAAAGCTCTTTCTTTAAGTTTGGTGGGTGTTGCACATTAGCCCACCATGCTCACGAGATTACATTGTTCAGCTCAATTGCTTGCATGTCACAACGATTGCTTGCTTTAGGAGCCGAAACCCAAAAAAAATAAAAAATAAAAAAATAAAATAAAATAAAAAACAGAAGATAAAATTGCGAATAGGCTCCAAAACCACAACACAACATTCCACTTATATTATGGTGGTGGACCAAAATTGCCACTGAGATGCTACAAATACTATCCAAATAATAACAAATGCATTGATGCGGATATTATTTTAGAAGATGCTCGAGTCAATCATAAGTTTCGTAAGTACTCGCTCACGTGACCCTAGTGTATTACCTATCTACAAACAGCCACAGAAGGCAGCCAAGGTTGCATGCAGGCTGCCAGTGTGGCACTTTTACTTCACTCATGATATCAATCATGAATTGTGAAATGATGTGATTAAATTCTTTTACTGTACTCTGGCATATGATATTAATCAGAAGAATGGAGAGTTTGATGTGCAGCTAAAGATCTAACAAGAGTTTAACGGTTATAAATATCAATAAATAAGTACATACCAGTGCATATTAGAAAATTCGTGAATTAACTTTTTTGATCACCATATGTAGGTTCAATTTTATGGCCATGATTGAAAGAATGCATCCCTAGTAAAAAGGTGCATACAAATCTCCAAAGAGACGCAGAACCTTTGTTTTTTTTTTTTCCTCCTTGTGTTAAATTTAAGGAAAACTAACGAAAAATTCAAACAAACTTCTCTTTTAATGAAAAGCCATTTTTAAAGGTATAGTGAATAGTACCAAGAAAAGGTATAAATGTGATTTTTTGTTAAAAGTAAACAGTCCCATGAGTGTTTTGTTAAACCTCCCTTGAATTTAGCGTCGTGTTACTGCACGGATTATTGACAAGCTTCCAACAATTCAAAAGTATTCAGTAATTCTGTTATGCTTTCGTCAATACACAATGCAGACAAGAGGAAAATAACAACTTTTTTAGGCCATAATAATCAAAATGAAAGATGGTCAGGGACGGTTATGATTTCATCAATACACAATGCAGACATGAGGAAAATAACAGCCAATGAGAGATGGTCAAGGACAGTTGGTAACATAACCGTATCATTACTTCGACCTTATTACCGCTATACACTACTCATTTAACATTCTCCAGCAGAAGACGACTACACATCTTACTGTAATTTCCTCCAAATATTCACAGGGCTTGAAAAGTGGGTTCAAAACAGTTGGTCACACAGCAACGTATTGGTCGAGCATTGCAGAAACATTCCACATTTACAGTTGATCTTGATGAGCTTTCACGCGAGGGCAGATGCAATCAAGTCTGAAGATAAAGCACAGATCGATCAAAGCCATCTATAATTTCGAAAATAAGGATGCAAAGTCAACAACTGAGGTATGACATCAAACAGCATAACTACGGTGCTTACTGCATAATGAATCAAAATTTTATGGAATTGCAACAGCTGGTTGCAAGCAAAGCAGCTGGGCACCTTTTCACTATCAACGTGATTTGGTCGTCAAAACAAAACAAAATGAAAATATTGACAATGATACAATGGTCGCATGAAAGAAAGATTAGTATGGGAGAAATGGAGCTACACGTGAGCCACGGTTCTTCAGTATATCATGAACATATGAATATAAAAGAAAATGAGCCAGGGTTCTTCAATATATGACCAACATATGAATATAAAAGGAAATATGAAACGAAAATATCAAATTTGGTAGGCAGCCAATACTCAAGCAAACCAACCTTACATCAAACTTCTTTGATTCTTCTACATGAACACTTTTGTTAAGCAATGCAAATCAGATCAGCATTTAGTTTAGTTTTCCTTTTAATACCTCAGGTTATGAAATAGTATTCATGAACCAATAACTGACCCATAAGGGACACAAGCATCATCTCATTAGAGAAAATAAGCACGTCTATGCATTTAACCATCGCAGCCTCCAAATAAATATAGCTTAAACCAGCCAACTTCTATCTCACCTTATTGAAAGTCAACATAACCATAGACCAGCACGGAAAGATGAGCAAGAAACATCCACAACAATTTACTATCCTCATTCATCATCCATAGATAACTCACTCTAAGATTCATCATTGATCTTTCCCAGTGCCACAACTGAGACATCATGAATGATGAAAGTGCCATTTATCCTGTAATTACTACTCCAACCATTACGTCAACCTCCTATCTTGATGCAAAGAGTAATCATCTTGAACTAAATTAGCTAGATAATCATCAACCCAGATAATCATCAACCTCCTATCTTGATGCAAAGTGACGTTGAACGCATGATACGCTAGTAGCTTAACAGAGCAAAGGTTCTAACATGACTCGGTTTTGTCCAAAATGAAATATGCAGGTAGGATCTATATGACAATTTAGCTCACAGGTCCCAAACTAGAAAATCTGTCAACCCTTTTAAAACCATCCACTTCAAATGGATTTTCTTCTGTGTGGGATTTTCCAATTAGAATGCTCACAACAAACCTCGGCTAGGTACTCAACCATGTCCTGAAGTTGAAATGCAAGAATATATCATTTAAATCAGATAACATGCACCATCAGGGTATGTTTGGCGAAACAAATCTAAGTCTGAGTCAGATAGAGTCATTTGATTGATACGAGGAAAGGTCGATATTACGTTGCACAAAAGCATGGAGAGCTTTGAAGAGAAGTGAATCATAATATAGATCATAAAAATAAATAAAAACAAATTGAAGAGCAATAAAAGTTAGAAAGAAAATCGCAAGAAAGAAAATTGAGAATGGAAATGCTGCTGTAGATGGGTGATAGATTAATGAGATGTGTACCTTTCCTTATCAGGTAACAGTCTTGGCCTTAACAATGAGGACTGGGCATTGCACATGGTTCGCACAGAAGTTGCTTACGCTTCCCAGAAACATCCTGTGTACAGAGTGCACAATGTAAATCTTGTTATGTTTAATCATAGTTCTGGTCTAATTAGTTGAAGTTACTCTTTAAAACAAAGGAAATAATTCAAAGGTTGCCTTCCTGAGTTCTATCACCTCGCCCCTACAGGCTACAGCCCTACCCTCACTCTCATCGAGAAACAAAAGATGTAAGACCAAGTACAGATATATAAAGCTAAAACATGAAGTCAAATCCTCCTCGCACATAAGTTTGCTTTTATCAAAATACAACAGGAAACTTCAATTTCTTGCTCCCAACAAATTTTGAAACATTAAGACTAATACTTTTGCCGCACGGTATCACAAAGACTTATCAGTTTTGTGTCTTCACATGGAAAAATCCTAGCATACAACTGTTGTGTACAAACTCCCTCCAATAAAACTATTCAAATTACTGGCATGTGAGGCATTGAAACTTGAATGTGAGAGGGCTTTTCAAAGGATTATCCCGGACCTACAAGAGGTATTGATGGTGATTCTCAAATATCGCAGAACAGAATGTGAGACGATGAGATAGAATCCAATAGAAACAAAGACACAGGGAACGGGCTTGCATCACAGGTTGCATTCAAGAAACATTTACTTCTCCTGGGCTTTAAAATATCGACAATTTTACACAACCCATTTGAGAAACAGAAAAACAAACAGATGTAGTAAATGACTATCCCTCAAGTCCATGCCTACTGTGACCACGTCATGCTCCTCCCACACAAAACTAGCAGCTCTAGAAGGAAAATGTGTTGGTAGCACTATAGGGCTATAAACACTAAAGAGACAGTCCATTGGACAGATGACAGAAGCATGGAAACACAAGGTTGCTGACATAGTCAAATGCCATGCATATACATCTCATAAAGAGGGCTCATCAACTTGCTTCAAGAAGGTACTCACAGGCGCATTCTATGACCCTTCCTCAGCTAATCAGCTTGTACGCAATTGCCTATGGTTCTCAAAGACCTCAGCAGTATTATTAGCTCGAATAAGTTCACAAACATGTTTACTTACGCAAATGTAAGAACTTCAGATAAGATATTTCCTATTTGGATGCTCAAAAAATAAGTACATTCCTCCAATGAAATTAAACTGGTCCCAATGTATGTCATTGGAGAAAATTTTTCTGTATAACTATCACACTGCCACATGGTGGTACTAATGCACGCATTGAAATCTCAAAAATTTCTCGTGTCGGTTGGTAGTTTTATCAGTCCTATCAACAAATAGAAACGAAAAAAGTCACCTTTTAATTGGGCCAAAAGCCCTGGACCCCATGACAAGCAAATCAGCATGCAAATTCTCAACAGCTTCACCAATTTTCTCCTTAGGATCCCCAACAACCACTTGGGTTTTCACATTTACCTATTCCCAGCAAAACCATGAAAATATACTTTCATACAATAAAAACTATGAAAATCAAATCCTCAAATTAAACCTGGTCTTAAAAAACTTATCAGTAAGGCAAGAGGCTTTAAACCCTAAATAAACCCTAACCTTCTTTTCGGAGCAAATTTTCAAAGCGTGTTCAATTATGACCTCCGTAATCCGCCTCTGGTGCGCCTCGATCGCCGCCGTGAACGCCGGCACCTCCAAATCGTCTAAACCAATTTATCCAGATCCAATTTATTAATATCAGGCCAGAAAATCCCAGAAATGTAACAGAATTATTAATTGGTAATTTGAAATGAATTAACGAATGAAAACGGTGGACGGCGGTGGCGGTGGCGGTGGGGACAAGAGACTTAACTGGGACCACCGAAGGGAATGGCCGGCGGACTGAGGCCGGCTGCGATAGAGGGCGGAGACTGGACGTGGAGGACGACGAAATGGCCGGCGGAGGTGGTGGAGTCGGGTGCAGAGGATCGGAGCTTGAGGTTGTCGAGGGCCCAGGTCAAGGCGTTCATGCTCTCCTCGCTGCCATCAACGGCCACGATCACGCATCCGAGGTTTCCGGTCATGGTTTTTCAACTTGAAATTCGCCGGCGATTGCCCTAAAAGAAAAGCTCCACTTGCTACTGACTTTTTCGGGTCACTTGCTACCGATTGTGATCGGACTTCAGATTACCAAATTTAAATAAATAAAAGAAATCTTTCTCCATTGCCCCAAGAAAAAAAAAATAATTTCTCAAAAAGGAAAGGTATTATTATTTATTAAACATTTACGGCTTTGGCCGAAACCGAAAGGACACTATGACTTTGGGTTTTGTTTAATGAGTCTGGAATTATGGCTCCTTTCTCGATGTTGGGAGGATGTGGAGCAGTGATAATATTTTGTTCTTTTTATTTTACTACGACTTAAACATTAATGAGTACAAATGATAACTCAAAAAATAAAAAGATAGGAGAGCATGAAGAATTTAGAAAGAGGTAGAGGAGTAGAAAAGTGAGGTTTATTTATTTATATTTTAATTTTAAATAGGATATATTATCTTTACATTTATGTTCAGTTCTGGTGAGAGAGTTAGAATGATAATTTGATGGAGTTCTGGTTAACAGAAAAAGTTTTATTAATATGTAGTTTAGGTAATTTCCAGAAACACGATAGGAGTTTGATGATTTGATTTCTCCTTCTACGAGAGTTTTTGTATTTTTAGTTTTTTATGTTGGTATGTTGAACAGTTGAATCTCTTTTCAGATAGTATGGAGTTATTTGATTAATTGGATCTAGTAGATCTATAAGCATTGTACTCTCTTTCTCAATATATCTCAAAAATTTTTTGCTCTCACATAATTTTTGTATAACACGAGATTTAGTAATTTATTGGTCTTCGTGATTTTGCAATTCTAATTGAGCTCAATTTTCAACGAAGTTCGTGAAGTACACTTATTGCCTTGAAATTAGTCATTCAATTCTCTAAGATCTACCGTGTAATGACCATTTTGGGGCTGACCAAAAATGAAAATACGTGTACAAACGAGATGCAATAAGCATTTGAATTTTTGAATGCTCAGAACATCTCCAGTAGTCACCAATTTACAAAAGGCACTTTGGTTGAATTGTCTTTTGCCCAGACAAATCAGCTCCAGCAGTGAAATATTGAAAATATGGAAAGCGATCGCAGGGCAGGCAAGTGTTTTGTTGGCAGCTGCCCTCCCAGTTCTTGCAAAGGCATGAGCCCGCGTGGAGAAGCATCAGACATGGAGGGGGCCCACCCCACGTGAAGGACCAGTGCCAAATGGCTCCATTCCTATTATGTTTTGAATCCGGATCCTCGCCGGATTTTTTTTACGAGGATTCCGAAGATTCGTCAATCTTATCCGTTTATCGTACATAGTGCTATCAAAAATTATTTTAAATATTTTTATTTAAAATTAAATACAAATAGTACTTGATAAAAACTGATCGCACGATGTACGATGAATGAACACGATTTACGAATTCTCAAGATCTTGCCAAAAAGATTCTTATGTTTTTTAGTTGGACTTTCAAATGTTAATTTGATGGACAAAAGGTTATAAATATATTATTGAATTTATATATTTTATTCTTTCACTTGCATTCTTATCAACGTTCACGATTGTTCTAAAAGTAAAAAATTAAAAAAAAACAAAAACAAAAACCTAAATTTTTTTCTACAAATACCCAATCATATATTAAAAAATAAATAAAATTTTTAAAAATTGAAAAACATATTTGTGAATACTAATCACTTGTTTTTGCCCTTCTTCCTTCCGAACTACAGGCCTTGCACAAAGAAATTATTGTTTAGAGTGAAAAGTAAAGGTAATTTTATTGCGCTAATTGTCATTGCCCTCCACCAACTGGTGAAGATACTTTTATACATAGAAGTATAGTAGCATATTAAATGTGTTTATTTACCAAAAAATAGTTAAGAAATCGCACCATAATAATACAATTAGTACATAAAACACTCCAAAAATGAAAACTTCATGAATATTTCTATAACTAGATACTGTGAGAAGAATGATAAGTACATATTACAACAAAAAAATGTCTTATCAAGTACTATTTTTTGCATAACGGGACTTGAGTTTTGATCGACTGAGTTTTCATTCAATCAACCGCACGAGACTAGGTACGTAGATCATACCTTTTTATTTTTGGGGTCGATTAAGTTACCTCAATGTTGCCAAGGTCATAATGGACATATGTTGATGGGAAATGCTCTCCCAATACATGGATAGGCACAGTCCACATAGGATTTTTTTTACCTTTAATGTCAAATTGAGGGCTGGCTACAATATATGGAATGTATGTATTTAGTACAATCGCGTATTAATGCTTAAATATGATTGATGGGTGTCATTACAATATAGATGAGTTAATTGGGTGATTCGGCCAAGTACATGAATATATTGTAACTAAGTTCATCTTAAAAGATAACACAAATCTCATTTCGTAACAAGGAGCTTGTTTTTCGAGTAGATAAAAGTATTTTGCTTAACATGTTAATAACTGAAGTCCGGACTCCGATTATAATAAAAAAAAACATTATCTTATTGGCATGAGAAGAGAATTAATTTTTTTTTTTTTTTTGCATAATGTAATTATTGCGTATATCCTTACATACAAATGCACTTTTTAAATGGATGAATCTGAATTTTAGTTGTTAAATTCACTAAGAAGATAAAGCATAAATATAAAAACAAATTGTTGGAAATGACAAAAACACAAGTCATTTTTAACTCCTCCACTAACATTACAAGGCAAATTTTTTGTTTTTTTAACAATACAAGGCAACTTATTAAACAAAGAACATTCGACCAAAAAAAATATATTAAACAAAGTACAAAGAAAAAGCTTGCACGCTTCGGTAACCATAGTATCTAGCATTTAATAATAAATGCTATGAATTAGCCAGTCGCTATGTATTTAGTTTGAAGTGTGGAAGTGGAAGCTAATAATATTTCCAGGGAACCAAATTTTTAAAATTGAATTTATAAATTAAATAATGTATTACTAATAAAAAAAACACGTTAGTCGATATTTAGTTAATAATCCAATCATCTACGACCATATCATTTGATTTGCAAATTTGATTTAAAAAAGTTGCGTAATGGTAGGAAGACAAAATTTGCAAACTAAATGATATGTCACCAATAGAAAACACATTTATCAACCCTTAAGTAATAAACCAATCATCAACTTCCATGTCATTTAGTTTCGAAAATTTAGTCTACAAATTTAGTCTCTCTAGCATTACTCTCTAAAAATTTTTTGATTTCCCTAGCATTACCCTATTGGTAATGAAAGTGTTGGTGTCGTCGCGTTTTTCTGTTGTTTGTGTTAAGGGGGTTTTTTTTTTTTTTTTTTTAAATTAAAAGTTAACAGTGTTATGAAGAAGTTATAGTGGTATTCCTCTTCACTTGTAAATGAGAGGTTTAAGGTTCGATTCTCATCAAATACAAATTTGAACCACATAATTACTAACCCATTATGAGACTTAACCCGTTTCTTACCCCCTTAATGTCGATAAAAACAGTGTTACGTTGAAGTTACAGGAAGGAATGTGTCATCCAAAAAATTGGACTTGCCGCAGAGTTGGCAGAGGAAAGTTGGGCATAAGAGATTTGAACTCTTCTTTATGATTTCCTACACCGCCAGCTAAAGTTGGGCAATTGCTTTATCTCGCATCTTTTTATTTTAACAAAATAGTATAAGTAGTTTTATTTATTTATTTATTTTAAAATACAATATCAAATTAGCTCTGAATCGTAAGTAACCTATGCTCTTGGAAATAGTTTTCGAACCTATCCGTGGACAACCCTAGGCTTAAGGAAATTAGTTCCATCCACTACTCTAATTTTATCCTTCTCCATTCATGTGTTTGGTGCTTCGTTGTATAATGAGCTAGACAATTTTCTCAAAATGCTATTTTGGTTTTTATTGGCCTTTTAAGTTTTGGATTGGACAAAGTAGAATTTAATCAACATAAACAAAAGGAAAAGTGCAGAGGAGAAAACGGAAGTGAGAAAATCACTATCATCTCAAAAATCGGCATTGGTGTGTTCCCAAGTGGCATCGAGAGTGGGTTTAAGTATAATTTTATCCTTCTTAAAAGCAAATATCCTAAAACGTGTTTTAACTTTTAAGTACAAAACTTGAAGACGGGCAAGATCAAGCATAAATATAAAAACATGCATTGCCTTACCAGCCAACTTATGAAACAAAATACAAAGGGGTTTCAAAAAAAAAAAAAAAAAAAAAAAAAAAAATGAAACAAAATACAAAGAAAAACCTTGCATGCTTTGATAACCATAGTATTTTAGCATACAAAACCCCACCTCTCAAAGTTTAAAAGTACAAATTTAAGCCTCCAAATACGTAAATCCAAACGATCAAAGACTTGGTTTACAAAGAGAGAACTTAATCGAGAACAGAAACGAAACAGAAAGCGCTCTAATCAAAATGCTGCTGAATAATTATACTTCTTTTTCTTTATGTTTAGGCGTGAAGCCCTCTATTTAGACTGACCATGCGGGTTGAAGTGTCCTGAGAACCCCTTGTGGACCTCCCTGATCCTGCATATGCACCATCTTGATAACGGGTGTTTTGCCCTGTCCCTCTGTATTGACCTGTGCGGTCCCTGTTATACCCACCTCCAGCATTTTGGTTGAATGGTCTCCCTCCAGCGTTGTAACCTGTACGCCCAGTGCCACCACCTTGCCTTTGATTGAAGGACATGTTATCTTGCCATCTACCGCCACTCCCAGCAACTGATCCCGCACCATAGTCCTGGTTGTCTCTCCGCCTTTGAGGTAGATCTAACCCACCACCACCACCTATTCTTGTTTCTGTTGCCCTTTCATTACTTTCGGCAAGGATTGCCAACTTCTCAGTCAACTGGAATGCTAGAGCCTGCAGCCTAGTCTGCTCAATGTCATGGAAAACAATGCAACGTGTTGGCTGGTCCCAACTGGCAAAGAGCTCTTCGTTGATCATCATCTTGCTAACAATGCTGTGTGTCTGGACCTCTGTAAGGTCAAACAACGTGCTGAGTTGTTCCAAGCTCAGAGTCTTATAGGATGAGGAGAAGGTAAAAAGATAGGTCCTGAGAGCTTCTTCCTTGATCTTAGCCTTGAGCATCTCAAGAACATGCTCACGGTTCCTAAGGAGCTTCCAAACATCAAGAGAATTGATGACATCAAAGGCCTTCTGGCAGTCACCTTTGCCAAGGGCCCTGGAAGCTGCCATTACATGGTCCCTAACATTTTCAGGGGGACCGGTGAATGTTTGCTTCTCACTCACCTCAAGCAACCGACGGAATGTCTTACTGATTAATCTGCGTTTCGCATCATGGGTGTTTGCAGCCATATTAGGCACTTCCAGCAGCATAGCACATATCAAATGCACTGCCTCCAGGAGCTCAGGGTTGATATGCATATGGTAAGGCATTTGTCGTCTCCTCTCCAGCCTTTCCTGAAAACGGAAAAAAATAGAACAATTATATAGAATAGAGGGATGATACCAAAGTGTACTTGGAGCAGTAATATTGTAGGGTCTGGAAAAAAAAATGAGTTAACTGTTTCTTAGGCCCCATTTTCTAAGACATGATGACTAAATCATACTCTATTACTAGTTTCAGCTTTTCCAAATGTGAATCATCTGTTGTCCCTAGCTATTTCGCTCAAAGTGACCAATTTGTTGTGTCAAATCAACAAGGATCTTAAAGATATGCCACTTATATTAGAGAAACAGCAGCACACGCAGCAATTTCCGAATTGTATTACAGGGCCAAAATTACCATGAATTTCATAACTCCACAAAATCAGTATATTTGGCCAAAAAAAAAACATTCTAAATGAAAGTGTTTAAATACATCTTACATATTCACAAACATCTTTCATGATTGAATAGTATAACTCTAACAAGTCCCAGTTCCAACTTTCAACATCCTATTGCAAGGTGCAGAAAGAATTTATAGCTTTTTTTTTTTTTTTTTTTTTGAAACTAGTGTCTCCAGATCTTTGACCCGACTAAGATGGCTTATCAGATCATATAAGATGGCTTATCAGATCATTTATGTAATTCATAAATAATAGTTTTTGCAGATAACGTAATTCTTAAATAATAAATCATTTCCATCACTTTAAAAAAAGATTTCACGCAAATTTTATTTGGTTGTTGAAACCAACAGCTAGTTCTGAAACACTAAAATTTTGAACTTGTGGATTTTCTTTTCATGAACAAAACAGTGACTTCAAATCACATAGAAGAATGGTGCTATATGACCTTGCTCTTCCCCAATTTTTTCCCTAATTCTTGCATAGGGTTGGTCCCACTATATTATGGGGGCCTTGCTCCCAGTGAGGGACTTTGGAAGAATAAAAATTTGGGATAAGAGTTGGGTACTAACTACTAAAGCCTTTTCCTAAAGCATAATACGCAAAGAGATAATAAAAAGAATAAGCACATGGAATAAAACAACAGAGACAACTGCACACCTGTTCTGGAGTTTTCTCGTGATATCTACTTTGTGATACACCTTGGGCAAGCAACTCTTTTACTCTTCCACCAGAATATAGTTCAGAAAGGCAGCTATGCGCTTCAGTAATTAATCCATTACGAAATGCACACAGACCAAGTTGTGCCATGGCCCTGTTATAAAGTATCTGGGTCGAAATGTCCATCTGCTGAACATTATCTTGCAGGTGACTCATAAGCAGCAAGTCGCGGGAAGTGGAAAACTCATCCAGCAGAGCATGGTGATAAATATCACAAAGCATTGCACGAGCTTTAGTCCTCTCATCTCCATACTTGTATATGAGGGAAACCAATATATCCATCATAGTCCTGCTACTCTCAGAGAAGGTGGGTTTTCGAGGAACGAGCTCGGGAACAACAATAAATGAAGATGGACCACGACTTTCCTCAGCTGCTCGAGGCTCTTCACCATTATCACTCTCTCCTGTATGCTCTGCCAATTTTCGCATGGCATCATAAACTTCTTGTGGCTTATAATAGATAAGTTCGACCCGCCTTAGGGCTACCTTAGCAGCAGCTTTGTAATTTCCAACCCGTTCTAAATACTCTTGAACATTTTGAGCTAGAACCAAAAACATAGGCTCATCCCTGAGTCTTTCAATGTACTCACGAGTGTGGGGATCAATGCATTGCAAGCTCTTGAAGAACTCAGTATCTATCCTTTCCAAGAAGGCCACCAAGTTTCCCCAAACCCTAATTGTCCCATCATAATCTGGTCCCTTCTGGGATTCATTCTCATCAGGCTCTACCATGTCATCCACCGTAATATTAGGATACTTCACAAGAATATCAAGTATAACGTGCATATTCTGCACACACTTCTTCCACACATTTATAGGCATGTGCCCGTTGAGACCAGGATTCACATCAAACTGAGCAGAAACAACACTGAAAAATATCTCCAGCTTCTGTGCAGGGGTCTTAGCAACCTTTGTCAAGAAGGTAAGCTGCTCAACCTGCTCAAACCTTCCAGTTCCCTTCCTGCCCCGAGCAGCCACAACCTCTTTAAATTTCTTGTTAACAGTATCCCACGTGATTTCACTAGGGTCCTTACTGAATTGCTTATCCATGAGCTTATCTTTCTTACTCATCTTCTTCTGCCAACCAGCTTCAGTTGGTTCTTCCTCTTCTTCTTCTTCCTCCTCTGGTTCTTCGCTACCTGACAATGCAATATCAGTAGGATCCTCAATTTCAGAATCATCGTCATCATCCGTTTCCTCTTCTGGAGGCTTATCATCTTCACTCTGCTCAGGATTCTCCCTATATTTATTAATTAAGTCCTCGTATTGCTTATTGTTCTTCTTCAGTTTCTGTTTCATTGAGTTCAAGGCCTTGGCATTGCTACTACTCATCTTCTTCTTAGCATCCTTGTTTGCCAAAGCCTGAGCCAGAAAGTCTTCTAACAATACAAGAGCTTTTATGTAGAGAGTAGGTACTTTTACAGCCTCGGTAACACGCATGACCTTCTCAAGCTGCTTATTTATCTTGTCAAAGCTCTCTTGCAAGCTAACCCAGTCATTGATATTCATCGCATTCTTCATTTGGTGTACAGTCGCAGACAATTCATCAAAGCGCTTATCTTTCGCCGATCTAACGACGCGCTTTTGGTCATCAGAATCTTCGCTATCACTTGCATTAGCCTGAAGGTAAGGGTTTAGGCCGGGTTCAGTGGTAGTCTCACCACCCGTAGGTTCAACCTCCTCTTCAAAGTCACTTTCCTCATCCTCAGAATCGCTACCAGGCTAATTTAACACACACAAAAAAAAAAACAAATTAGGGTTTAGGAAACACTACGCTCAATATTTTACCGCAACACACAAACCAGTAATTATAAACAAAACCCTAATTATATCAAAAAATTAAAGTAAATACCTGAGTCCAGAATCGAGATGCCATCCTTTCGTACAAGAAAATCGCAACAAGTCAGAGAAGAATCACAAGAATCTGCATTGAAAACGTACACAAAAAGATCTTACCGTAAGAGAACTAACAGAACAGGCTAAAATTAAAATACCCAATTTCACAGCAATATAAAAAATTCGGGTCATCAAAAAAAAATAAAATCCATGTTCGGTTTTGGAGAAACGGTAAGAAAATCCGGCCAAGAGCTCGCCTTCCTGTTCGTCAGAAAATCATCTTGAAACATATTCTCCGATTTACAAAATCTTTCACAGCTTATATGAGTCTTGCAATAAAAACCCTAAGCGAAAGCGAGAAAATTTGCAAAATTGGCTAACATACATACATATATGAGATTCGATTCGATTCGTGACGAAACTCTAAACAGAAAACGAATTGAAACATATGCATATGACGAGAGAGAGAGATAAGGACTTACAGTGGATGAACAAAGCTTTGCTGAAGATTTGGGGGCAGAGCTTCAATGGCAGATACGGTGAGGGGAAATCTCAGAGGAAGTCCGGGTGCGGCTTGAAAGAGACTTTTAACTCTTGCACTGTTGGGGAGAAAATTAGAGTCAATATTAGGGCTGACTCACTCACACTCGAACGTTCTACTTTTCTTTTTGGGCTGGGCCGAAGCTATTGATGGAATTTATCAGTTCTCCAAAGCCCAGACCCAACAACTTTTTGCACATTTTAAATTCCAATTTTACCCTTGTGACAAATCTTCATTTTTGAGAAATAAAAAATAAAAAAGTGTTGAAGGTTAGAGAGTGAGGATAGGAGAGAGAGAGAGAGGGGCAAGAATCATATGATGGCTTAGGGGATGGCAACTTTACTCGTGGTTGAGTAAGGATAGAACAAAAACAAACCCACAGTAGAATTAAGATAACGTAGCATATCTTAAACACCTTCTCAATGTCCGTGTGTAGGTGTAGGTCGTATCTTGCTAAAAGATTCACAACAAAGATGTTCGGCCCATGGGTGGAGCCACCTTATAGTTAGATCTGTAAGTGGGTTGGATTTATTAGGTTTGGGTCGGGTTCAATCCGACCTATTAATTTAACGGGCCATTCAAACCCAACCCGTTAAGCTAACAAGTCACATGAACCCGACCCATTAAGCTTAATAAGTCACCCGTTTCACCCGTTAACAATTTTTTTTTACATATTGCATTCCAATACAAATTACACATCTTTTACCCAAAATTACAAACATTATATACATACATACATATATATATATATATATATATATCTGTGGGGATTGAAGTACATACACTGTGCAAATGTTTTGCACCGCGACCTGAAACCGAGTAACCTGATTCTCAATGCTTATTGTGATCTTTAACAGCAAAAGCACAATCAAGTGTGTGATGGGATGGAGAAGTGGGAAGATCTCTCTCTATCTAACTTGTGAAGGAAGAGAACAAAAGCACAATCACACACAGAAAGCACCATTTGCATAACAAAGGCACAATCGCAATCGAAATCATCAAACACAAATCAACTAATTCCAAATTAATTCGAAGCTCATCTTAAGAGTACCACCTCAAACCAAGCTCAAGCAAAAACTGAGAAAATTAGATGAAAAATATAATCTGCAAAAACGAAAAGTAATCGTCATGGAAGAAAAGGTGAAAGGGAATCAGAACTTTCCGAAGAGAGGGTGGCAGAACTTAGTGAACGGCAGCCAACTTTGAGGAAGAAGATGAGGGAGAGAACGACATCCACTCAATCCGGATTCGAACGTGAGAGAACAGAGAGAGCTAGGTTTTCTTTTCCAACTATGAAATTACACAAAAGTCCTTCTTAACGGGTGTTAACGGGTTTCGCGGGTTGACCCAAAATGACCCGTTACTTAACGAATTACTAACGGGTTGATCGGTTAACAACCCAACCCGTTAAACACTCACCCAAATACTAGTTTTAACGGGTCGGATCGGGTCGGGTTAATGGGTCGGGTTCAAAATGCCAGTCGTACTTATAGTTAAGGTGGTCATTTGACCCTTGTGAACTTTTAATGATTCCATTAAAATAGTATGGATTAATATTATAATTTATTAGTGATCTATATTCATATATATTGACCCTTGTGGTCTACTGAACAACTTAATCCCTATTTGTTAGATGATCGAAGAGTCCAATATGGTAGAGTTATTTCTTACCTAAACTTTTAAACTTCTCTTATTGAGAGAATTGGGCATCTCCAACTCTAAGACAGCAAGCCTTCACTCATTCATCTTTGGAATTCTTTTCTAAATCAACAAATCAATTAAGTAATTCTTAACTCTTAGTTTACAATTTTCTTGCTCGTGACACTAGAACTAATCTTACTAGTTGCCACTACTAGTGTCAAAAGAGTTTTTTCTACTATGAATATATTGAAAAGTGATTTTCGAAACTAAATGGGAGATATATGGATGAATGATAACATGATATTATATATCGAAAAAAATATCTTTGATAATATTGACAATGGTGTGATTATGAGAAGCTTTCAGAATTCAAACTCTAAAAATCATCGAGGGCAATTGTAATTTTAGTATAATATTTCCTATTAAGACTAAAACTGTTATTTTTATATGAGTTTTTCTTATTATCCTTCAATCTTACTTTAAAGTTGACCCTCCTTCAAAGTTTTTCTGACTACACCATTGTCTAGCCTCGTGCATTGAGCTAAGTACAATAAAATACTAGTTGCAATTAAGTATGGAACTTTAGGCTGGAAAACCTTTTTATCATCCTCCTTAGGACGGTATGGGCCTCATTGTGCATCAAGCGTACGAAAAACCATGATTGTACTCTAATAAGAGCATATTTAGGCGACTTAGTTAGCTTGTTTTCGTACATTTATGTTGTTAGTTCATAGTTATTTTAGTAGTTTAAGCTATTTTCGTGTGTTTTTAGGTTCATATGGCTAAGGAAGCAAAAATGTGCATTTTGGAGCACAATTGGAATTGGAATGGATAGCATATGCTTGGAGCAAAAGGAATGGACGAAATTGAAGACCTAAAGATGTTAGGATTCCTAATCAAAGAAGGATTCCTAATCAAAAGAGGAATCCTAGTCAAAGAAGGTTTCCTACTTGAAGTAGGAAAGTTAAGCCAATGTTTCCTATTTTGGTTTAACCTTTCCTAATCCTAAAAGACCTTATGTTTTAGCAACATTGAAGACTCCTATGCATTTTAGGACACAAACCAAGCCTTCCTTGCAACCTAATTACCCTTGCCGTGCATTCCATAACTTTCCCTTCCTTGCCGTGCAAGGGAAATGCATATTTCCTATTTTGTGTCACATGATTACATTCCTATTTCACCCCACTCTCAGCCGCACCTTACATACCTATTCTATCTCAAATCCTTGCCTAATTTCAGCCTTAAATCACATTCCCTTTCATACAATTGAATGCCGCAAGTTTCCTTCCCATTTCCCCTTGATTTCTGATTTTATATCTCTTTTTCCTTATGGATTTGGGGGTCCAATCCTTTCCTAAACTATGTAATAAACCTTAGGATTCTTTCTCTCAAATAAATACCAAAGCCGCACCCCTATTCAACCGGAATCATTCATCCATACAATCTGCCATCTTTCACAAACACTTGAGCCTTTGCCGCAACCTTCAACCTTTCTTCCACCATTCATACACTTCCATACCTTCATCCAAACACCCATACACCATTCCCAACCTTTGCCACACCACCCTACCAACCTAAATCCATTCACAACCCAAAAATCCATCCAAAATCACCCAAGAACTCTTGTGCCGCAGCTTTGCAAGGAAGAAGAAGAGAAGAAGAAGCCTTGGATGTTTGTGCATTCAAGTTGGAGTGTTGGAACGTTTTTAGGTGTAATCTATCTTTTGTTTTCAATGTTTAATTCAATTTTCCTTTGTTTTGTTGTGAATATGAGAGGCTAAACTCGTTTTAGTTAGGGGAGGCTTTGAAACCATGATTATATTTATGATATGAATTGATTAAGTCCAGTTGTGATTTCATAAATTGTGAATGCAATTTACTTAACCGTTTGATGGATAACTTATTCTTGTATGTTGATTAGGGAGGCCTACTTAATTTGCATGCATGAATTTGGTGGTAGAATATAAGGGAGTTTCACATAATCGTCACAAACTTATATTCACAAGTAGTTAAGGTTGTTTTCACAATCATGTTAAGTAAATTCCTAGCATGAGTATCATGATGTCATAGTTACAAGTGCTTTGTCAATACTTATGATTTTCATTGAACGTAATGATCTTTGATTGTATTTCTATTATGATGTCATGTAGGGAACTTTTGAAGAATGCTTTGGGTTGTCGTATGATGTCATGCAATCCAATAACTTAAGGAAAATCTGAAGGTTAATTAGTGATGTCACGGTTAATCTTGGATGTTGAGGTTCATGGTTTATCGGAAAAGCAACTGTAAATCAATTTGTGTTTGAATGTATCATGTGTGGAAAAGTATCCTCTAGCTATCTTCCCATCCATTGTTTTTCTCAAATTCGTCCAAAGTCTACTTAAGTTTTTAAGTCACTTGTTTTTACATTAATTTTGTCCAAAACCCAATCCCCTTTACTTACTTGTTTCAAATATGTCCTAAAGTGTGTTTTTGAGTATTTTAAGTCAAAACCAATTCTATTTTCGTCCAAATTGAGTCCTAGAGTTTAAATTGAGTCTTTTTTATTGTTTTGAGTATTTTAAGTTTGTTTTGAGTCATATAAGTTTAGTTAAGAGTCTTTGAGTTTGTTTAAGTGTTTTTATGCATATTTTTGTATCTTTGAGTCAGTTTTCATTAGATTAGTAATCCCTCCTAATCCCCGGCCTAGAACGAACCCTACTTATATCTATACTACAATTGTCAAAAAGAGGGTTTAATTTGAGTGCTATTTTTTACCACATCATACTCGAAAGAAACATTTTCTCCTCATTAAAGCGGCATAACTTTGTCTTGGTTTAGTTCGCCTAGTGAACCAGAATACAATCAGAACAATGCTTGATCTGAAAACCAAGACAATATTGAGTTTTCCTAGATATTTCATCTCACATTCCAACTTAGGTGTACCAACTTCTTACAAGCAAGATATATCCAAGGTGGTGTCTTTAGGACCCCCAAGTTGAGCAACATTGATAGGTAGGTGCGTAAACAATGATATGTACTGTTGAAAAAAGGCATATCATGAGAAGATACTTTACGGATATTTCACATGTTAAACTAATCTAGTTTAATATAAAGACAAATATTATTATTTAAAGCTATTTCATTAAATGTTATACGTTTAAACAATAAGTATAAGGAATATGTTATAAAGAGAATGTGATCTAAAAATGTTTTTTTTAATAGAAAAGTGATTTAAAGATGTTAGATTCATGAGACCTTTCCTTTTTCAGACACATATTATAAACATTCATGATCATATAATTGCCAATTGGGCATTAATAACCCCAAACTTAGAAATAACTAAAGAATCCCACAATAATAAAACTTTACGCCACTATTCCCCAAAATGATCGTGGGACTAAGAGATATATCTCTTAGGAACTCATACTCATGTTTATTTTATAGAACATGAAATTGAGTTAGTTCAATTTTATTTTTTTTTATTTTTTGAGATATAAACAACTAAAATACCCTTAGACGTATTTCAAACTATGCCTTAAATACTTGATGCTAATCTATAGACGTTTACCTATGACGTTAACTATGTAGGATTAAAATAGGAAGAGGGTTGAAAGAAAAGATCAAGGTTCTAAAAGACGTTAGGCGTTAGTCGGGCGGCAGGCTAGGACCTAGCGTCTAAGCGGGGCGTAGACGGGCTAGGCGGCTTTAATAAATATATTATTTATTTTATAATAATTAAGGGTTATTTACACTTAAGAAATAATAATATTAGAAATTAAAAATAATATAAAATAAAAGATACAAATTGGTTTGTAATAGTTGCTATTCTACAAATCTTTAAAGGAAAAAAAACAAAAAAACAAAAAAAACAAAACTCATAAATTGATTACAAAACCCAAAAAGTCCACAAATCTGATCGTCCAAAAAGCCTACAAATTGGACAAAAAACCCCTAGAAATAAAAAATTGGTTTTACATCCAATTGGATTAGCAAAGAAACCAAATGGTTTCCTATTTAGTTTATCCGTGCCATCCCACACGAGGTCCCGGGAGTAATTGGAAAACAATAAAGAAATATAAAAACAAGTAAATGAGTAGATGGTGGGGGCCATCTTATGAAGAAATCGTGCAGAGGCAAATAAGGTCATCTTCTTCTTCTCAACGCCGGCTCTGCAAAAATATATTCAGATTTCGGCGTTCTCCACAGGCGCCTGCCTAACCCCTGCCTAGTTCCTTCCAACCTCATCCAGCCCTGCTTAACTCCGTCCAGGTATTTGCCTAATATTCTTTCTGATTTTATGACCCATTAGAAGCTAATCACGACGGTAGCCGACCATTTAGCACCTAGGCCACCTAGACCTAAGATAATTATAACCAAAACCTGAAGTAAATATCAAAGTTTATTTCAGTGTTATTTGAGTCATAAGCAACTATTCAGAAATTAGTACATGGCTGGGTGAAGTCCTATTTAAAATACAAACTTACGCATACTAAGCTACTCAAGAAAATATGAAACAAAGATGTTAAGATAAGGAAAAGGGAGTAAAACAATTCGTCCTCTCGGAAATAATCTTTTATGTGTCCTCACCTGAACTATTGCTTTAAAAACGAAAATGCTCCAATACTAAGGATTGGAAATCCACTCTTTCGAAGCATCCTTGGTAAGCCTCGCCAAAAAACTCTTATGGACTTCCAAAATTAAAAAACTCATATTACACTCATGTTTTTATTCGTTTCGTTGATTGGTGATTCAGTGTTCAATTATGACATTTCTTTAACGCTTAGTTGTATATGTTGATTGTGTTATACTTATTGGGTTAGTGTAACTGATGATGCTACACCTCTATCTTTTTCATTTGGTAATGTAATATTTATGCAAAACTTAATTGTGCTCTCTCTTATTAAATAATAGTTTAACCCTGAGATATTTCAACGAAAATTGTTTTGAGTGTCTTTATACGCACACAACAAATACATGTGTCATATCTAAAAATTCAGGGAACGATGTGAAAATGAGGTGAAGTGTACATTGCACCCCATATCATCGATATTTCCGGAAATCAATTAATTTCATCGATACTTTATGTATTCTTGCAGAATTTTTGGCAAAAAATTAGCATACTAGTGGTCAAGTTTTCTTCTTCGTTTCTTTTTCACGTTTCCTTCTTTGTTTCTTTTTTTCTTTTATGTTAATTCAGCTTTTCAATTTACCATATATTTGAAGATTGATGCAATTTGAAAGTACTACGTAGAAAAGGCCTAATAAAAATGAATGATGAAGATTGACTATCAGTTTTAACTCCATGAACTTATGCATTCTATATGGTGTTAGTTTAATTCAATAAAACTTGTGTCGCTTTCATGAAGAAGCTTCAATTAAGTGATGTGTAATTTATTCGTGCTAGTGAAATATTTTATTTTATTACTTGTCATTAGAAAGAAGTTTTCCTTCTCACATATCACATAATACCTTGAAAATTTTAAAATATATGATTATGAGGAAAAAATTTATCGGAAAGTGAAAAGAAGAAAATGTCTCTCGTTGACTAAACGTAATTTTATGAGGACGTATTTTATCCTCATATATTTTATCGTATTTCTAAATATATTTGAATAGATAACGAGTCTACGAAAGCGTAGGTGCAAGCGGATTCTAATTTTGAGTTAGAACGGAGAAGTTACGAGCCTTGGAAGTAGTGAGACTTTTTAGACGTACACTTACGATTAGTAGGGAGTCTATAATTAGTCAACCTGAAAGAAGAAGGGAAGAGGCCCAAATAACCCAGAAAAAACCCCCATTTGAACTCCCTTGACCTCCCATTTTCCGAGGTCGATTCTGGCCAACTTAGGTGGAATTTTTCCACGCCACCACCACCATCTTGAAGCTCTCACTCCCCTCCACAAAATCCAACCAAGAACCACCTTGATTAGCCATCGTATGTGGCGGTGTGAGGTCATAAAAACCGATGAAAACCAATGGTGCTCTGACCACCCTTTTCATTTTTCCAGTGAATCGGCAAAGCGATGGCCGATGCCACCACTTAGGTTTTGTAGCCCATCATCCTAGGAGTAAATCCCGACAAACTTTGATCCCGTTGGACCACCGTGGGCAACGAATCGACACCGGAAAACTTTAGGCACCCACCGGTTTTATCAACGGAATTGACCTCTTCCGTCCACTTTTGGACTTCGTGGCAGGTATAAAACTTGTTGCTCTTGTTGAGCTCTATCTTCCTTTAAATTTTGGTAGAATTTGGAGTTAGACGAAAAAGTGGGTTTCTGGTCGTCAGAAACCACCATGCAAGGCGGCGCGTGGGGGAGAATCTGTTTACATGGATTTTGGACAGTGGGACATCCTTGACGTCCTGAGCCCAATCTAAAGTCCGTTCGTTGAAATTTGATGCAATGATTTGAATATTCAAATTTTTGGATAATTGTAGAGCCGTACGATTTTCTGTAATTGACGACCATTCAACTGTTGGATCGTCACCAAACTTTGAGACATTATAGTACATAATATTTGAAGACCTTAGGAACTTACGGATCGGGAGTCCGACTTACGAATTTTCTCAAATTGGATTTGCAAGTTAGTAAATTAAAACGTCGACCACCATTCGAATGTTGTGATTGGCGGAGATCCGACCGTTGGATTGAAATGAGATTTTAGTATGATGTTCTAGAAGCGTAATGTAAACTACGAATGGATTGATCCCTTAGTAGAGTACGTAGATAGTCTAACAAGAAGGTTAGATGCAGCCATAATAAAATACATAAGATTAATCTTTAAGTAAATTTGCTAAGAAAATGAATTTGGGGTCTATCTAAGTAATTAGCTTCCGAATTAGAAATTTCGGGTCTTTACAAAATTGGTATCAGAGCGAATTTGGGGTCTATATATATATATATATATATATATATATATATATATATATATATATATATATATGTGGTGCGACTCCATTGTGATTATGGAGTTCAGTTGGTGGAAATTATGATTGCATTGTGGTTGCATATTTCATAATTTCTATGAATATGTGAGTTACATATATGTATTATGGATTACTTGCGTGTGTTGTTGTGAGCATAGGTTCCTGTGGATTTTAAATGCAGGTTCCTAGGATGATTTTGATGACCTGAGAGTGAAAGGGACTGTGAGGTTCCCCTGGGTTTCGATCCCCTAAACCTTCAGAGGGTGTTATACGGTCGGGCTACTCTTGCATGATAGTCTATGTGGTATGGCCGTTGGAAATGGATACTCCTAGATTGAGAGTTACTAGGAGTGAGGGGCATCGTGCGCTGCCTTGGGTTTCAATCCCCAAAAGCTCTGGAGGCCTACACGGTCAGACTTGTACCATATCTGGTGGGGAGGGTACTTGGTTCTGCGGTGTAGGATTAAATGGACACTCTCGTTACCCTACTTTGTGCTGTTGTGGTCAGATTGAAGTAAGGGTAATCGGCCGTGGGATCAGTCATCAGGTTAGACTATGTTGGCACACGAATTCTGGAGGTGAATTGTGGTGACAGCTGTGTATAGCCAATAATGGCAAGTGATTTTACCAGTGATTGTGATTTGAAATTCCAATGATTTGGTGGGAATTTCTTATATTTGATTTGCCAATTTGAGTGGTTTGGCTTGAAATTGAGATGTGCACTTAGCCACTGATGATTATGGTTTGGTATTGTGATAATTATTTGGCCGATGAGGGCTATGTTTGAATTTATGTTATTTGTTTGTCAAGAATGAAAATGGAAAAATTTTCTAATGTTGATATCGTCAGTGATTGTGGCTAGAAATTTCAAGGAAGAATCATGGTGACGACTGCGTATATCCAATGATGGTAAGTAGTTTACCAATGACTTCGTGAAAGTATTTATTGGGCTTGAATAAAATCGTAGACTGAGGTTATGATTTTATTCACTATAAATGGAATGGCGGAATTAGCTCTAATACCTCTTTCATTATTCGCGGGTAGAAATCTCGAGGACAAGATTTATTTTAATGGGGGTCGAATGTAATATCCTAAAATTTTTTAAATATATGATTATGAGGAAAAAATTTGTCGGAAAGTGAAAAGACGAAAATGTCTCTCGTTGACTAAATGTAATTATGAGGACGTATTTTATCCTCATATACTTTATCATATTTCTAAATATATTTGAATAGAGGACGACCCTACGAGAGCGTAGGTGCAAATGGATCCTAATTCCGAGTTAAAGTAGAGAAGTTACCAGCCTTGGAATTAGTGAGACTTTTTAGACATGTTGACTTACTATTAGTAGGGAGTCTATAATTAGTCAGCCTGAAAGGAGAAGGTTTCCACTTCGGGAAACCTGGGGAAGAGGCCCAAATAACCCAGAAAAACCCCCATTTGAACTCCCTCGACCTCCCATTTTCCGAGGTCGATTCCGGCCAACTCAGGTGGAATTTTACCACACCACCACCACCATCTTGAAGCTCACTCCCCTCTACAAAATCCAACCAAGAACCACCTTGATTAACCACCATATGTGGCGGTGTGAGGCCATAAAAATCGATGAAAACCAATGGTGCTTCAGCCACCCTTTTCATTTTTTTCGGTGAATTGGCAAAGCGATGGCCGATGCTACCTTGGGTTTTGTAGCCCATCATCCCAGGAGTAAATCCCGACCAGCTTTGATCCCGTTGGACCACCGTGGGCGACGAATCGACACCGAGAAGCTTTAGGCACCCGCCGGTTTAATTAGCGGAATTGACTCTCTTTCGTCCACTTTTGGACTTCGTGGTAGTTATAAAACTTGTTCCTCTTGTTGAGCTCTATCTTCCTTTAAATTTTGGTAGAATTTGGAGTTAGACGAAAAAGTGGGTTTCCAGTCGCCGGAAACCACCACGCATGGCGACGTGTGTGGGGGCGCGTGGGAGAGAATTTGTTTACACAGATTTTGGACAGCGGGACATCCTCGATGTCCTGAGCCCATATCCAAAGTCTATTCGTTGAAATTTGATGCGATGATTCGAATATTCAAATTTTTGGATAATTGTACAACCGTACGATTTTTCGTAATTGACGACCATTCAACTGTTGGATCGTCACTAAACTTTGAGACATTATAGTACATAATATTTGAAGACCTTAGGAACTTATGGATCGGGAATCCGACATATGGATTTTCCCGAATTGGATTTGCAAGCTAGTAAATTAAAACGTTGACCGGCACTCGAATGTTATGATTGGCGGAAATCCGACCGTTGGATTGAAATGAAATTTTAGTATGATGTTCTAGAAGCATAATGTGAACTACGAATGGCTTATCTCTTAGTAGGGTACGTAGACAGTCTAATGAGAAGATTAGATGTAGCCATAATAAAATACCTGAGATTAACCTTTTAGTGAAATTTGCTAAGAAAATGAATTTGGGGCCTATCTAAGTAATTAGCTTCCGAATTAAAAATTTCGGGTTGTCACACATATGACATACTTATTTTTAACACAGTATTTAATCATTAATTCTTGATTCATACGTGTATTGTGCCTTCATGTGATATTCCCTAAACAATAATTTCAAATTTCCATGTTTTTTAGCAGATGTTCATCATTTTCATTAAAAGCACCCAATATCGATATTGATATTGGACATATCCATTGATATTTCTATAATTTTCATGTCCACAGTTCCACCGATACCAACATTTTAAATACTAGGGAGGATATTCTGACTGTATGAAGCAAGGAAACTGATCTAATTTGATAAAGTTCCCATTTATGATAATTTCTATTGACGACAATCCAGATATTCGAGTATCTTGCATAGAGTCACTAGGCGTGTGGATTATCTCCTATCCATCACTATTCCTTCAGGATTTATACCTGGACTATCTCCGATGTGCATTAGATCTTCTCTTTATCGTTCCAATTTTATCGGATGTCCTTGAAGGGCTGGGATGTGCATTAGATGACAAAGTAAGTTTGATTCTACCCTAGTCTGGCTGCTGGATGTGTCTTATAACTATTTTCCTTTATACTCCTGCTAGACAAACCTCATTTATTTTCCTCTTTTTCTGCTTATAAGATTGTTCATGTAAGAAAAGCTTCTGTCGAAGCATTGCAAAATTTGTACGAGGATGACTATGTGCCAATTCTTACTACATTTACTCAAACGAATTTGTGTCGCATGATAGAACTTACTCACGATATCATCATTGGTGTAGCTTTATCTGCAATTAACCTCGTTAAACTGATACTAAGGTGACTGATGTTTTTGGAACTCTTTAAAATTAAAATTTTTGTGTTTATAATTTTTGCAGAAGCTCATTGAATTAAGTTTTTTCTATGCTGTAAACACTGGCTTTTTCCAAACGATGACTTGGTTGCTTTCCATGATTTATGTACTGATGAGTCCTGTGGAACAAAAAATATTCCAAAAAATCATGGAGGCGAAACGTGGACTTTTGGATAAAAAGACGAGATTACCCTCAAGGCACACCAGAATTCCCACGTGTATGCAATGGACAATAATGGCTCAATAAAGGAAGAGTCAAAGATGATCAATATGGAATTTATTTCATATTCCTCTCGTCACTCCTCATCAATCCCTTATTGATTTTATTCAAATGGTAACTCCCAAAACTTCCTATTTAAATTAGGAATAATTGCCATATTAATTGCAAGATATTATTTCACATAATATCTTGCAATTACAACCCAAATACTCCATAAAGGGCCGGCCACTCCTCACCCTAAGGGTCGGCTACTCTCCTATAAATACCTCTCTCGTCCCATTAAAATGCTAAGTCATTTGCTATCCACAAACTCTCAAATACATTCTTTTCAAAATTCTAACTTTGGCATAAGAGATTCTTCAGTCAAAACCCCCATTCATCGTGGGGACGTGAGACTTTTGGCCTTAATATTAGGTGTTATTATTTTGCAGGTGCATTTTCTTCAAAGGAAGAGACGGCGGAAATTTGCATCAACAAGTCCCCATAAACCAAGCTTGCTATAAGGGTATTAATGCATGAACATTTGAATTGCCATAAGTAAAATAGTGCAAAAGGTTTCATTATTTGTGTACTCAATTGCATGTGGATAGGGTTTCTCAAGGGAGTGCAAGGAACTCGAGAAGGCTACTAATCCATTACCTCGCTCAGTCCATCTGAATGATGTGGTGACGAAGAACATTATCATGAAAGGTACATCGGTAGTATATAGTAGCCACGCTAATATATTATTTGATACTGGGAAATTCGACTCTTTCGTATCTTCAGCTTTTACTAAAGCTTTAGGACTAACACCTGCAACCTTAGGAGAATTGTTTTGTCTCATTTCCAAGATTTGGCCATCCTAACCCAAGTATGAAAGTCATGTCCTATAATTTTGACATTCAATATTGCCTGCAAACCTTATTATCTTACCCGTAAAACAATTCTACATAACACTAAGAATGGATTTGGCTAACAAAATATCATGCTCTTATTATTGCCATCATAAAATCATTTCCTTTTTAATTCCTAACCAACTGATTTAAGAAATGCATTGTACCTCATTCAAAGAATCATTTTCTAACAATTTTCTTGCCCATTTTGAAATGAAAATTTTTTGTACCTCCGATAGCCCAAATCCCTATTGTTAATTCATTCAAAGATGTTAATCGAGAAATCATTTGCTTACTTCTTGTGATATCCCATCCCGAATTTTAGTATTTTATTTTATTTTAGAAGTATTTCAAAGATTTAATTGAAATTAGTTTGTTAAATTCTCCTGTTTCAAGAAAGTGAAGGGTATTTTTGGTCATTTCAAATTTCCTCGACCATTTCGGTCAAGTCTTGAGTTGTTTAAGTAAAGCTTGATTCCATCAGCGCGTAGGCGCAAACGGAACTCAATTCCGAGTTAGAACGGAGAAGTTACGAGCCTTAGAAGTAGTGGGACATTTTAGACATTTGGACTTACCACATTAGAGGTTTCTATTTTGGGAAACCTGACCGACAGCCCAGAAACCAACCCAAAATCGCGACCCAGTGACCACCGCGACCTATGAACTTTTGACGACGAATCTGGCCAACTCTGGTGTAATTTTTCGACGCCACCACCACCAAATTGAAGCTCTCACTTCCTTCTACAAAACCCACCCAAGAACCACCTTGATTAACCACCATACGTGGCGGTGCGAGGCCATGAAAACTGATGAAAACCAACAGTGTTCCAACCACCCTTTTTATTTTTCTGGAAAATCGATGAAGCCAACGCCACCACTTGGGATTTGTAGCCCTTCCTCCCAAGAGTAAATCTCAACCAGGGCGGCGAATTGACGTTAGGAAACTTTAGGTACCTGTCGGCTTTACTGCCTGAATTGACCCTCTTCTGTCCACATTTGGACTTCGTGGCAATTATAAAAAATTGATCCTTATCTTGAGCTCTGTCGTCTTGTAAATTTTGGTAGAATTTGAAGTTAGTTAAAAAACTGCCGCATGCGGTGACCAGTGCGACGGCGTGTGGCCAGTAGGCCGATTTTATCTTTTTAGGCTAAATTCGATACTCTGATTACATATTTGACATCCGTTTGAAGCAATTCTATGGTTTGAACCTAGTATTGTTAATGTCTGCCACTTGAATATTTCAGTAAACGGTTTAAGTATGATTGTGAACTACGATTGACTTGTTCCATTCATAGAGAATGTAGGCAATCTAAAGGTTAGATCCAGCCAAAATTTTTTTTTTTTTTGAGTAAGTGTCAAATAGGGAAATTTATTGTGGTTAATAGAGTTATGATTAACCATGGATTTGTTTTGGCCTAACACTGGGTTTAGCTTCTGAACAATTTTGGGTCGTTACACCTCCAAGTCGTGAAGTTGAATTTAGTATAAAGCTTATTTCAAGAGCTACATAAATTTCAGTTACCCCATATCGAATGGCTCCAACTGAAATCAAGGAATTACAATCACAACTCAAATAATTGCTGAAATTAGAATTCATTTTCCCTAGTTATTCGAGTTAGGGAACACCTGTGTTGTTTGTCAAAAAGAAGGGTACCTCTCTTCAATGGTGTAACTATTATCGACAATTGAGCAAAGTGACTATCAAGAACAAATATCCTTTTCCACAAATTGAAGATTTGTTCGATCATTACGTGGAACTTGCATTTTTTCAAAGACCGACCTACGTTCTGGTTACCATCAAGTATTGGCCAGAGAGTGCGATGTCACAAAGACCGCATTTAATACGAGTGGTCGATAATGTCCTTTGGATTAACTAATGCACCATCAATATTCATGGATTTGAAACTGAGTTTTGAGTCCAATTCTAGATCAATTTGTTATCATCTTCATTGTTGATATTTTGATCTGTTCTAAAACAAAAGTGGAGCATGCATAACTGTAAACAAAAAAATCCTGTACCAAATCAAATAAGAACATGCGTACAAAGAATATTTTGTATTAATGAATTTTACAAAATGAATTTTGTAAGGTTACAATCTCTGTTTACAAGTTTCCTTTGATTCGATCTCTGAAAGATGTGTGGATGTGTAGATTGTTGATCCAAGGGTCGTGATGACTTGATCTTGGACAAACGGTTGCCATGAGGTTTTGGCTCTTGGCGATTTGAAGGATCGGCATGGGTAGTAGTGCTTGATTATTCTTTGAATGTTTGGTGAAAAACACATAGAACTTTCTGAATTCTTCCAAGTGTTTTGAGGATTTGGGTGCTTGAGCTTTGACAGCATCTAGGTGCTTGAATGATTTATGAATCATTTTCTTTTGCCCTGGGCCTTGTATTTATAAACTTTTCTAGCCTTGTCTATAGATGGATTTGGACTTGATTTGTGGCTTGTTTCGTGATTTATTTCCATCAATCAATCAATCAATTATTTAATTTAAATACAATCAAATAATCAATCTTTCCCAATTTGGCTTTTCTACTTGCTTTAATTTAAAATAATATTAAATTAAGTCATTAAGTGTATTTTTCTTTCTAATAATAGAAAGTTTGGAGTGTCAAATGAGTTTTTTAGAGTGCTAATAACAATTCCCTAAATTAAAATCAAATATTAATTTCCGGCCTTGATGAGTCATATACCATGTAAGCCCTGCAAAATTTAATGTGTTTGGTGATTATTTATTTTCACCGAAATTTGCATGTCTACAATAACATTCAGAGACAACACTGAAAGTCCTTAGAGTATCCTCAGTGAAGGGCTCTATATGAGGCTAGAAAAGTGGTGGATATAGCCCATTTTAGAGTTCTGAGGAATCTTTAAGGCTTTATAAAAAAATCTCTCCCAATGAGGGGTTATATCTTTCGAGCTCTATTTGTGACTATATATATTTATTTATTTATGTAGTAACTTGATTAAGCGATGATTTTTTTTTTGTTTTTGGACGTGCTATCTTAAATTTTTTTTATGAACCCTTCAACCAAAAAAATTCAAATTGTGATAAAGTTATATTTCATCCTTATGAATTGTTCGTTGTATTAGATTCTCTTATCTCAATCTCATCCATTGAAAGAAACAAACCCCCACTTCGCCCTCCAAAATAATTTGATTTTCATGTATAACACAACAATTTATCCAACATCAATTGGTAAATTAGTATCATACAATTTTGAAAAAAAATTATTTGAAAATTTCACCCATCAATACCCATGAACATTATATCAATTTGAAACTTTAATTCTTATGAAATTTAAAACAATCATTAATTAGCCAAATTGCAAGAAAAATAAGTTAGAAAAAAAATTTTAAAAAAATAATAAAAGGAGAGTATAAGTGTATTCGCAAGTGGAGGGAGAGTGATAAAATTTTGCTCACATGGGTTGCTACTTTTTTTGTGGGGCCCACTGCTTTTTGGGGCTAGATGTAGCCCAATTTTATGCTACCCAAGAAATGAAGTTGCTAGCCCCATTGATGGATCTAACCCCATTTTCCGGCTCATTGGGGATGAAATTTCTTGCTAAGGTTAAAAATGTGGTAACCTCATGGAAGATAAAGCCCCCATTGGAGATGCTCTTAGGGACAATCAATTGTATATTGCAATTGAGAAGTGTGATTTTTGGCAAAACAAAATGAAAATTTTCGACTACATTGTCTCCCAAAACGAAATAGTAATGGCCCCACCAAATATCGAGCAAGTCTTGGAAAGGAAAGTTCCCACCACTCTGACGCCCCTCAATTTGGGATGACAATTAAACATTGCACATCGCCAAAAAAACCTAGTGAAATGACCATTTTCGGCAAAAGAATAAAATATTCTTCGTCGTTCGAGACTTAAGATAAATAGCTCGCCACTAAATTAGAAAGACTCATCGTCAATCTAGTCGGTCGGGACTTCTAAGGTAAACCGTCTTTATAGCTTCAACCTCGTTTGTTCAGCTGATCACCTTCACTGGTAGCTTCTAGAAAATCTCATCGATCTAGTCAGCCATCGTCCATCGGCTATCAACTCAATCTCATCTATTTAGTCAAACATTGTGTTAATGGTTAGTAACTCAATTTTCACAAAAGAGTTGAAGGTTCAGGTAGAGCGTTTGTGTGGAGAGTTGAAGATATTTTTCCAGTTGTTGAATATTCATAATATATAAAGTTCATCAATACTTAACTACTTTATTTTACACCTGATTATTATTAAAGCACATTAAACACATTTTTTTTTCTTAAAAAACACAACAATCCTGAACGGTTCTTAGTATTGCGGTCTAGTGAGATTTCTTTATACTTTGTAATTGTGAGGTCTTGTCTTAGGTTTTACTCATGTGGATGACAAGTTCCATACCAATTATTATGATTGGTCCATTGTGTGGCTTAGTCCAATCTCTTCCCCTTCCCTTGGTGTAAATTAACGTTGGAGTAAATTGTAGCAATGATCCCTTAACTTTAACTTAATTGGAGTAATGATCCCTCAACTAAAAATCCATTACCATTGGTCCCTCAATTTAACCCAATTGGAGCAATGGTTCCTCAACTCTAACCTAATTGTAGCAATGGTTCTTCCAACATAACTTATTTTAACAAAATTCTAACAAAGTTGACAAAAATAACCATAGCTACACGTTTTGATGAGTTGAGGGACCCTAATTGTGGCAATGATCATTCCAACATAACTCATTTTGACAAAATTCTGATGAAGTTAACGAAAAGGACCATTGCTACCCATTTTGATGAGTTGAGGGACTAATGGAAATGAATTTTTAGTTAAGGGACTATTACTCCAATTTCGTTAAAGTCGAGGAACCATTGCTACAATTTACTCATTAACGTTGTATTAAAAATCTTAGTACACCTTATTTTCTTATCCAAACTACTCACACCCTACACCGTTCGCATAAATTGTAGCAAGTATTTGCTGAAGTTATGAAAAGTTCAGCAGACACCTATATTGAAGTTATGAATAGTTTTAGTGGGCTCCTACTTAAAAGTACTTAAAATGAAATGATGCTAATTTTCAATGGGTATCCACCGATATATCTTCACATTTTCGGTAGTGACTTACCGAAATATCTTTACCTTTTCTGTAAAGATCCACCAACAAACTGTATCGGAGTTTAGGGTTCCACAAACAATAAGACGTAGTTCAAATTGATTTTGAATGAAAAATATTAAGTCATACCTCATGTGGTGCCAATAGACAGTTGAGTCCATGTTACACTCGTTTAAAAAATGTTTTTTCATCAATGTGTTTATGCATTTAGTGATTTAGATTTTGCTCCACAATGAAGAGTGTGAGGTTTGAGAGTTTAAAGAGAAAGAATAAGATATTTTCAACACAATCTAGTGTGTTAATAAAAGAATAGTTATCTAATATCTGTTTTATAACAATGTAGAATTGTAACAAGTATTGAAAATTTGGTTTAGGTCAGTAAATAATCATTGTTATGAGTCACGTCAACTAAGGTTATAAAGACAATTTGCCCACGAGTAATAGACCATACCACCTTCTGAAAAACTTGTAATCCTTGACAAATAAGCACTGCTATGAGTCACCTCCAACAAATGCCGAACTTTCTTTTCGTAATCATTTGTCAAGTGCAGAAACCATAAGAACCATGAAAACCACAATCTCATATATGAACTATGGTCATCTTTAGGTTTGGCAGTAGGCCATAATTGCTACAAAATTATATTTTTTTTACAAAGCAAAAGAGTGCTATAATCATAGAAGCTCACATTGACAAAGCAAAAAAGCAACCATAAACAGGAGCTGGCAATGGTCAAAAGATAAGAGTAACAAAGGGGTGGGGTGAGAGGGAAAAGACCGGTGGGGTTTTCAACTAACCCAAAGGCCAAAAGTAGAGGTCAATTATGAAAGTTTAGTTATACGTTTTTTCCCTTTTGTGACTAGGGCTTTTTCTCCTTAGTTATACAAGCCACAAGGTGCAAATTAGAACTGATTTTGATAACGGACTCACTAGAACTAATGTTATGTAAGCTTACACTCAACCATTATACATTAAAAAAAAAAAAAAACTCAAAACTGAGTATACATTGTGAGAAAAAACTCAAGCTAACTTATGGATGATGATTTTCACGTACTTCTTTTACCTCCAACACATCTTTGCAATTTTTTTTTTAAAAAATATTTGTTTGCTCTTCTTTTAGGCCCCCTCTAGGTTAAAGACTTAGGAATAGAAAAGCACACAAATATTAAAAAATAATAATAATTAAAAGAGTGAAAATCACCAACCATAACTTATGCGTCTATGTATATGAAATTTCTATTGTGCGTGACTTCTTAGCATAATATTTTGGAAACAAAGAAAAGATATGTACGTACACTTGTTATGTATGACATAAATGTTATTTCAACGTGATATCTAATTTAGAGGTATTATTTTTGTTTCGTTGAACAATAGCTGTCATTTAAGAAATTTGAACTCAAGACCTTCGATAAAATAAAAATTAAATATCACTTGACCAAATAATCACTTGCCATTAAAAGTATCATTGTGTGAGCTTAGAACATCAACAACCAAGCCTTATCCACTAAGTGGGGTTGAAATTGGTTACTAGGCGGAATATCCTACAAATAAAAATTAACTTTACACAGTAAACTAATCAGATGACTAGTTACAAGTTAGTTAGTGATATAAAGTGCAGTTGCAAAAACAAAACCTAACTGACCAATACGTTCAACTAATCAGAGTTTTCCCATATTAGTTTCACAACAATAATTCATGAGCTTGAACACATTTACATATCATTTCATTATGCAAACAACAATGATAAAGCAATTATGAATTAAAGTATGCTGGATTTACTAGTCAAGCTCACCAATCAACTAAGTACAGATTCGTTGGTTAATCAAACGCAAATCTACGAATAAAACTTAGTTCACTACAAGTTATCATAGTCAACAATAATTCAATTCATTGCTCATAATATGCAGTGTAAACTTAGTCTCTAACACATATCAAATAACAATTCATAGGATGCATGAAACATATGCAAGTAAATAATATATGTGGACAAGCTTAAGAGACAAAGAATGCAAGAAATTTTTGACCGGAAAAAACCCACTTATGGGTTAAAATACCAGGGACTCTCCACTAAATCCAATCCACTAGTGTAAACAAGATTCTTACAAAGTACCACGCAAAGCTTAATTCCTAGACCTAGTTTACGAAGCAGCTTTACCTTTGTGCAACTTTACCTTACATGAAGAGGGATTCCTTTGGTCTTCACGAAGTGGTAGCTCTTCCTTAGCTTTTCACCTTGTGGCACTGAAATGATATTGTCTATAGTCTTCACAAGATGAAAGCTCCTCCTAAACTCTTAACCTTGTGGCACCGAGACCAGAACACAAACTATGCATATGATGATATGAAAATGATATGCAGATCTAGATTAAAATCTCCAGTCAGTTTCACTAGTTAAACACTTGAAAGATGAAACTGACGCGAATAAAAAAAAATGGTCAGTTTGAAGATTTGAAACTTGAAATCTTGATCACAAACTTAAAACAAAATCACAATAACAATGCTACCCTAATATACAATGATTTGGGTGTTTAGTACATGAGTGTGATATTGTGACTAGGGTTTCTGATGAGGAACTCAAAGAGGCAGCTCAAAACTAAAACAACTCTTTTTTTCCTAAAAATGTAAAACTCAAACTCATAGCCAAAACAAATGAGCATATAAAATGAATTTAAGCAAGCAATTTCAAAGATAGATTTAGAGATATTCGATGAAGAACATTAGCCATAAAATATGTTTGATGCTCCTAGGAGATCGGAGATGGAAATGAAAAATAAAGCTCTAAAAAATTTTCCAATCTCAGCCCTATAAACAATGAACCCTAGATGGACAATTTAAAGAGGGCTTGAGGCTTCAAACAAGAAGGGGACCAAAAATACATGGGTCAAGTCCACAAACAATCATGAAAGATCTAGGGTTAAAAATTACTCTTAGGAAAAAGGTGTCAGTTAACCCATTTGGGCTGTCTTAAAATATGTGCCCATCAAACTGGAAAGCAGTGGGAAATTTTGACGAGACAGAACCACTAGACATAATGAACTGAAAATATTAGCATAATATGCACATGTATGAACAAACATTTGATGTGAGAAGTTAAGCTCTTGAGATGAATATTTCTAGCATCATGATCCAAAAGAAGCAATTTAACCCTAAAACTATCTAAAGCATGTGTGGTACAATTTACAAGATTTGACAAGGAAAACCAAACAATAATTCTAGACATTAAAGGGGTCGACTGTATGAATTCTAGAATGTCATTGCGCTCTGTTTTGTGCAAATCTTCCGTTAGCTCCAAGCACTCCATATGTTTTCTTAAAAGTCTATTTCCAAGTCTTCCTAGGTCTTCCTCTACCCTTTTTGACTTGAGCCTTCATCTCATAGTCGCATCTATAGATCTTCGGTCCAAGTGTCCAAACTACCTTAACTGATTTTCTCTTATCTTATCTTCAATTACGGTCACACCTACTTTGCCTTGGATATCTTTGTTCTTAATCCTATCCTTTCTCATGTGCCCACACATCTATTGAAACATTCTCATATCCGCTGCACTCATTTTTTACCTGTGTTGTTTTTTGACTACCCAACATTCTGTGCCATAAAGCATTGTTGGCAGCCAATTCATTTCATATATCTTTTGTGTCAAAATTTAACATTCTTTAAAGCACATTGCATTTCACCTCTTTTACCAATTGCTTAAACTTTGAGACTACAACAATTCCTTGCTTGTAATATTGGACTAGGATTTTCTTTGTCATGTGCCCTTGTCATTTCAACAAACATTTTGCTCCAAAGAAAAGACATCCCTTTACAAGAAAAAATTAACTTACCAAATGAAAAATGGGGACATCCTACTCATTGGTCAATATATGAGTTAGTTGATCATCATCTTTCTACTTTTGCCATTTCTTGAAGCTTTGAATATAATTGTAGTCCAAATACCAAACAAATTCATGCTTTCATCTTTGACTTAGTAATAACAAGCACACACGCCCATCCATTTTTCTATATTTCCAATGGGCCATATGCTTATAAATTTCAATCCTACTCATCTTTGAAGGAAAAATAAAAAATTGGTTACACCATATCGTACTAACCAACCAATAAGAACTAAAATATGGAAAACTCATATGTATTTTATACAAGTTAATATTTTAATTATTATGATGGATTGTTACATTAAAGTTGAAATGGCTTTAAGATCTAATAAAATGGAAATGTCTTCTCAAATCCGAATGCCATCAAAGGCTTTAAAAAGTCACTAGCTAGTGCATCAATTTTTGACCGTGAATAGCGAACATCAGTTTAGTTCTGCGTCTTCTTGTTAACATCGATATAATAAACGTTTTAAGTGTTTTTTACGTTATATGTTGGTAGTTGATCATATGTATGTGTCAGTTGTGGATCAAACGTTCTAAGTGATTTTAGTGATGAAGAAAATCTCACCATTTAATTTTTACGTTATATGTTAGTTGCGGATCACACGTATCATATAAAACTAAGTATTTCAAACATGTGAAAGTTCCAATCTAGCTAAAATAGTGTTTGATTTCAACCAATTTACAGGAAAGGCAATACTTTTGAATTGCCTCATCCCTTGGTGGATTCCCATGCACAGTGTACGGCAAACATCCAAAATGGTGAGTGAACCATCGTTCTCCACCACCAACCAATCACCACCGTTGGATGTCCTCCTCAACCCTTTTGCCCCACGCTCACACTGACCTTTTGACTCTCCACGTGCGACAGCATGCAAACGTCCAATTCCGTATCCGTTAAATCGAACCAAAGCGGCAAAAGAACCGGCCGGCCGGTCGAACCGAATATTTGAAAGCGAAGAATTCACGCTTCTCGATGCCCTGGTGCGAAATTCCTTGCCCCCGACCGACAATTTTCCGAAATAAATATTCTCTCAACGTCCAAAACAAAAATTAAATTAAATAAAAATCGATATTAATAACTTAATATTCATTGAAATTGGAATTTAATATAATTTTATTTTCCCCGAATATTTCTCACAAGCCCTAAAATAGTAAAATCCGAATCGATTTTTCTCAATTTATTGTCCGAATAAAAAAACAAGCGTCGCTAAAAATCTCAAAAATCCACACTGTCTCCAAGCAACCAACCACATTCTTCTTTCCCACCTGCATTCTCATTTCCTGGCACTTTTCCTTTCGTCTCTTCGATTTCCACCACCATCATCGCCGTACGTTGCGACCATCGCCCAATTCGGACGGCTGTGCTCTTCCGTTTCTTCAATCACCACCAAACCGCCGCCGCGGGCGTCGCCGTTGGTAATTACTACGTCTATGTTTTTGGGTCTGTTTGGATGCGTGAATTATTGGGTGGAGGATAAATGCATGTGGCTGGGGATTTAGGGTTTCGGAGCCTCGTGCTGGTGGTTTGTTTTCTGGCGTCGGTGATCGGATTCTTCGTGGTTCGGAGAAAATGGCGCCTCGCTAACGCCAGGAGGGAGGAGATCAGGAGACTTTTGGTCTTGGCCAAGGAGGAAGTTGCTAGAGCTGAGTTCGAGGTCACGGCTGGGTACGGCGCTGTTCCGGTAGCTGAGATTAAAGGTTCGTATTGCGTTGTTTGTTACTGCCCCACCACCACGCGCTGCGCCCGCTGCAAAGCAGTTCGCTACTGGTAAGTTTTCTGATAAATTAATTAATTTTTCATTTTTCTTCTAATTTTTGTGATTTGGGTGGCAATTTGTTATTGTTTATTTACATTGCATGTTGAGCATATGATGTATTTTTTGAAATTTCTGTGTGCATCCCAGTTGTTTATTTATTTATTTTCCCTTTTGCTGAACATTAATTCAGGTGATTGCTTTTTTTTTTTTTTGGGTGGTTAATCTGATTTTACTTCTGAATCTGTTGAAGAAGCGAAAACTCGAAAAACCGGTTTTTGATGATTTTTATGTTGTTTTTGATATTACTGAACCTCCCGTGAATATTTATAAATGTTCCTGAACTCTGTTATGGAAACGAAAAGGTGAAGGGAAAGGGATTTTAGTTACTAAGATGTTGTGACAATTGCGAAGTAACAATGATTAACAACCGTTTGCAGATTGTTTTTTTTTTTTTGTTTTAGTTTTAGTATGCTTATTCTCTGATTCAAGAAGTCCACATGGCACAACTGAGCTTGTGCTGCTTGTCAAAAAGGAAAAATGGTAAAAGATCGGTTAAATGCCGTATCTAGTTTGATGAAATTTCAAACAGCCAAACAAAGTGTAGTAACAGAGAGAAGGTTGTCTTGGAACTTAGTGACATCTTATGATCACGGAATTCCCATAGAGAATTTAAGGCTTCAATAAACAATTATACCTTTGATAATGATGAAATAAAAATCCTTGTAGGCTGTAGCCAACCCCTATAAACTTGTACTAAAACATAAAAAGCTTTGTGGAATTAAAGTTTTATTTATGTAAACGCAGACATCTGTAATTGGTATGGTATTATTTTTCATGGACATGACGTCCAATTAAATGTTTCAGTTCTGCAAAGTGTCAAATTGTTCATTGGCGGCAAGGTCACAAGGAAGAGTGCCGTCCTCCTAGCATAATTCACCAGAATGTTGTAGTGGCAAGTGATTCTGAACTAAAGGTAACCAAAGAAGACCTTGAAATTAATACCGACAAGTTTGAAAGCAGGGAGTCTGTTGAAAAATCTTCTGAGGAACCTGCATTGCCTAATCCTGGTTGCCCTCCCGATGTTGAATGCATAAGGGATGATGATAGTGAAGATGAATTTCTTGCCGAGAGGAAAGGAACAAATTCTACATCTGACTCACCAGCTACCTCTTTTTCTGGATTTTCTACTTCTGCCAGTGGTACTGAATCTTCGGACGATGTTTCTGTCAGTGGGAGTGTTAGTTCATTTGAACCTGACAGATCAGATGGGCAACCATCTGCTGATGATGCCTTTGAGATCCAGCAGGCTCCCTTTAATGGTAACAACATCGATCAATCTAAGCCATCATCTCCAAAGTTTGCTAGCTTGGTTGATTCTGTTGGTGGTTTTGCTAAGTTAAATAAGTTGAATCAGGTTAAACTTAGTGTTAATGATGAAAATGAGCGGAGATCAAATTCTTCTTCAGGTTTGAACAACAGTGGCATGAGTGAGGGTCCAGTTGCTGAGTCTTGTACGCCATCCTCTGATTTCTGGGGGAACACTCTTGATCCCGTAGGGTCCAGGAGTGATGCCCAAGTGTCCAATTCCAGAGTAGCTAGTAATAGAAAGATATCTGATTCTGGATCTTCCTTACATTTTTCATTCAACTTGTCTGGAAGTACTGCACCTCCCCTTCATAGGCTAGGCTCCAGGTCAAGTGGCACCGGGTTAGGTGATGATCTTCTGGATTCTTCGGAGCTCAGTAAGTCCACTTGTGGAGCAGATTTATCAGAGAAGATTAGTGGAGATGCTGTGAAGGTCAAGAATTCCCCATCCCAGAAAAGTAAAGGGTCAAAAAATGAGGATAATGAATCTAGCAGCAATTCACATGCCTTCAAGTTCAGAGAAATTAAGTCTTCCTCCTCGCCTTCTGTTCATAAATCTGTTGGCACTGAAAGAATTTCAAAATGCACACATGCTTTGAAACCTAGTAGAGTGCTATCCACAAGCTCAGAAAGGTCAGATCAGGCTGTTAAGAACTGCAACAGAACTTCAGATGTTTTGAAGTCTAGAGAAGCTGGAACTCCATCACCCAGTGTTTCTGATTCTCGCCATGAACCTGCTGTTGGAGGCTCACTTCCACTTGTAAAATCTGGAAAAGTTGACTTTGCTGAGGCTAGTAATGCTGTTTCATCTCAAGCTACAAATCTTTCAAATAATAGGAATGGCTTGAAAACCTCTGTATTTAAGGTTTTCGATCAGTTTAGAGGATCCAAAATACCAAAGCACTATCCTGTGGGAGTTGGGAGTGAGATTGCAGGAAAATACAGCGAGAAGGTTTGACCTTCTATTCTTTTTTAGTGCATATTCCTTAACATTTTAACTGGCTAGCAATCATTGTGAATTGATTATGTGTCTTTGTTTCAGCAGGAACACTTTCGGTATGAATTATTTGTTAAGCTTTACAATTGGAACAAGGTGGAATTGCGCCCTTCTGGCCTTATAAATTGCGGTAACAGGTAACATCATATAGTACCCGTTAATGTGGTCATGTTTGTAAAAAAAAAAAAAAAAAAAAAAAAAAAAAAAAAAGTGCATAGAACCAAGTAGTGAAGCGAATCAGATTAGATCTTCATAAAGTCTTGTAGCTGTAACCAAGGTGAACTTGCATGTTGCTACTTGTTTTATATAGTCAGTATTACCCAGTTCCATATGTATGGTGTACTACCATCTTTCAGTCTTCTAAACCAGAAATGGGAAATTATCCCGATGTTGGGACATGATTATTACACTGTTTAACTGTATTTGCTACAATTATTATGTGCATAAAACTTTATTATATGTTTTTGCTGGTTTCATTTTCAAACAGATTTGATAGATCAAACTTTTGAGTTTTGATCAGAAGTGTGGTTATTCTGTTTTTAACGTGTTATTTATTTTTATTCTGCAGCTGCTATGCCAATGCAGTGCTACAGTGCTTGTCATTTACTCCACCTCTGACTGCTTATTTGCTTCAAGGATTCCATTCTAAAGCTTGTAAGCTTCCGAACATGTTCTCCTCTTTGGATTCCTAGCAATTACTTGTTTAGTACAGTCAGTAGATCTTGTATTCTGCACAGTTTATTGATGAGATTTTAATTTGTCAGGTGTAAAGAAGGAATGGTGTTTCATGTGTGAGTTCGAAAGTCTAGTTTCAAAGGCAAAGGAAGGGAGCTCTCCTCTGTCTCCTATGGGAATACTTTCCCAGTTGAGAAAAATTGGAAGTCAACTTGGTAATGGGAGAGAAGAAGATGCCCATGAATTTCTAAGGTGTGCTAAACTTGTACATCTCTGGAGCCTACATATTATTCTATGCATTAGTAACACTTACTGTTCCATCTTCTGGAAAACCTTTTATTGACTTGATAAGTTAAATTGACAGGTATGCTATTGACATGATGCAATCTGTTTGCCTTACGGAAGCTGGGGTTAATTCGTCATGCTCTTTGAAAGAAGAAACAACTTTAATAGGCCTTACATTTGGAGGCTACCTTCGATCAAAGGTATGTATTACTGTTATTATAATTTTTATACAACCAAGGTTGTGTTGTCTCGTCTGAGCTTACATAATAATTTTCCTTATAGAATGTATAAATTTGATTTTATATGGTGCAGATAAAATGCACAAAGTGCCAAGGTAAGTCTGAGCGGCAGGAAAGAATGATGGATCTTACTGTTGAGATTGAGGGTGATATAGGAACCCTGGAAGAGGCTCTTCGTCGATTTACTGGTACTGAGACCTTGGATGGGGAGAACAAATACCAATGTAGCAGGTTAGTTGTCCTTTTTTTATTTTTTCCTTTTCTTCTATAAATATGTTTGAACATCTATTAATTCTTGTTAGACCATACAGTATGTTTCCTTAATCAACCTTTATTTGGCAATGAATTATAACTTGGTGAACCATTTTGGCAATGCAATGAATACTATATTAAGTCCACATTCTGATTAGATATTATGGGCTATAAAAATTCATCTGTGTTATTTACAAAATTTGAATCCTGCTACTCCTTTTTTTATTTATTTTTTATTTTTTCCTCTTTGACATGATTATTTGCTAAGGTTTGGTTTATAGTGAAATGTACATGAAAAAACGGAGTTCTTATAACAATTTTAGCTCCGCAACGCACCAAAGTTAATTTTTTGTCTGATTGTTATCAAATAATATTGGATGTAGGTTTTGCTGGAGTTGTTATCGTATTTCCCCTCTTTTCCCCTTTTGTAATCTGCCTATGGATGATTACTCATTGATCTCCCGTCAGAGTTTGAACAACTATAATAACTACATTGAAGTTTTTCTAATTTTATGGAATTGTTGGCTAAGATGCACTAACTTTGTTGGTGTTTTTCAATATCATGTCAATCAGTTGCAAATCTTATGAGAAGGCCAAAAAGAAGTTGACGATACTGGAAGCTCCAAATATCCTTACAATTGCACTAAAGCGTTTTCAGGTAATTGAGTTATTCAAGGACATGTTTTCAGTCTCTGCTTTTTGTAAATTCTTTTCCTTTAATCTGATGTGTGTTCTCCTGTAAACAGTCTGGAAAATTTGGGAAGATCAATAAGCCTATCCGGTTTCCTGAGATCCTGGACTTGGCACCTTTTATGAGTAGTACAAGTGATAAATCGCCTATATACAGACTTTACGGGGTGGTTGTTCACTTAGATATCATGAATGCCGCATTTTCTGGTCACTACGTGTGCTATGTCAGGAATTCCCAGAACAAGTGGTTCATGGTTGATGACAGCACGGTATGTTTAATACAAAGTTATTTCTTTAATATGCGTTGCAACTTTACTCTTCCTTTTTTGTTACTTAGCTTTTCCTTTTACCTAAATAGTATCTACTACAAGTCAAGGGGTTACCTGAAAGAAATTACAATACAAAGAACAAGGTTTTCCCTTTAAACATCATTTAGTCTACATGTAAAACAAGAAACCGAAGCCCACAGGGATGACCAAGATCGAACTGGCCCACAAATGGTCCACACCTCCTCCCTTACACCTACGATTATTACTTTCCACGCTATCCATGTGTCAATCTCCTATGGCTTGCTTATTTGTTTTCATGCATAACCAGAATGTTGTTGTAATTGCATATTCGAGCGCTTTTAACTTATAATGTGTTGGCTTTGGTTGGGCAGGTAACACCTGTGGAACTTGAAAGGGTCTTGACGAAAGGCGCTTACATGCTTCTTTATTCAAGGTGATGGATCTCTTCTGTTTTGTTTGCTACTCTCCCACCTCTCTCTCTCTCTCTTATCTAGTCTCTTTAATCATTGTTGTTTGGGCTTTTGACTGAACTACCTTGCAGATGCTTGCCAAGGGCCCCTCGATTGATAAGGAACAGAATAATCTCTCCTGATCCCAAACATCGAGCCATTCCTTCCTGGATCGGTGGAAAGACTACCAATTTGAAACCAAAATCTGTCTCCACACATTCTGCTGTTGCCCCTTCCGTACCCAGTGCACATTCACCAGAGGAGCTGCAAAGGATTTTGGAAGAGGACTCATCAAGTGACAATTCTTCCCTTATCAGCAACAACTCCGACGAAGGTTCTTACAGTACTGATAGTACTTGTTGCTCTCCCAGCACCGATCACTTGTCTGATTACATATTTGGTCATTCAGTGCATGGTTGGAGTAGCTCGTTTAGAAAATTTTCGGATTCTGACACTTATTCGTCTTCCTCACCCTCGAGTACTACGCATTCGCCCCTCTCTGATTCGTACCGGTATGCTTAAGTTTCCCCTGAAACTGTTGGGAGTAGCAGGCCAGTAGATTCAGATGGCATGGTGACGGTTGCTTTTTTGCACTCTTGACACCACTAGACAATGTAGAAAGCAAGTGGTAGTAGAAATAGTGAAACTGACTCGGAGAGATTAGGACCCGACTCTTTAGGAGATGTAAAATTTAGAAAATCAAGTAGAGAAAGAACGGCAAACATTTGATTAACATATATATATATATATATATTTATGTTCGAAAGTGGTAAATAAAAGAGATGGAGAGGAGGGGATGTATGTAATGTACTCATTTATCTTGTTTTATGAAAAAAAATGGGCCGTGGCCTTTTTGCCAGTTAGCCTGCTTAAGTCTTTATATGTAGATGTGGTGGGTGAGTGAGTAATTTTCAGCCGTCGATGCAAATGAGTTTCACAATGTTTACTTGTGCGTAAGCGACTACATGTAGCATTTCTCTAATGTTTGTCTATGTGCTCGCCCTCGGCCTCGCAAATTCAAGGATTAAGAGTCATTGCTTCTTTCATATCGTAATTGTTGCGGTTAGTTTATTCTACGAATGTGAGAAATAAGGATTCTACAAGATCTAGAAAGATCCTTTTTCTTAGTATGATTTGTATTACTTGAAAAGCAAGTAAAGTTCATATGGATTAGTATAAATAAAAAGGCACAAGGCCAAGGGAAAAACACAATCAACGCCAAGAGGAAAACACAATTAAGTTAGGCAGTTGAGCCAGTGGCGGATCCAGGATTTTAAACTCGGGGGGTCCCAATAATAAAGGTTAAAAAATTTATAGACAAAAATAACATTGAAAAGTTAAATATAATACATTTTATTCAAAAATCATTTGCATAACAATATTACAAGCTATAAAATCCAAATTCAAGCGTCCACGACGAGGTTTCATGGTCTGAAAATGTTCCATGATAGCTTCATTACCAATACATGAAAAAACATCTTTCATCCAAATTTTTTTTTTTAAGGCCATTGAACTCACCTCTCATATTACTCGCACCATCATAACCTTGACCTCGTAGGTTGGAGTAGTTCAAGTCATGTAGTTTCAAGAACTCATCAATGGACTCCTTTAGTTTACTTGAAGTTGTTTCGGTAACATGTTGGACTCCCACGAACCTTTCAATTACTTGACCTTTGTTGTCCACATAACGCAAAATCACCGCCATTTGCTCCTTTGTTGAAATGTCACGTGATTCATCTACCATTATAGAAAAGAATTTACTCTCTTTCACTTCTTTCATAATAGCCTTAATAGTTTTGAAGGCACATGAATTGACAATATCTTTTTGAATTGAATGAGCTATTAGCTTGAGATTTCCCGGAGCATTTTCCAACACAACTTCCTTTATTTTCTCATCATGATCTGCAAGGAATTGCAAGAGCTCTAAATAATTCCCCCTATTATTCGAAGTGACACTTTCATCATGGCCACGAAAAGGAAGGCCTTGTCGCAACAAGAACTTAGTGCAATCTATTGATGCATTCAAGCAAAGACGATATTTCATACACTCTTCTTCTGATTGTTTGATCACAACTGCTTCAATATGTGTCTTTTGGTTCATTAGATAACTAGCCGCTTCTCTAGCTTTATTGTGGAAACTACCAATAGGACCAACATGTTTGTCAAAACATTCTCTTGCATTCTTCCATTTCTTAAAGCCTACCACAGTGAAGGCATCGCTTCCTAATTGTGAAAAGTTGATTTTAAAGAGATAGCAATGAAGACAAAATGCCGCATCTTTAGATATACTATACTCCAACCAATCATATTCTTCAAACCACGAAACAACAAATCGTCGCTTTTTCTTTGCATGCAAAGTGTATGGGAACTCATACTTTGTAGGCCTACAAGGTCCCATTTGCAAATATGCTCTGCGGACCTCATCTTGAATATTAGAAGGATAGTCCTTCATTCGAATTCTTTTTCCCGGGTCTCTCTCAAGATTATTAAAATCAATGTCACACTCAATTTGTCTTGAGCTCGAACTACCCGAACAAGTAGATGGTGCTATTGGCTTTGGCTTGAAAAATCTTTCCATATTTCTTATTTCTAAACTACACATTTAACCAAAAACACAAAACATATACCAATCAACCAATAAACAAAAATTCCTTATTTCTTATTTCTAAACTACACATTTAACAAAAAATACAAACATATACCAATTACCCAATAAACAAAATTTCCATCTAAATTCTAATGATCAAATGAGTATAAACATAAAACATATCAACAATCATATCAATAATAGACTAAAAATCTTCATCAATATCTAATATAATTTAATTGAGATTAGATTAGAATACCAAAAAATTTACTTGAATTGTGAACCAAATAGTGGTGACCTAGAGATTTGGGGAGGTATGATATTAGAGTAATAAAATTATAATATGGGATTGGGTGTGGGATTTAGAATTTTAGGGTTTTGAAATCTGAGGAGTTGGGGATTGGAAATTGGATGAATATGTTAAAGCTGGGCATTGGGGGAAGCATAAAAGAAATTTGGGTGAATATGTTATTGGGCATTGGGGGAAGCAGAACAGCGGGAAACGGGGGAAGGGTGGGACAGTGGGGAATGATGTGGGTTAGGGGAGGGATTTAAAATAATGGGCAAACACTTTGGGTGGGATTTAAAAAATAATTTAAAACAATTGGCCAAAACTCTGTTGTTTTGGGCCAATTATTTTCTTTCTTCTCCGGTCATCTTCTCCGACAAGAAGATGTCGTACCTGCAACCTGCACTGCACGAGGGGTCCCCAGAAAATTTCTAGTAGCGATTTAGGGTCGTCGAAGGGTCCTGGGACCTCTCAGGTCCCTTTGTGGATCCGCCACTGAGTTGAGCCCCTTGTTCTCTCTCTTTGAATGGTATGTGAATGTTCCCAAACAAACATTTAGAATGCAAATGTTATCCCGAAAACAATGTGTCTGCAACTGAGTCAAGAGTGAAGGCCAACGAAAAACAGAAAAGAAAGTGGAGGTTGTCGGGGTTTTAATAAAATTTGCTGATCAGAAAGTCAACGATCTACTCGCGGCATGTTATTGTTGGCGGGGAATTTGAACGTTGAAGGACGACAAACGGAGTCCAATCAATCCAAATGAACGGCCCACACGCGACAAAACTTGCCCATACGTGCATGCATACATCCCGCCCCTTTGATCCACTTCATCTTCGTCCCCTTCAAGTTTCAACTTCAAGGGTCAAACCAAATGCTGTCACCATCACCGTACACGTGTACTTTTGTCAATAATGCCTGCCCTTGACCCTCGTGCCAAGTTGCACCGAACCCATCCCCTTGTTTGGCCTACACTAAACCACTTGGATTTGATGGTGTTTGGTTGGGTATAGATGTGGGGGGCAATCAATGTAAATGAGAGTGGAATTAATCTATTCTTTTGTCCAAATTGGTGAACAAGCTGACGAAATTGAACATGAATAGGTGTGTTTTGATCTTGTTTAGCTTATGAAATATTTCATCAGACATTTTACACTTACACTACTATATTTAACTATTTGTGCGACGAACTAAAGTTGGTTGCGCAAAGTGTATTTCCGTCGCACAAACGTCTATGCGACGGAAATTTCGTTGCGCAAAGATTGTGAAGAAAGACTTTGCGAGACGAAAAATAGCATTCGTCGCAAGAACACGGTGGGACAATTTAGCCTTTGTCGTTCAAAATTTTTAGGAACGAATGTGTTTGTTGCACAAAATACCAGGATACAAACGTGGGACGACTAATATTCGTCTCTCGAAACTTTGCGTGACGATAATTTATTCTTGCGTGACGAAACCTTGTTAGTTGCAAGAATTTTGCAAGACGAAGGTATTCATTGTGCAAAAAGAAAAAAGAAATATATTTTTTTAAAATTTAATTTTTTTGTTCTTTTTTTTTAAATTTTGTAATAAAATAATAAAATTAAATTGCAATTAAAAAAATGTAATGAAGAGAAAAATAATTTATTTAAATAAATATAAAATGTATGTACAAGGAAAATGTTTAAAAAGTAAGGGAGTAAAAAACTAAGAAAATAATGCGGCGTAATCTACGGGGTCGTCATTCGGAGGTGGTTGGAAATCTTGGGGCACGAAGGTCTCGAGGTTGGGGACAGGCTTAGAGGTCAAAAGGGTAGAGTTCTAGGCATGCTCGGGTTGGAGGGGCTCGGATGTCGACGAGGGACGAATGTCGGACTGATTGACGGCCTGTACAATCAATGAGATCTGGTTCTTATACCAGGCGAGCTCAGTTCTAAGGTCGGCCACCTCTGCTGTCAAAGCTGTCACCTCACTCTTTGACTGCGATGATGAATACGCTATAGGTTCGCGCTACCAGGCATTCCCCATCCCCTTACAATACGTCCTCGGCCTTCGTCCGAGAGTCTGATCCAAGATCTCTGTAAGGATCTGAAATCCCGCATCCTCTAGGGGATCCACAGACTCGAGTGGAGTCTCAGGAAGAAGTTGGGAGGTGGACTCCTGAAGAACCAACTGCCTCTTCTCCATCATTGTCGCCTGTGTAATATAATATGAAATATTAATAATAATATTCAAATAATAATTATGATACTTGAATGCGTAAGATAGTAATTATAATTGAAGAATACTTACATGAAGGGACTCGGCCAACTCATCCCTGGGTCAAACATAAATGTCTGTAAAGACAGATCTCCGGGAATTTTGAACCCCCTGAATAGAACAAGAGAAGAAAAATGTTAGTACAAAAAAAAAAAAAAATAATATTACTGACATATTAAAAATTGAATATGAAAAACTTTATTATTTCCTGCTGCCGTGCCTTCATCCTATATGAGAAGGGCCTCGAACCGAAATGGTGGAGAAAAGTCTTCTTCTCCAGATTGCTCTTGTTGGCTTTCGCCTTCTTCTTTTGTACAAAAAATAAACGTATTAGTTCTAATTTAAATGAAATATAAAAAATCAATAAACATTAGTAAGAAACGTATAATACTTTTAAACTTAATATAAAAAACGTACCACATAGCCAAGCTCCTGAAAATGACTGCAGAGCCACACCCAATTATCTTATTAGTCCTTAAATTTCTTCGGGCAACCCTCCTTAAGAGCGACGTGCGGATCATCAAATGTCTCAAAATATTGGTGCTGGTTGCTCTTCCACTGCTTGTACCGTTTAGCGAAGAGCCTATTGACATACGCCAACATATCGTCGTTGATGTCGTTGAAATTGTAGTTCATCTGCAATGTAACAAATTAATTACATACATTAAGTAATATAAATATATAAAATTTAAAGAAAAAACAATTAAAAGGTAGGATACTTACCGACAACTGTGCGCGCACCTTCGTCCTCACCTCGTCTGGCATCACCTTCCAAGACTTCCATTGCATAGGCCAATAGGTCCGAATGACGTGACCAATGTTGTGGGCCAATGCGCTATGCTACTCTATGTTCGTGATACGTCAGTTAGTCAACAGGGTGACGTTCGCCGTCTTTAACTGGCGACAAGGTCCTTGGGTATTTTTCTTTGTTGAAAAAAAAAAAAAAACCAGTCAAATAAACACAACAAATTAAACCGAAATTTTGGCAGAACCTCCCCTAAAGTTATAACAATTCCCAAACCCTGGACATTGTAATGAATACTATATGATATCCAACAACAATCACAACAATTGAACTTTAGTAGTGGATGCCAAGTGAAATACTCTATCCAGAAGCAAAAGCCAACTAAAAATTTTTAATCACATGAGGAACATTTAACTTCCACATTCTATTTAGCAACTCAGTTTTTAAGTTATTTGTTGTTACATTATTTTGAATTCAAGTCGCAGGTTTGACAGTAAATCGACCATTGATATTCATGCTCTGACAAATAGAATCATTTATATCAAACACTGATAACAGAATACGGCAATTTTGATTAGCAATATAAATATTGACAAAATTTAGCATGAGAGATTTATTCGAGTAGTTATTGGAAATAAAATGACAAATTTTCAGGTTCCAATGCGTAATTGATCTTCCTCTATGAGATGGAACAATTTATATGGAGAAAGCACCAAGGCACTGTAGAAAAAATAAGTTATCAGCGTTTATCATATGTTTACCTTATTAGGACCCTGAGGCATCAGTAGTGGAAGTCGATGTTGTGTCGGGCGTGCGGGGGCGGCGGTGACCACACCTGGCGCTAACAAGTAGCGCAACTGAAGAGGTTGATAATGCAAACGCTTGGGAGACCCAGGGAGCAATTGCATTAGCTGCATCAACTGAATTAACCAGTCTGAGCTTCATTTCTGCTAGTGCAGTGGCGGCTGAAGTAGGAGGCGGGCAAATCGAATGGGGTGCAGTCCTTACTGCCTTATGACTTCTAATAAGATGCGACATCTGCACAATTAGAAAAAAAAATCACTGCCTATTCATTGAAGTCAATGTGCCAAATCTAGTGCTTATTCTATATATTACATTTAGATATAAATTGCAAACCGTAGTTGGTAGCACAAACATATTTCTCATCTTACTTGACCTTGATAAAGCACTAACTCCTTAACTCATAACAAAACACAGGTGTAAAACATGAACACCGACAATCATTTTCCAAGTATTTGAAATTCAAGAAAAATAAAACAAAGCACATTTAGAATAAAAAAATTTGACAGCAGATCATCACCCTAGAGTTGAATTGTGATGAAATTCTAGTACAATAGACATATTATAAGGTAAATAGAAAATTGGCATCCCTTGTTTCCTAGTTGATAGATGTTGGAGGATATAATTGATGGAACAAGGTACAATAATTGTTGAGTCTTTTATGAAGGAAAAAAATTCTACAGAGCAGAATCAGTGCACCAAATACCAGCAAGCAAAGCAAAATAATGCCATGTGCCAACATAGAAACTACAACAAAACAAGGACATAATATGGAAATTTTCCAGGCATATCCGAACAAAAGAATGCAGGTTCAAAACCCACCTAGAAAAGACGGCAAAAATCTTTTATCCCCAATTTGACCAAATGAAAACCTAACATGGGGATTCCCCAATACAAATTCAACAAACCAACTTTATGAAGATAAAAACTTTCAAGAATCCCAATTAGCAGAAACCCATAACTTTAAAAACCCATCAATCAAAACATAATTATAATACATGCTCTAATGCCACAATCACATGAAGACTGGCGCTATTTGTGGTCACATACGAGTCGGAGTTGCCTATTGCAACCTGTATGACAAGATGTTGGAGTTGCCTATTGCAACCTATACGACATGACTGGCACCTAGTTGGATCCAAGGTGAGTGTGCTGTGCAGATGTGAACATACACGTGAAAAACTAGCCTTGGCCCTGGGTGAGCACTAACACCAGGTGCAAATGATGAGCAGATTACATAAATATAAGCATGCCATAACAATTCAATAATTCTAGTCAACATAATAAACTTACATGCTTATCCCATAGGATTATTTTAGCATTTCACAACAGTACAACATTTCTTATAACATTATTTAATCATGGCATAATAGGCATGAATCAATTCAAAAGCATTTGTGGAAACTATAAAACTTTATATATCATATATATAAAAATAAATGCTCACTCACTGATACGTCGATGGATCGTAGCCTCCTAACCTTGCTTGACCTCGTACGTCTTAGGGATAAGTCTCACCTATATATGAAATAACTAAACTAATTAATTAATAAGGACATAAACTAAAAGCTAGGTAAATTTCCCCATAGCTTGCTTAAACGGAAGGTTTAAATATACGAAAATGTTATACTCGACGTCGCAGACCTGTACACGTCAAGCACACGTTGGCCGGTGGTTGGACGCGCCGTCACGTGCTGTCATGCGCTGCCAAGACACGACCATACACGTGGGGCACGAGCTGACAGAAGCTAACAGATTCCAAGAATATTCAATAGTGCAGTCATAATTGCTAATCAATTCCATCCATCTACGCTATTAGAGATTAAGTTCTTTCTGAGTAAAGATACACTTAAGGCTTTTATGGTCAGTGAAGATTTGACACGTTTCCCCATAAAGATCTTCAATGCGAAAACAATAGTTGCCAATTCAAGATCATGAGTAGGGTAATTCATCTCATGGGGCTTTAATTGTTGTGAAGCATACACAATCACCTTTCCATGCTGCATCAGCACACAGCCCAGACTATTCAGAGAGGCGTCACTATAGATCTCGAAATTCCCACTGTCATCGGGAAGTGCCAAGATAGGTGCATGAGTGAGACAGTACTTCAACTGTTGAAAACTCTATTCACAGTGATCACTCCATTCGAAATTAACTCATTTCCTAGTCAACCTTGTCAGAGACAAGGCTATGGTTGAGAAGTCTTTCGCAAAGCGTCAATAGTAGCAAACAAGACCTAGAAAACTCCATACTTCAGTGAAAGTCTGAGGTTGCTCCCAATTTTCTACTGCTACTACTTTCTGAGGGTCCACGAGAACACTATGGGCTGATATCACGTGTCCCAAGAATAACACGTGATCCAGCCGGAACTGGCATTTACTGCATTTAGCATACAATTGATTTTCCTTTAGCTTCTTCAAAACTAGACGTAAATGTCTAGCATGGTCAGCCTCGCTCTTAGAATACACCAGAATGTCATCGACAAAAATAATTAAGAACCTGTCAAGGCACGGATGGAATATCCGATTCATCAGGTCCATAAATGTTGCCCGAGCATTCGTCAACCCGAATAGTATCATAAGAAACTCATAATGACCATCTCGAGTTCAGAATGCTATTTTCGAAACATCATCACTTCTGATCTTCAATTGATAATAACCAGACCTTAGATCATCGATACGACGTAACGGATAACGGTTTTTAATCGTCACCCGATTCAGTTGTTTCTAATCAATACATAGCCTCAACGTTCCGTCCTTCTTCCTCACAAACAAGACTGGAGCTCCCCAAGGGGAAGTGCTCGGCTGAATAAAACCCTTATCAACAAGTTCTTGCAGCTGAGTTTTTAATTTCCTTAACTCCGCATGAGCCATATGATAAGGAGTTAGAGAAATAAGGTTAGTACCTGGAATTAGGTCGATGGTGAACTCCACTTCACGATCTGGTGGTAAGCCAGGTAAATCGTTGGGAAAAACATCAAGAAAGTGTCTGACTATCCGAATATCTTCCACACGAGCAGGAGTATGTTCAATCATCACTGCATGAGCTAAGTAACCTTGACAAGCTTCTCTCAACATCCATTTCTCTCCTCCAGGTCCTAGTTAGTTGAATTACTCTGTGGCGTACGAAGATTAGCCGGCAATTCTGACATACTTTTAATAAATGTAGGAACTGTTTCCGGTTGTGTATTAAGTACTTAACTAGTTTCGACTGCACACTCTTTTGTCATCTATGCTCTGAATATTTGTATTCTATGAGTTCTACCCACTATTGCGCACTCACTTTATTAGTTTAAATAAGTTCTAGTTTTGGTTTTAATTTACTCACATTTTTACATCACTTACACTTTTGGTTACGTCACCTTCGGGTGACGACCAGCATGCCTCGACTTTTGTTCGGGTGTGTTAGGTCGGCGGTTGGCACGCTCTGATCCTTATTTTTATCCTCCATCCCAGCATGAACAGAATTGTGAAGAATAAGGAGAACAAAATTGTGAAGAATAAGGACAGCAGAAGCATATATTTATAGGAAGGTTAGGGCTTGCGGGACGAAGGCTTTGTCGCCCAAACATTTGTAATAATTGCAGTATTGATTCCTCTAATTCACCTACAGTGAATGGTCTAAGTGAAAACTGACTTGCACGACGAAACCTTTGTCGCGTAAGGTTTTTGCACCAAACAAAATTACCCCACGTTTTCTTGATGACTTTGCGCGACGACAACTATTGTTCGTCACACTAAGCATTCTTGCGCGACGAAGGTTTTTGTTGCGCAAAATTGTTTTTTTTGTTTCCTTTCCTATCTTTTTTGCGTGACGACACTGTTTTTTCCGTCGCGCAAGTACCTCTTGTGTGACGAAATATGGTTCGTCACGCAAGCTGTTTTTTCTACTAGTGTTATATTCGAAAGAAAAACCTCAAGATATTTATAATTAACAAAACGGATAAAATAATTGTGACAATCAATATTCGATCCCAATTTCTCCGTACTTCTTAGTTAATCAACTTATAGGCGAAATGCGATACCACGGTCGGAGTTCAGGTGTTAAATGTCAACTTTGGGTTCCATGCATGTCATAAGTTCAGGTTCACGATTGAATCTAAGTATGAAGTTTGGTTCTTTAGGATATTCGAATCCAAACTCATAGGTATTTTTTGAATCTCAACTCTCAAGTCCAAAGTTCAAAGTTTAAGGTGTAGGTCTCAAGTTTTGAGTTGAGGATTTGAATTCTAGGGTTAGAGTCTTTGTTTAATGGTCCGCGTTCAGTTTTTTTTTTTTTTTTTCCCTCCCCTAGGGTTATATCCTTTCAAATATTTCTAAGAAACAGATCACTTGAACTAAAATTAAGATGGTAAAAAGAAAAGAGAAAATCAGATACACAAGTTTTCGTTAAACAAAACGAACATTGAACATGATTTGTATGCTCAAGTAAATCTCAATACCAAACGAATATACTTCCCTTTCTTAGGAAGTATAGTTTGACTTACTACGCCTGTTCAAAAAAAAAAAAAAAAAAAACAAAACAAAAAGAAAGAAAGAGATATCACATCAATCATAATGAGATATCAAACATAGGCTAGCGAAGTATGCCTCATCTTGTTCTAATTTTTGTATCTTGATAGAAGAGTCACTTGATTTTATTAGGAGCTCTACTTGGAGTCTTTCGTATTAATTTCAGCTTGATTTTGAGTTCTATTTCCTTATTTTTCAGAAACACAGTAGGAGTGGATATAAAATCCCGATCAATTTTGATAATTTGATACTGGCCGAAATGTTGGAAGAATCCATCTAATTAATTACATATTAATTACTTGAGAAGGGCATTTGTTATATTATCCAGCTAAAAATGAATTCAGTTGAAAAATAATGCATGCATCCAAATTCCATGCGCAAAGCATATATCACGCATGCATGCGCCGCGCCAGAATTTATATAGATATGTATGTTTAGCTTTTCCAACGGAAACTGAAGGTCATGAAAAGAAAGTTAAACAGCCGTACACACCGCAAAATTCCCTTGCGTTTCGGACATGTCCAAGAAAGCATCAATAATATTGTTCAATATAGTGTCTATATCCGCCTCACGAATCATATTATATCTCCCTCAATCTCTCATTTTTCTTTTCGGCTGAAAGAGATTGCTGTCTAATTACGATTTCTTTGTATGCTAGCTCATGCTTTCCATCATCCTCGCCACCCATTGCATATAGAAGTATGGACCTTGCATAGGTTTATAGGTAAGTTAGGGTACTTCCAATTGGTATCAGAGTAGATTGTTTAGTGTGTGAAGCTCAACGGCCGCACAAGCTTTACGTCATCTAATTTGTGTTATCCACGTGTTAGGCTTAAAAATTCGCCACATGTGTGTAGAAAAAGAATGTGTGGCTGAAAGTATATATCATTAATACGTGAAGAAAGAAAATATATACAATTACATGCCTTGCACAACAAGGTACTATCCCTACAATATAGGAATACACTTATAATTAGGATTACAATCATATCTAGACTCCAACTAGGAAGCTATTTCTGACACTCCCCCTCAAGTTGGAGAGTGGATATCAAGAACTCCCAACTTGCACAACATAGTCGAAAACTTATCCTTCCCGAGAGGCTTGGTGAATAAGTCTGCCAACTGGTGTGCCGTACCAACATACTTGTGTAGAAAAAGAATGTGTGGCTGAAAGTATATATCATTAATACGTGAAGAAAGAAAATATATACAATTACATGCCTTGCACAACAAGGTACTATCCCTACAATATAGGAATACACTTATAATTAGGATTACAATCATATCTAGACTCCAACTAGGAAGCTATTTCTAACACTCCCCCTCAAGTTGGAGAGTGGATATCAAGAACTCCCAACTTGCACAACATAGTCGAAAACTTATCCTTCCCGAAAGGCTTGGTGAATAAGTCTGCCAACTGGTGTGCCGTACCAACATACTTGGTTGTGACTGTGCCATCCGCAATCTTATCTCGTATAAAGTGACAATCCATCTCAATGTGACGAGTCCGCTCATGAAAAACAGGATTAGCAGCTATATGTAACGCTGCTTGATTATCGCAAAATAAAGCAGAAGGACCATCCAAAGGAATGTTCAAGTCCTTTAATAAATACCGAAGCCAAACTAACTCACAACAAGCACCGGCCATAGCCCTATATTCGGCCTCAGCTGAAGAAAGTGAAACAGTTTTCTGTCGCTTCGTCCGCCACGAAATCAAAGAATTGCCTAAGAAAACACAATACCCAGAAGTTGAACGACGAGTGATAGGACAACCTGCCCAGTCAGAATCACAAAATGCGACCAACTTGGTGTGGTTGTCTGAACGGAATAATAAACCTTGTCCTGGAGTAGACTTTAAATAACGAATAACACGAAGCGCAGCATCCATATGAGGTACACGTGGCTCATGCATAAAACGGCTCAAAACATGCACAGAATATGTGATATCCGGCCGAGTGATGGTGAGGTAGATTAACCGTCCTATTAACCGCCGATACTTTTCAGGATCCTTGAGAAGTTCTCCTTGATCAGATAGTTTTGTATCATCCATAGGGAAAGCAATCGGCCGTGCTCCCAGAAAACCATAATCCTTGAGGATCTCCAGTGCATACTTTCGTTGTGAAATATAAATCCCACGTTGAGATCGAGAAACCTCAATACCCAAAAAATATTTTAAATCACCAAGATCTTTTATTCGAAAGTGATCTCGAAGAAAAGACTTCAGAGAATCGATGGCACCAACATCATTGCCTGTAATCACAATATCATCTACATAAATGAGCAAGGCTGTGAAAGAAGTACCGGATTTTCTGGTGAACAGTGAGTAGTCAGCTTTGGATTGGTGAAATCCGGCAGAAAGAATGGCACTAGTGAACTTGGCAAACCATTGACGAGAAGCCTGCTTGAGACCATAAAGAGACTTGTGGAGGCGACACACAAGATTCTCCCCCTGTCGCCGAAGACCAGGAGGAGGAGACATGTAAATTTCCTCATCCAAATCACCATGCAAGAAAGCATTATTAACATCAAGCTGATGGAGAGACCAAGACTGGCTAGCAGCAAGGGCAAGAAGACAACGCACTGTAATCATCTTGGCAGTAGGAGAAAAAGTGTCATGATAATCAATACCTGCGGCTTGAGTGAAACCCTTAGCCACCAAGCGAGCTTTGTAACGCTCAATAGAACCATCAGAATTATGCTTTAGTTTGTACACCCACTTACAATCAATAGGAACTTTGCCAGGAGGTAAGGGAGTCAAGGTCCAAGTACCGTTGGCATGTAAAGCCTCAAGCTCCTCATTCATGGCACGATGCCAATTAGGATCACGAGCAGCCTCTGCAAAAGAAGATGGCTCCAAACTCCGACTGACAGCGTAAATATATGAAAGATGATGGGGAGATAACCGGTGGTAAGAAATAAAATTACAAAGTGGATATCGCGTACCTTTAACAGAACTGGGCTGCGAAGACGATGGGTGTGGAGGCAAAATCACTTGCGAGCAAACATAGTCTTTTAAATAGGACGGGGGATGGTGAGTGCGAGATGAGGTGCGAGTGGCTGGTAAAGGAGGTGGAGGTGCCGTGGGTGAGGAGGGATTAAGAGGGGCCGAGGGTGATGAGGGGTCAATGTCGGTGGAGGGAGGGACAGGTGGGGCCGGGACTAAAATGGGAGAAATGGGTGGCATAGAAGTGGAGGAAGGAAGAGGGGAGATGGGGTCGGTGACAGGAAGCAGTGGAATGGGTACGGGAGGAGGAGGTGAAGGGGACGTGGGGCCAGGAGAAGGGGGATAGGGAAGGTCCGGGAAAGGGGGAATGGGAAGAGAAGGTGTGGGGGTTTGGGTAGGTGGGGACGTGGCAGCAAAAGGGAAGGAATCTTCATGGAAAATAACATCTCGACTGGTGAAGGTGCGGTGAGTTTCTAAGTCATATAATTTGTATGCTTTTTGGCCAAGAGGGTAACCAATGAAAGCACATCGTTGGGCCCGAGGGGAAAATTTTGTGGTAGGATGGATAGAGGTGGCATAAGCAAGGCAACCGAAGACACGAAAATGGTCATAGGATGGGGTTGTAGTATGGAGGACCTCAAAAGGAGATTTATTATGTAAAAGTCGAGTAGGGAGACGATTGATGGTATAAGCAGTGGTAAGAACACATTCACCCCAAAATTTGAGGGGAAGGTGTGATTGAAAACGAAGGGCGCGAGCGGTTTCAAGAAGGTGCCTATGTTTGCGTTCAACAACGCCATTTTGTTGCGGAGTGTAAACACAAGAAGTTTGAAAAAGAACCCCATGATCAGAAAAAAAATTGCGAAGAGAAACAAATTCTCCCCCATTATCGGTACGAATGCTGCGAACTTGAGTGTGAAATTGGGTATTAACATAGGCAAAAAAAGATTTGATTAGTTGTTGAGTATCAGATTTGTGCGTCATGAGAAAGACCCACGTAAAGCGGGAAAAATCATCCACAATAGTCAAAAAATAATGAGCACCAGTAAGGGAAAATTGACGATTCGGACCCCAAATATCACAATGAATTAAATCAAAAGGAAAAGTTGTAGAAATTGAACTTAAACCAAAAGGTTGACGAGTTTGTTTTGCCAAAGGACAAACAGTACAAACATGACTAGAATCAAATGAACAATTAAGGAAATTAGAGGCTAAAATTTGCAAACGGCTAGAAGAAAGGTGACCAAGACGGCGATGCCATAATGAGGATGGGATGGTGATGAGGTTGCATAGTGGTTGACGGGTGGGAAGGGAGGAGGTAAGGGCCACAAGGTAATAAAGGTCACCACGTCGCTTACCCACACCAATCATCGCCTTCGAAACCAAGTCCTGCAAAACATACCAAGAAGGAAAAAATGTTACGGAACACGATAAACCATCTGTAAGCTTACCAACCGATAAAAGGTCCACTTTAAAATTGGGGATACATAAAACATCTTCCAAGTCAATCAAAGAATTTAAACGAAGAGTGCCAGTTAAAGTAATTGGAGCAGTGTCACCGCTAGGCAAAGAAACAGGTAGCATGTGCGAAGCAGAAGTATTAACCAAACATGAAGCGGAGGAAGTGATATGATTCGTGGCGCCACTGTCAATGATCCATGGACCATGATGAGAAGCCACGGGAAACAAACCTGAGGCAAGGTGATCACGGGAAACTATATTAGCCTGAGGAGGAGATGCCGGGTTGTCATTGAGGGCAGCAAGGAGACGATGATGCTGTTCGGCAGAAAGATGGGGCATGGCAACCTGTAGATCATGCAAAGTGAGCTGCGGCGTGTGATGGGCTGGTGGGCCAGGGTGCGGAAGGAGATCATCCAACATAGGCTGATGTGCATGATTAGCAGATGGGCGTGAGTGGCTTGCGGAGCTGCGAATGGGCTGAGAGGCAGCATTGTTGCTGCGAGCAGAGGGAGCAGCAACGCTGCGGGCAGAACCTGCGGAAGTGGAGGATCGGCGGGGAGGTCTCCACGGTTGACCATGGAGAGGATGTCCAACCGGATACCCATGAAGCTTGTGGCAAGTATCACGGGTGTGAAAGTCATAACCGCAATAGGTGCAATGTAGAGGAGGCCGATCGGACGAAGACCGAGGAGAGCTACGCACCACCATGGCAGCAGGGGGCTCGGCAGTACGTGAAAAACCAAGTGCACGTTGTTTTTCGGCTTGAGAAACAGAGGAACAAGCTTGGCGGACTGTGGGCAAAGGATTCATAAGAAGAATTTGGTCCCGAACGACGGCAAACGATTCATTGAGACCCATAAGAAACTGCATAAGTTGTTGACGATCATGTTTGGTGCCACAAGAACAAGAACATGCATCACTATAGGAGGCAAGCTCGTCCCAAAGACCTTTGAGGCGAGTGAAGTATGTGGAGACCGAGGAGGACCCTTGGGAGATGGTGGCAATTTCACGATTCAGGTGGAAGATACGGGGTGCATTAGACTGTGAAAAACCTTCATGAAGATCGTCCCAAACAGCCTTATCGGTGGTGGAAAAAAGAACGGATTCGGCAAGGTCGGGCTCCAGGGAATGGAGGATCCATGAAAGGATCATATCATTGCAGCGCCTCCAAGAGGCATGAGCATCGGGGTCTTCGGCAAGGTCGGGTTCTTTAATGTCACCGGTGATAAAACCAAGTTTATTCTTGGCGCTTAAGGAGATGTGCATCCTGCGTGCCCAGGTTGTGTAGTTATCTCCGTTTAACTTTTTGGAGACAAGAACAAGGTTGGGATGGTCGGAATGGTGAAGATAAAAAGGGTTGGGGCCATCGGAAGAAGAGTCTCCCATGAGAAAGGAGAAACGGCAGGGATGACTGCCGAAAAAAAATTGCGGTTTTGAGAAAAAAAGCTAGGGTTTGCAACCTGCTCTGTATACCATGTAGAAAAAGAATGTGTGGCTGAAAGTATATATCATTAATACGTGAAGAAAGAAAATATATACAATTACATGCCTTGCACAACAAGGTACTATCCCTACAATATAGGAATACACTTATAATTAGGATTACAATCATATCTAGACTCCAACTAGGAAGCTATTTCTAACAATGTGAAGAGGCATGTTGAGAGAATGAATTTCACATAAATGAAAATAGTGACCTTGCATGGACTTATAAATAAATTAAACTACTCCCCATATAGAATTAATTTTATAAAAAACCTTAACTGCATTCCGCTTCCATTCAAGGACTCTTTATTCTTTTCGTTCGACAAGGCCATTCAAAGTCATAATATATTAACGCTTCTTGTTTCCATTCAAGGGCTCTTTTTTCTTTTCGTTGGACAAGGCCATTCAAGGTCATAATATATTAACGCTTCTTGTCCCATTCATTGAAGCTCACTTTTGACCCATGTAATGCATGCCCTGACCCGATGAGCAATTAGAATACAAATTGAACCAACAGGATCCTCTCTCCGGATCTTTTTGGTGAAGATTCTAGAGATCCGTGAATTGTATCTGTTTATCGTACATCATGCGGTTAGTTTTGTCAAGTACTGTTTGTGTTTTATTTTAAATAAAAATATTTAAAATAATTTATTATCGCTCGATGTACGATAAACGAATACGATTCATAGATCTCTGAAATCCTCACAAAGAAGATCCGACGAGGATCCGGATTCCATATTGAAGAACAATGACTAGAACACCACGTGCATATTATATTGTAAGCACAGTGGAATACGGAATTTTAATTCATATTCATTCTATTGCGAATTGACAACAATTTAATACATTACATATATATATATATATGTATAAAACATATGCTGCTCAAGTAGAAATTAAGGGAACAGGTACGTACGTTTTAGTTAGGATCAATTTGCAACTTAAGGTTTACCACAATCTAAATATATTTTTCAATATCTATGCATATTGTCTGAAATTGATTAATTATGTTTATATATATACTTTACGTTCAAGTAAGGATCTCTACAAATTATGATCATTTGTTTTATATTTCTTTACAAATTTTGGTTTGTGATATAACTAAATTAAAAAAGAGGTTTAGCATAAGAAATAATCGGATTAACCCAAAGCGACGAAACAAAACTGAACCAAACCACCCGACACTTGTTTGGTTGAATTCAATTTCAATAGCGGTTTTAGTAAAACTGAACCAGCTAATTCGTTTTCACAGTGAGTTGAACTATCAATGTAAAAAAGAGGAAAGAGTAATGGACAATAACTCATGGTAGTTATTTAATGGAAAAAGGTAAAGAGTAAAAATGTGGATTTTAGTGTAAAAAGTGACATTTTGACACAGTTTTTAGTTCAACAGAGATAATAAAATAGTAAGCAATCGTGAATGTTACCTCAACAATAAGTTAATAACTACCATGAATAATTAGTGTTTAGGATAATAGTTGCATCCCCATGTCTTAACCGAATAAATTGAACATTCGAACTGTATAATTTATTAATCAATTAATTAGATGATCACTTCTACAAAACAATCATTCGAATTACTTATTGTTTAATCATCCGAATGCATGCAACAAATGAACGGTTCATCATGAATATTTAATTGATACCTACATCATCAATTTGTTTATGCATTTGAAAGACTAAATGATTTTCAATTGAAATAACTTTTTATAAGGATGATCTTTAAATAAAGATTAAGAAATTGAACGGTTCCTTTATGAAATTCGTACAACAAAAATACGTTATTCACAAAGAGAGAATAAGTTCATCGCCTCCAAGTGGGGAATGCAAGCAAGTATATCATCGTATTGTTTAATAGTGAGTGGTGCTGTTTTTTTAAGTGATATCAAGGTTCTCTGAGTCTTAAGATCTCGCTAACTTCATTGTTCATATGAATCTAGGCCAAAAAAAAAAAAAAAAAAGAAAAAAAAAACCAGAAAAGAGAAAATCAAGTGGAAAACAACTAGCCAGCTAGTTGCGGAGACCATTAGGTTTAATTAGCACCGATAAAATGAAAATAGTAAGTCTATTGGTGGCTGCTGAGCATAAAGATCGGCGAAATCATTAATAAGAACGTTAATCAAAGGTTAAGTCAGCAGAATCATGATTAATATTAGAACAAACATTTGAAATTAAGGCAAAAAAAGATTAATAATAGTCAAGAAAAGGGGGCGGCTGCGTGGCTGCTGGTTAATTATATTAATGGTGGCACTATCTACGCATCTTATTTTACCTTTCACACTCTTTTTTGTTTTCGATTGTCTGTTAAAAAAAATTGAAAAATATTAACAGATAAAAATTGTGTAACTTTTTATTCTCTTATAGTCAATGCATCCAAGTCCAACACAATGAAAAAGGATTCATTAAAAAAGTAAAAGGAAAATTTGGATTTAGGTAGACGAAACATTTTCAAAATGTAGGTGCTTGTTGACAAACTAGATGATCAAAGACTTCATTTTTGGTTAGGTGAAACTGTATACAATCATGTCCCTTACACAGTAAGTTTTGACAATGAACTTAATCAGGATATGAATTTCAAAATCCACTACTGGTTTTCATATATCTATGTAAGCTTTGAAAATGAAGATATCATATTAGACAATATTTACATTCACCTCAAGTGGTGTATCACCTTGTTCATCTCTTGTGATTAATTACTTTGGCACACATCTAGCCGTTAAGCATGATGCATGTCCTGATACTATGCTAAATTAACTTACTCTTCAAAATAGTGTCCAAGTAGTTTTGAGTAGAATGTTTTACCTTTACATTTTTCAATGCATGTTTAGAAGTAATTTCAAAATAATTACATGCTCTTTTAGGTCAATAAAACATTTTTTATTATACATGGCAAAAAATTACAAGTGCTTATAGGTTAAAAAACACTTTGAACTTTTGGTGCTTTTCCAAAATGCACTTACATTCTTATTAAAAAATGACTCTTTGTATAGTAAAAAATGTAAGTGCTTTTTAGAAAAGCACCTAAAATTTGAGTTTTTTTTTTTTTTTCAAAGATGCATTTCCAGAAGGACCCTTAATTTGTCTCCCGGTGTTTTATCACATAGATGCTTCTTTTGAATCAATTTATGCAAGGTTTTTTTTTTTTGTCGTTTGATTTCAATTTTTAAGGATTAACAAACAAAATCAGCGCCTTGTCCAAAGCATAGCAGAAACATATATGCGATTTAAATTTTTTAGTTTTTTTTAATCATCTATATGGGATTAAGCAAAATCAACAGGTGAAGGATTAATTAAAACATATATAGGATTAAGCAAAATCAGTAGAAGAAAGATTAAGTACGAGACAAATATGCGAGAGATACTGCTCTCTTTACACCTTGAATGAGTTACAAAGCATTGATTTTGGGTTTTTATTTTCTAAATGGGTGTAAAGATAAATTATATATTAAATTGAGTTTGTGAAGTTAGTTTAGGTAGTAACTTCGGATGTAAAGAGATATTGATAATTTAATTATAAAGGAATATGAGTGTAAAATGTAAATTGAGTATAGAAAGAGGTTATATGAGTTCAAATAAAATTTTTCTTAATTTTTTTTTATTAATACGAGTGTGCTTCTATAATAGATCCAAACGCTTACGAGTAGAAGTGTTTTTTAAATAATCATTTCCAAAAGAAGCCTTATATCCCAAAATTCTAGTACACGGATGCTTACTATGAGCTTGTTTGAAACAATTCTGATTGTAGCTTTTAATTTTAATTTTTTTTTGTCAAAGAATAGGTTGAACTCTATGGCCCTTACTTTTTCTCCTCATGAAATGTTTCCAATGTTTATTTTTCACATGACACGTTAGTGATATTTCATTTATAAGAACATAACAAACAAAAGAGGGTAATCAATGGGAACATGATATTCTCTAGTAATTATTTTCTTGACTTCAAAATTTTGTCCTATCATAACATTCAAAATTTCATCATGTTATATACCGATACAACAACCAATTAACTATTAGCTTAGCAAGATTACAAGAAAGAATTCCCCGATCCATGTTAGAAGAGATTCCAAGAACGAATCCCCCGATTCATCTGTTGTTTGAAAATCAAACACAAAGCGGCTGGTTTGGTCGTAATTGGAATCATCCCCCCCCCCCCCCCCCCCCCCCCCATGTATAAGATACGAATACAAACATTTCCAGACACAAAAAACAGCATGGACCATATGAGTACACACCCACGTCGAAGATTCCACTCTGATTTGCAATTTGCAACAACTACAAAACATGACACGAAACAAAGTGGTTCTTCTGTGTTTTTTTTCTTTTTTTTCAAGAAATAAAAAAATATAAATAAAGCATGAAATAATATAGTTTTTTTAAGGCTCGGGAAAGCCAGCACGCTTTGGCTTTCATTATGTTGCCTCTTTCCCATCATGGAAAGGATGGGGAGCAAAGTAGAGATGGTGACAAACCACAAAGTACACATGTTTTTGATTGCGAATAAACATGGAGAAGAAATAAAGTCGAGGGACAACACATTTGCCGGGCTAGTTAAGTACATTCTATTGTTGTACTTAATACAATCACTTATAAATTGTTGGATATGATCGTTAGACGTCATTACAACATATCTAATCATGAATCGGTGATCATCTAATTGTGAATCGGTGATTGTATTCAATACCAGTTATATTGTAGCCAAGTTCTAAATTTCTATGGCACGATAAATTATACTACTGTAATGTCGTGTGCTAGATACAATTTAGATAAACAAAATTTATCCATATATCGTTTTATCATTAACATGAAACATCGCATTAGTATGTATTATTTCTATCCAGATAGAAAAGGAAACCCTAACTACTTATAAGCAACATAAAATTGATCTTTCTTCCCATGGTGGGATTTACTCTCGACATGCATGTTCTTCTGCTATCGTCAGAGACCATTTAAGTACCTAGTGGATAGAAGAATGAAAGCAATCTCTCTATCTAGATATGAGTGTATGAAAAGGATCCGACTGGACTGGCAAAGAAAATTCAGAAGCTAAGAAAACTCAAATAAAAAGAAATCACGCATTATCTTTGAGCCAGTGGTGCTTCTGCAGAAAGCCAGAGCAGAAAACAGCTAAGGCATCAGAATCAAATAGTACTACTACCCATTCGAAACCCCTCCTTCCCATTAAGCCATTGCTCCAAACTTCAAAGCAATCCTAAAATCCCCAACCCACCATACCTCTCTTTCCAAAACCCCATCAAAAGCCAAAAAAGAAAAGCACTTTTGAATTTTGATTTCGACTTTTGACACCGCCCAAGGGGCAAGAGCCAGCCCAGACCCCATTAAAGACACCCCACAGGCTCACAGTCACAGCACCGCAGCAGCTGAAAAACTCAGGACTCGGCCTCTGAGAGTCACACAGACCGTGTTATCTTTTCACAGTAACATATCATAACTGACCGCATTATTAAATACCTTACTGTAAACCTAGTGCATTCAAGCTCCGTCACAAAACATCAAAAATTGTTATTAGCACTTTAAAATAGTTAGATTTCTTGTTTTCAAACTGCAAAAGAAGCGTGACTACTCGAGTGTCACTAACCCATTCCTATCAAATACTCTATCTTATTTACAACTTAATATTTGATAAAATTAAATAACAAAAGAAACAGCTTCCAAAGTCTAAATTCACATAAAAATACTGCATGGTTTAATAGCCCCCTTTCAAATATATTAATCTTACACTTGCGATAATCACCTAAACATAAACTAAAACAGCATAGAATAACAATGGTAATTAGCACTCTAAATCATAAATAACTGATATTAGAACTCTAACATAGTCATGCTTCACGTTTCTGGTTTCAGTTTTTCATTTTCGAATGGGGAGAGAAGCATGATGAATGACTACCATGAGAGAATGTCAATAACCTCTCTAAAAAGTTTACGGTACTGTTCATTTTAACGAAAAATCACATTTTTACACTAAAAAATCAATCTTGATACTATTCATTTTACCCTTTATTTTGTCAATGCCATTAAAACTCAAAATTTTCAAATCATTTTCATAAATTTTCTTTTATTATTATTATTAAGTGGCAAAATAAGTAATGAATTAATAAGAAAAACAGCTTCTAAATTCTAACTTCACTTAAAAATCCTGCATCAAAACAAATAACCAAAATCGCATAGAACAGCAATGGGAATTCACATAGAAATTAGACAAGAACTTTAATATTTGTAAGTACCCAAACTCAGATAATAATAAAACCAACTTCTAGTTTCTAAATCAACAGTAACTACTCTGAGTACTCACTGAAAATAAAATAAAAAACAAAACAAAAGAGGTGAAGGAAAAAAAGACAGAAAATTAATCAACATTTTCAGTAAGGCGGAGGTGGTGGTTGCCTTGCAGTTGGAGCCCATATTATATCAGTAGGCATGTGACTGCTGTACATGGACATCCCACACGACTGTGAAGGCTGCGGCGCGTGTCCTCCACTCTCTGCACCCCCGGACAGCTGCGGCGAATGGACCTCACCCGAGCCAGAGTTCCTGACCACTTCATCTTCCACGGGGAGGCGATGATAAGAAGGATTGTTAAACGACGCGGCGACTAGGTAAACCGTTCCGGCGGCGCTAAGGGCCCCGGCCACGAGGCCTCCAACGATCTGACCCTGCGGGCCCGCCAGAGAGATGGTGAAGCCGCTGGGGATGGAGATGGGGCAAGACGGCGACGAGCGGGGGAGGAAAGTAGCGGAGATGGAGAGGATCTCGAAACGGCCGTGAAAAATGACGGTGGCGCCTGGCGTGGTTGACGGCTGGCGAAGGGTGACATTAGCCACGGTTCCAGAGCCTGTGAGAACGCAGAGCCCGATGTTTTTGCGAGAACAGAAGCGAGAAACAGCTTCGACGACATCGTTTCCGGAGGGGACTTCGAGAATGTAGGGGCTCATTGGAGGCTCGGAGTCGCGGGTTATGATGACGGGGGGCTTGGGTTTGTTTTTGGAGCCAGGTGGGCGGCCTCGGGGCCGTCGGATGACTTCAATGGTGGCTCCATCGGCAGAAGGGTTGTTATTGTTGATGGGGTCGGCGGAGGAGGTGGGGTGGGGGTTGTGGGGAGATGGGTTGGTGTTCGTGACGGTGGCGGTGCCGCTGCTGGTTCGGCTGGTGTCTTCTTCTTCGGAGGTTTGGCATTCACGGTGGGGGATGACTTGGAAAGGGTTGGAAAATTGGTGGGGGTGGTGGTGTAAGTGGGGGTGTTGGGGGTGGGGATGATGGAGGTTTTGGTGGTGAAGCTTGGAGAAGATGTTTTGGGACTCACTCTTGCTGTCAACATATTCACCTTTCATCTTTGTTGATCCTTTCTCTCTTTCTCTTTTGTTTTTGCCTTTTTTTTAATTTTATATTATATATATATATATATATATATTCTATCTCTCTGTCTAGCTCCTGAACTGAAACAAGGTAAATGATTGGTGGGTTTTGGGGAGATATGAATAAAATAAAGAGGAAGGAGAGGGAGGATTTTGGGGGTTATGAAGTTGATGGGGGAGGAGGAAGTGGAAGAGAGAAGGGGAGAGGTGAGTGTTTGGATTTGTTTATAAAAATTTTTGGGATGTGGATGAAATGTTATGATATGATATGGCTATGTATGCAGTGCAGACTGGGGAGAGGGAGGGAGAGAAGGGGGAGGTGGGTGAGCTTGGAAGCCAAGTTAAAGATTAATGGCGCTGCTGGTTGGGAGAGCTAAACTAGGGTCCGCACATGACACATGAGAGAGAGAGAGAGAGAGAAAGAGCAGTCATTGAGGAAAATGAGAAAAGAATGGGGGTATTGGTTGGCTCAAGCTGCTTGGCACCGCCTTACTATTCCTTAGTTCAAAGTTTGAGAGAGAGAGAGAGAGATAGAGAGAGAGAGGGTTTGAGTTTGAGGGCGTGCCATCCCGTCCTGACCGAGTGGATTGAAAGTGACTGTCGTTGATGGTTATAGTTTTGGGCAATGGGGGATGCCTTTTTTACTTTGTTTTTTCTCTCTAGTTACAATTAGCATTAGAGCATCTCGCAATTGAGTTGACAAATCAAATTTTGATGGGCCACGTAGGTGAAAACTAAACGGCAATGTTACTTGGGTCACCTCCAACCGAGCCGATCATAGGATTTAAGACCAAAGTATTACTTTTCTTTACATAAAATTTAGGGTTAATATCTGTTTACCATTCTTAAGTTTCATAGTTTTCAACATTTGGTATATGAAGTTTTTTTCATCCTAGAGTCATAAAATATTAATTTTGGGACAATCTCATACACCCGTTAGTTTAATTGTTAAGTATTCCGTTAACTGATGACATGACGCCTATATAGACAATAACTAAACGAAGGATCCCACGTGGATATTAAAAATTAAAAATTAAACATTAAAAAGTTAAAAAAAATTAATAAAAAATAAAAAGCTGTCTTCTTCTTCTCCTCTGCACCAACCGCACATCCATCCTTCCTTCCAGTCTCCCTTCTCCCTCTGCGCCCACCGCACATCCGTCTCCCCCAACCTTCCTTCATCACCAAAATTAGTCTCCCCCAACCCGTATCCTCCCTTCCTTCTTCCCTCAGATCCAACCCTGACAAGTACATGTGCGACCCCGAGAGGTCCAACCTTCCTTCTTCCCTCTGTAAAAGACGTCCCCGAGAGCTCCAACCTCAATGAGTCAAAATCAAAACAAATCAAAATCCGTTCCTATCTGTACGTCCCCTTTCATTTCCCCATCTCCATCCGAATACTTCTCCTTCTCTCGTTCCCTTTCCCTGCCGTTGTGGATCCCTTATTCTTCCACTTTCTCCCATTTCCCAAAACTCCCAAATTTTCTTCTCCACAGATTTGATTAACTTTTTTCTTTTGTTTTGCTTGACATTTGATTAGAGGCTAATCAAATTGATTAAGGGCTAATTAAAATTGATTACTGGGTGAAACGGAACGGACTTGATGGAGAAAAATGCAGCGGAGCCTGAAAAGTCCGTCCGTCAGTTTTCCAGGTCTGTTTGGATTCTCTATTTTTTGCTTCTGGGTTTTTGTTTGGATGGTCTAAAAAATTAGGTAGTGGAATTGAAAAAGGGGGCTTTATTTTTTAGTTTTCGTGATTAGGTTTTCGCAAGTTCAGAACTTTGTTGCATTTTGTTTTGGAAGTTAGACTTTTGTGTTGGTTTTCGTTTGATTGGGAGTGTTGCTTTAAGATGCAATGGAAACAAGTAATAGAATGGTCTCGCATTGTTTACGTTTTGTTTTGGATTTGAGGGAAGAAAAAAATAGAATGGTCTCGCATTGTTTTTTTAAATTTTTTAATATTGAAGTGGGTACATATTGACACGTGGCGCGTGGTTATTGTTTCCGTAAACGCTACGTTATCAGTCAACAGAAATTCTAACAGAAAACTTAACGGATGTATGAATCTGTTCTAAAATTAAGACTTGAGGTATGACTCTGGATGAAAAAAATTTCATGTACCAAATATTAAAATTACTAAACTTCATGTTAGTAAATAGAGATTAACCCTAAAATTTATTTCTACTAGAGGTTTGAGCAAAAAATTCTTGGGACTTATCAGGTCAAAATCTAGCCATATGCGCGGCAGGTTTACTATCTTTTTCTAGTGAGCCAGCTCTTTCGGTTAGGTCTAGCTATATTTTTATTTAAGATGAAATTAAAAAACAATATTTAAATTCTAATTTTTTTTCCCTATAAATACTTAAGATATTTCTATACCATTTTTCATATCTTTTCATTATTTTATACTATCTTATCTCATTTTATTTCAATTCTTCACATTCTATTCACTTCAAACACCTTTTCATACACACCCCTCTCTTACCTCTTCTAATAATCATTCCTTTAATTTTTTCAATAATTTTCACATGGCCACATCTTCAAGTGGCACTCAAAATATATCCCAAAGCTTATTCATTTAACGATAAATGGCACTCAAAATATGTTCGAAAAATTTATTTTAATATGGTAGTTTAATTCAATTAACCAATAAAATTAAAGAACAAACTTAAAATAATAAATTATTGAGTAGGCTAAAAAATAACCTCTTTCGGCTGGAGATGGTGTATAAATATGACATAATACTATTCATTAAAAAATAATTTCTTACAAGACTATAATATGAACGGGGCTAAACATAGTCCATTCGGTTAAAAATGATCTTACAATACTATGACAGGCAGATGAGACTCCACATCTTCTTTTTTTTTCTTTAATACTAAATCATCTTATGTGAAGGATGATGACAAAACTAAAAAGTAAAAGTAGACGTTACAAATTGAAGAAAATAATAAAATAGAATTTTGCTTACTTGTTTTGCCTAATAATTTGGAATCACAAATTTTTTTCACGAGGTAATTGAGTAGGCAACATGGCACGTTAGCCTTCATTGTACAATTTTGCCAACTTCCTACTATGTTGTTTTTCTCTCACTGAGTAATTTATAAAAGAACTAATTTAGCTTGTCATGCGTTACCCTTTTGTTTTGATCATCAGATTAATTAAACGAAAACAACAAACATAATTAAACATAATTACAAAAAAAAAAATGAAAGATAGACATAATTTATCGAGCCAAAAGAGACATGAACGTTATATGACATAATGCATGGTTGTGTACAATTGGTTTGTTTTTTTAGAGTTATTAATCGAGAGAGATTAACACATGTGACATGAAGTCATCGCCAACAACGTGGGGCTATAGAGGGCAGAGGGCTGTGATTCCTCTCTTTAAAAGATTATTTTCATGTATAATCTCGACTATATCTTTTCCATCTACAGTTGTACAGGGTTATACAATAATAGTTGTTGTATTTAGAGAAAGAAGAAAGAGATACGAAGCCTAACGCAACCTCTACAAAAGTTACATAAAAAGTCGGCCAGAAGGCTATTTACAGCAAACCCTGGCTATTAAAATATAAGCCTTGCTAACTAAGAAATACCCCTTTATTGGAGATGAACTTTGCACATTTACGGGATAAAAGTGGGATATAGCATTTGGTTGGAGATGGCTTGACACATAGCACGTAGAGATCGTCGTGTGAAATAGATACACAAATAGTAATCATATAAAATGACACATGGCATTGTAGAAATAGTAATTAGCAAGGAAAAGTAATCCGCGATAGTAAGATAACATCTTGGTGAGGCCGATCAAACAAGTGGCCTATTTGATTAATTTTGCAAGACAATGAGACTCCATCGTGTTAGAAAATTGCCCTAAAAACTCAAAGAAATAAGGATGGTTGATCGACATAGATTGAAAGAAAGAAAGTCATATGCGTAGAGATGAACTTATGAATCTAAAACGTTGTGGAGTCTCAAGTCACTTACTTTGACTTCACGATTTCTTTACCCTAAAGCACAACAAGATTGAATGTAAGAAAGAGATGACACGAGACTAAATAGATAGTTTGGTGGTTCAATTTTCATGTGCTAAATTGAAGCTTCAAAGGGATGGCATGCTTTTAAGCCTTGATCAAAGGGGGGGGTTCAAAGTTCCTTATCATTTTGCTTGGATATCACTCCACAATTGTGTATACATTATTGGGTTTGGAACTTTTGATTTGTCACTTTCCCCAAATCAGAAAAGATTGGTCTACTTTTATCCAATTTCAAAACCAATTTAAATGCAAAAGCAAAACAACAAATTAAGTGGACCACACACACCGCGTCATGATATGGACACTTGGACAGACCACACTACCAGTACCAGCTGAACTCCATTTGTACTAATTTGGTACTAAGTTATTTTTATAAAAAGTGAATATAAAAAAAAAAAAACTGAACTTAAAAAGATATTTGGTAAACATGTAAAAACAATTTATTTTTATAGTTTTAAGTGAAAAAAAGTTGAAAATATAAAAGAGCAAAAATAAGCTTATTCTCACATCACAATAAAAACAATTTTTTTTTAAAGCACAACAATATCAAACCAGCCATTTTGTCTTATGCTGCTGCTGTTGCCGCTGTCACAATGTCTCCTTCCTTGCGTCTAAAAGAAGGAATGCCGATGAGAAGGTAAATCCTATTTTGGCATATAAATTAGTTGCGGTCCCGAAATATTGGATATTTTGCTTAAGGAAGAATTAGGTTTCCATTCCCTTTTTTTTTTTTTTTTTTTTTTTTTTAACTTTATTAATTAAAATCTTATTTTTTTTTTCAATATTTATTTAAGGTTTTTTTGTTTTAATTAACGTTATTAATTATTTTAATAATAAAACATTTTACATGTCAAGATAGTTAAATTTTATTTTCTAAATATATTCATTTAGTGTTAGAAATATTACATTAAATATATATATATATACACACACACACATATTTATGGCTAAATTTTGTATCATATATTTTTATTTTTAGTTTGTACCTATTTTTAATTTGCAACCCTTTTTTTAAATTATACCAATTTTATTTTCAGTTTTAGTTTGTACCCATATATATATTTTTTCTGTGTCTATATTTTTCAAACTTTTATTTGTACTCATTTTTTTAAGGGAGTTTTAACGAAACACTTTCGGTATTGTTCACTTTTAATGAAAAATCACATTTTTACTTTTCCGTGGTATTATTCACTACATCTTTATTTGTCATTTTTCATTAAAACTAAAGTTTTTTTTGAACTTTTCTTTAATTTTTTTTAACCTTTTATTTGTACCAATAATTTATTAATAGTGTACCTATTTGTCTTTAAAAATGTACCACTTTGTTATATGTAAGTGTACCAATTTTTGTTTTTGTAGGTACCATTTTTTTTTAGGTAAAATATATCCATTGTTTTTTTTAATATAAAATGACCCATTTTTTCATATCAAACGCACCACCTTTTTTTGTATAAAATATTTGTACCAACTTTTTGTATATAAAATGTACCGTACAAAGATTACCAATTTTTTGTATGTAAAGCGTTATTTATATAAGTAATGACAAATCATGGGTTTATATAAATATAATATATCTTAATGACAATTCATGTCATTAAGATAAATTATACATTTTTATATAAGTATAATTTATTTTTAAATATTTTCAATCCCACAAATCATGAATTTTATTTAACATCTCATTAATATAAGTAAATACAAATATCAAATATCCAATTTTAATTTAAAATTATAATAACCTACATAGAAATACATTATTATATTAATTTCAGTGACTTCGATCAAAAATTGAAAACCAACAAGGTTTCAATCAAAGAACGTTGATAAATAAGGATCTCATTCAGAGTCACCCTCTGCTTAATTAGATACTAGTATTCATTTTCTTTTGGATAATAATAATTAATTTACCCTATGGATAGCACTCTCATGTAGCATCGCCATTAAGGTTTAATATCTAACACCATCTCTCTCTCTCTCTCTCTCTCTCTCTCTCTCGATGTCGATCTCGATATTTGTCTAACATTTGAAGAGGAGTATTTTTTGATAAAATCCCTATTCGATAATAAATTTATTTGTTTTCTTTTACCCTTGGTATGAGGACAATTGTTTTCAATCACTAAGAGCAACTTCAGCGTTGAAGCCCTCCCCCCAGGCTATGCATTATTTAATCCACCTAATGAACAGTAACTGCCCTTAATGAACAGTAATAGCCCTGGCAATAGCATTTGCATGTCCACTGTTACACTTCAATAGCCCTGGCAATAGACAATAAAATATTAGTATTTTTATTTATTTATAAAATAATACAAAATAATTTTAATTGTAATATCGGATAAGATTTTTAATCGTTATCGTTGCGCCACGTGTCATTATCCGAAGTATTATTAAATAATACAAAATAATTTTATTTGTAATTTCGGATAAGATTTTTAATCGTTGTCGTTGCGCCACTTGTCATAAAATCCGAAAAGACAATTATTAGGGATGGATTTCCGATAAATTTTTTAATCGTACTCGTTATGCCACGTGTCATTATCCGAAAATAGAATTATTGGTGATGGATTTCTGATAAGATTATTAACCAATCACGTCGCGCCACGTGTCATAATATGTTCACAATCTCTGAGGACAGATTTCCATCAGATTTTTAACGAATCCAGACTTTTACCTGCACCAGTGGTCATTTTGTTGAAAAAAAATGGATTCAAACTTTGAGACAAAGAAAGGAATGTGATTGAAAGTAGTTGAGAAAATATGAAATTGTTGTGTAAGGTAGATGATAATGAGAAGGTATTTATAGAAAAGTAAAAACAATTTTTTTTAAAAAAAAATTCAGATTTTTTTTTGAATTTTTTACAATTTTTTTTAAATTTTTATTCAATTAATTAATCTCTGCCGTTGGATATAAAAAAATTTGAATTCCAACACTCCAGATTGTGCCACGTGTCACAACGGTAACTTTTCTTAATTTTAAAACTATTTTTTTCTTTTATTTTTATTTATTTATAAAGCATATTAATATCCACCGTTGATCTCAGATCGAACGGTGGATATTAAATAAGACTTTTTTTTTTTGACCGTTGAGATCGAACAGTCCAAATTAATATCCGTTGAGATTAAACGGACTGTGGGAAGCCACGTGGCTTCCCAACGGTAACTAAAAAAGTAAATTTTTTTTTTCTTATTTTGTGTCGGCGACGTGCCCCCACGCGCGAGTGGGGTGCACGCACCTGACACAAAAAAAATTAAATAATGCCTGACGCCAGGCTGACGTCACAGGGCCTCAGGTTCTCGGGCTGGCAATTCTCCACGGGCCCGGAGCTCGGGCCTCCACCTTCACTCGAGCTTGCCCACGCTGGAGCCGGTCCACGGGGCCTCGAGCCCCTTTTCTCTCCCCCGTCCCCCGAGCAACTGCCCACGCTAGGCTTGCTCTAATAGAAATACAAACGTGGAAGGGGGGAGGGGAGCCTCAGATATACCTCACAAACAAGTTGAGTTGGTCGTGTAGAATTATGAATTTCTGAATTAATAACTTACAAATGTTACAAATATATAGGATGACAAAATTTATATGTGGAAGGAATCTTAATATAAATACAAATATAAATTACATTTTTAAAATTACGAAGAGGATTTTTTGTTTAATTAATTCTATTCTAACCAAGGATTGAAATATCGGCCGATACACCGATATATCGATATTTTCAACTGTCGATACCGATATTGGGGGGTAAGGCCATATCTTCCCCTATATCGACGATATATCCCCGATAAGTGCGATATCTCCGATATTTTGCCGATATTCTCGGTATTTCTCGATACCTATAACAAAACCCAAAAAAATTCAAAAGATTTTTTGGAGTATCCATTAATTATTACTATAAAGAATCTATGCACAATGAATTGAGGGGCATACGTGTCTTATCTGAAAAGAAAGAAATACACAAATCCAAATATTATATTTTTGGTTAAATATATCTTTAATACCCGCAAGAAAATGATGCACATGTGTTTGAGCTTCTTGCGGAACTCTTTATCATTTAATATTTGTTTTGTTTTGTTTTTTGGTTGTTTCTTTTTCACTTTTTGAAGTCAGGCAATTGGCAATATGCAATGCACTGCCCATATACCTCCAAAAAAATTTGACTACCTTTGTTTCCATCAAGGCCAAAGAATCATCCAAATGGAAACCATAAAATAAAGTCTGCAAAGCCCATATACCATTGTTCCCCAACCCCCAAAACTTCCCATTGTTATCATGAGAGAAGCCCTCTTTAAATCAAAGGTTGTTTTACTTTTTTTGGGGCACCAAATCTTCACTTCTCTTCTTTCTCTACAAGCTTTTCAATTTTTATTTAGTCTGTGAGCTTCTTTCCTTGTTTGCAAGTTCTCTTTGACTGCTGTTTCGGGTATGTGGCTCTCCCTCATGGTCTGTATTATTTTTGTGATAGATTTGATATTGTAAGTTAATTTAATATATTTAAGTGTGATAGATTAAAAATGGCAAGTAGTAGTAGACCGAGTGGAGCTAGTGTGCCTGGTGGTCTTGATGTGGCATGGAAATATGCTCGTCCAATAGAAGGCAATAAACATGGCACAATATGCACATTTTGTGAATCCACATTTCAAAGTGGTGGAATTACACGGTTAAAGTATCATTTAGCCGAATTTGATCCAAGAGTGTAAAGAAGTGCAAAGAAGTACCACCAGATATTAAGAAAGAGGTAATTGCATGGATAAAGGATAAAGAGTCTAGCAAACAACATAAGAAATCTGTTGAGGAAAACATAAGATTTACAGCAAGAGGGGGATACATGGGCAATAAAAGTAGCAATCCTGTTGATGATGATGAGGATGGATATGCATATCCTCTAGACATGTACCCTGCGGAGAAAGAAGATTACCTTGCTGCCATTAGAGCGTCGAAGGAAGAAGAATGGTTTAGACAAGGAGGAGTTTACGGAATGGGAAGCAAACGATTTGCAAGGGGAGCAAGTGGTAGTAGTCAACCGCAATACCGTCGCACTCAAAGCCTTCGAGACCCACTCCGATCTCCTCCAGTACCAATACCACACAAGAACACTAGAGCAAAACAAAGAACAATCAAAGGCATGATTAGAAACTCAACAGAGGTACTTGGAAGATACTATAGAAATTCTTCATACTTGAGAATGTGGCTCCTTAAAAAGCAAGTTCCCTTCATTTCAAGAACATGATTGCTGCAGCCCAACAAGCAGGTTTTGCTTTGTTCATTATGACTTTCCTTTCTTGAACTTAAATATTCTAAACACACCAATTGCTAATATGAGTTCGATTATATTAGGTCAAGGCGTAGCCACACCATCGCCGTATGAAATAAAGCATAAGTACTTAGATATGGAACACATAGACATGCAAGCCTATGTGGAAAAGGTAAAGGAAGATTGGGGCGTGTATGGATGCACCATCATGAGTGATGGATGGATTGGCCCGATGAAGTTGTCCATAATAAATTTCATGGTCTACTCAAATGGAAAACAATTTTTTTGAAATCAGTGGATGCTTCAAATAAAACCAAGGATGCAAAGTACATCGCCAAATTGTTGAAGGATGTTATAAAAGAGGTTGGGCCGTCGAATGTTGTTCATATTGTCACCGACAATGGTTTAGCCTTGTTAAGGCTAGAGAGATAATGATAGAGCGGTATCCTATTTATTGGACTCTTTGTGCTGCACATTGCATTGATCTAATATTTGAAGATATTGGGAAGCAAGAGTCGGTGGCTAATGTCATAAATTAAGCTAGGAAATTAACCAACTACATTTACAATCATGGTTGGCTATTGGCTCAGATGAGGATCTTTTGTCAAGGAGATTTGGTCCAACCTGGTGTAACTATGTTTGCAACAAACTACATCACCATCAATAGCATCTTAAATAAGAAAGCTGGGCTGAGGCAACTTTTTACAAGTGAGGAATGGTATAATAGTCAATTCAGTGAATCAGAAGAAGGGAAGATAATTGAAAGTCGAGTCCTTGATCATAGATTTTGGGATGCCATGGAAGGAGTGCAATCCATCTATGAGCCTTTGTATAGCATCCTGCGAATTGTTGACACAGAGGTAGTTCCTACAATGCTTATCTTATATGATATGTTTCACATAATGAAAGAGAAGATTTCTAAGTTGAAGGGAAAAAAATGGATTCTCAAAATCATCAATCACAAATGGGATGTCAAATTATCTCGTCCATTACATCAAGCTGGTATGTTTTAATCTCTTAGTAAAAACATGTATCAATTTTTAAATTTATACAACCGGCATTAACTAATCTTCATATTTGTAGCCCACTACTTGAACCCTGGATATCAATATGAAACAGGGGTTGGCCACAATAAAGAGTTACTTTTAGGACTCCAACGCTTATTTGAAAGGTTGAATCCAACTGGGGATAGAAGTTTGCAAGCATTTGGGGCCGAGGTAAGTGAACACAAAACAATGTCTTCCTCATTAAGTTTAGTTTTATGCATACTGAACACAAAACATTGTGAATCCAGGTGATAAATTTTAGTGACTGTAGAAAGACATTTCGCACTGAGATGGCCGTCAAATCAAGAAAATCGATCCCCCAGCAGAATGGTGGAATCTTCATGGTGATTTTGCCCCGAACTTGCAAATAATTGCTATATGTATATTGTCGCAGACAACATCATCATCGGTATATGAGCGAAATTGGAGTACATTTGCTCTTATTCACATGAAGAAAAGGAACCGTCTCGCATATACTAGGCTGGAAAAGATTGTCTTTTGCTATTATAATATGAAACTTAAGCTACGTGATGAAGAAGCCGAAATGAACAAGGTTGCAGAAAATGACTACATAGACCTTCTTGACATTGTAGGGCAACCATCTGATGATGATAATAATCCAATTCAACAATAGATTATGACAGCTCACTTGGATGATGAACAAGGCAACCCTGATGCTATTATAGCACAACATGCTGCCCAAGAAGGAGTTGATGTTGATAGAGTCATATTCGAAGATGTTAGGAGTGTAGATACTTCATTATTTGAAAGGGATATGCTTGGCACTCGGCAAGGTCAAAGACGTCCCTTGAGAGACGATGCCAATACTAGTAGAAAGGAAAGTTCATCCAATTCGTCAGATAATGATGGAGGAAGTAATGCTGGATCAGGTGGTAATGAAGAAGGAAGACAATATAACCCATTTACCATCGAGGCTGATTTTACTCATGCCACCCAAGATGAGGATCATGGATGCAGAGAAGCTGGACCAGGCATTGGCGCAATTGGGAAGCAATACTTAGGGAAAAAAAGTTAACCAATCAATCCATCTGAAGATGACATGGCGATCAGTTTTGGATCTATGAGCATATGAACTAGACCTGGTACTAACTCAAATGAATCTTATGATGGCTATGGGTATGTCATGTCTGATTATAGTGGAACTAGTTATGGAGCTCAAGATGATGAAACAGACTATGGACCTACTAGTTGGGTTAATCCTAACTATCCCATGTATGGAAGGATAATAGGGAGCTCAAGAGAGACATATGTGCACCATGTTCAAACATGGCTTACAAACTGCTCGGGTTACATGACTTGGTATGACTATTGTATGAATCAAGATGGTTGTTCCTCATTGTTTGAACCTTATAAGAGCTCTTCATTTATGTAGTTGGACACTTATCTAAATTGTAATCTAATGTTTAAACAAACTATGGATTTATGCATGGTTTATTCATTCTAATAAACATTTTATTAGAAAACTTTTCGTTAACGCGCATCACATACCACTTATATTTCATCATATGTATATCTTATTATTAGTAAATTTTGAGTTTTATTGGTTCAATACATTCATTGATAATGTACATAACATCTATGAAAGTTTTAGACCAAAATTATGTGTTTCAATGCCTATATCTGTCATTTTTGTTGATTTTTTCCCGATACCTAAAACAATAATGATATATCCCCCGAAATATCAGTAAATTGAAGGCCCGATATTATTTGCACGGCCGATATTTTAATCCTTGATTCTAACATTCTTTCTCATGCATTTTTGCTAGCCTATTCGGGTGCGTTTGTTTGGCCCCCTATCCTTCATTGACTGGACATGACTAAAAGTTAGTGTAGTCTCGTATTTGTTACCTGCAAGGACTAACTTTAATGGTATTATGTGGGAATTGGCTCAACCAAAGGCCTCGCTAGACGGTCTTAGAGAGACCTCCCAAAAAGCAGAGAACTGCTAAGACCTTCACTTCATATGCTCACGTCATCATCTTGCTTGACGACCAATCCTCTCATTCTCTCTCTCCCCCCCTCCCTTGCTCTATCTCTTTGCACCGACAACCCCATCCACCCCCTATAACTCAAAATTTGATTACAACCCATCGATAGGCTGGTTCGATCCGAGATAGTCCGGTGTAACAAACACACTCTTAGAGTTTAGATAATAATTTGCTAACTACCTAAAGTTTCTTCAAACCTTAAATTAAAAAAATTGTCAAGAAAATTTATATAATTGAAGGTGAAGAAATTGAGAGACAATATATGACATCAAATTAAAACCATTAGCATTTTTAGTTGAGAAAATTGGAGCATTGATTCTAAATTTTAGTCTAGATGGTGCTTTAGTTGAATTTAAAACTATGAATATTGGTTGCCTATACCTGTCACAATGTTTTTTTTTTTTTTTTTTTTTTTTTTTTTTTTTTTTTTTTAATCTATTATATTTTAGGGAAGGGGAATGGTTCGAAATTATTACAATAATTTAGGCGAGGGGAAGTTTCAAACTCAGGATGCATGAGTGGAAACCTGACACTTTATCCACTGGGATATTGGACCATATGCCTATACTTGTCACAATGTAAAGCAATAGTCATTTTAGATAACTCCATAATTAAACTTCTATGCACCATTTGCACATCTAAAACCTTTAAACTAGGCCTGACAATTTCTTACACGATTTTTTAACCCGACACGAAATTAACAGGTTTTAGATCGACACTGTAGTGAATCGGGTCGTTATTAGGTAAGCCGATAAGCACCTGTTAAGATAACGAGTCGGTCTAGGTATACACGCGGGTAACCCGTTACACGACAAGAACAATATTAATTTATAATTTTAAACTACTAAAAAACACACTATAAAATATATTTATGTGGGAATGTGGTATGTGCAAGTTCTATAGAATATATTTTTCTTAAGAGGTATTTGATCTAGATGCTTTGTTTTTGAATTTCTTAGACCAAACATTTAAGACTTTTAAAGATTTGATCAAAGTACCTACTTTTCTACAATTTTAATTAGTAAATTTCAAATTACAAAAATTATTATTATAAAGAAGATATTGTTAATTTTTGTCGCATTAATTCAATATATTCAAAACAAAACAAAAAGAATAGAGTAAACTGTTGATTTACCCCCTGAACTTTCACCTATCTTTCGATTTCCCACCTGAACTTTTTCATTGGAAAATTAAGGACTCAAACTAATTTTTTTAGCGATTTGCCCCCTACCGTTAGTTTTTCATATATTCCATCTATATTTCAGTTAAGTGAGGCTATGTACACAACATGTGATGGTAGTTAAGTCATTTCACTCTTAAAAATGATTAGAAAACTGAAAATAAATAAAAAAACAAAACTTTCCCTCTATTTTTTCCCACTAATTCCTATCCTCTATTTTATTTTTCCCTCTCATTCCTATGCATGAGAAATGACATATGGTGTTATTGTCTTCTTAAGTAGCTAAATTAGTCTTTTTCTTGAAGCATGTACTACCATTTTTATTTTCTCTAACAAATTAATAATTTGACAAATGCTCATGATGTTATTGTCTCCAAAGTAGTGCATTAATATAAGAAACATGTTCATAATACTCATAAGAAATGGTCAAGATAATTACATATTTTTCATAATGTCATAATAATCCTGATGCGAGATTTACTTGACACTCAAATTAAACCCTCGTTTGACAATTGTAGTAGAATGGATAAGTGAGGGATCGTTCTAGACCGGGGATTAGGAGGGCTTGCTAAAACCTTCTAAATTGACTTAAAAACATAAAAACTAAATTAAAATACTCTTAACAAGACTACTATGACTCAGAAAGGCTTTGAAAAACTCAAATTGTCTAAAACAATCAAATTGACTCAAATAGAAGCTAGAACTTGATTTAGACGAATTTGCAATTGTTTATGACTCCACAAGCTTAAAGATACAAAAATAAAACAAATACGAATGATTAAGACTTAACAAAATAGAGGGGGGGGGGGAATTGTGGTTGGACGATATTAAATTAAAAAGACAGAATATAATTAAAGGCAAAATGTAAATATGAATGTGATAAAAAAAATATGGATGATGGAATAGCCAAGGGGTTCTTCTCCACACATGTTACACTTACAAACAAAATTGATTCTCAGTTGGTCTTTCGATAAGTTGTGAAACTCAATGCTCCAAGTTAATTAGATCCGCTTAGATTAACTTTCAGATTTCCCTAAATTTGTTGGATTGAATGGAATACGCATTACAACCAAATTATTCTTAATCAAAGTCCCTAACTATGGAATACGCATGATAGAGACATTCAACAAAGATCATTAAGTTCAACGGAAATCATAAACATCGATGAGGCATTCGTTACTATGGAATACGCATGAAACTTATGCCAAGAATTCGTTTAACGCGATTATAAGCAACCTCCACTACTTGTGAATATAAGTTCATAGCGATTAGGTGAAATTCACTTATATTCTAGCGTCATATTTATGCATGAAAATTAAGCTTGCAATCTCAATGAACATACATAAATAAGTTATCAATCAAATAGTTAAACGAATTGAATCCACAACTTATGAAATTCCAACCAAACGTAATCAATTCAAATTGCAAATATAAACATAGTTTCGAATCACCCCCTAGCTAAAGGGGGTTTAGTTCCTCATAACTTTGAAATCAAAGAAACACCTAAACATTCCAACAACTCAAACTGAATTGTATGAACGTTTAGGCACTCTTCTCTTCCATTACAAAACAAAGAAAATTGAATTTAAACATTGAAATCAAAGAAACACCTAAACATTCCAACAACTCAAACTTGAATTGTATGAACGTTTAGGCACTCTTCTCTTCTTCGTTGTTGTAGCACAAGGTCTAAGGTGAGCTTTGGGGATTATGTGAAGTGTTTTGGAGGGATGGGAAGTGGTTGGATAGTGGCTGCAATGAAGGAGAAAAACTGCACAGAAAATGGAAGGGGAATTGCGGCAATGGATGTGTATTTGTGTTGTGTGAAGTGTTGTGAATGGAAATATGAGATGATGCTTGAATGAATGAATGCAAGGGTATTTATAGGGGGAATGGGAGAATATGTGGGTGATTGTTTAAGAGTGAATGTGGTTGTTATGATTGAGAGTGCATGTGGATGAAATAATGATGGAAAAAGAGCTAGGTTGTTGGTGTGTGAATGCATGTGTTGAATTGGTGGTGCAATGATGAAAGAGTAAGTGCATGTGTGTGTGAATGGTGGTGCAATGATGAAAGAGTAAGTGCATGTGTGTGTGAAAGAGTAAGTGCATGTGTGTGTGAATGGTGGTGTAATGATGAAAGAATAAGTGCATGTGTGTGTGAATGGTGTTTCTTGATGGTTTTGGGGTTGTGATGCATGTGAATGCATGTGGCTAAGGGTTGTTGATTGGGCTAGAGGTTTTGCATGGCTCAAAGGATTGTTTGATTGGGCTAGGCCCTTTGTTTTATGTCCAAAATGCATACAAGGCTTTCAAATTCGTCCAACACTTTGGCTCCAAGCATATGCTATCCATTCCAAGCCCAATTTTGCTCCAAAATGCTCCAAAATGCATCTTTTTGCTTCCTTAGCCATATGAACCTAAAACACACACGAAAATGGCTTAAACTACTAAAACAACTATGAATTAACAACATAGATGCACGAAAACAAGCTAAGTAAGTCGCCTAAATATGCTCCTATCAAATTCCCCCACACTTAGCTTTTGCTAGTCCTCGAGCAAAACAAAACAAAAGAAACCAAAAACAAAACGACACTGAACAAGTAAAACACAACCTAAACCTTCCAACAATCGTCTCAGGGATTTCCAATGCACATGACAAGTTAAAAATCATTATTTCCACAGATTTTAGCCATCTTTACACTTAAGTACATTCTTAATCATAGTCACCACATACTAGTTCACAATTAAGCATTTAAAACCATGATTTGAATGTAGTAACATGCCTTAGAGAATTTCCTCAATTCCTTATTAGAATGCACTCTATTTTCACACAGATTTTCTGACTACACACCCTACACTAGTTATATGTGAGAGATTGATGTAAACATGTAGACGAACACTCACATATGTTATAACAAGGAAAGCATTTTCTGGAGTTAATAAGCATGTTTAGATATGATCTCATGAATGGAATGCTACTACTTAGACGCGAGAACCAGTGACACCATATGCTCATACCAAGTTCAAACTCCACAAATTGAAATACACAACACTCAAGATAGAAGTCAAGGGTTGTAACGGGGCTTGGGGTATGTGGATAACAAAGAAGGGATATGGAAAACAAAGGTTCTTAAAGAAATAGTGAGCAAAGCATTTGAATCAACTTAGAATTCACTTTTGAATGAAAACTCAACTTTTGAACAAAAAGGGAGAATTTAGACAATTTACGCCCAGAATTGGTGTTTTGGAACCTTTCTTCAATCACTTATTCTTTCATTTTTTTTTTCAAGCTCTTTTTTCTTTCTTTCTTTCTTTTCTCTTTTTTTTTCTTTTCTTTTGAATCTCAAAACATAAACACTTAAACATTCTCTCGCCCACACTTATTTTCTTTCATAATGTAACTCAAAAGGAATTCAATTAAGTCATGCTCACTATCTTTTAAGAACAAGGGTGGGGATTGTCCTAAACTAGGCTAGGTGAGGAAAATGTGGGTAAACAAAGAATAAAGGCTAAACAAGGCTCAATGGGGTTAAAACTTACAACATATACGAAGTATGGGAAGTAAGGCTATTTGGCTATGGTGGTGGTCACTACACAACTTCTTCTTGAATATGTGTTATGCAAATCAATAACATGCTTTGAATGAAATGGGCATGAGTTCTAGCATTTGGAACTATATGATGAAACGCCTTCTAAGTAGTAACCAAGCAAAGAATAATGAGATCATGCAACGACTTTAGAAAACAAGAAATCACAGATTATACTCTCCAAAGAACGTTATAGGCTCAAGTCTCTCAGGGTTGTAGCGTTTGTTTGAGTTCCTTCCTTCAAGCATGTTACAAAAACGAATTTTTTTTTCTTTTATGATTGCATGTGAAGTCATACATTATAACCATAACCAAGCATATACCAAGAGTAAATCAAACTTTTCTCTATGTTAATAACTCTTTTTAACAGTCATGCAATTACAAACCAAATCCTCATTATTGTGTTGGAAGGTACCCTAAGACACAAACACACAAAAACGACTCAAAACACTCTTTTTAGGTTTTTCAAAACATTTTTTTTCAAATTTTTATGTGATTTTCGGAGTTATAAAACAAAACACGCTAAAACAGTTTAAAAACACCTTAAAAACATTTAAAACAGCAAGGAACAACACTTGAAGTTATGGGTGATAAAATTCAACGAATTTGCATCAACATACTTAGTTACCCCCCCCACACTTAAATCAAACATTGTCCTCAATGTTTTAAGCATAGATTCACACAAAGCATAAGTAAATACACAAAAAGCACTTAAACATACTAAACATGGCAGAATGTAATTAACAAAGAGAAGAGTTTAGAGACGCAAATCTGGTTATAGAGTGTAAATTCCATCTTCTCCTTGGTAATTGCATTGAGGCTTTTGATCTTTGTGATTCCACAGGCTTACTCTTGAACTGGTTTCTGCCCATCGTTGATTTTCCTTTGTGCTACTTCTTGAACTGGGCAGCATGATGGTTCTTTTGGTCTTCCCCGAAGGTCTGAGCTTACTCCTTTGGTCTGTTTCTTTGTTCAATCTTTCCAATTCGTATTGAAAAGGGTTGGAGGATAACTCAGCCTAAGTTTGTCTCCACATGCTTCAATGTATCATTTTCACTTGCCTCACTCGCTCCCCTTTGCAGAAGTGGTCCCTTCTCTGGAAGTGTATCAACCGTTGAAGATGACTACTCGAGAGCAACGCTAGGTAAGCAATCAGGAATAGATTCCAGGCAGTTGGCTCCAGATCGGAAGACTGACTCCAAGTGCCGGCTGATTGCTTCTTTTACTTTGCCATGCGAGTAAGAACAAGGACAAAGAAAAAGACAGGGAAAGAGCATGATATGAGATACTTTTGCTTTTGACCTTGATGATATGAGATACCTTTGGTTTTGAAGAAGCGGTGAATGAATTAGCACACTTCAATCCGCCGTTTCCTCCCGGGTCATCTGTACTCCAGGCATCTGGTATCATCTTTGGGGAAGAAGAAAGAATTGAGTATTTCGAAAGGCTTTGCTGGGAGTGCGCCCTCAGAGGTGAGAGAGAGTTGGGCATTTTCTTCAGGTTTGCCTTGCCATAAAAGACGAAGGTCGACATATATAGAAATAATATCAAGTGGTGGTACTGTTCTTTTACCCTTGTCGACAAATGTCTCTTCGATATCTGAACGACGCCTCTTCGATTTCTGAGCAGGCGCCCCTTTGCTTTCTGAACGACACGTAGTAGTGCGGATGCGGCTCCTTTTGACAAAGCTGCACGCGTTTTCTAAAAAGCAGCGAAAGTGTCGCCGAACTTTGCGCTTGTCGGCTAAAGATGTGTAGTTGCGGTGATGGCCTCCACGTGTTGTCTGAAAAGAAGAAATCTTTTGACAAAGTTGAACGCGTCTTCTGAAAAGCCGAGAAAGCGTTGCCTAAATTACGCCGGAAATTCCGGCTTTTTGAATCGGTGGATGCGTCGCTTTGGCTTTTTTATTGAGCTATCGATCACCACAACAAACACACTCTGAAGATTTCCCATTCTTGAAAATCGACTCCGGCCCTTTGAAATTTAACTCCATCCCTTCTCTTTGAACACTTTTGAAAAATGGCAAACTCATCGAACCTTAGCTTGGAATTGAGCCTTAGCAGTGATACGGGCGCGCCGCGTCAAGGTAACGTATGGCGCCCTTCTTTTTTATCTTCTAACGGTCTTCTTACAGGTGAAGACTCCGTGATGCAGGATGCCACAACAGCTACAATAGTAGCTAAGAACCTCCTCACTCCAAAAGATAGTAGGCTGCTGTCAGGACGGTCCGATGAGTTGGCCGTTCAAGAGTCCCTCGCACTTAGTGTTCAGTGTGCGAGTTCTGTGTCCAACATGGGCCAACGCCTGCTTGCTCGGTCCCGTCAGGTGGAATCATTGATGGCAGAGGTGGAAAGACTTAAGCAAGAGATCCAGCAGCTTAAGTACGAGAATAGAAGTTTGCATGTGCTTGCAAATAACTATTCGTCGGGGATGAAGAGGAAGCTTGATGAGCTGCACGAATCTGAGGGTCGAATCCAAAGTGACCGTCAAAGGCTTGCGGCTTATCTCCAGAGGCACCTTTTTCCTGGGTCATCCAGCGCTTGGCCAAGTATTGAGGCCTGGAATGCTCTAGCTCCGATGCCTCCCGCTCCGATGGCTTCCGCTCCGATGCCTCCCGCTTCTATGCCTTCTGCTTCTATGCCTTCCGCTTCTGCGCCTCGTAGTGGGGCTTCACGTAAACAACCTTTGTGAAGCTCCACCTTTCTCCATGTTTAGTATCTTTTTATTTTTTTTTATTTTTTTATTTTTTATGAACATGCTTTGTTTTATTCAATGCATTGGGTTGCCTCCCAAGTAGCGCTTTCTTTTACGTCTTGCAGCCGGACGAAGAACCCAATCACTCCAGGATATGTTCACGAATCGGATGAGAACTCCGAGTCATAAACTAGTACCTAAAACAAGAAACAAAACAAGATTAAGAATCTGGAATAAAAACAAACAAAAATAAAACAATCCAAGGGATTAGCAAATTTTCTAATCCCCGGCAACGGCGCCAAAATTTGATGCGAGATTTACTTGACACTCAAATTAAACCCTCGTTTGACAATTGTAGTAGAATGGATAAGTGAGGGATCGTTCTAGACCGGGGATTAGGAGGGCTTGCTAAAACCTTCTAAATTGACTTAAAAACATAAAAACTAAATTAAAATACTCTTTACAAGACTACTATGACTCAGAAAGGCTTTGAAAAACTCAAATTGTCTAAAACAATCAAATTGACTCAAATAGAAGCTAGAACTTGATTTAGACGAATTTGCAATTGTTTATGACTCCACAAGCTTAAAGATACAAAAATAAAACAAATACGAATGATTAAGACTTAACAAAATAGAGGGGGGGGGGAATTGTGGTTGGACGATATTAAATTAAAAAGACAGAATATAATTAAAGGCAAAATGTAAATATGAATGTGATAAAAAAAATATGGATGATGGAATAGCCAAGGGGTTCTTCTCCACACATGTTACACTTACAAACAAAATTGATTCTCAGTTGGTCTTTCGATAAGTTGTGAAACTCAATGCTCCAAGTTAATTAGATCCGCTTAGATTAACTTTCAGATTTCCCTAAATTTGTTGGATTGAATGGAATACGCATTACAACCAAATTATTCTTAATCAAAGTCCCTAACTATGGAATACGCATGATAGAGACATTCAACAAAGATCATTAAGTTCAACGGAAATCATAAACATCGATGAGGCATTCGTTACTATGGAATACGCATGAAACTTATGCCAAGAATTCGTTTAACGCGATTATAAGCAACCTCCACTACTTGTGAATATAAGTTCATAGCGATTAGGTGAAATTCACTTATATTCTAGCGTCATATTTATGCATGAAAATTAAGCTTGCAATCTCAATGAACATACATAAATAAGTTATCAATCAAATAGTTAAACGAATTGAATCCACAACTTATGAAATTCCAACCAAACGTAATCAATTCAAATTGCAAATATAAACATAGTTTCGAATCACCCCCTAGCTAAAGGGGGTTTAGTTCCTCATAACTTTGAAATCAAAGAAACACCTAAACATTCCAACAACTCAAACTGAATTGTATGAACGTTTAGGCACTCTTCTCTTCCATTACAAAACAAAGAAAATTGAATTTAAACATTGAAATCAAAGAAACACCTAAACATTCCAACAACTCAAACTTGAATTGTATGAACGTTTAGGCACTCTTCTCTTCTTCGTTGTTGTAGCACAAGGTCTAAGGTGAGCTTTGGGGATTATGTGAAGTGTTTTGGAGGGATGGGAAGTGGTTGGATAGTGGCTGCAATGAAGGAGAAAAACTGCACAGAAAATGGAAGGGGAATTGCGGCAATGGATGTGTATTTGTGTTGTGTGAAGTGTTGTGAATGGAAATATGAGATGATGCTTGAATGAATGAATGCAAGGGTATTTATAGGGGGAATGGGAGAATATGTGGGTGATTGTTTAAGAGTGAATGTGGTTGTTATGATTGAGAGTGCATGTGGATGAAATAATGATGGAAAAAGAGCTAGGTTGTTGGTGTGTGAATGCATGTGTTGAATTGGTGGTGCAATGATGAAAGAGTAAGTGCATGTGTGTGTGAATGGTGGTGCAATGATGAAAGAGTAAGTGCATGTGTGTGTGAAAGAGTAAGTGCATGTGTGTGTGAATGGTGGTGTAATGATGAAAGAATAAGTGCATGTGTGTGTGAATGGTGTTTCTTGATGGTTTTGGGGTTGTGATGCATGTGAATGCATGTGGCTAAGGGTTGTTGATTGGGCTAGAGGTTTTGCATGGCTCAAAGGATTGTTTGATTGGGCTAGGCCCTTTGTTTTATGTCCAAAATGCATACAAGGCTTTCAAATTCGTCCAACACTTTGGCTCCAAGCATATGCTATCCATTCCAAGCCCAATTTTGCTCCAAAATGCTCCAAAATGCATCTTTTTGCTTCCTTAGCCATATGAACCTAAAACACACACGAAAATGGCTTAAACTACTAAAACAACTATGAATTAACAACATAGATGCACGAAAACAAGCTAAGTAAGTCGCCTAAATATGCTCCTATCAAATCCCAATACAATTCCACAAAATGATTCTTAAGAAGTTGGAAAACGTAAGAGATTTTACCATCCATAAGGTATATAACTTAGCTACTTATGAGGTATATAACTTAGCTACATTTGTAGTACATGCACCATATATCATTTCTCATGCATAGGAATGTTCTCATGCATAGGAATGAGAGGGAAAAATAAAATTGAGGATAGGAATTAGCGGAAAAAAATATAGGGAAAGTTTTGTTTTTTTATTTATTTTCAGTTTTTTAATCATTTTTAAAAGTGAAATGACGTAACTACCCTCACATGTTGTGCATATGGTCTCACTTAACATAAATATGGATGGAATATATGAAAAACTAACAGTAGGGGGCAAATCGGCTAAAAGAATTAGTTTAAGTCCTTAATTTTCCAATAAAAAAGTTCAGGAAAGAAATTGAAAGATAGGTGAAAGTTCAAGGAGTAAATCGACAGTTTACTCAAAAGAATAAAATCTCTATAATAACAAAACAAAAATTTTGAATTGTGGGTGCGAAAAAGGCGATTTTTTAAGAAAAGAAAACCAAACGGTGATACTTTTAAAAGCATCATTGTATTCCAAATGATATTACATAGTGTACACACACACATATATATATTAAAAATAGCATACCAATAATTTGGTACATTATTAGTACATTATCTAATTCAAATTTATGTACAAATTAGTATTTTGATATGTTATTCATTTTTTATTTAGATTCGTAGCAAGCTACTGATATGTTTATATTCTCATAATTTTAGTGTGTAAAAGTTAATGGCAAGTTATGTGTCACCCTAAAACCTATCAGTACATTAAAAGCCAATATGGGTACATTTCAATTTGGCATGGGTACATTGCAATTTAGTTCGGTATGAATATGTTTTACTTTAGCATATGTACATTTCTATTTGAGAATAAATTGTGTCGGCACATGTCAATGTTTATTTTTAAAGAACGATAGTACATTTCAATTCAATCATACTTGAATTTCTAAAGATAAAAATAAAAAATGAGAAACAACCATTAAAGACAATAGTTGCAATAATGAAGAACAAAGTATGACATGACTGTTAATTTTAATTGTGATTTTATCTTTTCTTAATTGGTCGGGTCATTTTACCTGTTCATTTTAACGAGTAAAATGACACGACCTTTTAAAATAACATGTAATACACAAAAATGACAAATACAACCCCTTTGCCGGACCTACTTTAAACCACCGTAATTGCAAATTGCTAATTGGTTTGACTCGTGTAGAATGGCTGAAAGTAAAATCCATCATATGTTACCAGCCTAACTAAACGATTCATCCATCTGCTTCGAACTGTGACTGTCGATACACTTGAAGCAGTATAGCAATATGATTCATGTACAAATTTAGTAGTCCAAGTAATTACGTTCCACATTCCTTCATTTATATGAAACTTATATCTTGTTTGGACCGTTTATTCAACGAGAAGAACTTGTATGTCGTGGTTACACTATTAAGATGGCATTTACCATAATACAAAGAACATGTATTAATTTACCTCTACGTACCTTTGTATCATTGACACGGGACTCCACCCAATCGGTGCACTCGTATCATACGCAACCACCGACCAGCATACCTTCCTTTAATTTATTTGCTTGTCTGCTGGATAGTGGGGGTTGGGGGGTTGGCACGGGTGTGGTTCAGACAAAGACTGGCTGCAAAAACTTGTAAGTCGGTGCACCATTTTAGAACAGCACCCGCACCGGCATGCAGTAGTTGCGCATGCCGACAACCGACTAAAAATATGTAACACGTCCAGACGACCATTGCTTTTTCATACCAAATTAGCAATGACAATACTTTGCTCACAAGCTTTTACATATTGCCAATTGGCATGCTTTCCGTGGACTCAAACTAAAGCAGTACTATTGCTATCTTTGGATTTTAATTTCTTTTTCCGTTTTTGTTTAGAATTTGTCAACAAAAGAAGCCCAATGTCAAACCCTAACTTGGTAATGATGGATCTACATAATTTGATATCCTCATTGCATGTTTTATTTAGCTTAGCTAGTGATAATTTAAACGTAAGTAAGAGTCTTAGATTTGCCCATTTTACAATTCTCATACTATATTCAATATATATCAATGAAGAGAGAAGATTCAAATTTGACACAAAATCAATTTTTGAAAGAGAAACATTATAGTATACAAAATGTAAAACTTCAAACTACCCAGTAACTATATAGATACCCATGTTCAAAAGTAGCCAGACAAATAAAAAGATCTAGGGTTGTAGTTTATGATCACCGCGATCCATAAAAAACTACAAATTTTGGAAGGATGAATTTGGTTTTAGTTATATCCTAAATCATAGTGGATTTGGTTTTTGTTCTAAACTCTCGAGGATTCAAGGGAGAGATTGTTCTGTGACAATACAGTCATAGATTGTCACCAATCAATGTGTTATACTATAGATAAACAACGATTTTAAACTTTATGTTTAGTATACATTAACAATTGTAATCATATGAAAGCATAGATGAATTGGTGTGCTTATCATCGCACCACTTTTCGTTTTTGTTAGGGTGGGTTTTAATGGTGCATCTAATTCTACCACGTTTCACTACATCTGGTGACAAACAGTGTCTCATTGTTTGGCTTAGTTCAGGATGTCTCTGAATACGGAAAGACTTGTTCGAGAAATCACCAAGTTTTCCTTTACTTGCTTCACTTCAGAATCGTAACCTTGCTAATTATAAATTGGGTTTCCTTAGCTCGTGTACATAGGGAGAAGAGGAGAGGAGGTTGGGGGGTGGGGGGCGATTTAATGGCATGGATTCTTTCAATTGCTCTGAATGGAGGAAGATGTAGGTTGTTTTTGGCAGTTGTAGTTCGAGTCTTGATGTGTTGTCTGATTCGCATAATCTTTTATGGCTGTAATGGTTCTTACCCTTTCGGAAGAGGGTAGCTGCCTCGCATGCAACCATTGCCGAAGAGCTAATCTTTCTCCATTTGAGAAAAAATCAATTAAAAAAGGATTCTACACCACTGCCGAAGAGCTAATTTTCGTTTCATAAGCAATATTGGGGAGCGAGTAACTAAACACGTAACCAACTAAAGCTACAAATCATTTGCACAATTCTAAATTGTTTCAGAGAATAAAAATTAAATTCATTTCAGCGTTCCCAAAATAAAAGAGTAATTTTTTTTTTTGTTTTTTTTTTTAAATGTGACCTATTCATCTCACCGCTTAATATTTTTTGTTTTTTTTTTTAAATGTGACCTATTCATCTCACCGCTTAATAATTCTAAATGAAAATATTTTCCTTCCACCTGTAAGTTATAGAAAAAAAAAAAAAAAGTTCAAAATCCCAAATAATCAGAACAAAACTTCTTTATGTGATTTGCTGAGAGGTTCATCGCTGACTCTAAAACTTTACGATCGGCCCTACTCTTGACTTTGAAACTATATATTATAATATATTTTGTCCTATTTTTAGTTATTATTTATAGTTATGTTGGTTAAATTTTGATACTTGTTATATATTTCAATTGTACGACATGTAAATCTACTTTGAGCAAAAAGTGATCAAATGAAGAAATTTTGGAGTAATTCCAATTGGAGTAGATTTGTGATGATTGTATCAAAATTCTAAAATTTAATTCCTAGCCGTTGGACTGTGGCGAAGTGAAGATTACATACTCATTGCATGTTAGATTTACGTTCTTGCTTGATATCACAAGAAAAATATGCATAAGGAAAACCTAACCTTCAAAGTTGCATGTATAATTCATAAGTATTTGGTAGAACTACATAGAATTGTTAAAGGCGATGGCTAAACCCTAGGGCTTTTTACATTTGATTTTTCTAAAACTATTTTATTTTCTCTTTGTTGCTAAGTTTTCATTAAAATCAATTTTAATTATTTTATGTCTTTTTATTTTAATTCACAATTCTAAAACATTTTCAAAACTTGTTTTAAATGATTAAATAAGGATTAGTTTAAATTAAAATTATTCATATCAATCTCTGTGGAGAGCGACCTTACTTGAGCTGTTATACTACAATTACCTTGTTCTCTTGCAAGTATTTTTAAGTGTCTTTATCCTTACTTTTGCAGGTGGTAAAAATCCTATAATTCCCTCTCAACTATTCATTACAATCCCTCCCAAATGATTCATCACAACAAAGGAAGGATATGTTATGCTATCACTCTTATGAACATTATCGAATACACGATGATTACGATAATGACATTTTTTTTTTGGTAAAACGATAATGACATTGTTCTATTGAAACAGAAACAATTTACTAGACTAAAGTCGGTCCAAGTTGGCGGGTATGAATATTTCCATTTTTTTCAAGCTGAAAGAACAAAACATAAAATCAAAGGTATAGATTTCAAAAGATCAGTCCTCCTCCTAGAAAGCTATCTTGCCTACGCCGCCTCCTAGTGCAAGGTCTATGACGCTATCTATACACTTTCACTTTGGAAAATAGTCGAATTTAAAGGATTGAGATCCACTACATATCTCTGTGTTTGGAGTCTGTCAATTTCAATCCTACAGGCCTCATTAATCCGTCCCACTAGCTCACTTTACAAAAATTCAAAAATTTGAACAATCCAAATCTCTTTTTCTCTCTGTCCTTGAGTTCTAGATATAGAGATTTAGAGTAGATCTCATTCCGAATTGAAAAGGATCATAAGGTTAGAGTGGAGGCTGCGTGATTTTCACGTAGGTATTTTTATTTGCTTTTGGTGTAAAAAAAAAGAAAAAAAAAAAAATGCAAAAGTAAATTTTAGTTTGTTGAATTATGACTTTTTTCTTCATGGGTACATGAATCATAACTTTTTAGTTTGTGATGAATAACGGATTACCATATTTAACCACCTAGAGTCTTAGAGGCAAGAGATTATCTCTTGTAACTAATGCACATTTTTAGTGGTGTCGCCACTTTATTGGATGTTCGCCATGTGTTCAAAACTCCATTCAACCTTTAAATAGATGTTTGTCATGTGATGTCACCAATTATCTGAGCGTATTTCTTCATACACCCCCAAAAAAGCCTAACCTGCACTAGTAGTCTCTAAGGTTTACTCAGATTTTTACTTTCGTTCCTATAGTTTTTCTGTTGTATTTTCGTTCTTATAGTTTTCATTTAAGGGACTTCATTTAATTAACACCTTATCTAATCTTTCATGGGGAGTGGTTTCTGCACTCCCAATTCACCTCTTGCACTATCATTTTTTTTTTTCAAAGCAAGGGAGCACAAAAGGTTAAAAGGAAGTGAAAACCATTTCTTAAAGGCAAAAATCCTTTTGTGTTAGTTTTTTCATATGAGAGGATGTGTCACAAATGGATGAAAATCTCAACTTAGCTGATAAATTGGAGAAATGTGAAAGCAAAATGAAGACAAGAAGGATAATGTAACCAAAAAAAAAAAAAAAAACCTACAACTAAAGTTCAAATTCAAATAAACTACGTAAAAATGATAGACCACCAATTCAATTGACTTAATTTTTTGTTAAAAAGTTTTTTAGTGTAAACTATAAATAAAAAATATAAACTCTGATTAACATTTAGGGCATGTTTGATAACTATTTTCTTTAAATGAGAGACGAAGTAAATTGATATGAAGCATTCCGTTGATAAAGAGCAAGCATGCATACAAATATTTGCAATAGAAGGTAGAAGACTGAAATCTATATAAGTGCTAGTAAAAACAAACACCCTACCATTAACACAAAAGGGAAACCGAGGAGAAGGCAAAATCAACCCATTTTAGGCTGGAACATCACCATATGGGTATCAGGCTAAACTTAGAAGCATGGTTCTTGAGAATGGATGAGAATCCTCTCCGCATTCTCTTTGTAATGATCCCAGGGATCAATTTATCTTGGTCATTTATCGTACATCGTGCGACTAACTTTCGTTAGGTACTGTTTGCATTCAATTTTAATAAAAAAATTCAAAATGATTTCTGCTTGTAGGATGACTGATGTACGGGTAAGATGAACTGATCCCTAGGATCCTTACAAAGTGGATCCTGATAGGATCCTATTCTGTTGAGAATGACGGCCAATCAGGAAGAACATCAACTGAACCTCATAAAACAACGTAGCAGAGCAATAATTCTGAGGGGGTTTTTGCCTGGTTTTGAATTCTAACAAGTTTTAGCTTGGTAGAGATCTAATATTGTTCATCGAAAAATCACTTCTCAATTTGTTGGGAGAGTTGAAGGTTCTTTTCTTGAGCTTTACGTTTAATTTTTCACAAATGACACTGCAATTGCAATGTAAAGTTCAGCCTTACGGTTGCAAATTGATATGTGCTTGCAATTGTAAGTTTAATTTTTTCACAGATGACACTGCAATTTGCAAGTAAACCCGAAATTTGTGAATTGGAAATAAAATCTGAACTGTACATTTCTTGGCAAACCTGAATTACCGTAAAATCTCAATAAATCAATGTCCGATAAATTAATAATTTCAGTTAAATAATAAAGTTTTATGTTTCCAACTCGGGCCTGTGTTTAAAGATAATAATGTCGCTAAATGCATGGTATAATAATTTTTCTTAAAATCCTTTAAAGCCCAACAAATATATAAAATAATAATTGATGAAATACAATAAAGAAATAACGCAAAAAGTTCATAATACATACAACAACTAGACCTTATCCACTAAGAGGGGTCAGCTGTATTAATCATAGAACACCATTACGCTCGGTTTTGCTCCAAGTATTTCATTAGCTCCAAGTACTCTATAACTTTACTTATAGTGTCTTTCAAGGTCTTCCTAGGTCTTCTTCTATTCCTTTTGCCCTAAGCCTCCGTCTCATTGTCGCATCTTCTAACCGGAGCATCTGTAGGTCTTCGGTTCACTTGTGCAAACCATTTTAACCGATTTTCTCTCATCTAATCTTCAATTGTGGGCACTCCTACTTTACCTCGGATATCCTTATTCTTATCCTACATTTTCTTGTGTGCCCATGCATCCAACGAAGCATTTTCATCTCCATTACACCATTTTTTGCACATCTTGCTTTCTAACCGCTCAACATTCTGTGTCAGAAAGCGTCGCTGGACTTATCGTTGTCCTATAAAGTTTTTCCTTGAGCTTTGACATACAACGACCCCACAACACACCAGATGCGCTCTTCCACTTCATACATCTAGCTTGGATTCTATGGTTAAGATCTCCATCGAATTCTCCGTTATTTGCAAGATACAAATCCAAGATAATGAAAACATTCACTCTTTGGTACTTCCTGATCTCCAATTCTAATCCCTATCTCATTTCGGTCCATTCTCATAGAACTTGTACTCCAAATACTATGCCTTTGACCTACTTAGGTGAAGACTCTTAGCTTCCAACACTTCCGCCAAAGGTTAAGCATCGCATTTTCCCTCCTACACTTCATCTGTCATCACTATATCTTCTACGAAGTATACACTAGGCCTAGACCCAAATTCGAAGGAACCGGACTTGACCCATTTTAAAATGTAACAGGGCGGGCCACCGGGTTTAAGAATCTGAACTTTGGAACTGGATCTAACTTGGCATGTAAAAAAGAGGCCGTTTCGAGACGGGTCCACGAGTCCAATTATTAATATTATTATTTTTTTGAAAAAAACAGTTTAATAATTTATTACTCCAAGAAACCTCCTTGATTACAAGGTTTCATTTCCATATATAGCTATATATAAGTATATTTACAACCATCTTGCCTTACATATATCGTTGCCCAGGATAAAAACCAAAATTATTGGTTGACGTTTATGATTCTTTAAACGAATTCATGATATGGACTAAGATTAATCACCAATTAATTCATGTAAACATTGTGGAGCAAAAAAAAAAAATCAGGAAAATTACGGAGGTGACACGTGGATTTTTGGGTGAAAAAAACAAAATTACCCTCAAAGCACTCTGGGATTCCCATGCATAAGCAGCGGACAATAACGACTCAATCAAGGTCAAAGGTGATCAAAATAGGTATTTATTCAAAACCTATTTTATCAATCTTCATCAAATCCTTCCCACAAGGTAACCTTCCAATTATTCTTTTCAAATTAGGATTAATTAGCTAATTAATTGATTAATTGGCTAATTAATTGATTAATTGCCTAATTGATTACAATTACACCCAAATCACCGCAATAAGTGGCCAATCCTTATTTTTCCAAATAGGGCCAACCACACCCCTATAAATAGCCCTCATTTCTCCAAAAAACCTAAGTCCATTCTTCTCCAAAAATTCTCTAAACACTTTCTCCCTCAAATTCTAACTTTGGCATCAGAGGTTTTTTGGCCAAAGCCCCCCCCCCCCCCAAAACCCAAAAAAAAAAAAGTCATCGTGGGCGCGTGAAACTCTTGGCCTTAACCTTAGGTGTTAATTGTTTTGCAGGTGCATTTTCGTCCAAGAAAAAGAAGGTGGAAATTTGCATCCACAAATTGGTTTTTTCATTGAGAGCCTTGATTCACACACTAGAAAAAAGATTCTCACATTCAAGGTTTTTCGTTTTCTTGTTCATTTGTAGATTTTTCATACGTTCTTATTCTTGAAATTTTTGTTTATAAAAATTCTTTGATAAAACGTAAAAGAAAAAGTACAATGACTAGAAACTCGGAAACCATAACGAACGAAACTTCCTACGTTTAAGGATTTAGACCACAACAATCCATGAGGCTTAATGCGACGGCAAGTGGAGCGACACCACCCCAAAGGGCGCCACCGTAGCAGCCACCATTGTGGTAACGCTTGAGGCAGCCCAAGCCCACAGTGAAGGAGACACCTTGCAGCCGCGAGCCCAGGCCCATGCCACCTTGCAACAGTTAGCCCATGTTTGTGCCACAAGAGAGTCCAGCTCGACCTAGCATAAAGAGGCCAAAGTCGCAGCCGCAGTTGCTGAGGCAGCAGCCTAAACGTCGTGAGCCCAATCCACTCAAAGGCCGAGCCCAAGTCTAGAGGGCCTAAGCCTAAGATGAGCCGACCCAAGCCGCGACCCAGCACGAGCCCAGCCCAGGTCCAACTCCCACACATGCCACACGTGGAGGAGCCTACTCTCATGGCCCAGCCCACTTCTGTGGTATCCCAAGCAGCCCAAGCCGGTCCAAGATCGGCTCAACCATCCCGGCTCCCAATTTCTGGACCTACAATTGAATTGGGGGCATTTTTACCTAATTTCTTCATAGATTTGACATTTCCCAACTCAAATCTCGCACCCGGAGTCCATTACACTTCCACTACTCAAGGAGACACATTCCGTCCAAACTCTTCTAACCCAAATGGTGAACAACATTTGTCCTAACAAGTCATAGAGTTGACAAGTGCCCTCGCATAACAGACAACTTTGGTGAATTAGCTCTTGCAGCGCACCGAGATGTAACATGCCCCAAACGAGGTGTCCCGAAGTAGGACAAGGGCAATGAACAACCTTTCCAGCGGCATCCCGGCAAGTAGCCATTTGACCAGTCACGAACCGAGCGTTCTGGCAGTGTACACTCCCGATTGGGCCCCTGAGATAACGTATACTCTTGTCTTAGCACGCGGATGAGTGTGCATTCTCGATTAAGCCCACGGACGAGTATACATTCACGGCTGGGGTCATACTCCAATATCAAAATGAGCAACCTTATAGACGAAGTGTTCATTCATGGCTAGGCCCTCAAAGAGCATTCTCTACCTTACATCGAAGTAGGCAACACGACAGACTGAGAGACGTAGTTACTCAATCAAGCTCAAGTTTAACCAACAGTCTGCAAAGAATTCGCTTGCCTACTAGTAACGTACTATATGCACCGCAGCCCTAGCATAGACGAGTTGAACATATGGAAGAGCAGTCTAAACCAGCAGGTCACGACTAGAGGCAGTTGAGAGCTCTGATAACCTAACAAAGGAAAATTCAGGAAGAAGTAGAGAGGCTTTTAACCAAGTGATTGCGTGATTTCCAACACAACGAGGTCACTAACGAGGCACTATAACCGGACATGACTAACATAAGCAGGCCACCCTTCATAGATAAGATTGAGCAAACAGAGTCTCCACGCAAGTTCAGCATGCCATATTTCACATCCTTCAAAGGAGATGAAGACCTGGAAAGACATCTAAAGCATTACCAAAGCCCAATGATCCTCTATAAAAAAAACGAAAATCTCATGTGTACGATATTCGCCATCACTCTACAAGGCGAGGCGCGATATTGGTTCTACACCCTGTTGCCACAATCCATACAGAGTTTCGATGAACTTTCTTTGGTTTTCACCAAAGAATATTCATCTTATCGCTCGATTAAGAAGAAATTTGACCATTTGTTCAACGTCAAGAAGAACCCAAATAAGTCGTTTCATGATTATGTGAAGAGGTTCAAAGTAGAGAAGGCAAAGATAGTCAGAAGAGTAGCCTTCCAAAAAGGACTTCAGCAGACCACCCGTTGTTCGGAAAATTGATCATGAAAGAAGATCTAACAATGGCAGACTCTTTCGCTCTGGAAGAGAAGCATGCACTTTGGGATGAGGCTCGCTGATACACATTCAAGGACTTGAAGAAGTACCCAACATTACATCCCTACTATCTAAACTGGAAGCAGTGAATGACTTATTTACATGCTTGATGGTATCTGAAGCAATAATAAGCTCTACCCTTATACGAGAAGAGCTAGGGGCCCTGTTACCTGTATTCTTTAGTTTAAAAGCTCTTCTCGATGCGGAAACCAGCCACTGGAAATTCAAAAGCTAACTTTGGTGATAGTTGTTGCAACCTGGAAGCTCAAGTTATACCTTCAGATGCGAGCAGTCATCCTCATGACGCACTATTCCGCCCAATCTAGATGCATATTGATAAAGGTGTAGACACTGGCGGATGTAAAGTTTTCTGACGAATGCAATGACTTAGCCCAAAAAGAGCGCCAAAGGCAAACAAACATTAGAAGGACATACTCGGAAGCAAGTTTTGTCCTCATCGCCCTAAAAGATTCTATATAGGAGCAACATGTACTAGCAGTTGAGCACCATCTTCTATTGCACATCACACGGCCCCAGCCAACCCTTGCTCTATAATTCAGCTATAGAGTGGCCCAATACCGGCAGTTGAACATCTTCTGCTGCATGTAACATGGCTGCAACTCCACGACTCCCTACCGTGCCTTCACGCCTAGCCTAAGCAATGCAATAGAACAACCCAATGACGCCTCAAAGGTAACCGAGCACGCCCTAGCCACACCTGCTTCACCTAATGGAGACTTCTAGCATTTGTACATTGACGGCGTATCCAACTATAAAGGCTCGGGAGCAGGCATGGTCATTGTCAACCCAGATGGTTTGATGCTCGAGCAGGAAATCACTTTAGGCATCAAAACATCAAACAACGAAGCAGAGTACGAGGCCCTACTAGCAGGCCTTCGAATGGCAAAATACTTGGAGGTAAAAAAGCTTGTGATCCATTCTGATTCCTAGCTAATCACCAGCCAGACTACTGGGGAGTACACAGTAAAACATCCGAAGATGGTGTAATACCTAAAGAAGGTACGAAAGTAACTTGAGGTGTTTCAGATTTACACCCTCACTCAAGTTCCACAAGCAAACAACACCCATGCAGACACCCTAGCCATCATACGCTTCACCCTCGATCACCAACTCAAATGCTTTATTTCGATGGAGTATTTAGACAAGCCAAGCATAGAGGCGGAGCCAGCAGTCGAGGTGTCACAAGTTAGTATAACTCTATACTGGCAAGATTCCATTATAGACTACCTGGTCAATGACACACTCCCCATGGAAAGATTGGAGTTTAGAAAGCTCCAAACAAAGGCAACACTCTACTACATGTGGAACAACATTCTCGTTCGAAAATCTTACACTGGACCACATCTCCGCTGCCTAGCGCTTCCCGACAACCTAAAGGTTCTAAGCTCAATCCACGAATGTGTTTGTGGAAATCATTCCAAATGCCGATCTTTAGCTTAAAAGGCTCTTCACGCAGGCTACTACTGGCTGAATATCATAAAGACGTTAAGGAGTTAGTACAAAAGTGTGATTGCTGCTAAAGCTACAAGCCGATACCAACACTGTCTGCCAATGAACTACACCCGCTGATGAGTCATCAGCCGTTCATGTAGTAGGCAATCGACTTGGTAAGGTCAATGTGACCTACTACTGGGGGCAGAGATATGATGATCATGACAACCACAACTCTGACGGACATAAAGCGCTTCATATGGAGGAACATCATTTGCCTATTTGGCATCTCTCAATCCAACGTCACAGACAATGGCCCGCAATTCGTAGGCAAAGATTTAGCAAAGTTCTTCTAGAAATATGACATCAAGTTGCACATGTCCACACTAAGGTATCCCCAAGGAAATGGGCAGACCGACGCATCCAACAAGATGATTCTCGATTGCCTTAAGAAATCCCTCTCCAACAAGAAGGGAAAATGGCCAAAAGAACTTCTCGAATGTCTATGGGCGTATTACACAACTAAACGACGAGCAACCAGTGAGACTCCTTTCTCTTTGGCATTTGGTTCTAAAGCAATCATTCCTCTTAATGTCATCGTGCCAAGTATCAACACTTTATTGCCAAGCATCAAGCAGAATAGAAAGGAGATGGCCATAAACTTAGATCTGGCAGAGGAGAAACGCGAGAAGGTCATCACCCATATTGCAGCCTACCAGCAGTAGCTTCTCTCCAGATACAACAAAAGGGCCAAGATTCGGCAGTTATATCCTCGAGATTTAGTCCTAAGAAAAGCCTTCATCACTACCAACAGAGAAGGCTCCAAAAAGATGAATCCCATTTGGGAAGGTCCGTACAAGATTAGTAGAGTAGGCGGTAATGATAATTACATTCTCGCCACCATGAACGACAAGGAGATCGAAAAACAGTGGAACGCCTACAATATGAGGAAGTACCATGCGTGACCTCCCACTAAATCAAAACCTGAAGACTCAAGCAGCTCGACAGGCACCACCTCGCAAGCCGATGACTATTCAGTTGATATGCAACTCTTACCTTACAACTAAGTTTTCGTTCGTTCCACTCGTTTTTTAATAAGGAATTCAGAAGTAATCTACAACTTGGCTCGGCTGCATGCTTACAACAACTGATCATTCATGCATTTCAAAAGAAGACCGCGAATTTCTCAGGGACTTATTATAGGAATTGCGTCCCCTAGGGACCAACCATGCTCTTTAGTGCGAGAGGGTAAACCAATTCCCCGACACCCATCTGGGTTTGCTTTCCAGTGCGAAAGGATAAACTAATTGCTCTCCAGTGTGAGAAGGTAAACCAATTCCTCGACACCCACATGGGTTTGCTTTCCAATGTGGGAAGATAAACTTTACACTCCGAATATCCAGACGTGGATGAGTTGGGCTGCCCTGGTATAATTAGGTGCACAATGGCTTGTGCTGGGATTCCTAGAAGTAGCCACAATGGTCTTTTTCAAGGCTTAGCTAACTGAACGATTTTGGGCCCTGGAACCCGAAAGCTCCTACCACGTGCACTAAGGTAGCATATGGTTTTCGGAAGACTGCCTATAGCTTACCCTTCAAGCAGTAAATACGCGTTAGACTTATACAATGCACATTATTGTGAAAGGTTAAACAAGCTAGCGTGCATATACGAAGCTTTATCCACTGCCGATATGCTACACAGTCGATAAGCTTCACCTCTGCCAATCGTGAAATGATCATCTAGATCTACACTAATCCCTAAAGTGTTGTGATACTTGCTACACAACCCACGAAATGGGTTACATAAAGAGTAATGAGTTCTCTTGAACCTTTGCTTACAAAATTCCATACACCTGCATATTTTTGATGCGAAAGGTTAGCAAATTTCACGACCCAAAGATCTTTAGTATGTTGTGATGCAGGTCATATGACTCAAAGGATTGAAGAAAGCCAAGGTTAACAGCCTAGTGGTCATGTCGATTCGTCTGCTTCTATAAGTAAGGCGTTCGGTTATGGACCCTATGGCTAACAACCTCGCAAAAGTTCTACACCAAGACTTACAGTTGCATAGGCTACGCGGGCTTGTTTGCTTATAGAAAAGTAGCACACTTGTCACTGATCTAAGGGTCAAAGGTTAGGCGAGACCAAAAGAAGTGAAGATGAAGAAAAGTGAAGGAAGCAAGTTTATTAAATTTTCTAGCAAAATTGATAAATGACTAGTAAGGGCCGAATGAGTTCAAGCAAAGCAAAAAGCAACAAGGAAAACAAAGAAAATAAGGCTACCTAGAAGACTACTCTTCAGCAGCTTCAACATCCCACGACTACTTGATCTTCACACCTTCAGTAGCCGCGATGCTCTCAGCAGTGGCATCATCTAGCGCTTCACCCTTAGCTGCCCCAGCCTAGGCACCAACTTCTTCGACTACCTCACCTATAAAAGCCTCAAAAGTAAAAGCAAGCAAGTCTTCTGGAGAAATAGAGAAGGTCTCGAAGTCTTTCCCAGCAAACTCAAAGTCAAATGGCCTACCAAATAGATGGTCTACATAACCCAGCTTGTAGAAATCAGCCGGACTCTAAACAAGTGAAGCCTCGAGCCCAGACTTTTCACCCTTCAACTGTTCATTCTCCTCGAGCAAACCAACACGTATGCGCTGCAGCTCATCCACTTCTCTCTTCAGACTTAAGTTGATCTTTAGTGCACTTTGGAGTTCCAACACTTGGGGTTCAAGCTTATTGACGATCTTTTTGAAGTGGATCACTTGATTATAAGCAGCAATCAACTCTGTATCCTTTGCGTAAGTAGCATAACGAAGCTCAAAGATGGCACGCTTAAGATCTTGAATATGAGGTATGTAACATCCAGTCTCATTCTTTGCACTTTCATACTTAACTTGGATCGCGTCAAGCCTAGTCTTCAAGTCAACGATCGCTTAGCGAGCGATCTTAAGCTACAAAGAAGTGAGGGTAGAGATATTAGACCCCTTCAAAGCAACGAGCTCAGACTCCAACTTAATGATCTTCTCAGTATAAGAATAAGCTTTAGCTGCCATAGTCTTTGACATCTCTTTGACTGTCTTGGCATCCTCTTGGTTAAGGAGCATAGACTCAACTGCCAGAATCGTTGTTTTTTGCATCATAGCAAGCAAATCAATCCTTCTATATTGGGTCGTATGCTTCGCAAAGGAACTTGGGCAAGTAACCCCTCTAATGCCATCAACAAGCTTGGCACATGCGTCCATCTAGCTTCAAAAGCGCATAGATCTTAGCAACCTTTCTTGAAATAGGCTTCGTGGATTTCTCACAATTGCCCACGTGAGTAGTCTCATCTTTCTCAGCAGGTGCACTAGTCTCAACAGTAAGAGGAATATGCCTTGGCGCCACTTTAACAGAAAAGTCCACCTTATTGCTCTTCATAGTAGCAAGCCTCTCTAAAGGTGAAATGGACTTAGCTCCCAATGGACGTCTTGGTACAAACTTCGGCATTTGGGGTATGACAGAACCTCAATGCTGAGCAATCCTATTAGTAATTGCACTAGCCATTTTCAGCATGGCAGGAGTCACAGGCTCAGATCTAGCAACCTCATTTTTCTTCCCATTGGAAGAAGTCAAGTCAATCATAGGCCTCGCAGCAACAGGCAAACCCTCACGAGTAACGAAGGAAGTCTTCAGTTTTTTGTCAACCGGCATCTCTTGAGTAGGCGGAGAAGATCTTTTCTTTCAATCTTCATTCATAGCAGGCTTCACAACATCAATCAAACGAGCCATTGCATCTGTCTTGATCCTCTTTATCTCCTCTCTCGGGAGCAACTCATATTTCTCTCGGCGAATAGAACTAAGCAGCCAATGCCATTCATAATAGTCAATAGGGGAGCTCAACCCATACTGGTTTTTCCCTCATTTTTTCTCGAACTAGCATGCAGGAGGTCTGCATACCTAGCATTCCAGCAGCTTGAAGCCCGCGACCTCTTCTTTTCTCTCAATCGCCGACCTGATCAGCATCAGGTCTAAGAGCCCAAATGACATGAGCCATGCGGCTTGCCTAGCACTGTGTCCCAGCACCTCAATCTACAACCTTAGCCGCACAGCTACCCTTGGCTTTAGCCAAACCGAGCAACACAAGAAGTAGTCCCTGCTACTACACCTCATCGGCCCATGCCAAGCCGAATCCTGGCCCCTGCCAGTAGACATGCCGCACCACCCTGACGGCTGCCCCATGACAACACTATCCAAGGAAAAGACAAGGAAAATTAATTTTTCTTACCTTGGTGCGGCGCGGAGAGGACGAAGAAAGCAACAAAAGACGGTCATGCACGGGTAAGTGTAGAAGATTGCTAAGGGAGGGGGAATAAATATCCTCTAGATTTCTCTCTTTTGTAGGGTAGAATAAATTGCTCTCTAAAGTTGATTTAATAATCTACTTAAGGTAGACTTTAGAAGTAATTTATTTCCCTCCTAGAATGATCTAATTTCCAATTAAAAAGGGAATCTACATCAAAATAGGAAACAATACTATGTTTCCTAAAGCAAGAAAAGATCTTTACACCTGCTGCCCTTTCCTGTGAGCAGCCCAACTGGTGTGGGGACATTTGTGGAGCCAAAAATAATCAGGAAAATTATGGAGGCGACACGTGGATTTTTAGGTAAATAAAAAGACAAAATTACCCTCGAGGCACACCGGGACTCCCACGTGCAGCGGACAATAACAGCTTAATCAAGGTCAAAGGTGATCAAACTAGGTATTTATTCAAAACCTATTTCATCAACCTCATCAAATCCTCCCCACAAGGTAACCCCCCAATTAATTGATTACAATTACACTCAAATCACCACCATAAGTGGCCAATCCCTATTTCTCCAAATAGGGCCGGCCACACCCCTATAAATAACCCTCATTTCTCCAAAAAAACCTAAATCCATTCTTCTCCAAAAATTCTCTAAACACTTTCTCTCTCAAATTCTAACCTTGGCATCGGAGGTTCTTCGACTGAAGCTCGCCCCATTCATTGTGAGCGTGTGAGGTTCTTGGTTTTGACCTTAAGTGTTAATTGTTTTACAGGTGCATTTTCATCCAAGAAGATGAAGGCGGAAATTTGCATCCACAAACATCTGCAACAAGATGCCAAACAAGAAGATAAAATGAGGAGGGACTGGGAAGAGATACCCATATAGCTTTTTGGAAATTCAAAACTTTGAGCCTTGTAAACAGAGTCTCTAAATTACATTCTTACAAATAGTTTCCACTATCAATAAAATACTCAGTTTACTTTCAAGCTTGTAGATTCAAAGTAGATATTGCACAATGCACAGGTTGCTGAACACTTGTAGATCGTAGCAAGGTGTTGTACATTTGTAGATTTGGACAATAAATAAATTCCCATTCAATGCTATGCAACAAGTTTGAACAATACATTAATTCCCAATTCAAATTTCAAACATACAGTATGAACATTTGAACCCTAAATCCTAAATTCTCAATTTCTACAAAGGAAAATTTATGGATTGGGTTTGGGGTATGAAGAACTACCCAATAGAGTGAGAAATTGTAGAAAACCCTAACTTTCAAATCTAAAAGTTAAGCAGAGAGAATCTGAGATTGCAGATAATCTTGAATCCAAAAAATTAACCAAAGAGTTAAAAATTAGGGTAAACTGCCATTTGACCCCTTGAACTATTACTCCAGTTGAAAATGACCACTTTATTTTTTTTGGATAAATTAACCCCCTGAACTATTTGAAATTAGCCAATTGACCACTTGCCAGTAGATTCCATCCACTATTTCGTCAAATTCAAAGGAAAATTAGTCTTTCCTTCATTAATTCTTACTTGTCAACTATAACCATCAATGAACTTATGACATTTGAAAACAAAATAATGTGTAATGACAATGTGAGATGGTCCGTTATGTAAACATTTAGTTTTTTATTTTATTTTATTTTATTTATGTTTTCTCATTATGCAATATGTTTTTGAATTATTCTGTGTTCATGTGTCAAAATTTTATTGGTGGTTATAGCTGGCAAGTAACAATTTATGATGAAATGACTAATTTGCCCTTGAATTTGACAGAATTGATTCTGCAATCTAATGACATGGGATTAATTGACTGATTTTAAATAGTTCAGGGGTTAATTTACCAAAAAAAAAAAAATAGTTTAGGGGGTTAATTTTAACTGGGGTGATAGTTTAGGAGGTCAAACCGTAATTTACCCCAAAAATTAAGAGTTAAAAAATAATATTACCTTAAATTGGGAGGAGATGAGATGACGGTGGTGGTCTCAATTTGGAGAGATGATGGTGATGGTGGTTGTTGATGGTTATCGCCACTCGCATTTCGCCAGAAAGAGGGAGACAAAGACGGAGTCAAGGGCTGTGGAGTCTGAGATGTTGGTTGTTGATGGATGGCTGCTGTCGAGGACTCGACTCGAGCTCGAGTCATGAATGAATGGAGAATGAGAGATTGAATGACTTTGTCTGTGAGATGAAGATATTCCAATCAACGGTGGAGAGTGGGATTTGACAAACATTAAACCCTATCCAATTTTCTCAAGCTAGAAACGAGCCAGGCCGGGGGCCCGTTCCTTCCTATTTTTGAACCCGCCCCGCCCCGCTAATTTTGTGTTTTGAAATTTTGTACCCATCCCAAACTGCGGGTACCCGAGGGTACAAGACCCGTTTGCCCACTCCTTGTATACACCAAGGGATATCTTAAATATGTTCCGTTAACTCGTCAATTACAAATGCAAAAAGGTAAGGACTTAAAGATGAGTCTTGGTGTAACCATATGGTTATAGAAAAGCTTTCAGTTTATCCTTCGTGAGTTCTTAATGCAGTCCTTACTCTGTCGTACATATCCCTCATTGCTTGGATATATGCTACCCGTACTCAATTCATTTCAAAATCCTATTTTCTCAATACTTATGAATTTTTCACTTAACAAATTCTATTTTCTCAATTCATTTCAAAATCCTTATCGCATCTCTAATTTTTTGCCTTTTCTAAATTAGTCAATGCAGATTTTTTTTTTACTGCTTCCAAATGATATGCCATGGAAGAACAATAATCGTAATGATTTGGAGTCTAAGAGATTATATATATATATATAGAGAGAGAGAGAGAGAGAGAGAGAGAGAGATTATGTTCTATGTACTTGTTTCTTTGTTTTTCGGTATCTTCGTTTTTTTTATAAGATACATGCATTTTTATCAAACAAAAAAGAAAAAAAGAAAGACATAAAAATTTATAATAATACCTCTAAAATAATAATTTTTCTTTGTCCCAGCATTATTCATTTATAGAGGTTGTATCGTGATAGAGCCGTCCACTCCGGATCTTCCGACACGAGCTTGTTTGGTATCCTTCTCGTATCCAATATTTTTTACTCAAAGTTTGGTTGTGTTAAAAAAACAAAAAAAATAATACAGCACCTACAAATCCAACATTTAGAAGATTATGGGATGAAAAGCACTGCCGTCAGCTGAACTATTTATCCACCGTCAATTTTTCTTTTGTTTGTTAAGCAAATTGGAGGTCGGTGCATATAATATGCAGATTTGGCAGAGATTCGTATGAATCTTCGAGTGCCATTAGTCCTAAACGTTCTGAAAAGAGTTCTCTAATAAACAACACACCCCAAGCCGGAATAAACACCGAAAGTACCGGCTTCTCTGAAAAACAACATACCCCAAGCCCGAAAAAAAAAACCCGAAGGTAACAAACTCTACTGGTTCCAATTTGAGTACATTCATATAGTTAATGAACATCCAATACACAAGGAGAAATTCAATGAATGAATAGTCCAACCCAAAAATATTCAGCGATACAACCTAAACGTTAGTCAAGAAATGAAATCACTGAAATCCGAACCCACGGAAAAAAGAATACAGCGCGAGGGTTTCATTAGACATCTTACAACTAGAAACCTTCTTCCCAATCCAACTCTCCACCGCGAAATAGCATAACAGATAAGGCTTTAATAGATCATATCCGAGCAACGTATGAATTGACGAGAGTAACATATCTTACCCACCGGTATGGATTATAAGTTCCAGATTTCTTTGCTATCTGCAAGTACTTTACCTGCATCAAAGAAACATCATTTAACTCAGCATATTGATAGGCCAGAAATGAAAATACCTCCCCCATAAAAGGGCATTAGTATTTTATGTATCTCTTTCTTAAAAATGAAAAACACCACTGGGGACAGCATTGTTAAAAGGGCAGGGAAAATCCATTCGCCCCACGGTGCAAGACAACAGAGGATGAAGAGCTTGTATAGGATGAGAGCTAGCTATTAGACAAATCAATGATGACCTCTTTGAGGTACCAGGGCTAATGCCTCCTTGGCTTGGAAGAACCACTAGGGCTATACATATCAGCCTCAAATGAGACTCATTTTAGACTACATCTATGACAGTATGACTCAAGGCCATGCCATAGTTGAAGCTTAGGTTGGATAGGGAAACAAAATCAGCACCCACATTCAACATTCGTCCCATATTGTTCCATTCAAGTCCAACACAAAGTAGCAACAGCATGACAATAAAGGATCCAACATTATCTCTCATAAATAGATGAGTATTCTAACCATATAATCTACATCTTTGCATGGTTTTAATGAGGTAAGTGTGAAAGATATGACAATGGCTTACCTGAAGTCTTGAAGAATTATACATAGGTATTGTAAATGTCATGCTAACTGGTCCAGATTCTTTTGTAATATTTCCTGCAGCATGTAATCCATGAATATGTATATATAACAAGATTTACGCTAAATACGCATCATTTTGAAAGTATTCAAGAGATACCATGTGCTTCCGGTGAAAATGTCAGTCTAGCACGTAGTGTATGTTCAGATCCACCAACAATCTGTTGTTTGAACTTGTCAATATAGTATTTGCAATAATGGGACAAAGTTAACAGTTCTAAAATCACTACTCAAAACTCAAACGTGAACACATAAGATCATTGATAAGAAATTCTTGCCTTCTTTAAACCCCATTCAAGTCTCTTATTGGCATCCTTGAAATCTGTCGTTTGTCCAACTGCTCCTGGTTCCAACTCAAAACTGGCTCTGAAATAACATATATCAATTATTTAAACAGTGGATATGTATATATAGACAATATAATGCAATTTTAGCAAGGTCCGTCAGTTTGACTCCTCACGTGAATACTATGAATCCTTCTCTACACCTTTTTCATACACCACAGGTTAAACGTCCTCTTACATTTCAAATGTCTTTGTAATTACTCAAAGACAACTACCATGTTTTGCCGTATATTTTAGTTGGTTTTATTAACTACTGCCCCGACAAGTTCACAACAAACGGCGAAGTTTGATCAGTCTTTTAAAATACTTGATCTCCGGCATGTGCAAGATTCTTCGGAGCACCCCTCCCAAGGGAAAAAATCAGCTAAACTAGTGGATGAAACCAATTATTAATTTCAGATCTTTCTAGTTACCTCCCTTTTCACTTATTTTTTGTCTGTAATTAATATAATTATAGTAAAGAAAATGATAGTCACGGATTCTCAGTCACTCAAAGTAGGTTTCCCTCCAATGTACTGTGATAAAGTGTAAATAAACTACCCTAGCAAGACTAGTTAAATGAAACCCAAATGAAAAAAGTGCTCATAGATTGAGACCGACATTCATATTTTCAACAAACTTTAGAACCAAGAACAATGGCAATTTAAAGTACCAAGAAAATTTTATATGGACATTGATTATGTAAAAAATAGACATGCAAAAACGTTGCCCTTTCACCATATCAAATGGTATAGGGATGGAATAATACCTAATATTCTCTTAGAAATAAAAAATAAGTGAACAGTACCTGATAGTATATTTAGGTAGCGGCATTTGTATAGCAATTGTGTTGGAAGTAATGTTCAAGGGGAACTCGGCATATATTTTCAGAATCACTTCAGCCTACAATGGCAATTCCAAACTGTAATTTCCTACCATCACTACATGATCTTTAAATGAAGGAATTGTACAAAGTTAACAGGAATACGTATTCCACAATGATCATCATCATAGTGTAAGCCAAATGCCTCAATCTCTTGTTCAAAATCTGATTCTTTATCTTCCTTAATAAGTTTTCTTCCATTCATTTCACAATCTTAAACCATTACATAAAATTTATGAAACAGTATTCACCTTATGAGCTCCTGCTTCTTCAATCAACGCATTAATACGAAAAGGGGGCTTGAACTCTTGAGTCATACGGTAGTTCATGACAGGAAATTCGCCGTCAGGGGGCACCTAAAATTAGTACCACAGAGCGTCCATTTAATCATTTCAACACACAATATCAAATTACTTTTGTATCATTTATTGAAAAAAAGAATAATCTGACCAATTCTTACTTACCAGGGTCAGAGTTTTGTCTACTTCAAAATTATCAAGACGTACAGATTCATGAAAATTGCAATCATCAAGTACCACCGCTGCTGATCCAAATGAACTCCTATGGTCTGCAAGAGAAGCAGCATTTGAGATTGTGAAAGGACAAGATACGAGCTTGACAAAATAAGTTGGCATTTAGTGGAAAACATGAAAATGAAACAGGGACTTTTCTTTAGAAGAGAGGACATACCACATGCATCTGACCTCAAAATTTTAGTTTATTAATCTAAAAACTAGATATTTTTCTAGGTAACATAAAACTCAAAATCTTAAAATTTGATCATCTACTTGACCATGGTGCCACAAACAACTCCCTGACACCATAATATGAAAAGATTTATGTTCAAAGGATAGTTGTGAACTTGTAAAACATAACAATCTGGTGGCATGTCAGGTAAGTACCATAGCCTGACCCTCCACCTCTTCCTATGCCCAGATCCTCATTGAGAGCTAATCGGATTTCTGGATTTCCCGAGAGATAGCTCTTCATTTGAATGGTTCCATCAATTTCAGAAGTCAATACGTACCCCTGTATAGCAACATAAGATTACAAGAATAAATATAGGTAATTGACTACAGTACTGTTTCCACATATAATGAATAAATATAGGTGAGTTTGGGAGATGTCAGGAATTAAGTCAAAAGAATGTGCATTGCAGTAAAGTTTATGTACTACATGCATATTTATCCAATCTAAAATTTTAAGGTTAAACGAGCACTAGAACCTCAAGAATTTTTGGGTCTAGACGCAAGTGACTAAGATGACTTACAAGGCATTTAGGCCTCATTTGGTATGAAGGACTGGATTGGAATGGATAAGCAATTATTTTCAAGGTATGTTGAAAGAAGAAATGAAAAATTTGTGACCAACTTGTAGGTAGGAGATGGAATACTCAAGAAGAAAAGTTATCCTTTCCAATAATACTCAAGAAGAAAAGTTCTCCATTCCAATCCTCCCCAAAATGGTAGGATTTAGAAGTCTCCTTCACGCCTAATCCTCTTTTAATCCTCTCAAAATGAAGAATCATTCTCCTTTGCCTTCAAAATACCTTAAATTAGAGAGTTATCCATTCCAATCCAATCCTATATACCAAAAGAGACCTTAGTATTTATTTGAAACCCTAACACCTCTAAGTTCAACCACAATTTTAATCCTTCAAACAACCCTTTAGAAAGGTCGAAAAGTCCTAAAATTAGCTACTGATGGACAACCTAATCTATTCACAATCAACCCCCTATTGTGCATTGATTGATATGAAAAATAATTATAAATAACCGCACAAGCTGGATATCAGATCCCACACAAGAGAGTAATGTCAACACCTCATTGATAAGAACCAGTGAACATACCTATATGATATTAAAAGAGTAAGGAGTGCAGGATTTCCATATCAAACCAAGAAGTTCACGATAACACTTGGTAAGATTGCCATCAAATTTTGCTTGTTAGAAATTATAAGAACTTATTATTGTGTTTGTACTATTGTTGTTATATTTTAATGCTGATATAACAGTGAGGAAAGAGTGGTTAAATCTAACAGTCAATTAAAGATGCATATACTCACACTAGAGCTGAAAGTAACACTGATCTTCTCGATTATATCCACAAAAATTTCCTCCCTCTTCCTGCCACCAGGCTCATTTGCAACAACTGATTTTGTGACAGCTGTTCCAGGCATTCTCTTTACCCCTTGCTGCATGTATCAGTTTTGGGAGTCGATCACTAAAATGCTACCAAGACAACAATAGAAATGGTATTCCACCGAAGCATAATTTATCTTCTGAAAATCTTGGATACATGACTCCTTACCATAAAAAGGCCAGTAGGGCCAATAGATGATAAACGCGCAGATTCGAGAACAATTGGCTCATTAAATATATAAGACTTCAACAATTCAGTTGATGTTGTTTGCACAAAGCCAAAATCCTGAAATGTATAAACAAAATCAAGTCACAAGCAAGTTAATAATTTCCATGGATCAAATATGTCTGTATTTTTCACGTACATGCATGTATCAATTTTATCAACAGATATTCTCTGGTTTTTAAATATCAAATACAAACTTTCATTGGATAGAAAAACATATTGGCAACACGGGGACAAGGTGCTGGCTGAATTATGTCACCCATCAATTGTACATTGAAAAGGAAAAACCAATTGCAAACAAATAACAAACTAATTTACAACAGCACAGTCAAAATAAATAGCATTAAAGACCACTCCCTAGATTTTAAAGAAACTGAAGCCCACAAGGATGTCTGGACTTGAACTTCGTCTCGCAAATGTACCATATGGTTTCCCAGCACACTTAAAAATATCTTGTTCATCTCCATCCAAACAACCCAAATTATTGTCAATACAACATAACTTCCTAGCACCAAACCCATTTTCCTCCCTCCAGAAAACTTTAACTTTCATACAGTAAAGCATCATAAGAAGCTGGGATTGCCCAACTCTAGCTGGCCTTATCTATCCTTAGCCTTATCCACGAAGAATACACAACTAGGCAGTGGAGTAGTCAGTGTTCCACACATTCAAAATTACTTTTTCCATACACACCATTGAGGAGAAACACACATTCAGCACTACTTTTTCCGATCCAAAATAATCCAGTTGATAGATATCTACTAAAGTTTGGATTGAACATTACCACTTTAACCTGTCCCTTAAAAGCACTAGCCTTTTAAAAAAACTGAGAATAAAACACAGAGGCGTGGGGCAATGATCAAGGACATTTACAAAAATTATCAAAAGGAGAACATCAATTCCAGATTCACTAAAGAGGGTAACTAACAAATCACATTTTAATTTTTCAATCTAATAGAGAAACTCTGTCAGCACATTATGACGATAAGAAGTATGAATTCATATACATAAAGAAAAATACAACCAAAGAAGTAAAGAAACATAAAAGGAGCTTACTATAACTTCATCAAGCAACTCATACACAAGCACAAAATTCTTCCTTATAGAATCTTCATTGAGAACCCCAACATAATCTTTGATGACACGGGCAATTCGTTGTAGAAGTTCCAAGACAAGAGATGGTGATACATTAGCTCTTGTGGTTGCGACAAACAATAGTCCAACAACCTTCACATGAAAGTAGTTGACCCCATCCACGTTCTACCGATTAAGTAAAGAAAAAGTTAGCAAAAGGTACCAGATCAAATACACATGCATTATGGATTTGTTCACAACCAAGACAAGAAACAATGCAACAATTAACAAAACAATAAAAAAAAATAAAAAAAATAAGGGACAAGAAATAATGTAACTATTAAGCAACTTGGACGCCATTGTATAGTTTGAGATATTCAAAGAAAATTAATGGATCAAAGTTTTCGAGTTGAGAAAATACGAAGACACTGTCATTCATTCCTCAGTAAGATAATACCTACAAAGACAGGGGGTGCTTCCTCTTGCCCATCTTCTTTCCAAAACTTCACTTTCCTGAAAAATATCTCCGCGCTTCCCTTTGGAACTTCGCTGCGATCTGCGTTAACAAAATACACTTCAAGAAACATCTTTCAGCACTAAACCCAATAAGAACAGATCTACCAAATGTTTATTCAGCCTTTCTTATAGAAAAAAAAAGTGTTCAGTTACACTTGTTTCTCTATTTCACAACATACCCATTTCCGAAAAGGTCAACAAAGTACTAAATTCTTCAAAAAAACCAAGCTCAAATTGCCCTTCTACGAATGAAAAATAACGCGAAGAATTACGGTATGCAAGTACGATCTAGGAAATACCCACCAGAGATTAGAGCTGGATTAAATACTAATCTAGAGCTAATTTGAAATAGTATAAGCAACAATTTGATGTACACAAGAACTGAGTTGCTGAAGAATTTAGATCGGAAGTTAAATCTGAGTGAATGAAATTAACAAGGGATTAGAGATTGGATAAGGGAGAGAGAGAGACTGACAGTCGCGGAAGACGATATTGTCGCCACGCTGCGAGAGCAGGAAGAACTGCGAGATCATGGCTTTGCTTTCCGTCTTCGCTGTGTCCGAAATGCGGGAGTTTCTCAAAGCTTTGTTGAGGCCCCCGATTGCATATTTAGAGCAGTTCCAGCGTGGAACCTTCCAGGCAATACTCTGTAATATCCACCGGTGAACAGTAATTATCTTTAATGAACAAATTGCTCTGCCAATACGTAATAAAATATTAGTATTTTTTAATTTATAAAATAATACAAAATAATTTTATTTGTAAAATAACATATATTTTAATGGGTTTTAAAACCTACACTCTTGTGACATCAATTCTATCAGACATTATAACTCCCCATCAATCTTTCCTTCTCCCCTCACTCAGCCAGCTCTCTCTCTCTCTTTTACACACACACCACATCCCATCGCTCTCCCTCACATCTCTCCCTTTCTCTGTCTACCCATTAAACTTTCTCTCTCTTCACTCAGCCTCCCGTAGCTCTCCTCACTATCTTCCCCTCGGTGAAAGCCAAATAACAACCACACCATCTCCAAACGCTGCCAAAACTCCCCAAAATTCACTCAAAATTTTCTAAGGGTCTATGCAACTCACTCTTAACCTTTGACCGTGGGAAAACCCAATGGAAAACGAAAACTCGGTTGTGTAGCTCGACGAACGTTGGTGAAACTTTCACTCCTTCGACCACGGTAAGCCTAGATTTCTCAATCTCAAACTTTCCCTCGAGTTTTTGGTAAATATTCTTAGCATGCATGCACTTTTCAGTGCATTTGAAGGACAAATTTCCTTACTCTGTTTTCCGATCAAAGTTTGTAGGATTCCCAAGCCAAACCCAGCCAAACTCCCTTGGTTTGGTTGAGTTGAAGGCATATGACGATTTCGCACGACCCCTAGACCACAGGTTTGAGCTTGCATGCTTGAATCCACTTCGAAATCGATGAAAACAAAGAACTCCAACTCAGGGCGTCACTTTTAGGGCTTTTTCGAACGAGCTCTGGCCATCTTTTGGTCTTAAAAAAAATATAAAATTGGGTTGACGCCAGGATGAATTCAGCCTTGGTGTCACATCCACTTGGGCTCTCAGGCTAGCAATTCCTCACAAGCCCAGAGTTTGGGCCTCCACTTTCCCTCGGGCTGCCCACACTAGAGCTTCAAGGCCAGACTATCTGGCCCTATTTCGTCCCCCATCCCCCGAGCACCAGCCCACGCTGGATTTGCTCTTAGACCCGCCATTGCTCGAGTTAAATCAAGTTTTATGCTTAAGTTCATTTAGTGTGTTTGTTTTAATTTGGTGTGTTTATTTAATTTTATTTCATGTGTTTTTTTTAGTTCATTTAGTGAGTTTTTTATTATTTGGTATGTTTATGTAATTTTATTTGGTGTGTTTTTTTAGTTCATTTAGTGAGTTTTTTATTATTTGGTATGTTTATGTAATTTTATTTGGTGTGTTTATGTCATTTGAATAAAGATTCTCTTAGTATAAATAAATTACCAAATTAAATAAATTTACTCTTACTTTAAATAAAGTACTAAATTTAATAAATTGGAAACAACATAAAGTACTCTATTCAATAAATAATAAATTACAACCCAATGTGATTGAAAAATTATGGGCTCGTGAATGGATCATCATCACCTAAACAATTTGTGGTGCTAGGATGATTTTCTTTTGTCGTGCTAGGACCATCTCCACTTGCTCTCGCTTCTCTTGCATGCCTTCTTCGCACCACGTCTACTTTCTCCGACTTCCAAAAATATTTAGAATTTGGTGACTTCCTTTCTAAAGGTGTGTTCATAATGTCACGATCTCGTTGAGCCATTATTTCTTCTCTAACCTGTTCCCGTGCCAAAGTCAATTCACCTTGGCGAGCAAGTTCTTCCATATACTGTGCATAATCATTCTTGGAAGAATTCCCTTTTCTCTTTGAAGCCTTCTTACCTTAAGGCCTAATTGGACGACCCCGACGCTTGTTCAAGGGGGGCGTTTCAGTCACTTCTTCTGCGTCATCTTCATGAATATGCTAGGAATGATCGGGCATAGAGTGTAGAGGGGTGCTATTCATGAAAACTTCAGGACCAACAAGCACAACTCTGAATTTAGGACAATCTTTGACAATATTCCAACATTCCCACCGGGTGAGTGATTGCTTTTGGTTTTTGGATTTAGCATTATACCAAGATTGTGCTTGAATTGTCTACATATTGCGGGAGAAGAAATAATTATAATCAAAGTAGCTAATGTAAATTTGGGTATGGTAGAAACAAATAAATATATATTGTTACATGATCCGCTAAATTTTCCCCACTTCGAAGATTACTACTAGCTTGTGCCAAGGCATCTGTCCACATACTAAACGATTGGCTAAGTATTTTCCAACGATTGGACATCAATTCTTTGGTTCTTTTCCCACCAATTTTCTCAAGATAATTGGTATGAACAAGACTTCACATTTCTCGCAACTGCATCTCATTACCTATAATCGAATCATGAGTAACTTTAACCCAGCTAGTACACAACGCAACATCTTTAATAAGTGTCTGATTCGTACCTGCATCATTAGTCATTTTGTTGGAAAAAAAAATTGGATTAAAACTTTGAGAGAAAGATAGGAATTTGGTTGAAAGTAGTTGAGAAAATATGAAATTGTGGTGTAAGGTAGAAGATAATGAGAAGATATTTATAGAAAAGTAAAATCAATTTTTTTTTAAATTTTTCAAAATTTTTTTTTCGGATTTTTATTAATTTTTTACATTTTTTTTTAAAATTTTTATTCACATAATTAATGTAACAACCCGTTCCAAATTTTACGTTTTTATTTTATTTTAAAAGCGTGAATTTACGAAATTGCCCTAGAGGTAAGGACTTTGACTTCCGTAGACCATCGATTTGAGAGATGTGGAACTTATTCTTTTAGCATATCCTCGTAGTACTCATTGGTACGAACGTATAGGCGAAAGCCGTTTGCGAGTCCGGATTATAACGGTATAGTTACGGACGTTCGAAATTGGTTATTCAAGGTTTAATGTTTATTTAAATTAAATCTCCACTTTGTGGGGGAAGCCCAATCAGAAAATGGAGGGAGGAAAGAGGAAGTAAAGTTGGCAGCCAATCAAAAAAGAAAGAGGAAAAGAAAAAGAAAAAAAAAAAAAAAAAAAAAAGGGGAAACCCCCCCCCCCCAAAACCGTGACCCGACATACACGACCATCCATTTTCCAAGGCCGATTCCGGCCAACTCCGGTGGAGTTTTTCGATGCCACCACCACCATCTTGAAGCTCTCATTCCCCTCTACAAAACCCACCCAAGAACCACCTTGATTAACCATGGTATGAGGCGGTTTGAGGCCACGAAAGTTGACGAAAATCAATGGTGCTCCGGCCACCCTTTTCGATTTTCCGGCAAATCGGCAAAGCAATGGCCGATGCCACCACTTGGGCTTTGTAGCCCATCATCCCAGGAGCAAAACCCGACCAACCTTGACCCCGTTGGACCACCGTAGACGACGAATCGACGTCGGGAAGTTTTAGGCACCCGCCGGCTTTGTGGGCAAAATTGACCATCTTCCGTCCACTTTTGGACTTCGTGGCAGGGACCAATCATTCAGGACGCCTCAATGCGTGCGCTAGAGAATCATAGCGTGCGCTAGAGAATCATAGCGTGGACTCCTGGTGAGTGGATCTTTTCCTTTTTATCGTACATATTGTTGAGAGTTCTATCGACACTTTTAAATTGATTAGGCATATTACTTTCATATATAATTATTGTGAATGCTTGAAGTATTATGAACTACGAATGGCTTGATCCCTGTTTAGGGTACGTAGGCAGTCTAACGAGACGTTAGATGCAGCCATAAAATATTTGAGACAAAAGCCTTGTTTGGGAAATTGAGTAATGCGAAGGAAATTGATAAAGACAAGTTTTAGTTTTGTGAATTAGTTAGTTAATTAGTGTTAATTGGGTTATTATGGATAATTATCCTTGAAAATAAGTAGTTCGGGAGTAGAACGTTATTGATTGTACATTTCACACTATATGGTTTATAATTGAAAATGCTACAACATGGTTGAGTGTTAGATTGCATCATGGTATATCCATATGTATTATACTTGCATATAATTATTGGGAATGCTTTCAAGTGCAAAGGTGGACGCAGGACACCCAGGTAAGCTTCAGGTGAGTACATGTTGATGTTAGTGATGATAGTGAGTACGATTGTGTTGAGTTATAGCATAGCTCATAAACCTGCACCCCGGTGTTAGTGCTCCCGCCCGTGGCCAGGGCACAGTCCTTCACGTGATGTTCACCTCCCGCACCTTACGCTCACCTTGGATTCAAGGTAGGTGCACAGTCCTGTCGTACAGACCACTTTAGGTGGTTCCGACTCGTAGGTGACCCGCGATTATTCGCCCAGTCTTCACGTGATCGTAGCACTTATTTACACCCAGTCCTGTCGTACAGACCACTTTAGGTGGTTCCGACTCGTGTGCAGGTATACTTATTGAGCTATTGGCTAGCCAGGATTGATGAGATATGGATAAGTCGTACAGGTCACTATAGGTGACTCCGACTTATATGCTAGCCAGGATTGATAAGATATGGATAAGTCGTACAGGTCACTATAGGTGACTCCGACTTATATGCTAGCCAGGATTGATGAGATATGGATAAGTCGTACAGGTCACTATAGGTGACTCCGACTTATATGCTAGCCAGGATTGATAAGATATGGATAAGTCGTACAGGTCACTATAGGTGACTCCGACTTATATGCTAGCCAGGATTGATGAGATATGGATAAGTCGTACAGGTCACTATAGGTGACTCCGACTTATATGCTAGCCAGGATTGATGAGATATGGATAAGTCGTACAGGTCACTATAGGTGACTCCGACTTATATGCTAGCCAGGATTGATAAGATATGGATAAGTCGTACAGGTCACTATAGGTGACTCCGACTTATATGCTAGCCAGGATTGATGAGATATGGATAAGTCGTACAGGTCACTATAGGTGACTCCGACTTATATGCTAGCCATGATTGATGAGATATGGATAAGCTGTACATGTCATTTTAGATGACTCTGACTGATATATCACCTTGTATTGATTTAGTTCATTTGGCCTACTTATTAATGTATGGTGGAGTTGATGGCAAATCGTGGTTTTAGTCATTTCTGAGTATGGTTTGGATATATGCATATATGTTGTATTGTCTTATGGAAAACGATAAGGGTTTTACATTTAGGGGCATTACTTTTAGAGAGGTAATAACTTTGGGAAGCTTGGTCTTATTGCTTACTCACACCTTCTGTTTGGTGCCCTCCAGGTTTTAGTTGCTGAGTTTGTATCGACAAGAATCTGTGGCGAATCTTAGTATTGTTGGATATTTCTGAGGGTATGATTCTTACCCACACTACTGTACCTTACTTATGCTCTGAAATCACGCGTGAAATGGGTTCGCTCCCACTCGTAGCGCACTCTGGTACTTAGACACTTTTAGATTCAAATTTATTCACTTTTTTTTTACACTATCACATTTTATGGCTTCGTCACCTTCCAGGTGTCGGCCAGCACAGCTCGATTCAGGGTCCAAGTGGACTTTCTGGGTCGGGGTGTGTCAGTTTGGTATCAGAGCATATGTTGGGCAGTATTATGTTCATCACACGCGTGATGTGAGCACTCTTGGTTTTTGTGTTTGACGTTCGAATGTTGTCACCTCGTCGATTATGGAAAAATATGTTAACTTTTCTTCAGTTTTGGACAATTTTGTGGTCTTGACGGCATTTTATAAAATCATTTTGGCGGTTGTCGTTAGAATTAAAACGAAGATTTTCCTTGTGGAGGAAAGGTATAAAAATGAGGCAAATTGATGGCCTAAGTAAATGTTTTGATCATCATGTATCGCTAGAGATATTACCAAATAATTCTATCATTGTCCTACCGCCGTTAGTATTGATCCTTTAGGGATTGGAAATCTTAGTTAGTCTTGATTTCTTAGTAACATTTCGCGGAAGATCATCTGAGGGATAATTATTATTTTGATCCCTATTAGCACTAATATCTTCAAGCATACTTGTGTTCATGTTGAATCTTTAGGATGAAGATCGACTGTCGATGAAGTCTTTTTGAAAGTAGATATTAAGCAAGGTCTTTTCTAGCATTGGGATTTTTCAACCAACGATATTCCCAGATTTTTGCTTTCGTAGTTGTACTTATTAAATGAATGAGAATAGGCTTGCGAATGTAAGTTGTCATATCCTGGGAGTTGTAGAAATCCGAAAAGCAGTCATCAAATCCTCCTAGGATCAATGAACTACTTCGCTTGAGCCGAATAAATTAGGATCGTGGAAGCTTAGGAATAAGCTTTGCAATAGGACAGTAAACTCATGATTGTTGTTTTTACCCTATCACTTATCTAGGTAAACGAAAACCCTTTGACTAACCACCTCTCGATCACTTCCATAAGTAGACATTAGAATCGAAATGCGGGATGATATCTCACTGTTAGATTGTTATGAGTGTCGAGGAAACTGTGAAGACCTTTTAGTTCGTGTCGTAGAGTTGGTTAGTAGTACTGTAAATTCGAGGACGTATACTTTTGGCGTCATATCCCAAAAATCTTACCGCGGATACCACCACATTGTTAAGCTGGTATGGTAACATGACTGAGTATTGCTTTTATTTTTCACGATTAGAACCGTTTGAAATGAACCATCTTATTCATTGACCTAAAGCCAACAGTCATCACCTTATTTCGAAGGCTAGATGACACTTCTCTGTGGAGATTTTGATGATGCATGGTGATTGTCGATTGATGTGACAAGTCAATTCGGATGCAGACTTTCTTAGTATGTTAACGCTTATGTTTCTCGGCGGTAGAACCGCTAAAGATGAACCATCATACTTATGACCTAGAATTAACAATTTCTAATTTTATTGGAGTATTGATTGGGACCTTTATGTAGAAAAGTGTGTCCAAATCTTCATTGATCTTAGAACTTTTTATTACATTTACTTTTTGGAATAAGCTAAGTTTTGTCAGAGGCAATAGTAGAATTAAATTAGCATTTATGAGTGCACTATCGTGTATCTACTCTCGCACACTTCCAACATGTCATATTCTATTTAGTTGGGAAATATAAGTATCGATATAGAGTTACCTTTAATCTATCAAGAAATGGTTCAAATGATTTTAATCATTTTGTATGAATGGAGTTAGGAAGTATCTTTTTATATGCTCAGTTCGAGATATATTGTTTATGTAAAGAATGTGAAATTCATTAATCGTGATGCTAAACCAATGATACGCTTATATGATGTTTCAATTGGTGGTTGTTTACTTAAGTAGAAAACAATGTTCTTCTTGCTCTAAAAATTGAAGTATTGGCAATAGTTATTTCCTTAAAATGGGTGTTGAAATTTCAACAATAAGACACTTGTGAAGACCACTAAGATAGAAGTGGGATGTAGTCAACCTCTTCGGGGGATGTGATCTAGAAGTTCTCTTTGTGACGTGATCAAATGTGGAAGTAGGGAAGAGATAAAATCGAGGCTCCCGTTGATGTGCTTTGAATGAATCCTCACTCTAGATGCACCTTACTTTTGATTAATGTTGTGGGGATATCGAGGATATAGAGTTCAAATTTCCTTGGGCAACTACAATTTTCTAATTGCGTCCAGACGACGATGACGATTTTTTGAGAAAACTACTCCTAGACTTCTATACAAATTCAGCAAACAGAAACCTGACAAGATTATCATCTTGGTGTATGTATATTTCATCGTGTTACATGTTTCACTTCCAAGCCTTTGGAAGTCGTTATGAAGGCTTGAGTATTAGAAGTTGTTTAGTATTGCATTTCTACCCCTAAATTAACGATTAGTTTGAAATGAGTTACTCAGACCTTTGTAGACGAGTTGCATCTTGTTTGTCCCACTAGTAGTATGGTTGCAGTATATCCTTATTTCCATTCTAGTCACTTGTAACCACAGTTACAAATTCGGGTTAACTATGATATCATTGGAGTTGATGTATGGAGATTTTACGCACAGCCATATTTATTGGACGCTTACTTTTGTTAGAATTATGGGTAACTACGATTACATTCCTGTTTAGGAGTATGATATCCTTCGAAATATAATACAAATATTGTATGTGCAGCTTGTGATTTACAGCAGATTATTGCGACCAAATATTTGATTGAGATTGTGATGTAGAAAATTTATGTTATTGACGATGTGCCTCGGAAGGTAGTGAATGAGTACGATCGAGGCTTGTATGTGTATTTCCCCATTGAGGGACAAGATGATAATATTGCACTCTCGGGAATTGTTACTTGCTTATCAAGACCACAATGAATTGTCGGTTTTGCGGGGTGCAGACCGTAACATTAATAACTTATTCGTTGGGTTGTTAAGCAAGTAAACAAGTAGATTATTCTACGTTAATATTTGTACTTACTTATTTAATTCGTTAATGGTTGTTTGGGCTTGACCCAAAAATATTACATGCTTAATTTCGAAGTGCGTTACACTTTGAACACATTTATGAGAGGATAGTAGGAATTTGGAGGCATGAAAGAAGAGTCACTACACTCCGATCGTGACAGAATGTCATCCTCTTTTATGTAGTCGCTATCACTTTGTGTCTTCCTCGTGTATGTATTTACATACATATCTCTTTGATTTTGAGTATTCTACTTTGGATTGATGATTTTAAATTTCGAGGACGAAATTTTCTTAAGGTGGGTAGATTGTGACAACCCGTTCCAAATTTTACGTTTTTATTTTATTTTAAAAGCGTGAATTTACGAAATTGCCCTAGAGGTAAGGACTTTGACTTCCGTAGACCATCGATTTGAGAGATGTGGAACTTATTCTTTTAGCATATCCTCGTAGTACTCATTGGTACGAACGTATAGGCGAAAGCCGTTTGCGAGTCCGGATTATAACGGTATAGTTACGGACGTTCGAAATTGGTTATTCAAGGTTTAATGTTTATTTAAATTAAATCTCCACTTTGTGGGGGAAGCCCAATCAGAAAATGGAGGGAGGAAAGAGGAAGTAAAGTTGGCAGCCAATCAAAAAAGAAAGAGGAAAAGAAAAAGAAAAAAAAAAAAAAAAAAAAAAGGGGAAACCCCCCCCCAAAACCGTGACCCGACATACACGACCATCCATTTTCCAAGGCCGATTCCGGCCAACTCCGGTGGAGTTTTTCGATGCCACCACCACCATCTTGAAGCTCTCATTCCCCTCTACAAAACCCACCCAAGAACCACCTTGATTAACCATGGTATGAGGCGGTTTGAGGCCACGAAAGTTGACGAAAATCAATGGTGCTCCGGCCACCCTTTTCGATTTTCCGGCAAATCGGCAAAGCAATGGCCGATGCCACCACTTGGGCTTTGTAGCCCATCATCCCAGGAGCAAAACTCGACCAACCTTGACCCCGTTGGACCACCGTAGACGACGAATCGACGTCGGGAAGTTTTAGGCACCCGCCGGCTTTGTGGGCAAAATTGACCATCTTCCGTCCACTTTTGGACTTCGTGGCAGGGACCAATCATTCAGGACGCCTCAATGCGTGCGCTAGAGAATCATAGCGTGGACTCCTGGTGAGTGGATCTTTTCCTTTTTATCGTACATATTGTTGAGAGTTCTATCGACACTTTTAAATTGATTAGGCATATTACTTTCATATATAATTATTGTGAATGCTTGAAGTATTATGAACTACGAATGGCTTGATCCCTGTTTAGGGTACGTAGGCAGTCTAACGAGACGTTAGATGCAGCCATAAAATATTTGAGACAAAAGCCTTGTTTGGGAAATTGAGTAATGCGAAGGAAATTGATAAAGACAAGTTTTAGTTTTGTGAATTAGTTAGTTAATTAGTGTTAATTGGGTTATTATGGATAATTATCCTTGAAAATAAGTAGTTCGGGAGTAGAACGTTATTGATTGTACATTTCACACTATATGGTTTATAATTGAAAATGCTACAACATGGTTGAGTGTTAGATTGCATCATGGTATATCCATATGTATTATACTTGCATATAATTATTGGGAATGCTTTCAAGTGCAAAGGTGGACGCAGGACACCCAGGTAAGCTTCAGGTGAGTACATGTTGATGTTAGTGATGATAGTGAGTACGATTGTGTTGAGTTATAGCATAGCTCATAAACCTGCACCCCGGTGTTAGTGCTCCCGCCCGTGGCCAGGGCACAGTCCTTCACGTGATGTTCACCTCCCGCACCTTACGCTCACCTTGGATTCAAGGTAGGTGCACAGTCCTGTCGTACAGACCACTTTAGGTGGTTCCGACTCGTAGGTGACCCGCGATTATTCGCCCAGTCTTCACGTGATCGTAGCACTTATTTACACCCAGTCCTGTCGTACAGACCACTTTAGGTGGTTCCGACTCGTGTGCAGGTATACTTATTGAGCTATTGGCTAGCCAGGATTGATGAGATATGGATAAGTCGTACAGGTCACTATAGGTGACTCCGACTTATATGCTAGCCAGGATTGATAAGATATGGATAAGTCGTACAGGTCACTATAGGTGACTCCGACTTATATGCTAGCCAGGATTGATGAGATATGGATAAGTCGTACAGGTCACTATAGGTGACTCCGACTTATATGCTAGCCAGGATTGATAAGATATGGATAAGTCGTACAGGTCACTATAGGTGACTCCGACTTATATGCTAGCCAGGATTGATGAGATATGGATAAGTCGTACAGGTCACTATAGGTGACTCCGACTTATATGTTAGCCAGGATTGATGAGATATGGATAAGTCGTACAGGTCACTATAGGTGACTCCGACTTATATGCTAGCCAGGATTGATAAGATATGGATAAGTCGTACAGGTCACTATAGGTGACTCCGACTTATATGCTAGCCAGGATTGATGAGATATGGATAAGTCGTACAGGTCACTATAGGTGACTCCGACTTATATGCTAGCCATGATTGATGAGATATGGATAAGCTGTACATGTCATTTTAGATGACTCTGACTGATATATCACCTTGTATTGATTTAGTTCATTTGGCCTACTTATTAATGTATGGTGGAGTTGATGGCAAATCGTGGTTTTAGTCATTTCTGAGTATGGTTTGGATATATGCATATATGTTGTATTGTCTTATGGAAAACGATAAGGGTTTTACATTTAGGGGCATTACTTTTAGAGAGGTAATAACTTTGGGAAGCTTGGTCTTATTGCTTACTCACACCTTCTGTTTGGTGCCCTCCAGGTTTTAGTTGCTGAGTTTGTATCGACAAGAATCTGTGGCGAATCTTAGTATTGTTGGATATTTCTGAGGGTATGATTCTTACCCACACTACTGTACCTTACTTATGCTCTGAAATCACGCGTGAAATGGGTTCGCTCCCACTCGTAGCGCACTCTGGTACTTAGACACTTTTAGATTCAAATTTATTCACTTTTTTTTTACACTATCACATTTTATGGCTTCGTCACCTTCCAGGTGTCGGCCAGCACAGCTCGATTCAGGGTCCAAGTGGACTTTCTGGGTCGGGGTGTGTCAATTAATCTCTGCCGTTGGATTAAAAAACATTTGAATTCCAACACTCTAGATTGTGCCACGTGGCACAACGGTAAGATTTTCGGAATTTTAAACTATTTTTTCTTTTAGAAAGGCGAATAATGTGGACCGTTGATCTCAGATCGAACGGCTGCAATTAAATAAGTTTTAAAATTATTATTACCATTGGAAATCCAACGGTATAGAAAAAATTACCGTTGAGATCCAACGGATGCAGAGGCGCCACGTGGCTTCCCCAATGGTAACATTTTCATAAATACGCCGTGGGCCCTATTTCTGCATTCTTGTCGGACAACGCACCCTGACGTGTGCCAATGCGCGCGCATGACACAAATCAGATACAAAACGTGGTTGATGTCGCTTGACGTCAGCCTTGCCATCAGGCTCTCGGGCCATCTACTTTGCCAGGCCTCTCCCTCGGGTCCCCTCAGACCCCCTCGGGCTCAATCGCCCGGATGGGCTGGACGTGGTTGCTCGGGCTACTGCCCTTTGTTTTGGGGCCTGTCGTTGGGGTTACTCCACATGGTGGAGTTGCTCTTATATACAAGTGGAGGACTATCACTAAACCGTAATACTATTTTGGTGCACAAAGTGATTATGAATAATTGTTTTCCAAAAGAAATAAGTTAAAGAACTATATACTTCATTCCTATTGTGAAAGAATTGTGTTAGTGATAAGGTGTATATCTATAACAAAAGAAATAAAGCACACTATTCTTAATTAGTGGTCACCTATGTGAGAGTTGAAGTGAGGTCGCTTTTATGAGAATGAGATGACTAAATTATCTAACCCTCTGTTCGAATGAGAGAACTAAAGTTTGGATGTAGAGAAAACTTAAAATTTATAAACTAACATGTACTATTCCCTTGTTTGGATTTATAAACATAAAATTAGCATTTCTGCCAATTAAAAAAAAACTTGGAATTTGGGACCTCTGACTTCCCAGTTAAATTTCATGTAGATAGTTGTTATTTCAGAATTGAGAGTTTAAAAATAATTTAAAAAAAAATCAACCATTAGTGGTCATCATTGTCACCCTCACCACCGTTGTCATCACCGCCACCTACCTTAACCACCGCTGCCACAACCACCAATATCCACCATTATCATCATTGTTTTAAAGATTCCCGCCAGTGCCGCCTAGGCTCCCGCCTAGGCATTAGTCGGTTAGCCACCATCCCGATTTAATCCCTAAGCGTTTAAAAATTAAGAAAGGGTGCCCAGACCTGCTTAGGCACCCGCCCAAACCTGCCTAAACACCCGCCTATGTCATGACTCTCACTTTAATAGAAAATATATATCTTTCATTTTTCATTTTTTCAATAAATTGTAAGAGACTTGTTGAATACTTAGATGAACACACATGCTATATTTTTTCCCCATGTTTTCATTATGTTCTAATAATCTCTATGTCATTCTTTTTACAATTTATCTCAATGAAATTATATATATTTTTAAGTATAATTAGACACTTATTTATACGATATGTAATATACTTATTTTAAATCCGTCTAGTCTTCCTAGGCACCAACTCAGGCCTTGCCTAACCATCTAAGCGCTAAGCTTCAGCCACCACCCGACTAGCGCCTATTGCCTTTTATAACCTTAATTATCATTAATGCCGCCATCACCATCCAACTTTATCACCATGACCTTCATCACCCCTACCACCAACCATCATTATCATTGTTGCCGCCATCACCTATTATTGCCATCACCACTGTCGCCCCGCCACCTCCAACCACCATCATCACCGTCGTTTTTGCCTTTACCACCACCACTACCTACCATCATCATTGTTGCCGCCACCTCCAACTGCCAACAATACCATTGCCTGTTACCACCACTCACCATCATCTCGTTGCCGCTACCACAACTTACCATCAATACCATCGCTGCTACCACCACCCACCATCATCACTACTACCTCTACTAGTACATTTCCTAACTATTTATATCACATATATATTAATAACTCTAGATACACATTTAATTTTTTTTATTTTGAATTTTCTCATTCTTTTGGGTTAGTTAGACAAGAGAATTCACAAATTCTAGAAAATTAATTTTCATCATTTAGAATTCAATCAATTCGGAATTCCTTAGAAATTTTGAATTTCCTCATCCAAACATAGTGATCTCTCGTAAATCCGGGATTTGTTTAGGACCAAAATGAACATAACCATATAACTCATAATATATTACAATATGACATGTGTGTGCTTATTCTCTTGTTTTCAATACATGGTGAATAGTTCAATGTCTCCTATACACCCTCTGTCACTAGTAAATTCGATAAATAGTCACTAGAGAAGGTTCAAGTTTAAAAGACACATCTTCTGATACATATCTTGTCCACTCGTACTGTCAAATTCTTCCTTATTTTTCATTCATATGCACGTGAATAATTTAACCAGAAGTGAATAGGCCCCACATTACAATCTTTATAAAGGGACAAAAATGAAATAAGATAACTTCAGCGCCTAAGTGCTTCATCATTGATCAAATATCTACTTCTTACAAAGCTGTTGCTACCATTTAGATCAACGGTCCATTTCTCTGTTGTGCTTTAGACCATGATCGAGACTCAGATTACAACCTCACCAAAATACAAATTCATAGTTGGACATAATAAAACACAAGAAATAAAGACACCGAGAAATTTACGAGGTTTGACAAAAACTGCCTACATCCCTGGAAGGATATTGTTTTTCACTATGAGAATAACAGTACAAGTTACACATGAGTTAAATCGACATAACCCAATCCCAAATTCCTTGTACACCCACATACAGAATTTTCCCAAGAGCCTCACTTTACCCCAAGAGTTCTTTCACCAAAGACTTTTCACTCTCTTGATTTTCTCTTAACCCATATTCAACCTTTCCCATGGAGAGCTGAATGCTCTCCCCCTTGGATATGTCTTTGATGCTTACCCTCCCACTTCCCAAGCATACTAAATACACAAAATATTGCATCTAGGTATAGGCATACACTAGCAACAATGCCAACAACCAAGACCAAAATGTCTTAAGTTCACATGACATAATCAACACCTAGCCTACATAGCATGCAATCCTTTTTTTTTTTTATTTGCCATTTCATGCATAGAAGAGAAAGCATGCACAATTGCATGCAAACAAACACATAGTTGCACACGGGTCACTACATTGTTGCCAACTCAAAATATGAGCCAATCACAACGATCTCCACCTTGGCGAATATACGGTGCAAAAATCCTTGCACCCATCACCAAAGTCCATTGGCCTTACATACCAGCATGCATACCCTGAATCAACCTCGTTGGTCCTGTTTCGATTCAGTCACTTCCAATGCATGTGCAGCTGCTGCAAGCTAAAAATCGCCATTTAGCTTAAGACAAGATCTCGACACATCCTCATCTCCTCTTGCAGGTTTTCCTCCTCTTCATTGTCTGCAACCTGGAAACTTATCAGCATCTCATTTCCATCAATAACCTATCGAGCCAAACAAAAACTCCCCACACTTCCTATTTTCTCAGGACCATCTGATCACTTGTGAATCCCAAAGCTCCACCTGCTGCAAAACCCCTACAACACTTGAGACTATACATCACTAGGAGAAGTGTTGCTTTAAGTACCTTGAGGGCATACCCGAAGTCTTCCATTACAAACTTGCTACAACTCGGCCTAGCACCTGTAGCACCGTGGACCCTTACCTTCGGAACTGGATCTGAACCTGTTATCTCTCTTAGATACTCTTTCTAATTTTCTTCCACGATTCCAACCTTGAACAACTAAAGCAGTCTCGTGCCCACCATCGTCCATATTTTCTTTCTTTTGTGTATCATACAACACCAAAGAAATTTGCACCTACTCCAAACTTACTGTATCTTTCCATGCGGTAAAGTTTCACAAGGTTCTCGCACGAATCTGAAAGTGAGGTAAGAAGAATGAGGCCTTTATCTTCTTCCTCAACATCAACTTTCGCAGTTGATCCAAGCATCATTGAACATGTCTTCCATTTCTTCAGGTCTTTATTAATTTCTTCTGCCAAGAGTAAAACCGCCACTCCCATTAAACTGCTCAACTGAAAATTCCATGGTGAACAAATCTGGACCTCCAACGAACCAAAGCCCTCAACGATGCTCTGATACCAATTGTTGTGCTTTGGAACGTTCAGTCAATGCGGAATTGAGACTCAGATTACAACCTCACCAAAATATAAATCCATAGTTGGACATAATAAAATACTAGAAATAAAGACACCAAGAAATTTCGAGGTTCGGCAAAAACTTGTCTACATCCCTGAAGAGATATTTCTTTTCACTATGGGAATAACAGTACAAGTTACACATAAGTTAAATCGACATAACCCAATTCCAAATTCCTTGTACACCTACTCACAGAATTTTCCCAAGAGCTTCACTTTACCCCAAGAATTCTTTCACCAGAGACTTTTCATTCTAGCTCTCTTGATTTTTTCTCAACCTATGTTTAACCTTTCACATCGGAGAGCCGAATGCTCTCCCTCTTGGATGCTTCTCTGATGCTTACCCTTCCAGTTTCCAAGCATACTAATTGCATAAATGTTACATCTAGTTATAGGCATACACTAGCAACTATGCCAACAACTAAGACCAAAAAATCTTAAGTTCACATGACATAATCAAAACCTAGCCTACCTAGCATGCAATCCTTTTTTCCATTTGTCATTTAATGCATAGAAGAGAAAGCATGCACAATTGCATGCAAGCAAACACATAGTCACAAATGGCTGTTGCCATTTCCTTGTAGCATTAAATAAATGCCACACTTCATCCACCATTGAAAGTGTCGATGCAAATTTCCGCCGTCTTCAGTCTTGACGAAAATGCACCTGCAAAACAATTAACACCTTTGATCAAAGACCTAAGCTTCACGCGCCCACAAGATGGGAGGGGTTAGGCCAATGGATCTCCAATACCTAAGTTAGTTTCTTTGAGAAGAGTAAAGTGTTTAAGGCTTTTTTAGGGTAGCAAAAGCTTCTGAAATTTGATAGAATATGGGGTATATATAGGGGAGAGAGCCGACCATAGTGTTAGGGTTTTACCATACACATGGCGGCATCCTGTTAGCCAATGTTTATGGAGATATATTCTCAAGATATTAAATAGGAAATAATATTTTGAGATAATGGAGTAATTATCCCTAATTGATTTAAATTGGGATTACTTACTTGATTGGAGTAAATCGTCAATTGGGAATGTATTAAAGATAGGATTTGGGTAATTAATCCTTATCTTTAATGCTTTGACTTTTCCTTGCCAAGGGCAAGTGAGCTATGGGCAGTCACATTCAGCTTCTGAGACCTTCATGGGTGTGAGCTAGACGTGGGAGTATCTGAGGAGTCTGCCCATTTATTGAGGGCAATCTTGCCTTTCTTGAACGAAAGTCCACGTGTCGCCTCTAGAATTTTTGGGATTATTTTAGGCTCCACAAATGCCCCTACATCTGCTGGGCTGCACGTAGGAAAAGGGCAATAGGTGTAGAAATCCCAAGCTACATGGGTTTGTAAAGTTGTTTCCCAATTTCACCTTGATATCCTTTCTTGATTTGGAGATAGACTACTTCTAGGAAAAGGAAACCAATTACCCCCAATACCTATTTAATTCTGCCTTAAGCAGGGGATTAAATAAATTTGGAGAACAATCATCATTCCTACAAGGAAGAGAGAAGCCAGAGGAAAATGTTCCCCCTTTCCTAGCTTTTTTTCTTCTCTTGCCCTTTGCAAAGAGTCGTACCTCATTGTTATTCTTCTTATCCGTGCCGCACCAAGGTAAGAATAATTTGAATTATCTTCTTGATTTTTTTGTGCTCTTGGGACTTGAAAAAGTGGCTCGAAGAGGGTTGAGGAAGTGTGAAATGTGTGGCAAGGGTGACACGGGGTTGCTGGTGGTGCGACACATGATTGGTTGGCATGGCTCAGGTGCTCGGCTAGGCTCGAGTCAAGGGGACATACCCACTGGGGTGAGGGGAAGCCGGCTTGGGTCGAGCCTTCAAGGCTACTGGGCACGAGCCCATGCAGGTGAGATATGAGAGAGTGGGAGAGACCGGTGTGGGCTGGCTCTCTAGTCTTGGTAGCCTAAGCTTGCGAGCGAGAGAGAAAATGAGGAGTAAGGTGCGAGCCTCATTCCGTGCTGGGCTGAAGTGGCATGAGCCACATGCACCACATGCATGAAAGAAGGTTGGGCCGTGGGGCTTGGTGCTGGGCTCTGCGGTCATTTTCCCTTCTTTTTTTTTTCTCCTTCTCACAAGCTGCCTTCTAAATATTTTTTCTTCGTACTTTTGTAAGGACTTTGAGATGATTTCCTTTGATCGCAAAAGTGGGCTACTTCAAGGCTGCACATGTCAAGATCAATTTCGACGAGCTGTTTTAGGATTTTCTTGAGACGTACAAGCATGCGATTCTGTTAGTGGTTCACGTCAAGGGGTGAAAAATGATAGCGGCCATGAACTGTGCGACAAGGGTGCCACAACTAGGAAAATAGCTATCAAATTCCATCCATAGTACTTCATGTTGGGATTTACTTTTCCCATGCCGCGTCTTTTCCAGGAGATGATTTGCTTCATGAAATACATGACTGCTCAGTGCTCCCTGAATACAGTTTGTGCGATGATAGGGTTCTCAAACTTAAGCAAGTTTTTTGATCTTGGCTTGACCATAAATGAGTTATGGTACTTCTTTAAAATCGACCACAAGGAAGACGTGGCGCAGTTGAGATCTCGCCATAGGCTGCTTAATGCTCCCTGCAAAGGTGATCATGAGTGAGCGAGAGATACCTTGGAGGTAAGTGGAGAGTAGGAGTCTGACTTCTCTCATGTGCTGCATGTTGTGGTTATCTTTATCAATGGTAAGTGAACTGCTTCATTCCTGGCCTGCTTGAATTTTTATTGAGCTAGTTCATGACTTCAGTTTACTAATTGTTCTTCGTACTTTGTGTAGATTCCAAATTTGGCTCAACTTCAAGAACTTCGGCAGATATGAAGAAAGTGCATATCTCCTTAGGCATTCCTGCTGAATATCGTGAATGGGGCTGACTGCTCAGTCCTCTTTGTCAGGAGAAAGGTGGGCTGCCTCTGAAGAAAGAGATAAAGCAGATAAAGGATGAGGCACTTGCTCGTCTGATCGATGTGTAGAGCCTGCTGCCAATGAGGATGGAAATAAGAGAACTTATTCACCTGCTTGTGAACCTTCGGCTAAAAAGAAACCAAAGACTTAATCTGCTACTTGAGGGGACTCGTCTGTTGGTGAGAAGCTTATCATCGATCTGACTTCTCCCAAGGGGACGAAAAAGATCGTTGAGTCTAGGCATGTGAAACTTGCTGCTCCGAAGGTAGCCATAACCATTGCTGAGAGGATTTCCCAACGAAAAGGTTAGGTGGTGCCCCTGGTGTCTGGGTTGGTGTCGAAGCACCCGTCGGGAGCTAAGTTCGATTCGACTTCTGAGAGGCTCATCGCTATAAAGAGCGGGAAGATGGATTCTGCTGCTAAGGTGGCGCCTGGGCCTGTTCTTTCATCTGTTGTGACTAATTTGTCTACTGAGAAAAGGGAAATCTACTCACATGAGTAGTTGTGAGAGATCCACCGAGTATGAGGTTGGGGAGTTTCCCGAGGCTTATGCGCTGCTCAAGGCTGACCTGTTTAAGGACATCGATGCATGCACCAAGTTCATTGATAGCATTGGGAAAGTTATCATCCGTTCAGACTCTTTTGTGAAGCGTCTTGCCTACTCGATGAGGTCTTCCTTGTTTGCTATAATGCATAAAACTTTGATCCTGGCAGCTGAGTTTATATGTGTTGATTAGGATGCTGTCAAGTGTGTTAAAGAGGCCAAAGTGGGGTTGACTGCTTAACTTTGCTTGGATGCTAAAAAGATTGAGAAGCTCGAATTTGAACTCATCGTTTTAAAGGGGTCTAATGCCTTTGCCTTCACTTCTGTGCAGCTGGAGACCGTTCATCAGGAAGTCGTCCACTTGAAGGCTAAGCTTAGTACGACTCAGGCGATGTTGGAAGCTGTAAAGAAGGAAGTCAGTCGTGTTTCTCCGATGGTTAATGACCTTGAGCGTGTCAATTTGGAGCTATGATCTGCTTAGTATGCCAAGGACGATGAGCTTGTCTTCATACATGATGAAATGTCTTGTCTCAAGGATGTTGCCAGTAAGCTTGAGTCCAAGGAAGTGGATCTGCAAGGTGCGCTGTCTGCTAGCAAAACCTTGAAGAAAAAAAAAATGGAACTAGATAAGCTGCAGAGTGCTTACACTAGGCTTGTTGAGGAGAACGTGCAGCTGAAGAATGAGAAAGCCGATCACAAAGTGGCGCTTGCTTCTTGTTAAGCCAATTGCTACAAGCTTGGCTATGTAGACCATCTTCAGGGTAAGTTATCGGATTATGAGTTTTCCGAGAAGGATTTTGAGACTTTATTTCTCTAGTTGACCTGCTTGATTTCTCGTTCGAGGCTGCCTTTTGGTAGAGTAGCTGAAGGTGAGGCAGGGGCGGCTGAGGATGAGCTAATAGAAGCTTTGGCTGTTGAGAACAGTGTTGCTGCTGAAGGCATGGCAGTCGAAAAACCAGTGGTTGCGCAGGCTGCCAATGAGTAGTCATTTTGCTTAAACTTAGGAATTTTCTTCTTTTCCTTTTCGTTTTGCTTTATTTAGACTTTGTTAGCATTTAAGCCAGTTTATCAATTTGCTAGAAATTTAATAAACAAAGTTTCTTGCTTTGTTTCATCATTCTATTTTGCCACGTCTTTTGCAAAAGTTTGTTGTAGGATGGGCGATTGGGTAAGTTGCTTTAGCGAAGCCGTCGATCCCACGTCGTCACTTAGGTTTTAGTTTCTACTTCGGGGCTTTGGGAGCCTTGCCTGCTGGAAGCGACTTGTAAAACTTTATCGTAAGACAGGCAGTTGTGTTGGCTACTTCGATGGAGCAGTCGATCCCACATCGTTACTTTAGGCTTTAGTCTTTGCTCTGATTGTCAATGAACTTTACCTGCATAAGGAAAAAATGAAAATTTCTAACTTATAAAGCTGGCGGCCAGACACATGCTTTTTGTAAAAAGCAAAGGAAATCCGCGTAGCTGCTTTGATCTTACATTTCAGCTTTAACGACTACACGAGCCTTGGCCCTCCCGAAGAATGTTACGAAATTTTTAACGTATAAAGGCAAAGGCTGAACACATGCTTCTCGTATAAAGTAGAGGAAATATGCGTAACTGCTATAGTTGTACATTTTGGTTTTAGTGGCTGCACGAGCCTTAGCCTTTCTGGGGCATGTTGCAAAATTTTTAACTTATAGAGCTACGGCCGAACATATGCTTTTCGTAGAAAGCAGAGGAAATCCATGTAGCTGCTATAGTTGTACATTTCGGCTTTAGCTTTTGCAAAACTTAAACCGTAGATCGTCGACCAGAAGCACTATTTTTAAATAAGCAGACAGGTCTAAGTAGCCATAATAGGTGTAAGTCTTGGCTTACAGATTGCCTTAGGCTACCAATTGTTGGGTCATCGATCGAGCATCTTACTTATAGAAACATACGACTCGCTTGACCATTTTAGGCGTTGTCCCTGGCTCTCAGAGGCATTTTAGACTTAAGGTGTAAGCAGAATCGCACCTTAGAAGCCATATCCTTCCGAGTTATAACTTGACTCCACATGTCTCTTAACTAGTATTGGAACACTTTAAAGGCAAGCTACATTTAGGAAAACTTGCACTCGAGGATGAACAATGTAGTCATGTGAATTCTTTCATGGGCAGGAATCTTGCACTTAGCGTCTCTTCCGGTTAGAGACCCGGGCTCCCGCAGAATTGAATCTTTTAGTCAGCCAAGTCTTTCTAGGAGAAAGACTGTTGTGGCCAATTATGGGAGTCGTCTAAAGTAGGTAGTCTATGCATTCAGGAGGAACTAAGCATTCGTAAAACCCATCCACGTTTGGATATCTCGGATTAGTTTACATTCTCTTGATGGGAAAACACAAGCCATGTCTGTAAGGGCAAGGATGCCTTCTACTGTCACAGAGGTGGTCAATTTGTTTATGCACTCGGCCCAGACTTGTGAATAATTCCTTCAATCTTCATTGAAAATAGAGAAATGTATTAACTTTGCTTGTAGGTAGAAATAGCATAACAACTAATAATCCTCGGTATGCAAGGTCTTGTTCGTCAAGCTGCTGAGTCTTCGAACTTTATTTGTCATGAACAGGGTCTAATGAATGATGGAAGGTCACACATAACACTTTCTCAGGTTGTAAGCATTCCTTGTTTTTTGTTATCTTTGCCGCTTATAGTGGTGAAAGTGTAGTTGCTCTTTCTACCTACACGGCTGATTTTGTACGGACATTTCCAGATGGGAGCCATCTTTTAGAGCCTTCCTGGTGGACAGTTATGAAGGCTTTTCTGAGGACTAAGTCTCCTGGCTGGAACTACCGGATCTTCGCCATCTTGTTGTAGCTGAAGAGAATTTGTAACTGATAGGCCGTAATGCAAGTGATAAGTTTCTCTCGTTCTTCTTTTGCCAAGTATAGATTTGTGGCCATTTCCTTCTCGTTCTACTCGAAATTCGACAGTACAGTGTTGATAATTGGCACCATGACGCAAGGAGGGATGATTGCCTCAGAGCTATACACCAAAGAGAATGGAGTTTCGCCGATTGCTCATCTCTTGGTGGTGCAATATGCCCATAAAACATCGAGGAGCTTGTCTGGCCACTTACCCTTCTTGTTTGAGAAACATTTCTTAAGGAAATCAAGGATGGTCTTGTTGGACGCCTCGACTTGCCCATTGCCCTGCAGATACAAGGGCGTGGACATGTGTTGCTTGATGCTATGTTTTTTTAAGAACCTCGCTAAGTCTTTGCCCATGAACTGCGGACCATTGTCTGTGACGATGGAGTGAGAGATGCCAAAGCGGTAGATGATGTTTTTCCATATGAAGCAATCTATGTCCGTCTGGGTAGTTATAGTTATGGGTTCGGCTTCAACTCATTTTGTGAAGTAGTCAGTCGCTATGATCATCATGTATCTGCCCTCAGTGGCAAACGACATTGGTCATACCAGGTCAATCGTCCACTACATGAATGGCCAAGGGCTCGTCTGCTGGTGAAGTTCGTTGACAGGTAGTGCGGGAACAGGCTTGAAGCGTTGGCAGCTGTCACACTTTTGTACATACTTCTTGGCGTTTTGATGCATGGTTGCCCAGTAGTAGCCAACAATAAGAGCTTTTTGATCCAGAGACCAGCTTATAAAGTGGTTTCCATATGCGTCTTCGTAGATTGAGCTAAAAACCTTCAGGTCGTCGGGAGGTGATAGGCAGCGGAGATATGGTCCTGAGAATGATCTATGAATGAGTATGCTGTTCCATATGTAGTAGCGTGTTGCCTTCATCTAGAGCTTATTGGACTCTAGTCTGTTTGCGGGGAGCGTTTTGTTGATTATATAGTCGATGATGAGATCCTACCAATTTTAAGTTATGTTGATATGTGCTACCTCGACTATTGGTTCATTATATATGCTCGGCTTCTCTAAGTACTAGACTGGGATGAAGCGTTTGAGCTGATTGTCTAAGCCAGAACCTAAGTTTGCTAGTGCGTTTGCGTAGGCATTTTCTACTCATGAAACTTGAGTGTGTGTGTGTATGCCTGGAACGTCGCTAGCTGCTCTTGTACCTTCTCAAAGTAACGGGTCATCCTTAGATGCTTTACAGTGTACTTCCCTCAGGTTTGATTGGTGATCAACTGGGAATCGAAATATATTGCGAGTTTCTTCATTACTAAGTATTTCACCAGTCAGAGACCTGCCAGTAGGCTTCATACTCTGCTTTGTTGTTTGACGCCTTGAAGCTTAGAGTGATTGTCTGCTCGAGCATCGAACCATCTGGGGTAGGCTTGCTTCCGATCCCTAGTTGTTGGATGATTCGTTGACATGCAAATGCCAGAAATCTCTTGTAGGTGGGGTTGGTGCGGTTATGGCGTGCTCGGCTGCCTTTGGGGTGCTTTCGGACTGAGTTGCTGCGTCTTTCAAGCTTAGGGTGAATTCTGCTACGAAGTCCACCAATGTCTAGGCCTTTATTGTCATGTGGGGTTGGTATGTTAAGCTGTATTGGCCAAGTTCCAACACCCACTTCATCATTCGTTGAAAAACGTCTAGGCTATGCAAAACTGATCCTAGTGGGTACTGGGTCATGACGATGACTGAATGCCCTTGAAAGTAAGATATGAGCTTCCAAGCTGTAATAATTAGCGTTAAAATTAGCTTTTCAATCTTCGGGTATCTGGTTTCAGCATTAAGCATAGCTTTGGACGTATAGAATACCGGCAGTTAGGCCTCTAGCTCTTCTCGTATGAGGGTAGAGCTCACTGCTACTTCTGATGAGTCTAGATAGATGTATAGGTTCTCTGTTGCTTCCGGCTTGGATAGTAGTGGAGGTGACGTTAGGTACTGCTTCAGGTCTTGAAACGCTTTCTCGCACTCGCCGTCCCATTTGTCCTTCTACGCCCTTTTGATTAACTTGAAAAAGGGCTTACATCGGTCGGTGGATCGTTAGAGGAAACGATTGAGTGCAGTTGCTTGTCCGATCAGACTTTAGATCTCCTTCAGAGTTGTGGGAGACTTCATGTCCAGGATCGCTTTGATCTGCCTTGGATGAGCCTCAATTCCTTCCTAGGTCACAAGGTACCCTAAGAATCAGCCTGAAGAGACACCAAAAGTGCACTTGGCTAGGTTGAGCTTCATTTTGTACTCTTGTAAAATGTCAAAAGTCTCCGCCAAGTTATCGATGTGGTTTGACCGTTACTTGCCTTTCACCATGATGTCATCGATGTAGACTTCCATGGTTACTTCAATCTGCTTCTTGAACATCACGTTTACGAGCCGTTGATAAGTTGATCCTACATTCTTGAGGCCAAAAGGCATGACCTTGTAGCAGTATGTGCCTCGCTCGATCACGAATACGGTTTTCCCTTTGTCAGGCTCATGTATGGCAATCTAATTGTAGCCTGAGTATGCGTTCAAGAAGTTGAGCAGTTGGTTCCTGGATGTTGAGTTAACGAGCAGGTCGATTCGGGGAACCGGGTAATTATCTTTAGGGTACGTTTTGTTGAGGTCGGTGTAATCCATGTATACTCTCCATTTGCCTTTGTCTTTTTTTATCATCAACACGACGTTGGCCAGCCATGCTGAGTGTGCCACTTCCCAAATGAATCTGGCCTTCAGTAACTTGTCGATTTCCACCTTAATAATCGTGACTCGCTCGGGTACGAAATGTCGTATTTTATAGATCACAGGATTGGCGGTAAAATCAACGTGCAATTTGTGGCAAGCTATCGCTAGATCAATACTGGGCATGTCAGAGGGTGACTATGCGAAAACGTCATGATTTTCCTTAAGGAAAATCGTGAGTTCCTCATTTTCCATCGGGCTCAAACGTGAACCAATCTTAGCCATATTCTCCGGCCGGTAGGGGTCAAGAATGATACTCTTAAAGTTCTCTTCGGGTTTCCATCTTGATTCATCTGCCAGGGCATTGTCGACCTTGACGTCATCTTCTTAATCTACCTGTTATAATTGTTATTTGGCAGAGGTAAAATCGTCTTTTTGCACTTCAGCCGTTACTGCTGGGGTGAAAGACTTCTTCTTCGACTCCTTGAGAACATGAACAGTGTATCGCTGAGAGATGGCCTGATCACCTTTGATCTTTCTAACTGCTCCCCCCGGGATGCAAAATCGGATCTTCTAATGCTCGATCGAGGTCACAACTCCAATCTTCACTAGCTTAGGTCGGCCCAATATCCCATTATGAGGAGATGGGTCGCTGACGATCATAAAGGTCTGCGATTAGGCAATTGAAGGGCTGGTTACGTTGAGCATGATCGTGTTAATGACAGTTGAGGTAAGTCTGTTGAATCTGGTCAAAACCCTTGCTTTGCGTTTGATCGTACTTTCCAGACTCATCTTCTGGATGACTGATAGATATATGATGTTAACTAAGCTGTCGTTGTCCACCATCATTTTGTCGACGATGGCATGGGCCAGTTGAGCAGAAATCACCAAGGTATCATCATAGGGAAAGTCTACTCCCTCAACGTCCTGCTCGGTGAAGTCAACAATTAGTCCACGTACATCATCTACGGCTTGAACTTGAAAGACCGATCTCGTCTGCTGGATCTTCTTCTTCTTGGAATTGTTAGTAGCCCTCAGATGCTCAGATTCGGCAAAGATACCATTGATTCAGATTATCTTGGCTAAAGGTTTGACATCGACATCTGTTTTTCACCTTGGTTGGGCAGCTGGCCTGTCGACATACTGGTCGCACTTGCTTTCCTTCATGAGCTTCTCAAGGTAGTTCATCCATGTGGTGTAGTCATTGGTTACATGCCCGGAACCTCTGTGGAATGCACAGTATTTTGTTTGGTCCATCTTGGAAGTGCCCCCTCATGGGTGGCAGCGCTTTGAACCATTGCTTGTCTCTGAAGTCACAAAGGATCTGGTTGATCGAGACGGAGAACTTGGTGTACATCCTAAGCGCTGAGCCTCCATTTGTCGGGGACTGATCACTACGTCTGTTTCCTGGCTTGTCTTTTTCATTGAGCGGTTTATTGTCTGCTTTATTCTGAGTTGGCTCTGCATCCTTACGCGGATGCCCAGGCAGCTTCTGGGAGAGCTTGGCCTTATCCTAGAATGAGTGTTTTTCTGCCAAAGCATAAGAATCTGCTAGCGTTCTGTCCCATGATTAGCTTTTTGAAATGCGGGTGATCAGCTGGAAGCCCTTTATGGAAGGCTAAGCTTGCAATGTTGTTATCTCATCCAACGATCTTCACCTTCTCTACCTTAAACCTCTTGACGTATATGCGAAGTGACTCATTCGGGTCATTCTTCATGTTAAAGATGTGGTCAGACTTCCTTTTGATCGAGCGGTAGGACGAATATTCTTGAGTGAAAACCAAGGAAAGTTTGCTGAAGTTTTGGATTAAATGTGGCAGCAGGGTGTGGAACCAGTCTTGCGACTCGCCTTAAAGCGTCGTGGTAAAGATCTTGCACATGAGAGTGTCATTGCTGCAGTAGAGGGTCATAGTACTTCAATAGTGCATCATGTGTCTGTCCGGATCTTTATCTCATTTGAACACGGTGCAATACGATGGGCTAAACTTTCACTGTGCCTCTGTCTACTCGATCTCATCTGTAAACAGTGCCCTGCTCATGTTGGCCACGTCTCTACGAAAGGCATCGTTGGTAGTATCAATGTGCTGGAATCCGCGTAGCTACTATGCTACGAACCTTTGTACTTCATCCTAGATTTGCACATGGTGGGGAGCCTCCTGTTGCCCCCGTTGTTGACCTGCTAGTCCATGTTGCTCTTTGGTATATCCTGCTCGCATGTGCCGCTGTCGCGGTTCACATGGTTCATTCTATGCCGCTCGCCATTGTGTTTGGCCAGTACTGCCAATGGAACTTAAGCTGGACAACTTTCGTGCTCTCCTCGGTCTGCCATGTGGTTGCCTACTCTGGTGCCTTGCAGAAGGATCTCCTTGTGGGTCTAGCCTCGTGTATACACTTTGCTTGGAATGTCTTAAGTGCTCGTCAGAGTGTGAACTCAACCTCGAATACACATTGACTCGTGAACCAAGTTAGGAATAAACACTTCCTTGCGTATTTAGGTGGGAGAAAACGTTTTACCGAGGGCCCAAATGAGAGTGCACATTACCCAAATGCACGGTTCGTGACAACTTGAGCAGCTTTTTGTCAGGACATCGCTAGAATAAGTCATGATCTTCCACCCTTGTCCTGCTTCGGGACACCTCATCGGGGGCGCGCTGCATCTCAATGTGCTCAAGGAGTTGGTTCACCAATGTGGTCTGCTGCGCGAGGGCGCTCGTCAAATTGGCAACCTGCTGGGGCAGGTGGTGCTCGTTATTCGGATTAGAAGAGTCTGGATAATGGGAGTCTCCATAATAGGAGTCTCCATGTTGGTCGCGAGGTAGGCTAACCAGGTTAGGTGGTCAGGGCGTGCGCAGGGAAGCGATAGGGTCACGGGTAAACTGGTTAACGCTAAGCCACAACTTGCTCCTCACAAGCTTGGGCTCGACTAGCAGCGAGTTGGTCCTAGGCCGCCTGCCTGTGGACTACTCCTGCTGGCTAGGCTAGCTCTGCTGAGCTCTAGTAGGCATGCTAGGCAGTGGCCTGGGCCTCCTGCCTTAGGCCTGTTATGGCAGCTGCCAAGCTCTAGGCCTTTTACCCAGGGTTTTGAAGGCTAAGGCGTTATAAGAACAGTGGTGTCGATATTTGGGTCGTGGCCTAGTAGCCTTGCCATGGCTGCTGGGTCACGGCAACTGTGGTGGTGCAGCTCGGCGGTGGTGACGTTCCTCTTGCCTTTGCCTTGAGCCTTAAGGATTGCCGTCATAGGGCTATGTCCTCGTCTCCACTTTCCGGTCCAAATCCTTGTATGTACGAGGTTTCGTTCGTCATGGTTTCTAAATTTCCTACCATTTTCATTCGTCATGGTTTCTAAATTTCCTATCATTGTATCATTTCTCCAGGATTGATCAAGAAACTTTTCTAGGAAAAATTAATTGATACGACGTGTGAGAAATTCAACGTAACAAAAAATTCAAGAAACCAAAAGTAAGAGGCTTATTCGACGTTGCAAATTTCGCCATCTTCAGTCTTGGACGAAAATGCACCTGCAAAACAATCAACACATTTGATCAAAGACCTAAGCCTCACACGTCCACGAGGTGGGGGGGGGGTGGGTGGGTTAGGCCAATGGATCTCGGATGCCTAAGCTAGTTTCTCTGATGAGAGTAAAGTGTTGAGGGCTTTTTAGGGTAGCAAAAGCTTTTGAAATTTCGTAGAATATGGGGTATATATAGGGGAGAGGGCCGGCCATTGTTAGGGTTTTACCCTACACATGGCGGCATCCTATTGACCAATGTTTGTGGAGAAATATTCTCAAGATATTAAATAGGAAATAATATCTTGAGATAATGGAGCAATTATCCATAATTGATTTAAATTGGGATTACTTACTTGATTGGAATCAATCTTCAATTGGGAATGAATGAAAGATAAGATTTGGGTAATTAATCCTTATCTATAATGAAATATTTGACTTTTCCTTGCTAGGGGTAGGTAAGCTGTGGGCAGTCACATTCAGCTGCTAAGACCTTCACGGGTGTGAGCTACGCGTGGGAGTATATGAGAAGCCTGCCCATTTATTGAGGACAATCTTGTCTTTCTTCGAACAATTGTAAGTTAATATATGGAAATATCCCCATTCATTTATAAATAATCAAACAAAAGCAGAATGTATTTAGTTAAACAAGATTAAGAGAATTTTTTTTTTTTTTTTTTTGTCAATCGATAGATTTTGTTAGATTAGCCATCAACGAAGTTCAAACCTACACCGTCATATAAGGGCTCAACTCCTTTCCACTACTATAGTAAAAACCCACTTGCAAGAGAAAATATAATTACCTCGGATAATTGTACTTGAGCCGGAGTTCGGAAATGCTATGACTCTTTCCTGTTGAATAGTATACTTACCTTACATTTACAGACTAACACCAATATGTATATGCAAGTAACTTCTGTAAACACTTTCAACTGCTATGTACTTACAAAAATGTATGCTTTTTAAAACTTTGAAACCTCTCTTTCATCGCTAAAATGAATTGATCCCGTGCTTTTGATACATTTTCTACTTTAAATTGTGTACATTCACGAGCAAGATCCGCGGACTCATTTGATGCCTCCGGCCTTAGAACTGTGTTGCTTCTTCAAATGGAAAAGGCTAGGAGATCATATATAGCAGTTATAGTGGGAAGCTGGCACAATTTTAGGTCTAAATACAAAGTTTGGACTGCAATTCAAGGGGATCGAGCGCCCGAGCGCCACCTATTAGCATTCAGTAGTACTCATCAAGACTTGGAATGATGGCGCCTGCTTGGACGTGAAACAGAACATGAAAATTACAGACAATTTTTTCTTGACATGTACTTGTACTCCCTCTTCCTCTCTCATTTCCTCTTTCTTTTTTACTCCGGTGACCAGAAGAAGAGTCGAGCATAGAATTTCAGGTGGAATAGACTCTTAGGCCATCTCTAACCAAGTGCTAAAAGGATTTGAACCAAAAAGGGTCTCAGGCTGGCCACATTTAGCAAGCCCAAAAGCTCGGTCTATAAAATTGGCTGGTGTTGATGTGCGATGCGGAGCATCAAGTGCAACGCACCCGCCCCGCGCATGACAAACAAACAGCTCAAATGCAATGTCCATTGGCATCCGTCGTCGCGGCTCGTCAGCCAAAAATAATTATGAAAATCAATTGCTCTTTTCTCACATGGACATAATTTTTCACATTTCTACTTATTCACATACTTTCCACGCTGATTTCATTTAAACATTGCTAGTTATATTTTGCTTTGATATTGTAGATGATACAACATTAAGTTTTATACAAGAATGCATACGAATATTAGATACGAAGCATGAGGACACTTGAAAATTTAGTACTACGAGTTTTTTATTTTTATTTTTATTTTTATTTTTTTTTAACAACCGATATTATATATACTAAGGGGGAGGGGATGTGCTTAGTCTCACAATGGGTTAACAATAATGTGGTTCAAATTTGCCTTTGGCGAAAATCAAACCTAAGATCTCTCACTTACAAATAAAGAAAAATGTCATTAGACTGTAATACTAAGCGACATAATATGAGGTTTTGGTTATAGAACGTAATGTTTTGAGCGTCGACACTCATTTTCCTTGGCTTGGCCAAGATTTTGCATTTCTGTTTTTAAGGAAAATGCATGGAAAATGATTTTTCATGAATTCTTTTTCGCGTCCGTACCAAACACAACCTCAATACTTACAAGTTTGGAAATGAGTATGAAATTGTATTCCCTTGTTTAATAGGCTCATTCTTATTGAATGAGTATAAACTTTCCATAGAAACAGGATTTCATACTTTTTGATTTATCTTACAAACAAAAAACAAAAACAACTTACATGAACCGAATTCACTATTTCGTAGTGTCCCAACTTGTAAAGGTTACTATAGAAACCCACAAACCATTTCATTCTTTACGACCAGAAAATCCAACTTTTTTTTATTCCTTGTAATCTAGGTTTCTATACAACCACCTCACGCCATGATTATTGGTCAATACAAACTCATATCCTCGTCAGCATCCTCATAAACCCGACCCCGGTTATTACCCGAAACGAACTTACCCAGCCTAGAACCGGAGGTCCGATTCTCCACCACAGCCTTCAATGCCCGCTTCAAAGCCCTAAACCCCTCCTCCCCGCCACCGCCAGCCCACTGCATCACCACCACATTCTTGGTCCGACTGCCGACCGTCATCATCTCAGCCCGCACAGCCCTTGCCCGAACAGACCTTATCGCCTGTACCAAGTCCCGGTTTAGACCCGGTCTGTCTTCGCAGCTCAGTGTCGCCTTCAACAGCTTGGTCCCGCCGTTGCAGTAGTTCAGCGTCACCTCGTCCGATTCGCCCGGAAACGGCCAGGCCTCCGACCCGGTCCGGCCTTGGCCCGCCAGGTCATCAGCCTGCCTCCTCAGCTCCCTCACGTGCTGCACCACCTCCGCCAGCAACGACGCCTTGTCCGTCTGCATACATTCAAAACACCGCGTGCAATTACTGTAATGTCCTTGCGTGAAGTCGAAATAACGAGAAAAAGTACGCGGTTACAGATATATATACCCGGGTGGTGTTGGGGAGGAGAGTACGGAGGGTGGAGAGGTGGGCGTTGATACGCTGCCTGCGCCGCCTCTCGGCTTCCTTGTGGCTGGTGGATGCTTCTGCTGACTTAGCGGTCTCCGTCGCCGATGCTGCCGAGCTCAGGATGGAATCTGCGCCGTCCATTAGGTTGTTGTTGTTGCGGTTTTGACTGGACCAGCTCTGTCGCTCCGACTCAGAGTAGTTCTGGAAAGGAAGCATTCTTTCTCTTACGAATAAAAAAAATGATAAAATGTAACATAAAATGAATGAGAACAAATTAAGTGGAAGAGAGAATGGGAGTTGAAGTGAAGAGGTTAAAACGCTAAAACTTTAAACTCAGAAGAAAGCTTAAGGGGTCTGTATATGTATATGTATATATAAACCCACACCCACAAACAAAAGGGTGTAATTCTATAAAACAGAGGAGAGAGAGGGACAGTGAGTTATTTTGTACTTGGTTTTTACTTTTGATTTACCGTTTTGGGTTTCTTTTTTTAACAGATATTATACTAATCCATGAATCAGTTTTAATAAATTAGTATGAATTTATTATTTATTTACTAAAGTTAAATTTAAACTTTTAACTCCTAAATAAAAATAAAAACTATTAAACTAATTCATTAATCAGTTTTATATTAAACTATTCGTTTTCACTTGTGAGAGTTCTTAAGTTCGATTATGACCAAAGGCGAATTTAAATTAACTTATTACTAGCTTATTATGAGGCTAAGTCCACCATCCATTTAGTAATAAATAATAAGAAACTTTAAAGAAAAGTTTCTGGTACGATTCACTTTAAGGAAAAATCACATTTTTACACTAAAAAATCAATCATGGTACTATTCACTTTACCCTTTATTTTATTCTTATAGTTAACACTCAAAGTTTTTAAGTTTTTTTTATTAGTTTTCTTTAAATAATATTGTTTGTTAATAAAAAAAAAAAGATAAATAACTTTAAATATAATATTAAATAGTAATATTAAATAACATTTAGTTTGTTGGGCAGGTCCACTAGGATTAGATAAAAATTTACCACAAAAAAGATAAAAGTGAAAAAGCGTGGGATTGGATGATATTAATTTTGAAGGAAAAAAGAAGACAAAATGGACGAGTATCGAGGAAGGACTAGAAACTTGAAAGGGGAAAGACTGAAAGAGGGGACAGTGTTCGGAAGGGGACCAAGGGAATATTACTAAACAATCCATGGGTCATGTCCATATGTCTGAAGAAGTGGTAAAATGTCATTGAAATCATTTTTATTTTTTCACATTTTCTTTATATTTACTTATTTGTATATATTTTTTCAATTATTTAAACTTAAATTTTTTTTTGTTGTTGAAACGTTTAGTTTAAAAGTTAGATAGTAACTTGTTTATTAAAAAAAGTTAGATAGTAACACGATGAGAATCTACTTACACGTTGAACAAAAATGAACTTAAATATTTAAATATACACACTTTTTTGTATTCTGTTTGACTAAATAAATCAAGATTTAAATTATGAACAATTTTTATTGGTCGGCTACTTAAGTGCTAGGCAGTAGTGATCCGAGACGTTTTCTTGCAAATCGGTTGTAAAAATCAGTTAGGCTCTAGGCAGGCTAAGCGCTAGGCGGGTGAGGCGGCCCTAGGCAGCTCTAGGCGGTGACTAGGTTGGCTAGGCGGTGCTAAAAAAAAATCCTATCTACATTACTATATTTCCTTACTTTCCTCCTATTTTGAATTTTGTGTGGTTTAAAATTGGGAACTTATTGTACATGTGTTATCCTACAATACTCCTCACTATGGTTCTATGACATATATGTTCAATGTGTTTTTAAATTTTGGACTTGTTGGATACTCTTTTTGCATTTTATTATTCTTTTATTATCTTATCCATGGATTTCATACAAGTTTAATTTTTTTGTAAGTCATATGCACTTATTTACAAGATATAGAAGAAATTTACGTAAATCTGCCTAAGCCTCCTAGGTGCCTGCCTAGACCCCACCTAGCTGCCTAGGCGCTAGGCGCCAGCTCGCTGCCCTACTAGTGCCTAGCGTTTTTTAGAACCTTGATAAAAATAAATTCTAGACATGTCATGCTGTGATTTGATCAAGGAAGAGGATATTTTCCGGATCCACTTTGTAGGGATCCTACAGATCCCCATATCTTAGCCGTTTATTGTATATCGTTCGGCTAGTTTTCGTTAGGTATTATTTGTGTTTAATTTTAAATAAAAAAAAAATCAAATGATTTCTGACCGCACGATGCACAATAAATGACTAAGATGTGAGGATCGCTAAAACCCTACAATTTAGATCCGGATGAGATCCAAATCCTTTGACCAAAACTTAAAACAAAAAAACTTATTATAAGACTTAGTTCATTTTATTTTAAAAATAATTGAACAGTTAATTGAATATATTTTTTGTAAGTAGTAAATTATTAAGGAAAACTAATGAAAAGGACTTGAAAACTTTGATTTTTAATGATAAAGAGAAAATAAAGGGTAAAGTGAATAGTACCAGGATTGATTTTTTAGTGTAAAAATGTGGTTTTTCATTAAAGTGAACAGTACCGTGGGCTTTTCGTTAAAACCCCTAAATTATTATGATGAATAGAGTTTTTCTCTTCAACTTAATATTTAAAAACAAAAAAAGAAGTCATAATTTCATCATTGTAGTTCAAAGTAATAATATTGTATGACGGTGTGAGTTTGAACCTTGTTAGTAGCTAATTTAACATATAATCTAACAAAATATATGGTTTGACAAAAAAATAATAAAAATATTGCATGTAATTGAAAAATGAATCACTTTTTTTTTTATCCAAATAAAACTACTTAAGCCAGTTAATAGTTTAATAATATTTATCTTCAATCGTAAGTGAAACGTCTTTAGATTTGAATTTGTAAAAGGCCATTTTCGTACCAGTTATCGTTGTATAAAAATAGTATAATTTCTCCTAGGGAGATGGGTTCATTCTTCTACTTGTTAATAATGTATCTTCAGATTGTTTACAATCAAACTGGTTCAATCTCTAGTATTCATTTTCCGAGTACGATGCCTCTGATGAGTCAGCTTGACTGTGGTTACGTGCCTACGAGTAGGATGAAATTCCCCACATCTTCTCCGGCTCGAAGAGGGAGGATAACCATGGTTTATCACCAATTGTCCCTCTTTCTGCAAAAAAGAAAACAATAGAAAGTAAATTGGTAATGATATTGTACTATACTAATTCAATTTAAGTATTCACTACGGCGGCGGCAACAGCAAAAGCAGCCACAGCTTTTGAGGAGGAGGAGGAGGAAAGAGGGGAATCAAAGGTGGTGACAGCAGCGATCATTAGCCGACAACCTCTTTTACCCTTGCCTTCTTCTCTCAACTTTACCCAGTTGCCCATGTTTCACTTTCACCCTTCCTTCTTCTGCTCTTTCTTTATGCTTTGTTACCGTAGTTGAAAATATTTCTCATCCTGTGGGGTAGTTTCTTTAAGTTAAAAGATGGATTTCATTTAACAACAATCGAGAAAACGTCACATAAAGCGGGTCAAAAAAACTAGTCGGGTAAAATTGAGTGGAAAAAAGTTTGGATAAAGAAAAAGAGGTCCCATGTATCAGCGCAACAAACTAACTCAAGATTAGTGATCATTAATACGTTAGTGCATTGAGGTGCAACTTGAGTGGGTTAGATGGCTGACCCAACTCTAACTCAACCTTCACAACTCATGCTTGGGTTGAGGTTGTGGTCATGCGGGTTTAGTCGGATTCATGTTTATTTGGGGTGGGTTCAGGTTCGTCCAACTTTATCGAGTTCAATCTTATAACACCTTGGAGACTATTTCTAATGTTTCAACCATAAAGTTGATTTTTTTTGAACAACGATGAAGTTGAAATTAAATTACAAGACCAAAGCTTCAACCAAAACAAATGTAAAAGTAACACTATCATTCATTATCCAAATAAAAACTAACAATAAACTTTAAATATAGTCACTCCAAAATTTATACATAACTTATAGATATGAAATGGATGGGTAATATATGCATGAGCGAATTTGGACTTCAAATCGGATTGGGTTTAGATTGACATGGACGAGCAAGATACCAACACAATCCAATCCAATAAATGATTGGAATGAGCTTGTGTTGGGTTTGGGCTAGTTTTTTTTTTTCTTTCATTCTAACCCATCTGATCGGATTTGAAATTCAGGTTGGACATAAATAGAATGGGGTTGATCTAATCCAAATTTCAGTCCTATTAGTTCATAAGCCACGAAGGTCCAAAATCTACCCAACCCCGCCTCCGCGGCGCAAGCGGCCCTTTCCCATTTTCGAATGGAAAACATAGGCGTGGAGCGACAAAAATAGGAAAACATGGGGATGAAACAAGTAAATGAACATAAAGGCTAAAGCCTTATATTATTCTTACTAAAAAATTTCGAATTTCTGATCAGATTTTAGGATAATTATCTATCTATGTTCATAAATGAAGCACCTCAAAATAGTGAAGCACTCAAATAGCATAAATTGTGCTTTAAAATTTTTCAAAATTACGATTGAATCAAAAGGAGTTAAAGTAATCCACAACATTTTAATTTTCTCTGTATAAAATTTAAAACTTAAAAGATTAACAAAAACAAAGAACTCCCACGTTAGACCATCTTCAACCATTGGTTAAAACCTAAAATTTTTAACCTAAAAAATTTAGGCTTTAACCCACAACAATTGTTATACTCCAATGGTTCTTGATTATAATTTTAACCTGAGATTATTAAAGAATGAATTGAGGCTAATTTTTTTCTATAACTTTTTTTTTAAAAAAAAAATTTATGTAGATTATCATAATTTATTTTTATGAACGTTTTAACATAAAAATATTTAGATCCTGAAAAAATTTGAAAAATTCACTAAATTGACCCCATGAAACATGTATTTGTAGAGTTTTTTTGGTGAATTTTGATTTAAATAATTTTTTTTAACTGTTTTAGGCATTGGATTTAGTTTGGGTCATTTGAAATTTTTTCTATTGTTGGAATGAAATGAATTAGAATTTTTCTTCTATGATCAATCGGTATAAACATCAACAACTTCGAATTCGATTAGTTTATCCTCACCAAATAAGTCCTTGGGCCAAATAAAAAACCTTACCTAATGGAGAGATAGTTGAAAAGGTGAAAAAACCGTAATTTTCATTACAAAATCAATAAATTCGAAAAAGATGAATTATTTTGTGAAATAATTTTTGGAATTATAAAAAGTGGGATTTGTGCTCGTGAAAATTATCGAGTAATTGGAGATGGAAAAAAAGACCCAAGATATTGTGAACAATGTAGAGTTGAATTTGTTGATTCTCGGATATGAAGATATCAAAATGGGCTACATCAAATTGGCATGCCCAGTAACCTATGTGTGGTATTTTAAACGTCTTCCTAGTTATATTGCAAATCTTTTTAGACAAATCACTTAAAGAATTAGAAAGCCTAGCATATTGCAATGTGTTATTTGATCAAAATTTTGTTTTTGCAGATTCCGATTCAGAAACTCAACCCATTCAATTGAATTGGGATGCCCTGGATCTTATTTTTAATTATATTCGATCGCATCTGTTGGATTTAATAAATTTAAAAATTAAAAATGAAATAAGTTTGAATCTAGACGTTGGATTAACCAAGGTCCAACCAATTATTAAAAAGGAAAACTAATGAAAAGGGCTTGAAAACTTTGAGTTTTAATGATAAAGACAAAATAAAGGATAAAGTGAATAGTACCGGGATTGATTTTTTAGTGTAAAAATGTGGTTTTTCGTTAAAGTGAACAGTATCGTGGGTTTTTCATTAAAACTCCCTTATTAAAACTGTCGAATCGAAAAAGAGCTGTGGGGCTAGTTTTAGGCACCCGACATTCTCGGTAAGGGTGGGCCCTACTTCCTATTAGCCTTCGTGTGTTGGGCGCGTCACCTTGTTATGGCCTTTACGTTTCTAGGCGTGTCCACATGTATGAGGTGGGCCAGCCTTTTAACCTAGCCGAAAGAGGTGTGCGATCCAGACACCATTTTTTACTTTTCACACCCCCTTTGTTAGATTTTGTCATTTGATCTTCTTCAATTCATTCGATTCGACAATCAAAAATTAAAAGGTATGTGAGAAGTAAAAAGGGGTGTGTAGATATCACACCCCTGACCGAAACTCTAGGTGAAATTTGTCCAAATTTTAAGTTTTAACCCAAAACTTATTTTAGGCTCAACTATTGATGATGGATTGCATCAGTTTAAAATATAAATTTGGGTTTTAACCTAAGGGTTGGAGTTCGACTTAGTGGGTGGTTTCATGATTTTGCTTCATTTCTTTCCTTTTTTTTTTAATAATTTTTTATTACAAATTTAAATTTGTTATTTAAATAAAAATTTTAAAAGACACAATCTAGTATAAAAAGACCAATTGCCACACACGTATACGGCAAGAGGCTAGTATACTTTAATCATCTTTATCATTAGTCATTTTTATAATTTAATTCTTATTTTCATAATTTATATGTTAAAAATTAAGGATAGTTTTGAACTCTCCCTCCTCCTCCTAATAATAGTAAAATTAAAAAAAAAATATATATATATATATATATATTATGTGTTAAAATTGAGGATAGTGTTGTAGTCATATTTAGAATAGGAATGTGATTGTGTAAATTCTAGTGTATCTAGGGATATCTTTGAATATTCCCTTTAGTAGTTATTATCCTATTAGAGTTGTAATCTTATAAGGGTAAGGATTTAACGTATTCTATGACTATAAATAAAGGCACAATGAGGTGATACAACACACACCTCACAATTAAATCTTTCTCTTCTCTCTCTTGCCACCAGCCCTCTCCCTCTCTAGTCCTAAATACAGTTCAGTCAAATAGGCCTACAATACGTTATCAACACGCTCTTACCAGAAGCTAAGGAACTAAAGGATCGTAGGAGGAGGTTTTCTTCTACAAAATTCAAAGGCTTTTATTTGTTTTCGGCTAATTAAGTACACTTAAAATAAAGCAAGATGTTTGAAATGTCCACGAAGCATGAAAACATTCCCCATGATGCATGAACCCTCTATATTTATATTTTCCTTCCTATATATATATATATATCATATATGATTCATATATTTGTCAATATATATAGACACACACACGTTTCATGCATTACACAATTATTATTTTGCTACGTGGAATTTGTGAGTCAAAGCATATAAATAAATTAGAAGCGATTTAGGGTTCTTAAACCCTAGAAAAGTCGAAAAAAAGGAGAAAAATCTAGGAAATATGTAGCATGGTTGTGGCTCGCCGCCGTGCTGCTTCTAGGCATCATCGCCGACCACGGCAACTGGCCTGTAGCCCAGCCGCATGGAGCAAACATGGGAACATAGTCATTTGACACCTTGGACCACATGGTAGCAACCCTTTAGGCTTTACTGCTTACACCAAAAAACCCAAGCCCTAGGCTTGATAAGGTAATCACGGGCCTAAAGCCCCCAGCCCAAACCGAGAAGGCCTGAAGCTTTCTTGGCCTTGTCCCGTGCATCTTTGGCCCAACTTCAGCAGCCTAGAGTTGTTGGGCCTTTCATGTCTCACACCCAAGCCTGCCCGCATCAACATGTTGCTTATTGGGTTTCGACCCAACTCGCCAGTAGCTTTTGCTGCTAGGCTTGACTTGCCCTGACCCAAAAACCTGGACCTCATCCTCGGCTGGTCTTCCCTGCACCAACCCGCAGGCCAGCACATGATGTGCCTACACCCGTTCCCTGTTTTTGGCCCAAACCAGCAGCACTTGCTGCTTACACGACCTAGAAGCTTGTAGCCTTCCCCGAGGCCCACTGGCCTGCAGCCGTCCCCGCACCACCGCCAACCATTTTCTTTTTTTTTTAGCTAGGACGTGTTCTCTTTTTTGACCCAATGCCAATTTTTGGCATTCCCGTGTTATAACTCATACCCAAATATTTTTTGGGGTACTTTGGGTTACGCCAATTAATTCTCATTTAATTATCACTTGGCCTATAGCTAACCGAAGCTAATATGACCCGTCTGTCATTATTTTGCTTCCACGATCGACCCCGTTTGGTCATGATCTATTGAATTAATTAAAAGTGATCAACAGTCCATTAATCTGATAATTAATCCAAAATTATTGACCTGAAGATCACTTTAGGACATTGACGATTCAATAATTTATTTTTCTACTTTGAACCGTTGACATCCTTTTGTAGTCCCAAAGCTTTCACATTTGAGTTCCTGAAGCAACTCAAATCCATTACACTGAAATCAGCATATTGCATTTTGTGTTCTTGTAGGAACCTCTCCTTTATGAACTAATCATTCATAAAACTAAATTGAACCTGCAGTTTCATATTTAGTGCCTTTGAAACTTGAAGTTTTCATTCAAAACTTACGACATGAAACCTAGAGCTTTCATGCTTAAATTAAACCAATACATGTCTATAAAATCTGAATGTTCTACGATGTATGTCTATGGATTACCATATGACAAATATGTTTTGTATTACCCTTCGTTTTAAAGACATGTCGAACTTGAACAAGCTTGATTTCACCACTGTGGAAGTATCTAGAAGAAACTACCTGAAATGGGTTCAAGACATGAAGCTCCACCTTACTATAAAGGGTACTAGAGCCACCATCGAGGAACCTACCGACGACAACCCCGTCAACGAAGCTAAGAAAGCTACTGCAATGATCTTCATTCGAAGACACGTCCATGATGCACTGCAAACCGAGTACCTCACTGAGGAGGATCCACACACCCTATGGCTTACTCTGCCTGATCGTTTTAATCACAGGAAAGGCATTTACTTGCTTGAGGTAAAACATGACTGGCAGCATTTATGTTTCCAAGACTTTAAGTCCATGACTGAATACAACTCTTGAAGTTTGTAGAATTCGATCACTGCTTAAGTTTTATAAAGTGGACTTAACAGATGCAGATTTCCTGGAGAAGACTTATTCGACCTTCTATGCCACCAATATTGTCCTGCATCAATAACATAGGGCATAAAAGTTCACCAAATTTTCAAATTTGATCTCTGTTTTACTTTTCACTAAAAAACAGAACCAGCTTTTGATGAGAAATCATCAAGCTTAACCCATTGGCTCGAACGCTTCGCTTAAAGGGCATGTAACCAATTCTAGTAGCCGAAAATGACGAGAAAGCCGTCATGGGCCCAAGGTCAACATAGCCAAGGCCCACCCAAAGGAAAAAATTTGACCTAGAAGCGCCAACCCCTTGCACCTAAGGCCCCAAACTTTAAGAACAAGGAAAAAGCTACTGTTCAATCAGCTTACACTTAAATAGGCATGTGCTATTGCTGTGGATCAAAGGATCATTGGTCACGCGTATGCATAGCTACCCCTAAGGCTATTGCCAAGTATCATTCTCGTTGTGAGTCTAACTTTGCCAATGTGGAATATCCCAAAGATGTTACTACATCCATGGAGATATTAGATTTTCAAAAGGCATATGCCCCTATGGACAAATAAGTTTTATTCATCTAGACATGTTTTTACCCCTAGTGGCCGAAACCCCCCTAATTTTAAGGTTTATGGTTTAATTTTTGGACAATTTTTCTAAGTATTTGGAATAATTTGTTTGGTTTTGGTTTGTTTTGAACTATGGATAATTATTTTATGGATAATATTTCTCAATTGATTAATTGAATGAATGGAATGACAAACAAGTTTTATTCTTCTGGACATGTTTTTACCCCTAGTGGCTGAACCCACTAGGAGTGGCCGAACCCCCCTAATTTTTAGGTTTATGGTTTAATTTTTGGACAATTTTTCTAAGTATTTGGAATAATTTTTTTCGTTTTGGTTTGTTTTGAACTATGGATAATTATTTTATGGATAATATTTCTCAATTGATTAATTGAATGAATGGAATTATACTTATGCATGTGACCAATTCAATTAATTTATTTCTAGGTATGACTAGCGGGGAAGTTAGTTGTCTAGCTGATAATGCTACCACGCACACCATCTTGCGTGAGCAACACTATTTTACTAACTTCGTACCTAAGAATGCACCTCTGGCAACCCTCTCAGGATCATCTAACCTAATTGAAGGTTAAGGAAAGGCCCGTATAATGTTGTCTAATGGTACTATTTTAACCATTAAAGAGGCCCTCCATTCTCCACATTCCGGAAGAATGTTGCTGAGTTTTAGAGACATTCAAGATAATCAATATCATATTGAAACCACTGAAGAGAATGGTTCTGAATTTATTTGTATCATTTATTACGAGAATGGCCAGAAGCGTATTCCTGAGAAGCTAGAATGTTTCCCAAGTAGCTTGTATATCACAACCATTCACAGCATAGAGATCCACCATGTGGCCAGCCCTGAGCCTGGGTTCCAGAGCACTTTGCTGCTTTGGCATGGCTGTATGGGACATCCCGGACGTGACATGACGTGCCGTATCCTCAAATCATCACATGGGCATCATTTACCTCCTTATGTTGAACTCTCGCCATGCAAAGCTTATTCTTTAGGGAAGTTGAATACTCAACCCTTAATTACACAGATTATTCACAACCCTCTTAAGTTTATTCAAAGGATTCAAGGGGATATTTGTGAACTTATCCAACCAACATGCGGACCATTTAGATACTTTTTGGTGTTGGTTGATGTATCGACACGTTGGTACATGTCTGTTTATTGTCCACACATAACACTGCATTTGTGAAACTCCTAGCACAAATTGTTAAGCTAAGGGCTCATCACCCTAATTATCCAATCAAGTCGATTTGACAGGATAATACTAGAAAGTTTATATCACAGACCTTTGACGATTATTACATGTCAGTTGGGATTGAAGTTGAACATCATGTACCCCATGTTCACACCCAGAACAACCTGACAGAAGCTTTCGTAAAGCCCCTTCAATTGATAGCTCGGACTTTGGTTTTGTGAACCAAGCTGCTAGTATCTGCCTGGGAATATGCAATATTGCACGTAACTATGTTGGTCTGCCTAAGGCACACCGCTACCCAACCTTATTCATTGTTACAGTTGGTTACTGGATACGAGCCTGACGTCTCGCATTTATATGTGTTTGGGTGCGCAGTTTATGTGCCAATAACGATGCCACTACATACCAAAATGGGTCATCAGAGAAAAATGGGAATCTATATCGATTATGATTCACCATCAATTATTTGCTACTTAGAGCCCTTGACAGGATATCACTTTGTAGCATGTTTTGCAGATTGTCACTTCGATGAGATAGTCTTGCTGTCATTAGTAGGAGATAAGAACACTAACATTCCTATAGAATGCCGCGAATTATCGTGGTATGCTCTCACTATGTCTCATTTAGATCTTCAAAGCATGCCGAATGCTTTTACTGATCTAGCGAAGGTAATGAAATCACATATACTCATTGCAAACCCACCTACAAGGATAGACGTACCTCGAGTATGCCATATTATCGCCTAGAAAGGCCGAACCATCCCTAAGAGTGGGGCGGTCGCACCTTCCACATGACCCAGTACACTGGCGGCTAGCCAATCATCTGCTCCTACCCTGAAGCGTGGCAGATCCCTTGGTTCAAATGATTCACTACCCCAGAAGAGGAAAACGACTTAAACTAGTGACCTTAGTCTGAATTCGACCATTGTTTACTCATTTGTTCCAACATATGAGGTTATTCTAAATTACGATAATGTCTTAGATGAAACAACCTAGCTTCCCGAGAATCACAAGATTTCGGTCCATTACACAATAGCTACTGACATCATGCATAACAATGACATTAAACCACATTCCGTTGATGAATGTCAACGTAGAACATATTGCTCAAACTGGAAACAAGCAATCCAGATCGAACTCGATTTTCTTGTGAAACGTAAGGTGTTTGGGCTTGTAATTCCTACTCCACCACATGTGAAGCTCGTGGGCTACAAGTGGGTTTTTGTGAGGAAGCGTAATGAGAAGAATGAAACAGTGCGATACAAAGCACGCCTCGTAGCGCAAGGCTTCTTTCAACACCATGGGATTGATTACGGGGAAACGTATTCCCTCCGTAATGGACGTAATAATGTTTCGCTACCTTATCAGTTTGATAGTTTTTGAAATATTGAGTATGCATCTTATGGATGTGGTAATTGCGTATCTTTATGGGGATCTAGATATGGAAATGTACATGAAAGTTCCAGAACGACTTCCATTGACTGGTTCAAATAATTCTAGACCATGGAACACTCTTTCGATTAGATTGAAGAGATCACTCTATGGATTAAAACAATCTGGGCAGATGTGGTATAACCATCTAAGTGAATATTGGGCAACGAACTATGCCCATGCATGTTCATTAAGAAGTCTCATTCCTAATTTGCGATCATTGCAGTTTATGTCGATGACATGAACCTCATCAGAACTCCCTCAGAGCTTGAGAAAATTGCTATTCACTTGAAATCAAAATTTAAGATGAAAGATCTTGGAAAAACTCGATATTTTCTCGGCCTGGAGATCAAGCATTGTTTGGATAAAATCTTAGTACATCAATCAAACTACACCTAAAAGGTGTTGCGACGCTTTAATGAGGATAAGGCAAAGCCTTTAAGTACTTCTATGGTCGTTCGGACTCTAGATGCTAAACGAGATCCCTTTCATCCTAAGGATGACGAAGAAGAGATTTTGGAGCTTGAAGTTCCATACCTAAGTGCAATTGGTGCTTTATTGTACTTAGCTCAATGCACTAGACCTAACATCTCCTTCACTGTTAATCTTTTGGCTAGATACAGCAATGCGCTTACGCGCAGACACTGGAATGGTTTTAAAGACATTTTTCGCTACCTCAAGGGTACGACGGAGTTGGGCTTGTTCTACACCCATGAATCCTCGAGAGAAGCTGTTGCCCCTTCAGTCTTCGGGTTGATTCTCGCCTCGTTGGTTACACAGATGCTAGATATCTATTGGACCCACATAGGGCATGTTCTCAAACGGGCTATGTCATTACCGTTGGAGACACTGCTATATCTTGGAGGTCTACCAAGCAAACGCTAGTTGCGACTTCTTCGAACCATGCTGAGATTCTCGCCTTACATGAAGCATTGCATGAGTGCTTTTAGTTAAGAGCAGTCATGGAACATATTTGAAGCATTAGTGGTCTTATTACCGTCATTGACCTTCCTACGATGATCTTTGAAGACAATGCAGCATGTAATATGTATCGAGCAGTTATATAAGGGATACGTCAAGAGAGACAACACCAAGCACATAACGCCAAAGTTCTTTTATTCTCACCAACAACAACAGCATCAGAACATTGAAGTTAAGAAAATCCGTTCACAGGACAACCTGGCCGATCTCTTTACTAAGTCATTGCCCAAGTCTACTTTTTAGAAGCTCTTCCAAGGAATTGTTATGCGTAAATTATCTGAGTTAAATTGCTTGTAGTTCTCTTATTTGGAAGTTATGTCTAACTCAGGGGGAGTATCTTGAAGCATACTCACTTGATCTTTATGTACTTTTTTTCCTACAATTAAGAGCATTTTTCCCACTAGGTTTTGATGAGGCACCCATCACTGGGATGATCATACTTCATTGAGTTCACTACTTTCGTTTTGTATGACGTTTGTTTTAGACATTATGCATACTTCACACTTTTTTCCTTAGTCTATGAGTTTTTTACCTATCTTAGGTTTTACCACAGCAAGGTTTTGTGAGTTTTACTACCAATGGGTACTTTCTTTAAATTTGAGACTCGCATTCACCTGTTGTGCCGACGACTTCATCAACTATTCTACCCTACTGAAGATCTGATGCGATGTTTTGTTTGAGTATTTCCACACTCAAGAAGGAGTGTTGTAGTCATATTTAGAATAGGAATGTGATTGTGTAAATCTTAGTGTATCTAGGGATATCTTTGGATATTCCCTTTAGTAGTTATTATCCTATTAGAGTTGTAATCCTATAAGGGTAAGGATTTAACCTATCCTACTACTATAAATAAATGCATAATGAGGTGATACAACACACACCTCACAATTAAATCTCTCTCTTCTCTCTCTTGCCACCGACCCTCTCCCTCTCTGGTCCCAAATACAATTCAGTAAAATAGGCATATAACAGATAGTATAATATTTTCTTATTAGTAAAAAAAATGTGAGTTTTCTATTCTACAGGTAAGTATATTACGAACATACATAATTACATACAATTTAATTTTGTCTCATATGTATCTGCAAAAGAATAAAAATTAGAAAAATTAAAAAATAAAAAATACACGTGAGGGTGTTAGATGGACCCACAGAGGCATGAAAATGTCATGCAATTTTTCAATGCACCTAAAACATGCTCGTGGTGTTCCAATTCCACTTAATGTGGTATCCTAAAACTAACATGTGAAATAATACATTGCGTGACTAGGTACTCATAAAAATTTATCGAAACGTTCCTGGAGAGAGAGAGAGAGAGAGAGAGAGGAGTAAGATCAACATCTCCATCTGAATAGAGCAGCCGACCAACAAGAGCTGAGTGTTGAGAAGTCAAAATGATATGTAGAGTTTGCAGTTAATGTTCCTTATTGGCTATATACAAATTTCAACAGTTGCATGGACGATAACGTCTCCATGCTGCAATTGGCATGTTTCTACATTATTATTACTGATGATGCCTCATGCCTAGCTAGCATGGATGGTCGGTCCATATTTCAATTAAATTAGCTACTCATCATATAAATATTTGCTTAATGTCTGCATTCTATTTTTTCCATTGGTCTGGTTCTTTCCATCATTTTCAGAGCATGCCATGCCACTGCTTCTCCTTCTGGCTTCCGCTTTGGACCACACTGTATTGTATTTGTATAGGCACTGATGACAAAAGCCAGAACCTAGCCACAAGTTTTGGCTTTGCCCTGCAACTGCTTTTGGTGATGGCCGCTTCTAGTCAGCCGGGTAGAATGGTTTGATTAACATAAGGGTTATTATACAAAATGGACCTTGAGATTTGCATGATCAATAGAAATGGTCTTTGAGATTGTCCACCATCCATGATTTTGGTCCTTCTGTTAAAAACTCTTTGGGCAATTTTCAAAGCTTCGTAACTCAATCGATTCTTAACCAAATTCGACCCATAATATATCAAATTGAAGATACGAAAGTGTAGAATAAGATTATACCTATTTGGAAGCCCAATGATTGCCAGAGATGACCGGAAAATAGCCTGAAAGGTGACTGGTCAGCGGGAAAACTGGAAAACTCGCTGGAAACTGGATAAACTTTAAACATTCATAACTTCTTCAATACTCAATGAAATCGAGTAATTCAAAAACGAAAATCATACTTATAAATGAGATGAAGAGAATGGTATCTTTCTTAACCGCTAAATTGCCATGGTTTGACCGGAAAACGGCTTGAAAGTGGCTAACTCGAAAATGGTTAGCCACTTTCGAGCCATTGTCCAACCAAACCACATGGAGTTAGCCTTTGAAAAAGGTACCATTCTCTTCATATCATCAAGAAGTATTATATTTGTTTTCAACTCACTCGATTTTGTTGAGTATTGAAAAAGTTATGAACGTTTAAAGTTTACCCAGTTTTCGGTGACTTTTCCAGTTTTCCTGCGGACTAGTCACCTTTCAGGCTATTTTTTGGCCATCTCTGGCAACCATTGGGCTTCCAAATAGGTATAATATTATTCTACACTTTCCTATCTTCATTTTGATATATTATGGGTCAAATTTGGTTAAGAAACAATTGAGTTACAAAGCTTTAAAAATTGCCCAAAATCGTTTTTAACGGAAAGACCAAAATCATGGATGGTGGACAATCTCAATGACCATTTCTTTTGATTTTCTATCTCAGGGACCATTTCTATTGATCATGCAAATCTCAGGGACCATTTTGTATAATAACCCTTAACATAAACATGATGTTTGTGTAGCCTAAAATAATCCCATAAATTCTAGAGGCGACATGTGGACTTTTGCATTAGAAAGACAATATTGCCCTTAATAAATGAGCAGGCTTCTTAGATACTCCCACGTGCAGCTCACACCCCTGAAGGTCGCAGCAGCTGAATACGACTACCCACAGCTTACCTGCCCTTGGCAAGTAAAAGTGAAAGCATTAAAGATAAGGATTAATTACTCAAATCCTATCTTTAATACATTCCCAATTGAAGATTGACTCCAATCAAGTAAGTAATCCCAATTTAAATAAATTAAGGATAATTACTCCATTATCTCAGGATATTATTTCCTATTTAATATCTTGAGAATATTTAGAGAATATTTTTCCATAAAACACATGGCCAATAAGATGCCACCACGTGTAGGGTAAAACCTTAACACTATGGTCGGCCTTATCCTTATAAATACCTCATATTCTACCAAATGTCAGAAGCTTTTGCTACCCTAAAAAAGCCCTAAACACTTTATTCACCTCGTTGGCATGTGAGGCTTAGGTCATTGATCAAAGGTGTTAATTGTTTTGCAGGTGCATTTTCGTCAAGACTGAAGACGACAGAAATTTGCATCGACAAATTGGTGCTTTCATTAAGAGCTGATTTAAATCCTCGCAAAAGCCTCTTGCATTGATTTCTTGAATTTTTTTGTTATTCTGAATTTCCCACACGTCGTATCAATTAATTTTTCTTAGAAATTTTTTTTGATCAATCCCTGGGGAAAGGATGCAATGATAGGAAATTCGGAAACCACGACAAACGAAACCCTATACGTGCAAGGATTTGGACCAGAGAGTGGAGATGAGGACATAGCCCCATGATGGAGATTATTGAGGCTCATAGTGATGGCAGGATGAGCCCCACCATTGTGTAGCCACGCCACCACCATGGCCACCACCTTGCAACCTATGGCAAGGGCCACCGCAACAATAGGAGCCCAAGCTGAGGCTCAAACGCGTGCTGCAACGGCCCACCACATTTCTAGGGCATAAGAAGGCTACGTGCAGGAAGCCTATCCCATGCCAATTAGCACATAAAGCCCAGGACAAAAGGCCCAGCCCACCGCAGCAGTAGGCTTTGCTACACAGAAGACCTAGACCCAAGCCTAGACCACGACAACTGTTGCCAGCCATGCAGTATAATGGGCCCAACCCAAGTTATCCTGCTAGCAGGTCACGATGGTAGCCCAACGATCATGAGAGCCTAATCCCATGCAGGCCCAAGGCGAACAAGCGTCGACCCAATGCGTAACGCAAGGCTTGACCAAATTCTGACCATAGGTCCCGCGATTAATTCACAGTTATTTTCACCCTACTTTTATGCAGGAATGCCCGCATTGGGCTCAAGTTTTGTACCTACAGTCCACTATACTTCAACCACACATGGAGATGCACATTATCCAAACTTTTCCAATTCAAATGGTGAACACTAACTGCCCCAACAAGTCGCTAGTTTGACAAGTACCCTCGCACAGCAGACCACCTTGGTGAACTAGCTCCTCAAGCACATCAAGATGCAACGCGTCCCAGAAGAGGTGTCCCGAAGCAATATAAGGGCGAAAGAACGTGACTCATTCCAACGACGTCCCGATAAAAAGCCGTTCAGCCCGCCACGAACCATGTATTCGGGTAGTGTGCACTTTTATTTGGGCCCTCAGGAAAAAGTCTTCTCTCATCTAGATGCACTGAGAAGTGTTCATTCCTGACTTGACTCACGAGTCAGTATGCATTCGAGGTTAGGTGTGTACTCCGATGAGCACTCAGGATATTCTAGGAGAAGTGTCCAACGTGGCTAGGCCCACAAGAAGATTCTTTTACAAGGCACCAGAGTAGGCAGCCACATGACGAACAAAACAGAGCACGATAACAGTCCAGCTTAAGTTCCATTGGTAGCTCTCTCCAAACGCGACAGTGAGTAGCACAAGATGAACCACGTGCATCGTAACCGTGGCACATACGAGCAGGACATGTCGAAGAGCAACATGGACTAGCAGGTTAACACCAAGGGCAGCTCGAGCTTCCGTTGCTCCAACAGGAACAAATCCAGGAAGAAGTACAAAGCTACGCGAATTCCAGCGTATTGACACTATAGACGATGTCCTTTGTAAAGATGTGGCCATCCTGAGCAGGTCACCTTTTACAAATGAGATTGAGCAGATGGAGCCACCACAGAAGTTCAGCCCCCATATTTCACCTTGTTCAAATGAGATGAAAATCCGAACAAGCACCTGATACATTATCAAAGCGTCATGACCCTATACGCCAACAACGACGCTCTTATGTGCAAAATCTTTACCATGATGCTCCAAGGCGAAGCGCAAGACGGGTTCTACACCTTACCGCCACGCTCAATCTGGAACTTCAGCAAACTTTTCTTAGTTTTCACTAAGGAATATTCGTCCTATCGGTGGATCAAGAAGAAGTCTGACCATCTTTTCAATATGAAGAAGGACCTGAATGAGTCACTCCATATATACGTCAAGTGGTTCAAGGAAAAGATCGTCGGATACGATGACAGCATCACATGCTCAGCTTTCTGGAAAGGGCTCCCTGCAGATCACTCATTTTTTTGAGAATTGATCATAGGCGAGAACTTGACCCTGTCAAACTCTTGTGCTTTGGCAGAAAAACACTCTATCTGGAATAAGGAAAAATGCTCTCAAAAGTTGCTAAAGCAGCCGCACAAAGACACAGAGCGGACTCAGAAAAAGACGAGCGATAAACTGCTCAACGACAAAAACAAGAAAAGGAGCAAACGTACGGACCGATCCTCGACGAAGGGAGGCACGGCGCCCAAGACATACACCAAGTTCTTGGTCTTGATCAACCAGATCTTTCGCAACCTCAAGGACAAGCTATGGTTTAAGCTACTGCCACCTATAAAGAGGGACCTCTCTAAGATAGACCAGACCAAGCACTGCTCATTCCATAAAGGCCTCGGACACACAACCAATGATTACACAATGTGGAAAAGGTACCTTGAGTAACTCGTGAAGGAAGGCAAGTGCCACCAATATGTCGATAGGCCAGCTACTCGGCCAAGGCGAGAAGTAGACGCCGATGTTAACCCCTAACCAAGACAATTTAAATCAACAGAATCTTTGTTGAATCCGAGCATCTAGGGGCCACCAACAACTCTAAGAAGAGGAAGTTCCAGCAGGCGAGATCGATCTTTCAAGTTCAAGCCATATATGTTATACCTAGACCAATCGTCGGCTTCACCAAGGATGACGTTGAAGGAGTAGACTTTCCCCATGAAGACGCCTTGGTGAATTCTGTTCAACTGGTCCATGCCATCATTGATAAAATTATGGTGGACAACGATACCCCGGTCAACATCCTACAATTGTTAGTCATCCAAAAGATGAGCTTGGAAAACATGATCTAAAGTAAATTAGAGGTTTTGACCAGATTCAATGAACTCACCTTAATTGCCATTGGCATTATCACACTCGATGTAACCAGCCCACCGATTGTCTCATTGTAGACCTTCATGATCATCAACGATCCATCTCCCCATAATGGGATATTAGGCCGACCTTGGCTAATGAAGATTGGAGCTGTGACCTCGATCGAGTACCAGAAGATCTAATTTCGCATCTTGGGATGAGCAGTCAGAGAGATCAAAGGCGACCAGGCCATGTCTCGGAGATACACTGTACAAGTTCTTAAGGAGACGAAGAAGAAGTCTTTCGCCCCAACAGTAGCAGCTGAAGTGCAAAAAAATGATTCTACCTCCACCAAATAACAATTACAGTAGGCATGTTGGGAAGATGGCGTCAAGGTCGACAATGCCCTGGTAGATGAATCAAGATGGAAACCCGAAGGGGACATCGAGCACATCTCCCTTGACCCTAAGCAGCTGTCAGACCACGCAGAATGCGCATCCAAAGAAGATCTTAGCTATCTTGGATACGAAGTCCCCTACCACTCTAAAGGAGATCCTAGGTCTAACCTGACGAGCAGCTGCACTAAATTGATTCTTATCCCAACCTACCGACCAATGCAAGTTTTTTTAAAAGGATCAGCTCATAGCAAGACAAATTGAACAACAAAGTGCAAGAAAGCATTACAGGACTTGAAGAAGTACCTGACATCACATCCCTTACTATCTAAGCTGGAAACAGTGAAGGACCTATGCATTTATATAACGCTATCTGAAGCAGTAATGAGCTCTACCCTCGTACGATAAGAGCTAGGGGCCTGACAACCTGTATTCCATAGTCCAAAAAATCTCCTCAACGCATAAACCAATGCTCTTCTCGATGTAAAAACCAGATACTTGAAAATCAAAGCTTTGATTATGGTAAGTTGTTACAACTCAGAAACTCAAGCTATGCCTTCAAACATATGTAGTCATCGTTATGATGTGATATTCCGCACAACCCAGACGCATAACGTTAAAGGTGCGAAAACCAGGGGACGTTCCGATAAGTGTAGCAACACAGCCCAAAATACCCTAAAGGCAATCGAGCACACCGTAGCCCACCAGCCCCACTTGCAGGAGATTTCAATGTTTGCACGTCGACGTATCATCCAATTACCAAGGATATGTGCATGCTTAATTCTCACTATCCCGGGCGATTCGATGCTTAAGCAGGCAATCACTCTAAGCTTCAAGGTGTCAAACAATGACACAAAGTATGAAGCCTTACTAGCAGGTTTTTGATTGGCAAAAGACCAAGTGGTGAAAAAGCTCGCAATTTATTCCAATTCCCAGCTGATCACCAACTAAACCTTAGGGGAGTACGCAGCAAAGTAACCAAACCTCAAAAAGGTACAAGAGCAGTTAGCGACGTTCCAGGCATACACACTTACTTAGGTTCCACGTAGATGCATTAACAGGCTTAGCCTCTGTTTTAGACCATTAGCTCAAGCGCTCCATCCCAGTCGAGTATCTGGAAAAGCTGAGTATAGATGAGGAAACAGTAGTCGAGGTGATGCAGATCAACATAACTCTGAGTTGGCAAGATCCCATCAACGACTACATAGTCAACGGAACGCTCCCCACAAACAAACTTGAGTCCAGAAAGCTACAGATGAAAGCAGTACGTTACTACATGTGGAACGACATGCTTATTCGAAGATCATTTTCAAGACCACATCTTTACTACATATCATCTCCCGACGACCTGAAGATTCTTAGCTCCATCCACGAAGGTGTTTGTGGAAACCATTCTCGAGGTCGTTCCCTATCGCAAAAAAAAGCTCTTAACACTGGCTACTATTGGCCAACCATGTATAAAGACGTTAAGAAGTATGTACAAAAGTGCAATAGCTGCCAGCGCTTCAAGCCCATTCCCGCACTACCTATTAGCACACTCCACCTGCAAATAAGCCCTTGGCCATTCATGCAATGAGCGATTGACTTGGTAGGACCAATGTCGTCTACCATTAAGGTCGGAGGCATAATGACCGTAACAACTGACTACTTTACAAAATGGGTCGAAGCTGAACCCATGATTACAACTACCCAAACGAACATAAAGTGCTTCATATGGAAGAACATCATCTGTTGCTTAAGCATTGCGCACTTCATCGTCATTGACAATGGTCTGCAGTTCGTGGGCAAAGACTTAGCGAAGTTCTTCGAAAAATATTGCATAAAGCAGCACATGTCCACGCCCAAGTATCTGTAGGGCAATGGGCAAGCCGAGGTGTCCAATAAAACCATTCTTAACTGCTTGAAGAAGTCTCTTTCAGACAAGAAGGCCAAGTGGCCAGACGAGCTATCCGATGTTCTATAGGCATATAACACCAGAATGTCCAAATGTGGATGGGTGGTACGACTACTCAGTTTCCCCTAAATGCAGAGACTACCTGAGCTGGATGACTCCCATAATTGGCCAAGATAGTCATTCCCTTGGAATAGACTTAGCCGACTGAAAGATTTAATTCTGCAGAATCCCGGGTTTCTAACCAGAAAAGACGCTAAGTGCAGGATACCTGCCCATGAAAGAGTTCGTGTGATAAGATGATCTGTCTTCGATGTGCAAGTCTTCATGAACATAGCTTGGTTTTAAAGTGTTGCAATACTAGTTAACCAACCTATGGAATCAAGTTACAACTCTAAAGAATATGACCTCTAAGGCGCGATTCTGCTTATAACTCACGCCTAAAACGCCTTCGAGAGCCAAAGACGACGCCTGAAGTGGTCACGCGAGTTGTCTGTTTTTGTAAGTAAGATGCCCAGCCCACGACTCAATAACTGGTAGCCTAAGGTAATCTGTAAGCCGAGACTTAGCAACACTTTTGGTCGACAATCTACGATTTAAGTTTTGCATGGACAAAGATGAGGTACAACTATAGCAGCTATGCGGACCTTCTCTACTTTCTATAAGAAGTATGAGTTCGGCTAACAGCTCTGTAAGTTAAAATCTTCGCAACACACCTTGGGATGGCCAAAGCTTAAGAAGCCACAAAAGTTCAAGAAGCCATTCAAAGATGAAATACAACCATAGTAGCTACATGGACTCCTCTACTTTCTACGAGAAGCACGTGTCCGACCGCTGGCTCTATAGGTTAAAAATTTCCAATACGCCCCGGGAAGGCTAAAGCTTGTGAAGCCATTCGAAGCCGAGATTCATAATAATAGTAGCTATGCGAACTTGCCTGCTTCCTATGGAGGCAACGAGTTCGGCCGCTGGCTCTGTAAGTTGAAATCTCACATTTTTTCCTCTTGTAGGTAAAGTTCTTGAAGCCCCGAAGATGAAACTAAACCCTAAGTGACAATGTGAGATCAACTGCTTCATTGAGGCAGCTCACCCAGCCGACCGTCTTAGGATAAAATTTTGCAAAAAACATGGCTAAAGAGAAGGATGAAGCGAAACAAGGAAAACTATTTTTTAAATTTCTAGCAAATTGATAAACCAGCTCGAATGCCAGCAAAGTTCAAATAAAGCAGAACAAAAAGGAAAAGAAAAAAATTCCTAAGTCTAAGCAAAAGACTACTCATCGGCAGCTTGCGCAACCATTGGTTCCTCGATTATCATGCCTTCAGCAGCCACATCACTCTTAACAACCAAAGCTTCCATCAGCTCATCCTTAGCTACCCTTGGCTGGACTGCTTGACCCTCAGCCACTCCATCAAAGGCAGCCTTAAACGAGAAATCAAGCAGATCAACTAGAAAAATGGAAAAAGTCTCAAAGTTCTTAGAAAACTCATAATCCGACGGCTTACCCTAAAAATGGTCTACATAGCCAAGCTTGTTGAAATCGGATCCGATAAGAAGCAACAGTTCGTGATCGACTTTCTTATTCTTCAGCTACACATTCTCCTCAACAAGCCCAGTGTGAGCACCTTGCAGTTTATCCAGTTCCTTTCTTAGGTTTTCACTAGTAGACAACGTACCTTGCAGAACTACTTCCTTGGACTTAAGCTTACTAAAAACCTTTTTGAGATGAGACACTTCAACATGCATGAAGACAAGCTCCTCGTCCTTAGCACAGATCATAGCTCCGAATTGACACGCTCAAGGTCCTCGACCACCGGAGAAACACAACTGACTTCCTTCTCTATGGCCTTCAACATCGCCTGAGTTGCACTAAGCTTAGTCTTCAAATGGGCAACCTCTTGATGAACGATCTCTAGTTGCATAGAAGTGGGGGCAGAGACACCAGACTCTTTCTAAACGGCCAGTTCAGATTTGAGTTTCTCGATCTTTTCAGCAATCGAGCGAAGTTGAACCACCAATGCCACTTCGGCCTCCTTAACAAACTTGCCAACATCCTGATCAACGCGTATAGACTCAGCTGCTAGGATCAAGGTCTTTTGCATTATAGCAATCAGGGAGGACCTCATTGAGTAGGCATGACGCTTCACAAAAGAGTCTGAGCGGATGACAACCTTCCCAACACTGTCAACGAACTTGGCATATGCATCAACGTCCTCAAGCAGGTCAGCCTTCAGCAGCGCACAAATCTCGAGAAACTTATGACCCTCAGACTCGGTTGACCTCTCACAACTGCCCGTGCGAGAAAAATTCCCCTTCTCAGCAGACGAGTCAGTCATGGCAGAAGGAGGAACAGGCCCAGGCGGCATTTTAGAGGCAGAATCCACCTTTCTGCTTTTCATAGCGGCGAACATCTTAGAAGCCAAACTAGACTTAGTTCCCGACAGACGCTTCAATACAAACTCGGACACCGGGGGCACCACCGAACCTTTTCACTGGGCAAGTCTCTCAGCAATGGATTTGGTCACCTTCGGAGCAGCAGGTTTTACAGGCTCCGACTCAATGAACTTTTTCTTTCCCTTTGGAAAAGTTAAGCCAATGACGAGATTCTCAGCAACTAACAAGCCCCCGCAAGCACCAGAAAAAAGTCATTGGCTTTTTCTCGATCAAAGGCTCACAAGAAGGTGATGAAGATCTCTTCTTTCCATCCTTGTTGGGAGCAGGCTCTACAGTAGTAATTGGACGAGCAAGTGCCTCATCCTTTATCCACTTTATCTCTTCCTTCGGAAACAACCCGCCTTTCTTCGGATGAACAGGACTGAGCAGCCAGTGCCACTTATGGTACTCAGTAGAAATACCCAAGCTGATGTGCACTTTCTTCATATATATTAAAGATCAAAGAACCTGCTCAAGTTTAAGAATCCCACAATCGCACGAACTGCATTTGGGGAACATTGAGCAGGCGCGCATTTCATGGAGTAGATCACCTCCTAGAAAAGACTCGGCATGGGAAAAGTAAATCCCATCACAAAGTAGTACGAATGGAATTTGATAGCTCTCTTTCTAGCAGTGGCACCCTCATCACAAGGCTCATGGCTGATAGGATTAAAAACACACCACAAAGTAGCACACAAATGTCCTATTAATTTTCCTTATTAACAATAATATTTGTCAATTGTAGCATATGAAAATAAGGGTCTTTCCTGCAGAAGATTTTTTTATCTAACTACTTAAAATGTCACAAAAACTGGGCTGTTGTCCCTACTGACCAGCCACCAAACAATAATTATTAGACCGACTTACACTTATCTAAAGTCGACGAAATTTTATATGCAGGTACTAGACACACAGAGCTACACTCACACAAATTGTTGGGATTTTTGGAGTTGATTTGCTATTTAAATTAAATCAAACAAAAACAGAACAGAAACAGATTTTAAGTAGTTCGCAAATTAAGAAAAACGAGTTAGGGGAATTGCTATCCACCACCAAATAATCATGCAAACATGTTATGTTTCATTCAAATTCCTTCTATTTCCGGATGAAGATGCTCAAGTTGGCTCAATGTTAGAACTCAACCTATTACTCTTTCTTATGTAGTATGTTAAGAGAATGGCGTTTTCAACTTAACTTAGTCCCTAACATGCAATCTAGAATGATGTGTTCATAGATTTAACAAGTAGAAATCATTAAGAACGAAAAGAGTTTGAGTCATCACAAGGCATCGTAAGTACTGGCGTTGTCTTACTTATCCTAGAAATTGGTTCACATGTTAATCGCAATTAACAAGTACTACTCTAGAACATATGTAGGTCCTCATTTGACAAGGGCAGACACACACATATTCATAGCATTAGAATCCTAGATATGCTTACTAAGTATGCATCCGTAGAAAACACATAAAGAATTCATCAATGAGACAAGTAGTGAACCAATTTTCATCCATTATAAAAGTAATTCAAATGAAATGTCATAACAAACTTGCAATCATATTCGGGGTTTCAAATAGCCCCTAACTACTAAAAATTTAGTTACACAATCCTAAAGTTAAAACAAAAGATAGACATGAGTTTGAGAAAATAGAACCGAAAGAAATTGCCTAAGGCTTTTTTTTCCTTCCTTCCCCAATGCTACTTTTAAACCAATTCTTGCTGCATCATTTTCTTCTCCTTAACTCACCCACTAATAGCCATTTAGTGATGACAATAAGTGAGAGGAAATGTAAAACAATTGTAACTCCTTGGGTAGCCTTTATGCCAATTACTCCCTCTTAATCCTCATCTTTAATTCCATTTCCTCTGATATTTGAATAGGTGTCAGCTGGTTTGTTCTTGATTGCATCAGTTTTGGCTACTAGATTTATTGGATTTATTGCTTTCAATGCTTTCTTGTCAGTTACAAACTGCTCAGCCTCTTGGGAACCTTTCAGTGTTGAAACAGCCATAACTTCTTCTAGAAAAATGATATTAACAATCCGTGAAATACTCCAGAACATAGACATCCGTAGCTTTCCAAGCATATAAGGCTCATTCTCTAATTCATTCTGAGCTGTCCGCAACTTGCTTCCAAAGTCAGCTGACCTGCACAGGCAGTTTTGACGAATTTGTTACTTAAAATTCCACTTGTGTTATTTTTCTTTTCTTTACTTGACAAATCCTACAAAACACAAAAACAAAGTAAATAACTCAAAAATATAAGGAACTAACTAAGAAAAGACAAGTAAATTTGATATAAAATTTATATAAATATGAACTTATCAATGGCCACTATCATCTTTCACCCGTTTGAAGCGAACCCTTGACGAAATCACGTGCTTGTACGCTTCAAGAAAATCCTAAAACAACTCATCGAAATTGACGTTGACATGCGCAGCCTTGAAGTAGCCCACCTTGCCGGAAGAGCAACCTTGATGGTACAAAGGTGGAGGATATTCATCACTTTTGCTAGCCACGGTGCACAGTAGCCATGTGGCTCCCTTGCCATGTGTCACCCACATCCTCAACCCCAGCCGAGCCAATTTTTCAAGTCCCAAAACTACCAAAAAATTCAATAAGAAGAAAATTTAATTTTTTCCTTACCTTGGTGTGGCACGAAGAAGAACAACAACTAGAGACGACTCTTTGCAAGGGCAAGAGAAGAAGAAAGCTAGGGGAGGGGGAAGAAAAATTTCCTCTGGCTTCTCTTTCTTGTTAGAATGATGATTGTTCTCCAAATATATTTAATTCCCCGCTTAAACCATTGTTCTAAAAATCTTCGTCTAGCACCACCTAGGCCTTACTTAGGCACTCTGCCACCGTTCTGATTGCGTTTGAAAATTAAGAATTGGCGCCTAAATCTGCCTAGGCGCCCACCTCACCTACCTAGAGCCATTTGGGCACTCCGCCTTGGTCTTGACTCTCACTTTGACAGAAAATAGATAACTTTCATTTTGCATTTTGTTTTTTTTTAATAAATTGTAAGAAACTCGTTAAGTAGTTGGATGGACACTCATTATATGCTTATTTCCTATGTTTTCAAAATTTCTATTACTTTATAATCTATGTGTTATTTTATTTTACAATTTATGTATCTTGATATAATTATGTATTTCTTAAAGTATAAATAAATATTTATATTTATATACTATATGAAAATTAAAAATCCTTCTAGTCCGCTTAAACTCCCTATCTAAATGTCTAGGTGCGAAGCCTCAACCGACCTCCCCACTAACTTTTACCCTATTTTAGAATATTGCCTTAACCAAATTGGTCTAAAGCACCTCTGCAATTATTTTGTTTTGTCTAGGCCCTTTCTTACCCAAAGAACAAAACCCGACTGTCACCGCCACTTTGATGGTTCATCAATGGATCAAAATTACCAATTAATTAGTACTATTCTATGATGGGTGATTCCTTTTACATCTCATTTTTGCCTCTAAACACTTTTTTAATTATTAATATTAAAATGACCCTCACCCAAATATAAAAGGGAAATACCCCAAAATGATCGATTTAACAATTAGTGTTCTATAAACCTATCTAACTAGTTCATCACTGAAATCCTCCCCCAACCACTCAGGAGAAGAAAAATGCTTGATTTGTTGCGTCTTTGCTTAAAGGAATTATTACTGACACTTTAAAAATATGTGTGATACTCACTTGCAAATTGTTTTCTATGTTTTTATAGTAAAGAAGTTCATGATAACTAGGATTGTCATAACAACTCCTTTTGGTTAATTATTTATTAACGTTACGCATATGAGAAAGTATAATATTTTTCAGGTTAACTACATTGTACGCTCTCCAATGTTTGGGGTGATTTTCAAAAGGGTAATGCTAGAGAGATAAAATTTCTAAACCAAATTTTGTAAACCAAATGATGTAGATGTAGATGATTAGATTATTGTGTAAGTCTTGATTAACATGTTTATTACCTACCACATCTTTTGGTTTACAAATTTGGTCTCCCTAACATTATCCTTTTTCAAAATGGACCACGAGGTTTCAATTTTCTGACATTACTAAGGTTGTGAAATTGTATCAATTTGCACCTTTTGTCTAAGAATTATTTGAATTTTCATTAAATGATAATTTGGTGCGCTTGAAACCCGCTATTGTGATGATATATAAGCCACACTTGCACTACATTGACTAAAAAAACTCATCAACTTAATTGATATTTAGACATTCAAATATCCAAAAGGTAAATTGATACAATTTCAAAACCTTAGGAGGCAATGTAAGAAAATTGAAACCTCGTGGTCTATTTTAAAAATAACCTCAAACCTTGAGGGTCTAAAATGTAGTTAACCCTTTTTCCTTCGTATTTTAAAAATCATCTCAAACCTTGAGAGTCTGAAATTTAGTTAACCCATTTTCTTTTGTACATAAAACTCCTTCAAGAGAGAAAAGTAACTCTTTTATGGCAAATTGACCCTGCATACATAAAAAGAAGCGAATCTGATTGTTGCAATCTTAGTTTCGTTTGGTACAAACTTCGATGTCAACATGCTATTATTAGCAGACATGCAGGAGCGGGGAGGTCTTTTTTAGTGTTGGGTTTGTTATCAAGGCAAGGGCAATGGGCTTTTGCAAGTGTCATAACACAAGTGGTTGAAATTTTTTATATTAACAACGTGGCAATCACACTCGGGACTTGATGCAAAGGATGAAATAAACTCTTAGAGCTTCAATTTCACACACTGGTTTCAAACTTGGTATGTACAAAAAAGAAACTTGAGCACAATCCACTAGATTTTTGCAACCACCCCACAAAACCCCCCAAAAACAAAAAGAGATAAAAAAACCAATTAGCCAAGAGCAATTAGGCTTACTTTGTCAGGCGGCCTTATAGCAGAAGCCTATGCATCAACAATGGAATTCTTACATCAAAAGCTAGCAGCTAGCATCTATCTGCCCCCAACGGGAAAAACAGGTTGAGTCCGAATGATTCATGTTCCGAATTTGAAGTCTCTTTATGGTACAATATTATCATACAGCTGCAAAGGACCAAGAAAAAAATCTTAGTATTTTTAACAGATAATGGACACCATGACAAGCAAAAACGTAATACCTCAAGCAAAAGACTCAAATTAGTCCATTTTTTGTGGAATGAAGATCCCAAAGGAGCAATCAGGCCAAGCTGTTGCATCACTCTCAATCTCCGAGAACTCACTTCTTTGGACATTGATAACACTTCTGCCCCACCTCGCTTGGAAGCTTTCCCATTTGCATTTTCAACCCTTCGTGCAACTAGATTCTTCTGCTCCACCATACTTTTGTAGTATCATGACATTTCGCTTTCTTGGAGATAGCCTTACCTAACCGCAGATTTATATGGATAATGCCAAGAATTATGACAATGCAGTATCTGAAGATAAATATGTAACCATAGACCAGCTAAAGAAACTCACAGAAAATTCCGTTCTCTGAGCATCGGCATTCTACAACCAACGGGGTTTGAACTCATGCCGTCTTGCAAAGGCTCAACACCTTCCCACCACTGTCAAGGCTGGTCCTGAGATTTTAGAGGCCATGTGCAAGACCTAAACAGGAGCCCTTACATGGTCTAAAATTTTGGTTGCTATATTTTCTGTAACATCCCACATCGACCGACGGAGAGGGGGTGATGTGCCATATATGTACATGGCCACCTCCCTATAGCACGAGACCTTTTGGGAACTCACTGGCTTCGGATTCATTGGAACTCCGAAGTTAAGCAAGTTCGGGTGAGAGCAATCCTAGGATGGGTGACCCATTAGGAAGTTCTCGTCTGAGTTCCCAGAAACAAAATCATGAGGGTGTGACCAAGGCCCAAAGCGGACAATATCGTGCTACGGCGAAGTTGGTCTGGGATGTGACAGAATAGTATCAGAGCCATTCCGCTGTGTGGTGCGAGTGTGCCGACGAAGATGTCGGACCCCTAAGGGGGGTGGATTGTAACATGCCACATCGACCGACGGAGAGGGGGTGACGTGCCTTATATGTACATGCCCACCTCCCTATAGCACGAGGCCTTTTGGGAACTCACTGGCTTCAGATTCCATCGAAACTCTGAAGTTAAGCAAGTTCGGGTAAGAGCAATCCTTGGATGGGTGACCCACTGGGAAGTTCTCGTCTGAGTTCCCAAAAACAAAACCGTAAGGGCGTGGCCAATGCCCAAAGTGGATAATATCGTGCTACGGCAGAGCTGGTCTGGGATGTGACATTTTCTTTTATACTTTTCATTTTTTATGTGTACAAATTGATATAACGCACAAGAAACTAAATAAAAATGAAACATTGTGTGTTGGGTTTGTGTATCTATCTGCATCCCTTATGTTTTTGGGTTCGAAACTCTTTGCTTTTTAATAGAAAAAGCATCGTATGGTGGATATGTACTTATCATATCACCGTTCAAATAGTATAATTAGAATCATTCTTGCTCTTTATTATCATCCATAGTTAATCTCAAGAAAAATTTATGTGTTAAACAAATCATTGATATATGGATGACAAAATGATTTTCAAATAAAATGAAAATTAGATGACCATCAAATAGTGACTAGAAAATAAATGGTTAAATGACATCATATAAGAAAAGAAAATGAGGCTTTTAAAGATTATATCTTCAAATTTTTAAAATTTTAATTTATTATTATATTCCTAATTATAGATTTATTAGCAAAAGTTAACTTTTATAATGAAAGAAAATGACTACATATATTTAAAACAAGCAAACAATAGTGTAGCTAAAAAAGCCCAAGGAAGATAATCTTGCGGCACACTCTGTGGCGTCTTTTGCATTCAAAAATGGAGGGAAGTATATTTGGGCCTGTATTGGTCCTCAATTCTTGTTTAATACTCCTACTGAGGATGTAAATGTATCCATTTGTATCTAATAATATCTATCTACCTTTGGAGAAAAAGAAAAAAAAAACTTCAAAACATGCCCAATATGAAATAAACGCAGTTGAAAAAAATTCATAATTAAAAATAAATGTATCCGTTCGTATTTAATAATACTTATCTAACTTTGGAGAAGAAAAAACCCCCAAAAAATGCCCCATATGAAATAAACACAACTGAAAAAATTCCTCAAAACATGCCCAATATGAAATAAACACAATTGAAAAAAAATTCATAATTAAAAATAAATATATTCATTCGTATTTAATAATACTTATCTAGCTTTGGAGGAAGAAAAAAAAAACCCAGAAAATGGCCATTATGAAATAAACACAGCTGAAAAAATTCATAATTAAAAATATAGGCATGCACAGACTCAAACTCACGCACAGGTAGATAGCAAAAGCAGTGCTTGCCAAATCAGCTACGGCAACTTTGTTTAACAAGCTCGCGTTTATAGTATATATGTAGTATATTACAAAGGTTATTAAATTTAGGGGCCTCGAAAAAAGGGGGCTCTGTCCAGTCGCACTTCTCACACCCCCCCCTCAAGGCGGGTCCTGACCACTATGATAAAGGGCCATTTGCAGAACCTACAAGTTTGAAGAATCTGTTTGCTGATTTTTCCTTGAGTGATTACAACTAGAGTTACGCCTAGTATCAACTGCTACATTTTCTGCCCGACACCATAAACATTTTGACCAGTATAAGAGTCTCAATTTGTAATAAACAATAGAGAGCTTTCCATATATTTTGATGTTTTTTCAAAGGCATTTAGAGCATCTTCAATCAAGCCCTCTGCTATATAGCAAAATTTTAGTTAAAATAATTAAAAAAATTATTTTAAAAGCTCTCTAAAAGAATTCTACTCCGATCATACTCTTTATTTTAGAGAGTTATAATGATCATGAGTCAATAAGAATTATTTATTTATTTAAAACAATTTTTAAACCGTTTGCATTAATTATAGAGAGCCGCCAGGGCTCCTTTCTCCCTCCCTATGTTAGGATTTAGGGGTTCTTAGGTATCGTTTGGTATGCAGACGAGACGGGACGGAACGGAATGGGACGGGACGGGACGGGACAGGATGGGACGGAACGGAGCGGGAGCAAAGATGCCCTCGGATGGAAACAAGGAGGAAGAAGAAGGAGACAGAGAGGTTATAATTTTGTGTTCCACGGATGTGGAACGAGTCGTTCCAGGGGGTGAGGTGGAACGAAAATTCACCCAAAACTCGTCCCGTGGAACAACTCGTTCCACCCGTTTTAGGCGCACCAAACGTGGGACGGAACGCCTTGTCCCACTCTGTTCCGTCCCATCCCACGTACCAAATGGTACCTGATGGATCCCTATCTTAGGATGTGGATAGGGAGCATAATTGAAGTCGAATATTTTAAATCCTCTTTCAATTGTAATTAGGAACTCATTTAGAGATATACACTTAAGCCTTTTAAACCTCTAGTTTGGTTCAATTTGTAAGATTCAAAAAATGGGGCAAAAATTCAATAAGGGGAGTTGAATACGGATAATTTTCAGGAGTTTATTTTCCCACACCATTTTTTATCTCTCACACCCTTCTTTGCCATTGAAATTAAACGTAAACAAAAAAAAAAAAAAATTAAAAAAAAAAAAGGGTGTGCGGGAGAAAGAGAAAAGTGCACGTTTATCATTTCTTATATTATGAATCAGAGACGAGAGAGCAATTTACATTGAACGGATTCACTACCATATACTATCTCGATCTATAAAATAAAAACAATTTTATTAGAATGAGAAGGTACGATAACGGTGAATTCATTCCATTTACGTCTTTCTCTAAAGGCATTTAAGATTTTTAACCTCTAGTTTGGTTAAATTTGTAAAATTCTTAGAACGGGGCTAAAATTCATTATGGAGACTTGGATATATCATATATGGCTAATTTTATAGGAAGTTTGATAAATCATTTCTCTCTTCCAAATATTCCTATGTGAGTTTCCAAAAGAAAAAAAAAAAAAACAAAAAACAATATTCCCATGTGCGTATATGATTCATCATTCAGATCACATTCGAAATGAGATGAACCGGTTGAAATTGGAAACCTGGATTTTTATCTGGAATTGGATAAGAGTAACTAAATTCAAATTCTTGAGCTTGACTAGCCAGTGGCCACTCCGTCTACGATTTTACTATGCATATTTCTTTTGCCTTACAAAGGCTCAAGGCTGGAACGAGTCGTGATGGAAGAACCGAGTTCGAGGAGTGTATGTATGTACTTGGTAATAACTATTACATGCAACTGCGATGCTAAGGTGACAATATTCTCAACCAATCATGCAATGTCATGCAAGCAAGTTAAAGCATATGGGTGGCGGTGCCCGATAGGTTTGAGATATAGCCACCTTGGCTTAGAGGTGTCTCAATTAGCAGTTGCTGGAACCTCACACCTTCCTGCTTACCCAGTGACATTACAAAAGGGCCAACAAATCCAGACCCCAAAAAAGAAGAAACCGAAAAGAAGAAGACAAGTCACACACTTATTCTAGCAAAACGTTCGATGTTTTCCGTACTATGCATATAGAAATCTTATCAAACCATATGTGCGTACTTTTGGCAATGTTCTACTTAATAAAATCACAGGAATTGATCTGATAAGAAGAGAATTAATACGGATATGCACAACGCTCAGAATGGCAAAGAAATAACGACAATGATGTTACTATCAAAATACTGTCTCAATCTAGGAAAGGCGAAACCAGTAAAGTTTATGCAACTGTATGAGTTACGAATCACCGCAATGGCTTGTAGTCTTACATGCACCAAGTAGATATTATTCCTTTAACCTTACACCTCCCTCTAGAGTCTGTAACCAACTAATATGTCTTCCACATTCAGTAGGATTTGTAGCGGTCAACCCTTTAAAGCCTACGGGTTTCCGGTTAAGCCTATTAGATGTTCAAAATCAAACTGAACTTACAAAATCACTTTACACAATATTACCACATACCAGTATGAAGCATAGCTAACTAGCATACTTCAGCAGCTGCAGCAAAATCAGTTGCTCAACTCATTCATAACAGAGGATGCAGTAGCCGCTATCACGCAGCCGCTGCAACTATAGAAGTAATTATACAAAGTATGAAATGAAGATGATTCATAGAAGTACATCAACACGGAAGATGTGGAAATGGAAATGGATAAATAATCACCCGGTTTTTGACTGGTTGGACTGGTTAGAATTGTAAGCCTCACTGAAAGGGAATTTAAGCAGTACTTGCAATTCAACAGCTCTACGCTACGCACTTTAGCCTCTATTCATTTATTTGGGTAGACACAATTTTGGTGACTGCGTTTTGATACAAAATCACAACTGTCATTGTTTTAGTTTTCCAGTATCGGTCAAGGGGGTTCTCAGTTAGCAATTACGTCCAATTTGTAACTTCCATTAATTGAATAAACAGTTTAGGGGATTAGATATCATTTTACCTAATCGGTTGAATACTCATTGACATATGATCTGATGCAAAGCAACACTTGGAAATTCTCTATCTGTATCTTCGATTAAAAGTTATAATTCTAACTTTCTTTCTTTTCTAATCGAATGTTTTAATTTGGTAAATTCATATTCTAGGTTCAATTCAATTGATATAAGTGACATAAGTTCAATGGTGGACTTAAATTGCTACCGGAGTCAATTACCACGACAAAATTGGTAACAACAAAATGACAATGATCAAGCATGATTCCCAGTCATAACAATGTGACCAAAATTGTGTTTTACCCTATTTAATTTAAGTCTTCTTGTTTGTCTGTCAACTTCTACATTCTGTTACCTATTGAATATCACACAATAACAACCTTGGCAAAAGAACAATTACAAACATTATCGTCAACAGAAAATCATACAACTCAAAGTGTTAAAAAAACAAGGCCTCAGTTCTGTTGGTAGAAGTGAACCGAGAAACTCGTACAAACTAAAACACCTAAGATGGTTCAGCTAATCAGCTAACTTGATCAGACATGTCCCAACAGAATGTACATGTGCATTCATTCAATACCACCGAACATGCCAACAATATATATCCGAACACGACAACAAGAACAAGAGGCTCAATAGACAGGTTGAAAACGCTTAATGAAACGACATTGGGCTAAATACAGAATAAGGATATTACTGATTACACATCAACTACAAAATCTACAAATGCAGTCAGTTTCATAACTTAAGAAGAGAACATCCGAACATCTACAGCCAACAATTACATTCTAAAGAAAAATCAACAACAGCAAAAGTAAAGACTGTAAAGAGTTACCTTCCGAGTTTTCGAAACTCAGCAGCTTCAAAAAACCAACCTAAAAATTTCTCTCTGCCAGTCCTAAAGCATTCCATTACAACGAGTCTTCTTCTGCTTATGCATACTTCTTGGGTCGTCCTCTCTTCTTCGGAACCGGATTAGTCCCCAATTGCCGGGTCCCATCCGAAACATCCACCACTCCACCTGAATTCGGCACCACGGGCACCGCCGGGGGCACTGACGCTGCAGTCACCGAAGTTTTACTCTGCGGGGTTGTAAAGACAGGTGGCATCCAATTGGGAAAGGCCGCAGTGGCTGCGGCGGTGGACTTACCCTTCGCCCCGCTCCCGCCAACAAATCCCATCGGAAAAAACCCCCAACAGCAGTAGTAAGCCTCCTGTCCCTGCACCATTGGCGGCAGATTCGGCACAACCACCGCCTCAAAACCTCTCTTACAATTCTGACACCTCAAACAGCAGCTCTCGTAAACCCTAGGGTACTCGTACAGCACGTAACAGTACGGGCAAGTCGTCCAGAAAGTCGACAATCTCGACCTCGGCTGCTGCTGGCTGTCGTTTCCCACCCCGGCGTCGGTTCGGGCCCGGTTGTCCCGCCGCACCGGCAATTTGTTCGAAATCGAAGAGCCGAGATCGATCCGGCTGAACGGCCCCAGCTCGTTGTCGTAAATCTGCTTCTTGGCCGGATCGGACAGAACCGCCCATGCATCGGCTACGAGCTTGAACGCGTGCTCGGCGTAGGCGTACTTGTTCTTGTCCGGGTGGAGGAGTAACGCCAGCCGTCGGTAAGATTTCTTGATGTGATCGAGGTCGTCGGATCGGCGATCGGACAGGAGAACGGCGTACCAGTCGGGGTGGTTGTTGATGCGTTTGTCGGCGGCTAACAGCACATCGACGACGGCCAAGATCTGATCTGAGCCCTCCAGCAGCGGCTCCGTCTCCTGAGCTAGAATTGCGAAGTCGCGGCAGCTGCTCAGATCCCGGCTGTGTAGAAGCTTCTCGGCGATTCCGAGCAATCGCTCGGCTTCTACCCTGTTTGGATCCATGGATTCCCTGGCTTCGGAATTCTGGGAAAGCAAATGCCAAATACCGAAATGGGGAAATTGGAAACGGAGGTGTTTCTACTTCCACTTGCAGAGTGTTATTGATTGGGTCTAGATTTTGCCTTCAATGGCAGGGAATTTTAGAGCTCGACCTGCTTTTTGTACGGGCTGTTTTCGTCATTTAATAAATAATAAAATATGGCATGATCGTCTCTCCCTTCGCTGACGCACTGTTTTCGAATCGGAATCGGGAGCATGGAAATGGTGGTGGCGTAAAACAAAGCGCGCACGGAAGCGTGAGAGTTGTCTAGTTCATGTGGTTTCACGGTATTTTTTCTACTTCATACGCTTCTATTTATTCTCACATTGTGATTATAAAAATTCAAAAATAAATAAATCATGCAAATTTATATTTTGAAGAATAATGTTAGAGAGATTAAATTTTTAAATCAAATTTTATAAACCAAATGATGTAGATGTTGATGCTGATGATTAGATTATTACTTAAGCATTAATTAACATGTATATTTCTTATTGGTGACACATCATCTGGTTTGCAAATTTGGTATAACAATTTGGTCTTCTTATCATTACCCTATTTTGAAATACCATGACCCAGTATCATTCCTCTATTTAATACTACTTTCTTTGGATCAAGAAATTGGGGACGTAACAACACCGCACTTCTTAAGGAACATAGTTTAGAACTAGTTTAAATCAACTCTCATCTAGGTTAGGCTTAAAAGGATGTAGCTTGATCATGCTTACAATGGATGACTTGGGGAACATGAATTTTCCTGAGTCGGAGTAAGACCGATCGGAATAAAGTGCATACTAACTCTAGTCATGGGCTACCTAGTTTCGATTGGGCTGGGCCGTACAAAAACGGTGAGATACAAAATCTATTTCGATTGACTAGTTTCTTATAATTTTGGATAATCTTATAGTCTAGGGTTTGACTTAAGACTCAAGTAATCACAATCCTACAAAAAAATAAATATTTATTACTAGATATCTGCTAGGATTCTTCCAGATTTATGGGGATTCACTATCCTAAAAGGTCTCTCTCAACTAGTATAAATATACCCTCAAATGTATCAACATGGTAACACATATTTTGCTTTCATATTCGCTCTATTGCCTACTTCTTAAGTTTTAAAACCTTTACCCTAACTTAATCGTTGAAGAACCTTTGGATGGTAACTCACCAGTGCCTAATGAATTCACGGTTTCTTTCTATTTCTTACACGAAGCATTTCTGATTTGGTCAAAGACGGTCTTTCGACTCTAGAGCAGCCCATGGCGATTTTAACCAAAGTTAAGCAAGTTGTTGACAACCTTCAGAAGACCTCCAAAGCAAGTCAGGCAGAAAGTCGCACCGACTTCATCGACATAGAGAGATAGACGATGGCCTTGGATAATGCTTTCGGAACTAACCCGTAGATCTAAATTTCAATCTCGGAATTCAGGTTCTGAGTACATCAACTCTAGAAGGACACCCGCTTGAAACTTCTTCTCCAGTCTTAACGAAAAATCATGCTCTTGATTAGTGCCCAGAGCAGCATAAAGATCAAATTGTCACTCACACGACTAAGGACAGGGTTCGTATTCAACAGTACCTCGGACCTTCAAGCACTACAATAGCTTATCTTGTAGAGCACAGACACCCTAACTTTGATGAACTGGAGTCCTCTAAGGACCACGAGCTCGCAGACCTCTAAATCGCAATAACGTTAGGGACGCTCTGAGAGATGCTCAAAACCAAGTCTCTAGCAGGGTTTTTGCAAAGGTCAAAAGTCATATTTCCTCCGCCATAAAGGCCATTCTTCCTCCGAAAAAATTTTACTTTGCCCTAATTCAAGAGTTATCCCGGAAATTCTGATATGGACAATCACATCATGCATTATCGGATCGCTATGTATAGCAACATTGTGTGGATATGCAAGATTTTTCCTTCCATTATTGAAGAATGCTACGAGGCTGTGTTTAGCATGAAGCCCCAATCTAAACACGAAAGTGTAAGAAACTAGCTTGAATGATTTTGAGCAAATTTAGCTGAAGTAGAAAGGCCCGGTGAGAACTTGTTGTCATGGCTTTCGAGCGAGGACTTTATGTCTACTCTCACTTGTGCCAGAAGCTTAAGAAGAAGTACAACTATGCAACGCTCGAGGAGTTTGACGATGAGACGAGCAGGGACGTTGAGGCTCACAATAAGGATCCAGTTTGACCAGGACAAGAAGTCTGAACGGCACAAAAATATGCGGGATACTCTGCCACCTCTTCCTCTCTGTCAGAATGACAAGAGAAGACGGAAATATAAGCCAACTTTGTCCAAACCTAAGCAATATACTACTTTGGAAACTTTAATTAACAATAGCCTTCATACCATCAAGGATAAGCTTAACCTAAAAAGCCAAAACCTTTTCTTAATTACTTGGCGAATAGGAGTCCAAATGGTTATTTCTCCTTTCACTAAAGCACCTGACATACTAGTCGTATGCTCCAGGATCACATTGAAAGGCTGATTGACCAGGGTTACTGTTAGAACAAAATTTGCTCAGATCCGCAGATGGAGACGAGATCCATTCGGATTTGCTTATGATCTCAGAAAATGAGAGAATATGGTTGATTAGGGTAAGGGTATGGTTGAAAACATATTAGATTGCCTACTTATCTTTAAGAGAGAGAATCAAACTATATGTGTAGTTTTGAGAAAGAATAGTGTGATGTGTAATACATCGTGAACCATCCTCGACGAATAGCCTATGGCATGCGGTAATGAGATGAGTTTTCCATGGGCGTGTTTACATGTAGATGGTGGCATGGATTTAAGATGAGTTCATGTTAGGTATAGAGAGAACATATGCGCAGTAGTCTTTTAGAGGAGATGATGAATCTAGAGAAAGTCCCTTCAGTTATGATTGATTGATTAATTGATCTCCCTCGATAAATGACCAAGCTAAGGTATTTATATAGATCTTTAGAGTCCTTGTAAGGAGAGTTATCTCAATGAAATTCGGAGCCTGTCTATGAGAGATTCTAGGATAAAATATCAAATTCTCCTAGGATTACAATTACATTGCCTATTCTCCAAGATATCCTACTTTGACTTAAAGTAGGGTTTCCTTACTTGAGAGATAAGAAATGCATATTGCGGAATGGTTGTCTGACTATGCCTTTGACTAATCAGCCCATTGGAATAGCTTACTTTGATTTTGACTAGAAAACCTGACTAGTCCAACTGTTTGAACTGCATGGGCTATGGGCATTATGGTTTTTCTTGCCACCCAAGATGCTATGTGTCATCGGCCCATAAAAACATGGTCCCACAATTGTGGGCGATATAATCTCCCTTCACTTGGTTAACAATTAGGGTTGAGTTGTAGTAGATTAAATATTCTTTCACTTGAAATTCCGCTTAAGGTTGAGTCGCAATGGATTGAAAGTTCTGTAGCATAGTCCTAGTGGATTCCAGCCATTAACCATTGTACCACATGGTTTACAAAATATGATTTAAGAAGATAGTCCATTTAGCATCACCTAACATTTAATACTTTTAGTGAATATTGAATGCTATTAGGATTCTATAAAATATGTAATCTAGGTTTTGTTTTTTGCCAAAATGAATGGCACTATGCCACGTATAAATAGTAAACCAAACTAAGAGGTAGTTCTCTAAAACGATTAGGTTTTGACGGTAAAAAGATACGGTTTCAATTTTTCACATTCTTCTCCTTTACAAGGTGGCTTTGCAAGACCAGGTTCTGCGAATATGAGCTTGACAAGTCACACTATAAATCAATGACATATTGCAAAAATCCATCAGAAAGTTCTTAGGACAAATTTATGATTCAAATCTTCAACACAAAAACACAGCCCAATATCTAATACCAAGAGCTTGAGGCAGTTGAGTTCGACGTGATCCGAGAGCTGTCTTCAAAATTGAGACTAACGAGCTGCCTAGGCCTCCCAAGCAGCCGCCTAATCCCTTTGTAGATGTTTCTTCTTATTTTAGCTTAATCGTAATGACTGGTCATCGTCAAGGCTGATTTTTAAAACACTGGTCGTAAATACTATATACATCAACATATATATTTCACTAAGGATTTATGAATGTATGGAACATGAAATTTCTCCGAACTATTTTCATGGATTATAGTTAGATAGAATAAGTTTTATTTATTTTTGTATATACTTTTATCACATAAACAATGTATTTTATCAGCCTGTGACATAGGTATCATATGCAACGAAGGCCTACTGACGCTCCGGTTAGAAGAGGCGACTACGGGACAGAAGTCTAGGGCTGAATGGGTAAAGGAAGACCTAGGAAGACTTTGGAAGAGACTCTAAGAAAAGACTTAGAGTACTTGGATCTAACGGAAGACATGATACAAAACCAAGCATAATGGTGTTCTAGGATTCATATAGCCGACACCAAGCACAATGGTGTTCTAGGATTCATATAGCCGACCCAACTTAATGGGAAAAAGCTTTGTTATTGTTGTTGTTGTGACATAGGTATCATGTAGAATGACATAAACTTTCTTAATTATTATCCATGGAAGTGGCTATATTTCATATTTAAATATGCAAGTTAAAAATATGAGCATAGATGCATAAATCAAGAAATTTAATTTAAAATTTTAATAAAATATAAAAATAGGAAAAATGTGCTAAATCCAATAACAGTTCAAATTTTTGAACCTGATCAAAGTCGCCCATTTGAAATCACACCAAGAAGTTGGGAGTTTTAGGTACTTAATGTTGTAGGCCTATTTGATTGAACGATCTAGGGTTAAGAGAGAGGGGGGGCCGGCCATAATTAGAGAGAAGAGAGAGTGATTTAGTTGTGAGGTGTGTTTGATTCACCCCATTGTGCCTTTATTTATAGTAATAGGATAGGTAAAACCTTACCCTTTAGGATTACAACATTTAATAAGTAATCTACTCCTAAGAGGAATATAAGATACATTACCAGATTCCCTAGGATTTACACAATCACTCATATTCTAAATACGACTACAACACTCCCCCTTGAGTGTGTAAATACTCAACAAACCATCACATCAGATCTTCAACAGATAATGTTGAATAGTTGATGAAGTCATCGGCATAATGGGTGATCGCGAGTCTCAAATTTAAGGAAGTATGCATTTGTAGTAAAACTCACAAAACCTCGCTATGGTAAAACCCAAGGCATGGGGAAAACCCATAGACTAAGGAGAAAAGTGAGAAGTATGCATAATGTCTAAAATAAACGTCAAACAGGATGAAAGTAATGAACTTAACGGAGTATGATTATCCCAAGATGGGTGTCTTGTTAAAACCTTGTTAGGTAGCAAAAACCTAGTGGGAAAAATGCTCCTAATCGTAGGAAAAAGAATACATTAAGATCATGTGAGTATGCTTCTAGATATTCTCCTTAAGTTAGACATAACTTCTGAATAAGAGAACTACAAGTGATTCAACTTAGATAATTTACACATACCGATTCCTTGGACGAGCTTCTGAAATGTAGACTTAGGCAATGACTTGGTGAAGAGATTGGCTAGGTTGTCTTAGGAGCAAATTTGCTTGACTTCAATGTTATGATGTTGCTGCTGGTGTGAGTAAAAGAACTTTGGCGCTATGTGTCTGGTGTTGTCTCCCTTGATGTATCGTTTCTTTAATTGCTCAATACATGCTATATTGTCTTCAAAGATCGTCATAGGACCACTAGTGCTTTGAATATGTTCCATGACTTCTCTTTGCCAAAAGCACTTACACGATGCTTCATGCAGGGTGAGAATCTCAGCATGGTTCGACAAAGTCACAACTAGTGTTTGCTTAGTAAACTTCCAAGATATAGCGGTGCCTCCAACGATAAAGACATAACCCGTTTGAGAATGTGCCCTATGCAAGTTAGACAGATATCCAGCATCTGCATAACCAACAAGGCAAGAATCAATCCGAGTACCATAAGAGGTGGAAACACTCGAAAATTCGCGGTTATAAAACAAGTGCAAATCCGTAGTACCCTTGAGGTAGCAGAAAATGTCTTTAACACCATTCCAGTGCCTGTGTGTGGGCGCATTGCTATATCTTGCCAAAAGATTAACAACAAATGAGATGTTGGGTCTAGTGCATTGAGTCAAGTACAATTAAGACCCAATTACACTTACGTAAGGAACTTCAGGTTCCAAAATCTCTTACTCATCCTTCTTCGGACAGAAGGGATCTCGTTTAGCATCTAGAGTCCGAACGACCATAGGTTTACTCGAAGGCTTCGCTTTATCCTCATTAAAACGATGCAACACCTTTTGGGTGTAGTTTGATTGATGTACTAAGATTTCATTCGAACAATTCTCGATCTCCAAGCCGAGACAGTATTGAGTTTTCCCAAAATCCTTCATCTCAAATTTTGATTTCAAGTGTACTGCAATTTCCTCAAGCTTTGTGAGAGTTCCAATAAGGTTCATGTTATCGACATAAACTGCAACGATTGCAAATCTAGAATCTGACTTCTTTATGAATACGCATGGGCATAATTCATTGTTCACATAACACTGACTTGTTAAATATTCACTCAGATGGTTATACCACATCCACCTAGATTGTTTTAATTCATAGAGTGACCTCCTCAACCTAATTGAGAAAGTATTCCGTGGTCTAGAACTATTTGATCCAGTCAATGGAAGTCCTTTTGGAACTTTCATGTAAATTTCCATATCTAGATCCCTATAGAGATACGCGGTTACCACATCCATAAGCTGCATATTTAGTTTTTCAGAAACTACCAAACTAATTAGGTAGCAGAACGTTATAACGTCCATTATGGGGAATACGTCTCCTCGTAATCAATCCCAGGGCACTGAGAGAAGCATTGCGCTATGAGGCGTGCTTTGTATCGCACTATTTCATTTTTCTCATTACGCTTCTTCACGAAAACCCATTTGAAGCCAACGGGCTTTACGCGTAGTGGTGTAGGAATGATAAGTCCAAACACTTTACGTTTTGCGAGAGAATCGAGTTTGACCTGGATTACTTGTTTCCAGTTTGACCAATCGGTTCTACGTAAGCATTCATCGATAAAACGTGGTTCAATGTCATCACTAATCATGATGTCAATAGCTACTGAGTACGCGAAGGTAGCGTCGATAATCACCTCATTCCTACTCCAAACCTCATCCAATACTATGTAGTGGACCGAAATCTTGCAATTCTTGGGACGCCGGCATGTTTCATCTGAAGCATCATTATAATCTAGAATAACCTCATGCGTTAGAATAAATGATTAAGCAATGGTCGAATTCAAACTAGCGTCACTAGTTGGTGGTATTTTCCTCTTCCAGGGTTGTGGATCCATTGAACCAAGGGGTCTGCCACGCTTCAGAGTCAAAGTAAGTGATTGGCTAGCCACCAATGTACCTTACCGCGTGGAGGGTGCGGCATCCCCACCTTCGAAGATGGTCCAACCTTCCCAGGCGAGTTGTTGACGTATACGAAGTACATCTATCCTTACAAGTGTGTTTGAAGCGGGTATATGTGATCTTGTTATCTTTGCTAGATCATTCAAAGCATTCGGCATGCTTTAAGCAATGCTCTGAAGATCTATAATTCGACGTACCTCAATTTCAGACTAGGCAATGCAAGGATCTAAATGAGACATAGTGGGAGCATACGATGACTATTCACAGCATTCTATGGGAATGTTAGCATGCTTTTCTCCCCCAAATGACGGGAAGACTGTCTCATCAAAGTGACAATCCGCAAAACATGCGATAAAGAGATCTCCTATCAAGGGTTGTAAATAGCTAACAATTGATGGCGAATCATAACCGACATAGATTACCATTTTTCTCTGACGACCCATTTTGGTTCGTAATGGCGGTACTTTTTGCACATAAATGGCGCACCCAAACACCCGTAACTGTGAGACGTCAGACTTGTATCCAGTAAGTAATTGTAACGGTGAATGTGGTTGGGTAGCGGTAGGGCTCAGGCAGACCAACATAACAGCGTGCAATATTCCATAGCCCTAGGCAGATACTGGCAGTTTGGTTCTCATAACCAAAGTTTGAGTTATCAATTGAAGGCACTTTATGAAAGCTTATGCCAGGCCGTTTTAGGTGTGAACATGGGGTACATGATGTTCCACATTAATCCCTAATAACATGCAATAATCATCAAAAGTCTGTGACGTAAACTCTCCAGCGTTATCCAATCGAATCGACTTAATCAGATAATTAGGGTGGTGAGCCCTTAGCTTAATGATTTGAGCTAAGAGTTTAGCAAATGCAACGTTGTGTATAGACAACAGGAAAACATGTGACCATCATGTCGATGCATCAACCAACACCATAAAGTATTTAAATGGTCTGCAGGTTGGTTGGATAGGTCCACAAATGTCCCCTTGAATCCTCTAAAGAAATTTAGGGGGGTCATGAATAATCTTTGTATATGAGGATTGAGTATTCAACTTCCCTAAAGAACACACTTTGCATGACAGAACTCTAACATAGGGATGTAACTTATACCCGTGTGAAGATTTGAGGATATGGCGCATCATGTCACGTCCGGGATGTCCCAAATGATCATGCCAAAGCAACAAAGTGTCCTAGAACTCAGGCATAGGGTCGGCCATACTGTGGGCATCTATGCCGCGAATGGTTGTCATGTACTACCCACTCGGCAAACGTTCCAACTTCTTGTGAATACGCTTCTGGCCATATTCATACGAAGTGATATAAAGAAATCTAGAACCATTATCTTCAATGGTTTCAATATGATATTAATTATCTCGAATATCTCTAAAACTCAGCAACGTTTTTCCGGAATGTGGAGAATAAAGTGCCTCCTTAATGGTTAAGATAGTACCGTTGGACAACATGATACGTGCCTTTCTGTATCCTTCAATCAGGTTAGATGGGGCTAAGAGAGTTGTCAAATGAACTTTCTTGGGTATTAAGTTAGTAAAATAACGTCGTTCGCGCAAGAAGGTGTGCATGGTTGCACTATCTGCCAGACAACTAACTTCCCCACTAGACATACATGTAAATAAATTGATTGAATTGGTCACATGCATAAATATAAGTTCGTCCGTTCAATTAAGCAATTCGAGAAAATAATATCCATTCAAATAAGAATCCATAATTCAAAACAAACCAAAACCAAACAAATTATTCCAAATACTTAGAAAAATTGTTCAAACTTAAACCATAAACTTAGAAAAATAGGGGGAAGGGTCGGCCACTCGTAGTGGGTTCGGCCACTAAGGGTAAACACCCTAAATACATGTCTAATTTATTCATCCATAAGAGATGATGCCTCCTGAAAATCCGATATCTCCATTGATGTAGTTGCATCTTTTGGATGTTCCACGTGTGCAAATTTAGCCTCGCTACATGAATGATACTTAGCAATAGCCTTAGGGGAAGCTCGGCATATGCATGACCAGTGATCCCTTGATCGACAATGATAGCACATGTCCAATTTAGTATAAGCGGGCCGAACGGGAGCTTTGCCCTTATTCTTGAAGTTTGGGGCCTTAGGGGCAAGTGATGGACATTGCTGGGTCACATTTCTTCCTTTGGTGCGACACTTTGTTGACCTTGGAGTGATGAACATTGCTGGGTCACATTTCTTCCTTTGGTGCGACACTTTGTTGACCTTGGTCCCATGGTGGGGCTTGTTGTCCATTGCCACGACCATGATGATTCTTTCATCGTTTATGGCTACTAGAATTGGTCGCATACGCTTCAGGCACGGCGTTCAAGCTAGTGGGTCGAGATTGATGATTCTTCATCAAAAGTTAGTTCTGCTTTTCAGCGCGATTGATGATTCTTCATCAAAAGCCAGTGGGTCAAGATTAATGATTCTTCATCAAATCCGAAAACTTGGTGAATTTCTATGCCTTATATTGTTGCTGCAGGACAATATTGGTGGCATGGAAGGTCGAATAGGTCTTCTCCAAGAAATCTGATTTGGTTAGTTCCATCTTTGCAGAATTTCAACAATGAAAAAAATTCTACAAACTTCAGAGTTGTATTCATTCATGCACTTAAAGTCCTGGAAGCAAAGATGCTGCCAGTCGTGTCTTGCTTTAGGCAAGTATATGTCATTCTGGTGATCGAAACAGTAAGCCAGAGCAAGCCAAATGGTGTGTGGGTCCTCCTCAATGAGATACTCAGTTTGCAGTGCATCATGGATGTGTCTTCGAATGAAGATCATTGAAGTAGCCTTCTGAGCTTGGTCGACGATAGGTGTCTTAATGGTGGCTCTAATACCCTTTGCAGTCAAATAGAGCTTCACGTCTTAAACCCACTTCCTATAGTTTCTTCTAGATACTTCTAGAGCAGAGAAATCAAGCTTGTTCAAGTTTGACATGTCCCTAAAACAGAGGGAAAAACGTGATTGGTCATATGGTAAGCCATAGACATATATCATAGAACATACAGGTTCTATAGGCATGTATAATTTATGCTTAAAAACTACAGGTTTCATGTGGTATGTTTTGAAAGAAAACTTCGGGTTTCAAAGGCACTAAATTTGAAGCTACAAGTTCAATTTAGTTTGATGAACAATTAGTTCATAAGGAGAGGTTCCTACAAGAAACACATAATGCAATATACTGATTTTAAATATAGTGGATTTGAGGTTCTTCGGGAACTCAACTGTGAGAGCTTCGTTACTATGAAAGTATGTCAATGGTTCAAAGTATAAAAATAAATTATTGAATCGTTAATGTCCAAAAGTGATCTTCATGTCAATAATCTTGGATTCATTATCAGATTAATGGACTACTGATCACTTTTAATTAATTCAATAAATCGGGCCATATGGGGTCGATTGTAGAAGCAAAAATAATATTAATATATAGGTTAAAATGATTTAGAATACTAAAATAATAGCATTTAGGTCGAAAATATTGCCCCAAAAATAATTGGGCTCGGGTTGGGTGCCTTGAGTAAAAGGCAGGGCCCTAAATGGCTGCAGGAGTAGGCTGCATGCCACGGGGGTGTGGGAGAAACCCTAGCCGCAGTTGGGTTTCAATTTTGGGCCGAAGGGGAGGGGGCGCGGATTCAAGCTTAGCATGTTTGTTGGCTTGTGGGTTAGCATGGGAAGCCCAGCCGCATAGGGCTGGCTGTATATGATGTGGGTCGGGGCAAGAGAAAAAAAAAACCCCAGCCAACTGGGCTGGTGGGATAAAGGCTGCGGGCCAGGGCAACAATAATACCCAGCAAGCACAAAAGGCTCGATGATAGTTGGGCCATGATAATGTCGTGGGCTCAGGGTTGCAAGCCTTGTTGAGATAGACCTCAGGCCGAGGTCTGGTTGCTGTGAAGGTTAGCTGGGCTTTAGGCCAGCAACCTTGCCAACTGTAGTGCACAGTTGTGGTACGGTGGGTGTGCTGCACCATGTCTAATTTCCCTTTTTTTCTTTTTTTTTATTTTCAAAATCCCCTAGGGTTTAGGAAACCCTAAATATGCTTCTAATTTATTTTGTTATACATTGACTCACATATCCCACATAACAGTTTAATTGTGCAATGCATGAAACAGATATATATATATATATAGTGACAAATACATGAACATATACAATATGTATATCGTAAGGAAAATTTAGATATAGAGAGGTTCATGCATCATGGGAAATGTTTTCATGCTTCATGGACGTTTCAAATATCTTCTTTTATTTTAAGCGTACCTGATTAGCAGAAAACAAAAATAAGCCTTTGAATTTTGTGGATGATAGCCTCCTCATACGATGCGCCAATTCCTCAGCTTATGGCAAAAGCGTGCTGATAATGTGTTGTAGGCCTATTTGAACATAGAGGGGTTCATGCATCATGGAGAAGGTTTTCATGCTTCGTGGACGTTTCAAATATCTTCTTTTATTTTAAGTGTACATGATTAGTAGAAAACAAAAATAAGCCTTTGAATTTTGTGGATGATAGCCTCCTCCTACGATGCACCCATTCCTCAGTTTCTGACAATAGCGTGTTGATAACGTGTTGTAGGCCTATTTGATTGAACGATCTAGGGTTTAGAGAGAGAGGGGGCCGACCACAATTAAAGAGAAGAGAGAGTCATTTAATTGTGAGGTGTGTTTGATTCATCCTATTGTGTCTTTATTTATAGTTTAATAAGTAATCTACTCTTAATACGAATATAAGATACATTCTCAGATGCCCTAGTATTTACATAATCACATTCATATTCTAAATATGACTACAACACTTAATTATTTTTATTTTAATTTAAAAAGAACAAATAATGTGAAGAAAACAGCATCCATGTTTACTCACTGTGGTCTCTCTATACATACAATACGAGTAAACATGCTATTTTGGAGAATCAAGAAATTGCAATCATTTGCAACCTTGATCAAACGTCTAATGGAAGAGCAACAAAGATTTTACGCACGTCTGCAAGCCAAAAAAAGGCATATACCTGGTAATGGGCTGTGTATTTTTTCTTTGGCTTTGTGTCCTTATTTATATACATACAAATTTTTACTCAACTCTACTTTAAGTTTATATATAAAAGGAAAATTAGAATTCCCTACAGTTTTTCTATATCATTTAAATTAAACATCTGTGTTTTTTTTTAAATTTGATTAAAGTGTTTTGACCAATCATCATCTATATTTTTTAAAATTAAAATAATTTTTAAATTTATCATTTTATCTGCATGATGTACTTTTTCTTATTTAGTGGAGATATTAGTAATTAAACTATATTTTCTCTTCTTCCAAATAAGTTTTTTCAATCATAGATTTTTTTTTTTTTTTTGTTATGTAAACATTTAATATTATTTCTTTTTTCCAAATGGTTTTTTCTTTTCAAATAGTTGGTGATCAACATAAAAGTTCCGTGTAAATTTTTCAATTTGTTTGTGATTTTTTTTTTTTTTGCTGTTTTTTTAAGTATAGTTGTTGACAAATTATCATTAGGTACAATACATTACATATATATTATTTGCAAGTACGCTTGAATTTACAAAAATCATTAATTGGTATGTTTATTTGTAATTTTAGTACATTTGATTTGATACATATTGTTAATATGGGTACATTATTTTTATTTTGGTACATTTTATTTTGTACACATTGTGTATTATTGGTACGTTTATATTATTCTCAATCTTATTTTCTTTTAATGTACTAAAAGAAAAACTTATTTCAGTACGTTTGATTTTGGGGGATTTAAAAATATTTTAAACTATTTTGGAAAGTAAATATCTTAAATCGTAGATAATTATTACTAAATTGTAGCATTATTGTGAAAATAAATTGAATCTAACCAACTTTTTTTTTTTTTTTTTTTACAATTATCTCTAACGGAGGAGAGTGTAATCAAAAGGTTAGATCAAAGGAAATTTGTTACAATATAATGTGCATATAGAACCAAAATTATGACCAAAAAAAAAAAGTTTAATGAAATTACTAAAAGGCATGGATGTGTAATCTAGAAAATTCAATTGTTTATAAAATCACATTCCTAAAATAATTCTATTCGCAAAATGGATGACATGTACTCATTATTTCATGTGCGGCCATAATGATGTTGAAGAAAACAAGGCAAAATGAAACACAAATGTAAGTTTCGGAGGTTAAATATCAACTATTCAGGTGCACAAATGAGGCTCGAGTTTTGTTTTAGGGGACAAATGATTATTTACGCCTAATTAGAAAGATTCATAATTTAGCTTGTCATCCCCAACCCAAAACTGGACTAGTCTGAATTAGTAGGCATGCATTTAACACACAGATTTAGATACAATACAACTTAATATACAGCAATGTCTGGCTGCATGGAATACACAAATATAGTTTTACATAAAACACACAGTCACACTCACACAGAAATGCCTTCCGATTTGTTTTCGAGTTAAAACACACAAGTCAGTCAAATCTTACAATAACTCGACTTTATTTAGTAGTCATAAGGAAGTACAACTTTCCATCTGTCTCCACTTTTTAACCAGGGAAACTACGGAAGCCTGAAAATACAGAATACGAAACTGATTAGCAATTTCATTGAAGATGTTGAAGAATAAAAGCATACTAACTGTACAGTAATACTTACGAACATCATGAATTTGTGATCTCGTACGAAATCATGCAAGTGATTTTATGCCATATGCTTGAGAACTCGAGAATATGGAATGAATTTTATCGCATATTTTCGATTGAATAACGGTGATCGTCACTCTTTAACAACCTATTAGACTACTAGTTGACATGACATCATGCAGATGATTTACATAAGATAAAATAAATATTTGCAAGTGATGAAGAATTAGTTGTATAATCTTTTACAATATGATGAATTTTTAGACCATCATTAACGCAGTAGGTTGGACGATTCAGATAATAATACTTTCAGAAAAATCAACAATTTTAGTATCGATGGTAATACCACATAATCTGTGCTATCCCCTACCATTTCCCCTGGGTTTTCTCCAAATTTTTTTGCTTTTGGGCGAGGTAAGGAGCCAAACGGACCAAAGAAACATGAGGTGCAGAAAAAAAGGAAATAACAGCAAAAGCCCAGATGAGCACTAGAGCTAATCTATATTAGCTCTAGTGCTCATCTATGCACTTACACACCAAAAAAACTGTGCTCATTTTTCCTTCAACGGGAGTATAGCATGATGAACCCCGAGTTACAGCAGCTCCGGATGAAAGGACAGTAAGGGATATTAAGAAAAAGGATTTTCCCGAGGACCAGACTTTGAAACTATTCTTAATTTGGTAAGGGCTTTGACTGACGCGGTAAAAAAACATATTCATGTAAAAATATAATATATAGAAAAAATTGGAATTCAATTATCAGTTTGCAACTAGTCGGTTTTTATTTATTTTGGTACAAACTAGTCAATCCTCCCAAATATTAATTTTCACTTATTAAGTAATCACGGGCTAAAACAAAACAAAAAATCTACAATATCAAATCTATTACGGTCTAGAAGTATTCATCTTCACTTGTAAGTGAGAGATTTTAGGTTCGATTCTCGCCAATGGAGAATTTGAATCATATTATCGTGGCTCGCCCCTTATGAAGATTAACCTACTCTCATATCCCCTTAGTGTAGATAATATCACTTGTTCAAACAAAAAAAAAAAAAAAAGGCATCGCAATATCATTAGTATATATGAACACAAGCTTCCGCCACAAAGGAGATGGACTATGCTCGATTCAACATTTATTAAGACCTTCCCTAAATGGCTTTTTTTTTTTTTTTTCTTAAAAGAAAAGGAAATAAAGCTTAAAATTGGTGATGTATAAAATTCGGCCTGATCATGCTGTGAAATGAATCAAGCTTAAGAGAACAAACCATGATAAGTTAACAAACCCTTCGCACTACGACAGCAAAATATATATATATATATATATATATATATATATATATATCTCTTCCTAGATGTAAACACGAATTTCTTGCAATAAATGAAAAAAAAATATACAAAGTAATAATTTGTATTAATGTAAGTTTAGGTTACAATCTTTGATACAAAATTTTGATCCTCTAATTCGATCTCCCAAATGCAAATTATATGTGTAGGGTTGTTGATCCGAGGATCGTAGAGAATTGATCTCGAATCCACGAATGTCATAAGGAGTTGCCTTGTGGCGATGGACAAACTGACACATGTAGTATTGCTTGATAGTTCTTCACAAGTGTGGCGAAGACTGCAGGGAGCTTTCTGAATCTTCTAAGTGTGTAGAGTTTGTGAGAATTTGAGCATCTAAGTGTGAGGATGCATGTGTGAGACACTTTTTCTATCCTGGAGCCTCGTATTTATAGGCTCTCCAAGTCTTGATCTGGTCTTGATTGTGGACTTGATTAGTTGGCAAAAGAATCGAGACTTGATTTGGGTTTGGTTCGTGATTTGACTTCATCAAATAATCTTTGATTTGATCAATAAATCAATCACAATTCATCCTCAATTTGGCATTTTCAGTTGATCTAAATATAAATCAGTTAATTTGTTTGATTTAAATTAAAATTAATTAAAGAATTAATAAAGATAATTCCTTAATTACACTCCACCAAATGTCGACGCGTGACAACTTTGGTGACTCGTTCAGTTTTGATGAGTTCCTTCAAGTCATCAAAAGTTGTTTGCCCCCTCGTCCTTGAATTGTGATGGAGCTTCTTTAATGTCTTCTTCGGATACTTCTTCCTTGTCAACGTCTTCGACCGTGACATGGTAGACATCCTATACCACTTCTTCTTCGTCATCCCTTTCGACTCGTTGGTTCGAAGATGGACCAGTATGTGATTGTTGATCATTTCACCTTCAGTTCACCATCTAAACTCAAATATAATGTCAAATGACGTTTCATGCGTGAAGGGATTGCACTACGAATTTCATCGTCTCTGGCTGCTCTTTCCTATAAGGTTATTTTACGACTTCAAGTCTATCCAAGGCTGACCTCCGTGGAGGATAACTAACCACACTTTCATATCAATGAGGGCTAGTCAACTTGTTAAGCACATAAGCTTGGTGGTGTCCAACACAAAAGCTCGAGACTTTGGACCGATCAAGCGATCAAATACCAAAGTTTGTGCAATGGACTTCAACTCTTTATTTTCTTCTGTCACTTCCACATTAATGTGTTGGGCATTGGCCTTCTTTTCTTTTTATTTAATTGAGATTTTGACAGGTGTGACGAGTGTGAAGCCAAGACTTGCTTTTGTGGGCTTGACTCTGTAATGATGCTCTTTCAACTTCTTCTGGGTTTCGTTGAGGTCGTGTTTCCTTTCTCTAGTGATACTCGTGCTATTCTTTCCAAGTGTCGAAGACGAGGCAAAGTCATATTTAGCCCTTGGATGAGCTTATAAGCGTTGGGGTCGAATCCTTCCTCGGTTCTTGATTGGAAGAAATTTGTGATCCATAACGTTTTGCATTGGTCAGACAAAATTCTGTAACTATGGCCTTGAAACACTTGAGTTGTCTAGCTTAGGTACATGTAGGACTGCATCTGCTTTCAAGATCTTTACGTCTTCTTTTTGCAGCTTTCTCGAACTTCCTTGTTTATCTCTTTCTCAGATGAGGATTGCCCATTCCTTCTTCGTGGCATTAGAATTTATCGAAGGATTGGTGCATTTGATCCCATTGAGAATCATCAGCTCTTCTCAGACATTGTGTGCTCTGGCTACTTGTTGCTAGTTTTCTTGAGATGAGACATTGCTTATTTTTCCTACCCAGGCATGGCTTTGCCTGTTGATTGAATCTTCATGGGGATAGCCTCATATACCATTTCCCCATCCATGTAAACCTTGGCATCGGGAAAATGTGACTGCTTCAATGAATGACTTACTATAAGCATGTATCTTCGTCGCTCCACTTCTATTGAACTTTAGACATTGATGCAGGGTTGACGGTACAACTTCATTCTTATGAATCCAAGGTTTCCCTAAGAGTAGATGAAAGATTGATCATGTGAAACAACGTATTCAACTTTAGTTATCCTATTACTATCTTAATCCTGATTATGCCTATTGCCCGCCTTGGTTAAAACCTTAGATTGGAAAGCAACTTCAAGATAGTTCGTCCATTGTGATTCCCTGATTTGTTATCGTCGATTTTGGCAGGATGATTATAAATGAACCTCTGTTAATGAGCATGCGGCCTATGTTTTGTTCTCTTACGTACCCTAAAACGAAGAATGGACAATTGTGTGGTCTCAACCCCCAACAATAGATATTTATCGGTGAAGTTGATGGCAACACATATAGCTTAACATATATCGCACTCATGAGATCGAAGCTCTAGACATCCAACCTTGCATGTCTTCAAAGATAAGTGCTGAGATTCATCAAAACTTCCAATAATTCCCTTCGTTCAGCTTCAGGGAGCTACAACACCTCTTCCACACTAAGGTGCAGAGATAAGTCTTCTATTTGTGCAGAAATCTGCTCTTGCTTGTTGGTGGAATGCCATTTGAATACATTTTTCTCCCTCGGTCATGTAACGAATGGTTGTGGTTGAGCTTTGTTGAAAGAACTTTTGGAAAAATATTCATCCAAGACTACGAGAGTTCGTGGCATCTAAACCTTTGGCTCTTCTATACAAGCTAGTTTTCTTGTCCTTGGTGCTACTCTAGTGCAGGTTTTCTCAGTGTTTCGGTGAGAACTTCCCTATCACCATTCTTTCTTTGGTTGAATAGCTTGTAGTTGCATTTTATGCACGTTCCTCACCTTTGGTGAGGTCCATGTCATTGAGATAAGTTGCTTTGTCCATGCTGCCTTTTTTGCATGCGTTAACCACTTTAAGACTTACCTTTGACGACTGCCGCTAGGGCTTGCTTAGCGATATGTAGAAAAGCATATAATCAAAGAACTCGAACACAATGCTTGTAGTGTTTGCCTTTGCCGCTTCCTTAATGTCTGGCTCAATCCCTTCTTCTTAGGTGAGCTTCAAGGATTAATTCCTTAAGGATAAAGCACTTGTTCACCAAATGACTGACGATGTGATGGTACTTAAGAGTACTTCGGGTCATTCACTCTCAATTCATTTCTTCCGGTCGTTTATGCTTAGGCAATTCAATCACCTTTTTGTCGAGCAGATCATCCAGCATGGTGACCGACCATAGCTGGGAACAAGTATGTCTTTTCCTTCAGCTCCTTCAAAGTGCAGTTATGTCTCTGTTGGTCACGAAAAGTTTTACTCTGCTTTACTTTTTTTTTTCTTGTCTCAAGTAGAGATTTTGAAGGAAATTATGTTGACCGTCATTGCTTCTTTGGTAGGTATCTTTCGAGATTTGTCTATTTTCTGCCTAAAGAATTTGGCTTTACTATAGTCAATGATTGAGTCTTTCCTTCCATGATTAGCGATGCTTAACTCCATGTCATAGGCATGGGAAGCTAGCTCTTGAAGCTCTTGAACATCTTGGGCTTGATGCCTTGGACAATGTAGCGTGATCCCCAATGCGTAACCTTGTACACACATCTTAGGTATCTCTAAAAGCTTGTCCCTGCAATTGAGACTTGGTGAGCACCATCGAATGATGTAATAAACAACTGGCTCTTCATTCCACTGCTTCATATTTGTAAGCTCCATCATGCTGATGAAGAGTGATGTAAAAACAATTCAATCATCTGATCCCAACTATTTATGGTTCAAGCTCTAGGTTTTTGTACCAATCGAATGCATTGCCCTTCAAGGAACATACACATGTTTCATGTGGTAGTCACCTTCCGTCCCAACGTTGTTGCAAGTTTCGTCAAAATGACCAACGAAGTACTTCAGGTTTTTCTTTTCGTCAAACTGCATAGACTTAGGAGGTTGGTAGCATATCGGCATTCACAAGCTATCAATTCGCTTGGTGTATGGTTTGGAATATATTAGTGTATCCCGAGAAGCACCTCCGTATTGTGCTCCGATGGTGTTTGCCATCATGTCCTGAAATTGTTGGATGAAAATAGAGCCTATCGATGAAGCCTCGTCATCACGAAATGCCTCATTCTCGTTGGCTTCCTGGTCATGTTGATTCTTCTTTGGGTCAAGGTCAACTTCTTTATCATGCTGCAACTCCAACTTGTTCATGAGCGTAGCAATCTGCATATCCTTCTCCTCGATGGTCCTTGTCAGCTTTGCATTTGCCTCGTTCATCTGTGTAAGCTTTTCTTCACTAAAGGCGATGACGGTAGTCATAACTTGCATAGCCAAAGTATAAAGACTCTCATGCCGATGTCAAGGGTGTCAGCAAAGTCTCCTGGCGAACATCGTTGCTTGGCAATCCATAGTACGATCTCGTGCTTGAGTCCGCATCTGAAATCATTGACAACGAACGCACACTTGAATTCTTCAACACCGAAGAACCCCATTCATCGCTTCGGGAAGTCATCTCGTGTGCAAGAGAAGTGAGTGTAGGGTTGTTGATCCGAGAGTCGCAGTGGCTTGATCTCAAACTAAGAATGTCATAAGAATTTGGCTTGTAGTGATGGAGGAACTGGCACATGTGGTAGTGTTTGATGATTCTTCACAAGTGTGGCGAAGATTGCAGAGAGCTTTCTAAATCTTCTAAATGTGTAGAGTATTTGGGAATTTGAGAATCTAAGTGCGAGGATGTACGTGTGAGAGAGATTTTTTTTTTTTCTTTTTTTCTTTTTGGCCTTGTAGCCCCTTATTTATAGGCTCTCCAAGTCTTTGATTTGGTGTTGATTTTGAACTTCATTAATTGACGAAAGACCGAGACTTGATCCGGACTTGATTCGTGATTTGACTTCATCAAATAGTCTTTTGATTTAATCAAACAATCTTTGATTTAAATCATATAAATCAATCACATTTCATCCTTAATTTGGACATTCTTAATTTGGTATTTTTGCTTTTTTAAAAAAAAAATTAATCAATTAATTTGTTTGATTTAAATTAAAACTAATTAAAGAATTAATAAAGATAATTTTGTAATCACACTCCGCCAAAGATCGATGCGTGACACTTTTGATGACTCATTTGGTTTTGATGAGTCATTTATCATGTGTACTATTTGTGCCACATATGGCGCAAGTCATGTAATCCTTGACATGTTGAAATCTTAATGTGTTTATGAGTATTTATTTCACCGAAATAATGTCTACACTAGTATTTTACTAACTCTATTCTTCGCAATCGTATCACCAAATACGCAAAACGCAAAAGCCAAAAGCCAAAAGCCAAAAGCCAAAAGCAGAAGCCAAAATCAAATAGCATATATATTAGCAAGTAAAAGGGCCTCACCCCAGTTTGAGAGACAAGGTGTCGGAGCAGTCATCTTCAAGCGAAAGAGAACTGTTGGAGAAGGTGGTGACATTTGTGGCTGATTCAGATGTCACGCTTTCTTCTCCAATATTATTCAGGTTTTCCAACTCCAGGATGGCCTCCGGTCCGCTATCTCCTCCGGGTAACATCACCATCTGCCATATGCGAAAACAACAAAGAAAACAATCGCCCAGATTTAATTTACTAATTAAGATATCGTTTTTCGTTAAATAAAAAAATATATTGGAGAAATATACTTCTTGGTGGTAGTTGCTTACCTTCTGGCTTAGCTGGTTGTTAGTTTCTATCAGCTCAGCTCCCTGCATATATATTCAATACATGGAAGAGGACAACAAATAAAAAATTCATTGATAATAATTAAATTTAATTATGTTTATTATTTTCTTTTCTGGAAATTCTTGACTATTGTATATATTTGTGATTATTCCATATATAGACACAGACCACAATCATCTATTTAACTACGAACCTTTTTCTCAAGTGCCATAACCTCACCCGTAATCTTTTCTTCCTGAAATGAATGGAAAATTTGGAATTAGATCGATGTTTCTGGATAGACATATATTCCAAAATATGTCTCTAGTAAAATAACCTAATTAAAGTACGAAAAATAATTACGTTGAGTCCTTACAACCAAAAAAGAGAAAAGGTCAAGTCTTTATTCAAATTGACCAAAGTCTAAAGTTAAAGATATGCACGCAAAAGTAAAGTTCTAAAAAACGCGCTAGTCAGGCTATGTTGGGGGATGGTTAGGCGAGGTTTAGGTAGATTTAAGTATATTTATTATATATCGTATAAATAAGTAACTATTTATACTTACAAAAACACATAATTATAAATTGCACAATAAAAAGACATAGATGAAAATATTGTAACATATTGAAAATATAAAGAACAAGCATATAATGAATATTTATCCAAATATTCAACAACTCCCTCACAATTTATTAAACAAAAAAAAAATCCAAAATGAAAGTTATTAATTTTCTATCTAAGTAAGAGTTGCGACCTAGGCGGGCTAAGCAGGGGGCTTAGGGGGGACGCCTAAGAATTAATCAGGCAGTGGCCAACCGCTAGCGCCTAAGCGGAGATTTTAAGAATAGTGTGCAAAAGAATAGCCAGATTGGAAATTTGTTAACCTTTTGATTAAACACGGTGATTAAAACAGATATTTACGTGCACAATGTGTTGATCTATTTAAAACAGGTGTTCTCACTCATCGTTGTGAAAAAAAATAAATAAATAAATAAAATTTAGAGGAAGAACTGTAGTGTTACTTTTATAGAGTACTAATAACAAATTTCCTATTTAAACAGAATTAAGACATTTGTCTTAAATTCATTGCAACAACCATATTTGAACAAAGACTAATTAAAAAAAAGATCCTCCGAATTATTGCATAATAATACACATTAAACCTCACAATTTGCTCCTCTATCTGAGGGATACCTAGTTTTTAGAAGCCATGACCTGTATTCACTTGTAACAAAATAAATTTGTAGTTAGCACATACCTTAGTTTGAATCACACGGCCAAGGCTTGCTTCCACCAATTTTTCTAACTTCTGTAGTTCATCCAGATCCAAGTCTTCAAGGTCCACACCCTTCATCTGCCTGTTGCATGCCAAACCATTTCAGCACTCTCATCAAATGATCGTACCAGCTTAATTAACCACCATATATCTTACAAGCATATCAATAAATTATAATTACCTCAGCTTGCAACTCTTATCCTCGAGTTCCTTACTCAGCCTGATATTGTTTTCTTTCTCCAACTAATGAAATGGGAAACATATTTACACCGAACCGTCATTACATAATCTAATCTGTCACATGAAAAGCTTATAAACATCAGGCCCAAAAATAAAAAAGAGAAAGGAAAAAAATTGGATGTTTCCGGTTTCTTATGGCAAAAGATGTTTCCTTCATACATTTTCTGAATGTCAAAGTGGAGGAAAGAAAGAAAAAAGGGCGAAAGATGGATTACTGAAACATACTAGAGCATGGATTTACAATATGTAGCAATCTCCAGGTCATTACCAGGCAACCATATTTTGGGACGATTGATTCTTCAGCCAATATATATATATGAAACTTTTTTCCGTGAGAAAACCTCAATGATTCGAATTAATACCAACTAATAACACAGCTTAGAACTTGGAAGTCATTACTCAACCCTGCTGCATGCATCTATACAAGTCTAACGCCTATTCATTTTTATTATGTTAAAGCAATGATATCTTTCAGATGTCGTAAAAATACATTCCGAAGCTCCAAGTGCAGATAAAATATGTTACATAATTTACATTCACTTGACACAATTACTTGTTATACCATTAAAAATGGAAATTAAAGAGCAATTAGGATGGGAAAAAGAAAACCAATTTGAACTCAATTACCAGTAGCTGATGAAGCGTGGGTTGATCCGATTTTTCCCCACCGACATGTGAATTGTACCTTGCAATCACATCCTTGGTGCTTCACAACATAAAAGGATAAATATAATTAGCATGTTTCATTATTATTTATAAATTTTTAGACAGAGAAAACTCAATTCAACAAAAGAAAATAGACAAAAAGATAAATTAATACACGTGACTAAGCATAGATAAAATAACAATAGAAGAAGAAAAAAATGCAACACAATTTCCATATTTTCTGGTTTCCAATAAGCCCAATAAATTAGTACATGCATGCTATATTAGGCTTTGTACGAAATTGTTACTTAATCTGTTTTTTTCTGGTTTTTTTATTTTTTTTCAAATAAAAAAAGTAATTTAAAAAATGATACTGAAATCAACCACTTTGAACATGCATGCAAACATAATAACTTCTAAAATAAAATACGGCAAAAATAACTTGTAAAATAAAATAGCCAAAACATCATGCACAGTGACATGCAGAACTAATTTATCACGCAGAAAACAAAAAAAATCAGAAGAACCAATTGTTGAGAATGAGTCTCACATTAATGAGAGGAAGGACCTTGTTTAGGCTTATAAGTAAGTTGGGCTACTTCCCATATAGTCAATTGGTTTAATGGTGGAATCTCAACTTTCTTCATAGTATCAAAGCAGGTTGTTCCACGTGTGAAGCCAAACGGCCACACGCGCTCTACACCACCCCATTGTGTTGTCCACATATTAGGCTTGAAAATTCACCACATGTGAGGGGTGTGTTGAGAATGAGTCTTACATTGATGGGAGGAGGAACCTTGCATGGACTTATAAGTAAGTTAGGCTACTTCCTATATAGCCGATTGGTTTTATAGTGAATCCTCAACTTTGTTCACCAATTAATCCAAATTAGGAGTATCAAGATTAACCAGCCTCAACAACTATCACTTTGGAGATATTTGGTTCTAGTCTGTTGCAAACCAACCAGCCAAAAGGCCCAAAACATTAGCGCACCTTCAGTATAGGAAGACCTCCCTGGGCAATAGACAACTCAATCCCCTTAAATTAACAATAACTACCTGCAATGAACCACAACTGCACAAGTTCATCTTCATTCCTAAATTAAATAGCTCAAACAATTCGTATTAAAATATTAGTATTTTTATTTTATAAAATAATACAAATAACTTTATTGTTAATCTCAAATAATTATAAAAAATTAGTTGAATGTATTTGAAAATATTGAAATGTAGTGTAAAATGAAAGATATGGTTACGTGTATTGTAATTTTATAAAAATATATATATAATTTTTTATATTTTTAAATAGTTTTTTTACAATTTTCAATCATTTTTATAATTTTTTAATAATTTAAATTATAGCTGACATCAACCTTACGACACATAGGCAGCACTGGGCTAGGTGATTATTGCTTAACTTCTCCATCAGGCTCGCCTTGGGTTCAATTGCTTAAGTGGCTGGAGTGTTTTGGGAAGGCAAGGAGAGAGGATTGGGTTGTCAATCCCCAAGTTAATAAACAACAGTGGAGTTGCTCTTAGAGCAAGTCCAATAAGGCATGGGACACCTAGGCATTTGGGTTGAATTGCTGTAACCCAAGAAATTCAATTCCACGAGTCCCCAAAGGGGAGGGCAATTAGACCGAGGCCTTTTCTTCGTTAAACTGCTTAGAATTGTCCGAAGCGCATCCTGAATAAGCTTGGGCATGTTTTTTGCCAACTCATACAAAAGAGAGGCGAAATAGCTACTGCCCTGCCCCTGAGGCTGCCTGAGGCACATTTTTAAAACACTAATTAAAATTAATTATGTTTGTTAAAATGCTATGCTTTTTCCTTGTATTTGAAATAAAGGGTTATTATACAAAATGGTCCCTAAGATTTGCATGAACAATAAAAATGGTCCCTGAGATTGTCCACCATCCATGATTTTGATCTTTCCGTTAAAAACTCTTTGGGCAATTTTCAAAGCTTTGTAACTTAATCAATTATTAACCAAATTTGACTCACAATATATCAAAATGAAAATAAGAAAGTGTAGAATACGATTATAGCTATTTGGAAGCCCAATGATTGCCGGAGATGGCTGGAAAATAGCCTGAAAGGTGACTGGTCCGCGGGAAAACTGGAAAACTCGCCTGAAACTGGGTAAACTTTAAACGTTCATAACTTCTTCAATACTCAACGAAATCCAGTGATTCAAAAACAAAAATCATACTTCTCGACGAGACAAAGAGAATGGTATCTTTTTTTTATTGCTAACTTGACGTGGTTTGCCTGGAAAACTGCTCGAAAGTGGCTAACTCGATAATGGTTAGCCACTTTTGAGCCGTTGTCCGACCAAACCACGTCAAGTTAGCCTTCGAAAAATGTACCATTCTCTTCATCTCGTCGAGAACTATTATTTTTGTTTTTGAATCACTCGATTTCGTTGAGTATTGAAGAAGTTATGAACGTTTAAAGTTTACCCAGTTTCCAACGAGTTTTCCAGTTTTCCCGCGACTAGTCACCTTTCAAACTATTGTCCGGCCATCTCCGGCAACCATTGGGCTTCCAAATAGGTATAATTTTATTCTACACTTTCCTATCTTCATTTTGATATATTATGGGTCGAATTTGGTTAAGAAATAATTGAGTTACAAAGCTTTGAAAATTGCCCAAAATCGTTTTTAACAGAATGACTAAAACCATGGATGGTGGACAATCTCAGGAACCATTTCTATTGATTTTCAATCTCAAGGACCAATTCTATTGATCATGCAAATCTCAGAGACCATTTTGTATAATAACTCGGAAATAAATTATTGGAATTAGACTTTATTTGAGAAATAATGAGGTATAGAGGATAAGGCCAATAAAACATAAAGAAAAAAAAATACAAAATTACGCAAAGTCAATTACTATTTATGGTGGATAATTAAAGTAATTTCATTGCCCTTACTCGACCGTTGCCTTCCTAAAACGGGTGAACTAACTCTTATACCAAAAGTTTTTGGAGGCCCTTTTGCTTGGTCTGGATGCCCATTTCAAAATGTCACGTCGAAATATTATATATGAAATCATGAAAAGGCAAAACCAACGTTGGGAATAGAGGCAGATTATCTGCCCTCCTGTTTGGGTGCCCTTCCTATCCCCTCCTATTTTGTGCGGTCACAGTTAAGCTACGTCAACATTTTATATTAATTTTTTTTATAGAGAGAATAAGACAAAAAACAATAGGAATAAAAAATATTGACGTGGCTTAACCGTGACAACACAAATAGGAGGGGATAGGAAGGGTACCCAAACAAGAGGGCAGACAATCTGCCTCTATTGGGGACTATCAAGTTAAACAAAAAGTTGGCCTAAAAAGACTAGAAGTACCTAAGATCAACTTGGACATCGTTGCAAATATGCGTTAATTATTATATTTGCTATAGGCACTTTTTGGTGGGTTGCTTAGGCATCTTCAACCAAAGGGTCCAGAGGGCCAGAGAGTCAAAAATAACCTTAAAATCATCTCCAACCGAGAGTTAGGCCAAAGGGCTCGTGGACCATACTGGACAAAAAAGGCCAACCAGACGGCCCCGGATCGGGCTAAAAAATTTAAATCTCAACGGCGAGCAGATATTTTTTTTATTTTTTTTTTTTTTACTTTTTTTTTTGGGCCAAAAATTTAAAAATAATATTTAATTAAGGCCCAAAAATGTGATTGGTTCTATGCGGGGATGTTTTTATAAGCATGTTTGATTGCTCAAACCTTTCCCACAGCCGATGTGGGACAAATATAATGGGTGCCACATATGCAAGCTTTTGCTTGCTCAATTCTCTCTAGATGTGGGACAAATATAATGGGTGCCCTAAATATAAGCTTCCTATTAGAGATGGTAAATTTGCATTTAATTGAAGTTGTAGTTTCTAAATTTAAATAATATGAACCTATGACCTTTTGGCCCTCGGTTGAAGATAGTTTTTTGTGACAGGATTAAAACAAGTCCTATAGCCCTTTGGTCCTTAGTTGGAGATGGTAAGAAATATGACCTTGCATTATTCATTAAAATATTAATTTCTTGGAGAGCCAGAGGACTAAAATGAACCCTCTGGGCAACCTTCGGTTAGAGATGGCTGTAATTACCCATCCTGATTTTTTATTTATTTTTTTTTTTTTTTTTTTGAGGTGAAGTTTACCTATCTTGAATTTGTCAATGAAATGTACACCTTTTTTTTTTAATGGGAATTGTTATTAGCACTCCAAAAATCTCATTTGACACTCCAAACTTTCTATAATTAGAAAGAAAAATAAACTTATGAGGAATATAGAAATATTTTTAGAGTGTTAATAAAAATTCCCTTTTTAAAAATACTTTTTTTTTCTGTATGTCTTAAATTACATGAATTTTTTAAAATTTTGAGATACAATACACTTACCGTGCATACTTTTAATATTTAGTACTCATTATCTACACATTTTTAATAATACATATAACATTCACATATCCTATACATATACAGAATAATTAATATTAAAAAAATAACTAAATTTAAAGATTTAGAAAAATAGCCAAAGTTGTCAAAATATTTTTATGCTCGCAAATGGTTATGAAAAGATTAACGAAGATACACATTTGACATCAAAACTTAGGAACCTTGAACAATGTTTAAAACCTACACTTATAAACCTTTAATATTGTAATATTTTGTATTTAAATGAAAAAGAATGCAAGCCTCAATCGCTTAGTATTTCTTTTTTTTTTTTTTTAGGTGAAGTAAATTTACGCTTATTATTGTTTTTTATCAAGGGTGCTTCTTATTTGGAGTATATAGTAGTTTCATAACTTTTTTATTTTGCTCTAACATAACAAGAGTTACAAGAGTGGATACAAAAATGGTGGAGAGTTGATAAGTAACCAACAACATTTAGGGAGGATTTTAGGCTATAGGTCACAAGTATTAGCCATATAAATGTTCTTATTTATCAAACTAAAAGCTTTAGAAACTTTTTCTTCTTTAAAACTTCATCTTTATGTTTTAGTATGAACAAGGAAAGTAGTCAAGCATAAAAAACCACTTAAACAATACCCCATGCATGATCAATGTGAGATAAGTTTCAAACAATTGCTTACTTTATCCACAGTTGTTTTTTGGTTGCAGTTCTTACACCAAATAAGGCAAGAAGTTTCATTTCACTAGGTAACATTCTTGTTTGACACTCTAAATTCTTATGAATATATTTGTTACAACAATAACAACAACAAAACATTTTCCCCACTAAGTGGGGTCGGCTATGTGAATCCTAGAACGTCATTACTCTCGGTTATGTGTCGCGTCTTCCGTTACCTCGGATATCCTCATTCCTAATATTATCATTTCTCGTGCGCCCATACATCCAACGAAGCATTCTCATCTCCGCTACACCTATTTTATGTACGTGTTGATGCTTCACCGCCCAACATTCCATGCCATAAAGCATTGCCGGTCTTATTGCCGTCCTATAAAAAATTTCCTTGAGCTTCAGTGGCATACGACGGTCACACAACACGCCAGATGCACTCTTCCACTTCATCCATGGAACTTGTATTCTATGGTTGAGGTCTCCATTCAATTCTCCGTTCTTTTGCAAGATAGATCCTAGGTAGCAAAAGTGGTCGCTCTTTGGTACTTCCTAATCTTCAATCTTCACCCCTAACTCATTTAAGCCTCCGTTTGCACTGAACTTGCACTCCATATACTATGTCTTTGACCGACTTAGACGAAGACCTTTAGATTCCAACACTTCTCTCCAAAGGTTAAGCTTCGCATTTACTCATTCCTGAGTATCATCTATCAACATTATATCGTCTGTGAAAAGCATACATCAAGGAATATCATCTTGAATATGTCCAGTTAACTCATCCATTACCAAAGCAAAAAAATTAAGGACTTAAAGATGAGCCTTGATGTAACCCTACGGTTATGGGGAAGCTTTCGGTTTGTCCTTCATGAGTTCTTACGACAGTCCTTGCTCCATCATACATATCCTTTATAACTTGGATGTATGCTACTCGTACTCCTTTCTTCTCTAAAATCCTCCAAAGAATGTCTCTTAAGACCCTATCATACGGTTTTTTCCAAATCTATAAAGACCATGTGCAAATCTTTTTACATATCCTTATATCTTTCCATCAATCTTCGTAAGAAATAGATTGCTCCATGGTTGAGTGCCCCTGGCATGAACCTAAATTGGTTGTTTGAGACTCGTGTCTCTTACCTCAGTCTATGCTCAATTACTCTTTCCCATAACTTCATTGTATGACTCATTAACTTAATACCCCTATAGTTCAAGCAACTTTGTACGTGACCCTTATTCTTGTAGATAGGCACCAAAGTGCTATTTCGCCACTCATTTGGCATCTTCTTCGTTTTCAAAATCCTATTGAAAAGGTCTGTGAGCCATGTTATACCTGTCTTTCCCAAAACTTTCCATACTTCGATTGATATATCATCTGGGCCCACTGCTTTTCTATGCTTCATCTTTTTTCAAAGCTACAACCACTTCTTCCTCCCTAATTCGGCAGTAAAATGTCTAGTTTCTACATTCTTCTAATTTACTCAACTCCCCCAAAGAGGTACTATTTTCATGTCCTTCATTGAAAAGATTATGAAAACACCCTCTCCATCTATCTTTGATCGCGTTTTCTATAGCAAGAACCTTTCTATTCTTATCCTTGATGCACCTCACTTGGTTTAGGTCCCTTGTCTTCTTTTCCTTTACTCTAGCTAGTTTATAGATATCCAACTCTCCTTCTTTGGTATCTTGTTGCTTATACATATCGTCAAAAGCGGCTAGCTTAGCGTCTCTCACAGCTTTGTTCGCCTCCTTCTTCGTTATTCTATACCTTCCACCGTTTTCTTCAGTCCTATCCTTGTATAAGGTTTTACAACATTCCTTCTTAGCCTTAACCTTTCCATGTACCTCCTCCTTCCACCACCAAGATTCCTTTTGGTGTGGAGAAAAGCCCTTGGACTCTCCTAATACCCTTTTTGCTACTTTTCGGATACTACTAGTCATGGAATCCCACATTTGGCTAGCTTATCCCTCTCTATTCCAAACATATTGGGTGATTACTTTCTCTTTGAAAATGGCTTGTTTTTCTCCTTTTAGATTCTACCATCTAGTCCTTGGGCACTTCAAGGTCTTGTTCTTTTTTCTCTCTTTGGATATGTACATTCATCACCAACAAGCGATGTTGATTGGCCAAGCTCTCTCCCAGTATAACTTTGCAATCCTTATAGGTTATATTTGATAAGTTTTACTAATTATTTTAATCATACTACATACAATCTTTTACTAAATCTCTTCCATAGATCTACTCAATGACTTGGAACTTCATATTAATTAGTTTCAAGCAATCATAAGGAGATAGGAAATAATTGTGATATATAAGATCATTCATATCAAGTAACAATACGAAGAAATGAAAAAATTGTCTACTAACAACAAAGTTGCCTAGTCACAATGATATGTCATAGTCACTTACCTTATTGATCTCAAACACTTCTTCACAAAGAAGACTAGGCTTCTTACAACCTTTTAGCATAAAAGATCTCCAAGCGCATAGAGAACTTCAAGATCTCATTGTTGAATACAATTCCTTAAAATAGAGGCTAATGGGCACCCTAATACCCCTAAAAGTTAAACAAGGAACATGCAACAAACAAGCCTCGACAAGAGATCTTAGAGGATGGGGTCGGAGCTTCGTACTCTAGCCAACCTGTGTCATTTCTCATTCAATCGTAGAAAAAGTTAAAATTGACCTTTAATCCACACAACAGACCACCATAGGCATGAAGTCCACAAATGTGGTAAGGGTGCGGATGAACAACAACAACAATCTGAGGCAAAGAGGAAGCATAAATTGAAAAATCTACAGATGAGGGGTGAAAGAAGAGAAAGAGACAAAATATATGGTGTTAGGGGGTGGGGTTAGAGAAGAAGATGGAGTGGGTGTTGCAAGGATGAAAGAAAGAAGTGGAGGAAGAACAGAAACAAGAACAAACCACAAAATGGGCATAGCACCCAAATCTAAGACACCAGCTCAAAACAACTGAGACAAAAACTTAGAAAACTAAGACAAGAGCTCATAAGGTTGTAGATCAAAGGGGTTGGGAGGAGCAAAAGCTTTGATGTCCCATTTCACAACTAATCAACAATGAGAACAACAGTAACTCAACTCAGGTTTACCAACGGTGACCCATCTTAGTCAAGTTAACGTGGATGATCAGCTTATCACTCCATATGGCATGGCTATCAACAAAAGGGAATGAGGCCAACTCATCTTGGTTCATAGGTGGTGATGACCACAGCCTAGTCAAGTTGATTGATTTCGATGATGTCCCCTTTTCCAATCGTTCATCACAGTTAACTAAGGCAATGAGGTCAGCTCGAATTGCCGATGGTGGACCCTTTGGTGGCGTAAAAAAGCCCTTTTATACGTGGGAGTATGTTGGCCCTAATACGTGACGACTCCTTATTGATGTATTCAATCGGAAAGTTATAGGTAAAGAATGCCAAGTAGTAAAAATAGGAAGATCTAGATGACAAAAAGCTTATTCACACTCTAGCAAATAGATGTATCAACTGCTTAGAAGCTAGCTTCAGAAGAATTTTCTTCTGATGCAATAGACAAGTTAATAGACACCACCCTACAATAAGAGCATCTTTTCTGTCCACGCTCACTAATTCCCTACAACAAGAGCCTCTTTTCTATGCACGCTCACATATTGATATACTAAATCCTATTTAACACAGTCTAGGTTAAAGGAGCCACTTTAAAATGGTATTTCTAGTTTTATTAATAAAAATGACATCATCACTTACTATGTGTAGAGACTTTTATTTTTTTAATTAAAACGAAGCACAACTTCATCTAAATTCTTATTCCACAATTACATTTCTACATATTAATCTTTGCAAGTATAGTCAAGTTCGTCCATTATTTCATGCATGCATATGAAAAAACAGGTTATGGCCATAGCTGCACCATTCATGCCCTACTTGACGCATGCATACAGATTCCTTCTGAAAGGATCTTCAAGGCTTCTATATGATGAATTCCCAAAGTTTTCACCATATCACTTTACTCCTAGTAAGAAAAATCCAAAGCATATATAATTGATGTTCGTGGTTTAAGTCTTTCGCAAATTCACCGTATTCATTTACAGGTATTTTAATTTAGGTGGGGAGAATGGACAACTATTGGAACATAACCCAACATCAGGTGTTGAAGTTGGCATAGATACACCGTGTATCCAATTAAAAGACTATATCCTTCTTTTAATAAAGCCCAATAATATTTTAGATATTATTATCTACAACCAATTTGTGAGAGGTGACTCTTATATATACAGAGTTCACTAGATAAACTATGAAACTGTAAAATTTTAATAAGATTACATAATTCACTAGACAAGTTACTCTTAAGTTTACAGAGTTCTGCACGGCAGACCCGATTAATTGTTGTTAGCATGAAAAGCAAAGCAGTCAGCATCACCAAGTAATTAACATATTGAAAGCACGTAAAACTAATAAATTGTTTCTCAAACTTGGACACCAAATTAGAAGTTATCAAAATCAAAAGTACACCTCAGTTTCCTGAACTAGAATATTCTAGATAGCATTGCTTTTTCCTCTCCCTCTCCCTCTGTGAAATCTTTTGGTTTCTCTAGCCTTTCTTCTGTACCTCATCTACCGTAATCTTTCCGTGCATCATTACTTGCACGGCTTATCTACACAGACACGCGCGCGCGCGCGCACACATATATATATATATATATATATATAATAAATATATATAATTTTTTGACCCAGATGACTGAATCTCTCTCTCTCTCTCTCTCTCTCTCTCTCACAGAAAAAGAGAGACAAGTCAAGTTATGTACTTGGTTATATATTTGTTCAAGTTAGGAAAATTCGAAAGAACTGATAAGGCGGTGGGGTGTTTTATTGGTACCTGGAGCTTGAGAAATCAAAGAGCTTGCCAGTTTGAGAAAATATGATAACAGCAACTTCAGATTCACACAGAATCGACAGCTCTCCAGCTTTCTTGAAAATCCCCCTTCTCCTCTTTGAGAAGGTCACCTGCCTTGCCGGCAAGTAGTCGATCTTTCTGATCTTGATCTTCATCTTCTCTTTCTTCCTACCCCCTTCAGAAACAATAATTCAAATAAAATAAAATAAATCAATCACTTTAAATTTCCTCATATACATATAAATGTTTCACAAACTACAGTATATTTTCTGGGTTTCTGATAATTTTAAGATTATTGACCTCAGACCCTAACATATCTCAGCTCTAAATAAGTAAAATAAAACACAGATCAACCCACCAACCACAATCAACTGCCAGACAAGCCTAGAGTTTTTAGTATTCACCATTAATAGAAGGAAAAAAAAAAAAAGAAGGAAAAACATAGATAAACTAAGTACTGGGTTCACCTCTGGTTCTCTTGTTTACCTTCGTTGAGGGGTTTTAGGTCTGAACTGGAAATTTTCGGAGCAATTTTGGAAAGAGGAGAAGACTGAGGAGAGAGAGAGAGAGTTGGAGCTGCAGGCTGTTCAAGAAAGGAAAGGTCCCTAAATGAATTTCCCATTTATGGAAGACCTTGGATAAATCTTTTATTAATATCCGCTGTTTGTTGCTTTTTCTATTTTTAGATATTTTGGATATTTTGTTGGGCAAATAAGGTAAGAAACATGGAACGTCAATCAACGGTGATCGATGCGGTTGGTGTGATGAATGCTATCCCACCGTTTATTGTCGGTTTAGCCTATTTCTTTTTACGTGTCCCACTTTTTTGAGAGATGCTAGCATCACTTGCTAGTTGCTAAAGCTGCTTCTTCCTCAGTCGATGCTTGTGCAGTTGACACGTAACAGGTGGCTGGTAGAAGGAAAAGAAATGGGGCGGTGGAGGGAATGGAGATATAGTATCGAACCGGAAAATAACTGATCGATTTGGTTTTTTTTTTTTTTCAGTTTACTTTGGTACGGTGCAAAACCGAACCGGTTTTCCAGTTATACGGTACGGTGTTTATCCGAGTTCACGTGGAGTCGGCCACACCTGATGGATTTGACTTCCACAGCCCCCCACCCACCCTCTCTTCAACCACTCGATCTCTCTCAGACTCACTATTCTCGGTCTGTCAAAGCCTCTCCAATCTCTCTCAGACTCGATCTCTCGCTGCTGTCCATCTCCTCTCCAATCTCTCTCGATCGTCGTTCCTCCACCATCAACCATCAACCAGTCCCCCATATTTCCAATTTCCCAATCTCTTTCTCAGTCTTTCACTCTCGAATGTCGGACGGACAAACAAACTGTCCTGTGCGTGTATGTGTGTGTGTGAAATTGGTTTGTGAGGCGTGGGAACTCTGGGTGTATGTATGTATACTGTGGGTGTGTGTGTGTGAACTTGGTTTGTGAGGCGTGGGAACTCTGGGTGTATGTATGTATACTGTGGGTGTGTGTGTGTGTGCGTGCGTGAAATTGGTTTCCAATTTCCCAGTCTCTTTAATTGGTCTGTGAGGCGTGGGAACTCTGGGTGTATGTATGTATACTGCGGGTGTGTGTGTGTGCGCGTGTGTGTGTGTGAACTTGGTTTGTGAGGCGTGGGAACTCTGGGTGTATGTATGTATACTGTGGGTGTGTGTGTGTGTGCGTGAAATTGGTTTCCAGTGGGTGTGTGTGTGTGTGTGTGCGTGAAATTGGTTTCCAGTGGGTGTGTGTGTGTGTGAACTTGGTTTGTGAGGCGTGGGAACTCTGGGTGTATGTATGTATACTGTGGGTGTGTGTGTGAAACCAATTTCCCAGTCTCTTTCTCAGCCTTTCGCTCTCGAATGTCGGACGGACGGACAAACTGTCCTGTGCGTGTATGTGTGTGTGTGTGTGTGTGAAATTGGTTTGTGAGGCATGGGAACTCTGGGTGTATGTATGTATACTGTGGGTGTGTGTATGTACGTATGTACTGTGTGTTTATGTACTGTGGGTGTATGTATGTATTCTCCAATCTCTCTAATCATTATCTATACTATATATTGAGATGAGGAGGATAAAATAGTAATTTTGTACTTATTGACAAAATGACAATCATATCTCTTTTTTTTCTATTTTACCCTCACTTTTGATACACAATATTTACATAAGGAAGGTAAAATAGTAATTTTGTATCAAAATATTTACATAAGATAAAAATATGCACTTATTAAGAGAAATTGTTCCACCATCATTTTTTCATACAGGTAAGTGAAATCATGATGTTTTTTGGATAGTTTGAATGAACTGAAGCGGTTGCACTTGAGGAGAATGTGGGAGGAGGTGGGCGGTTGCGATTGCGCTGAAGAGAATGTGAAAGGAAGTGGACGGTTGTTCACACACACAAAATATGTGCTCTCTGCTAGTTACTCTTAATGAAATAGATGTCAAAAAATGTAGTGAGTTATGGTATTCATTGCAATATGACCAAGTAATCATTGAAGAAATATGCGTATCAGTGTCTGTTATATATGCAAAATATTATGTTATGTTAGTCACTTATATGTATGATCAGTTTATGTGTATATGCAATACGTTTATTACTTTGGGATTGTTTGTTGCAGGCATAGTTGCCGGATACGGAGTATGGTTTAAATTCGCGGTTCGGTTCGGGTACGAGATTTGCTAGTACCTCATAGTATTATTCGTGAGAGAGTAGACATAGCCAGTACGGTATTCAATTCGCTTTGTTCTAAATTCGTTAAAGAATGTAAATTGAAGAGACTTTGACCATCAAAGAGTTTGACCAGCACAACCCCTAATCTTTGGCTTACTTACGGTTGTTTGTTCTTTTACAAATGCTTGGATTTGTGCATCTCCACCTTCAACGGCAGTGCACAAATTTGGTTCCAAAAAGATTTTACACGTTTGCAAGCCGAAAAAGCATGAAATTGGCACTAGGCAGAATCTCCTGTAATAATATATGATAATAGACTCTATAGTTTCTATTCCTATGCAGAACCACCCAGACTGACTCTAATGCACAACAACAATTAGACTAACAGTTATTATGAACATGCTCTTGATTGAGTGACAAATGTTAACTGAATGGGATCTATTTTTGCATATAAAAGCTAGTAAATTCAATCAACAATATAGATGGTGTATCAACGACAATATAAATATAAGTAATCAAAATATCACACAAAGGAAATGCTCAATTCCTAAACCATAAAATGAGTAGCTTGTAGCTCTTGTGCAACTTAAGATTCTTCAAGGAAATCAATGCAAGGTCTTCACAGCAATGGAAGCTCAAGTTTGAGCTTCTTCACTAGTGACACCAATGAAAGAATGAATGCAACTTAAATGATATGCAAATGAAGATTCAATAGCAGCACAAATCTCTCTTAATCGAACATTAACATAATAAGAGAGTTTGGAATAAATCTATACCTAAGGTTCTAAAGATGGGATCAACTTGCTCGAATGTTATATGAGTATGATTTCGGAGATATCCCCAGATAATTTCTCAAAACCATGAAAATGTGTTATGTGTCTCTGACCTAGGGTCTTATGAAAGCTTCATCAGGACCACACAAAAATTTCAACTCAAAGAGTGGATATTTTGGTGAAAGTCATTAGCTGTAGCCATCTCATAGTGATTGCACATGTCAACAGGTGACAGGACATGAATAAAATAATGTATGGTGATCATTGATGAGTTAATATTATATTATATATTTTATCTTATTCTTAGTATAATTTGGTAATTATTTTGGTTGAATTTTGATACTTTATTTTATATTTTCAATGTAGGACATTCGATTTTCTCTAAAAAAAAACGTGATCAAACAGACGAATTTTGGAGTGTTTCAAATTGAAGGACGTTCGTGTATCTCTTGGCGTGTTCGTATCAAAATTTGAGATTTTTCTACCAAGCAGTTATTTTTTGGCTATTTATTAAAGAAGTAGTGTATGTTGCTGGAAAGTAACGTTTTTGGGCTTTAATGCGTTTTTGGAGTCCAAGATGACCTCAGATGGGTTCGCGGTCTTTTGGATAAGTGTTCAGAATAGTCCAAGCTTTAAATCCAGTTATTTTGGGCCAGTTTTGGAGCTAATTTGGGTCTAAAACGTTGTTGTGCAGATTTTTTGGCGAATTTACCAAGTTAATTTAAAATTATTTTTCCTATTTTATTTCAATGTATTAGGTTTCCTAATTTTATTCTAAGACCTTTTAGGGTTTTATTTTGTAGTAGTATAAATAAGGCTTTTTAGCCATTAGGTTAGGAGGAGAACGGAGGCATCAATTTGGAGAACTTAGCTAGGTTTTGACGTTTTGTATTTCAAGGTGTTTTCTATCATTTTTCTATTTCAATAAAATTCCTTTTGTTTTATGGTTGTTTGTAACTAATTTATGTTTGCTAGGGCAATGCCTTGAGCCTTAACATGAATATGTAGTCTTTATTCAATTGCTTATGATATTATACATGCATGCTTTGAATTATTAATCACTGTGTTTAAATTGTCTCTATATCTTAATTGTCACATCCCGGCCCGGGGCGGATCACTTCCCGGGCCCGCTCCACCACCGTAGCACGATATTGTCCGCTTTGGGCTTACCATTCCCTCACGGTTTTGTTTTTGGGAACTCACAAGCAATTTCCCAGTGGGTCACCCATCATGGGATTGCTCTAGCCTCCTTCTCGCTTAACTTCGGAGTTCCTACAGAACCCGAAGCCAGTGAGCTCCCAAAAGGCCTCGTGCTAGGTAGGGATGGGAATATACATATAAGGATCACTCCCCTGGGTGATGTGGGATGTCACAATCCACCCCCCTTAGGGGCCCGACGTCCTCGTCGGCACACACGCGGCCAGGGTTAGGCTCTGATACCAAATTGTCACATCCCGGCCCGGGGCGGATCACTTCCCGGGCCCGCTTCACCACCGTAGCACGATATTGTCCGCTTTAGGCTTACCATTCCCTCACGGTTTTGTTTTTGGGAACTCACGAGCAACTTCCCAGTGGGTCACCCATCATGGGATTGCTCTAGCCTCCTTCTCGCTTAACTTCGGAGTTCCTACGGAACCCGAAGCCAGTGAGCTCCCAAAAGGCCTCGTGCTAGGTAGGGATGGGAATATACATATAAGGATCACTCCCCTGGGCGATGTGGGATGTCACATTAATGCTTAGCTACCATTAGGATGTTTAGATAAGTAATCGGATGCAATTCGGTCAGAATGCCATCGGGGGAATTGAGTATTGCTTCTTGTGATTGATAGTTGTAATTTCACCTAGGGCGAATGCCACGTCTTAGGGGTTGCATGGTTTTTCAATAAAAAAGCGTAATGAGTCATGCATGTTTATATTTGATCTAAATGTCACAGACAGATTGCATGTTTGATATACGTTCTAGCTTGAATGCCACAAGTAGAATATGCATAAGGAAAACCCAACTTTCAAAGTTGCAAGTGTAATTCATAAGTAATTGTCAAAATTACATAAGATTGTTAAGGTGATGGTGGAACCCTAGTGTCCTTTTATCATTATTTTCTAAGATTGTTCCCCTTCAAATTGGTTTCTTTAATTGTTTTTAATTAAATTCGTTTTTAATATTTTAGGTAATAAAATCAACATTTGCAGGTGGTAAAATCCCTATTAATCACGTGTGATTTTAAACATGCATGAGCACATGCTTTGTGACAGCCCGTCCCAGAAATATTAAAGCGTACGCGTGAAAAGACTATTTTACCCCCAGTTTGTTTCCTTTACGTTTTGTGTTACGTTTTTGTGTTTTGTTGGCATGTTTGGAGCCACACACACTTTCCCACACTCCACCACCTTTCCTCTTGTTTCCTGCACCCTGTCCCGAGTCCCCATTCCTTCTCATTCTTCTTGAAACGTACGAACACACCCACAAACCTATCAAACCTCCACAGATCGAAGAAACCAAGGCCATATTCATGCTCGTGAGGCTTGTAGGAGTCCAACCATACCTTTTCCAGGTGAGAATACCCTCGTTATCACGTCGAAATCACGATGCCCGATTTTGATACTGTTCATGCTCACGTGATTTTTCACGTTTTAGGGAATTTCAAGCTTGTAGGAAGCTTGGTGAGGTCCCTAGGAGGCTCGGGGTGGTTCGTTTGAAGGTTTTGGACGTCGGGATCACTAGTTTCGAAGTTGGCCAGAGTTGGGTTGATTTTGCAGGTGAGATTTCGTGGATTTTAGCCCTTGAAAGTAGTATGATTGTGTTCCTCTAGTTCTAAGCTTCATTTTGGTACCAATTTTGTGAAATTTGGGTGAAAAACGAAGAAGATATCAAAGTTTGAAAATTTCCCAGTTTTCCGGCGCCTGAGAAGACGACGGAATATTCTGTCAAGTCTGACGGAATATTCCTGACGCCGTTGACGGAATCTGTTAAGTCTGACGGAATATTCCCTTACGGCATCAGTTGACGCCGTCAGTGGGCCAGGCACGTGCCTGGGCGTGGCCGGCGCGTGGGGGCGTATGCGGTGGTGAAAAATTATTTTAAAAATATGGGGATGTTCCTGAGGTTGAGTAGATCACGTTGGTGTATTCATACACCCCATTTGAGCATTGTATGAGAAGTTATTTCTAAAGATTGGTTATGTGCTTTAAAATTGACGTTTTTGTAGTTGTTTCGCATATAGGTGATACCTATCCCGAGGACGAGCGTGGTCACTCGAGGCAGGGGGGCTACGACCCTTCCACATACTAGTGAGTAGGCTTTTGGTTTTCCGTATATACCTATATACTTATATTTTTCCCAGAAATTGATTTGAATTGTTATTTGCCATATGCCATGCATTATATTATCGTTGGTTATGCATCGTTAGTTGCATTATTAATCGTTTATATATATATATGCATATTTGGTGCTGCGGACGCACAGGTAAGTGTCAAGTAATGGTTATTCATGTTTACATTCAGTAGTGGTTTGAGATGCTTAGAGAGCTCATAACCTGCACCTCTGGTGTTAGTGCTCCCGCCCAAAGTTGGGCACAGTCCTTCACGTGATGTTCACCTCCCGCACCACACGCTCAGCTTGGATCCAAGTTAGGTGCACAGTCCTGTCGTACAAACCACTTTAGATGGTTCCGACTCGTAGGTGACCCGCGATTATTCGCCCAGCCTTCACGTGATCGTAGCACTTGAGCGTTTATATGTTACACCCAGGCTTGTCGTACATACCACTATAGGTGGTTCCGACTCGTGTGCAGGTCTAGTTAGCGAGATTGAGATTTGAGCTCTAGATTCAGTCGTACAGGTCACGTTAGGTGACTCCGGCTGCCAGATTATATGTTATCGATATGATTTATACCTGAGCACTTGCATTTCATTCTGAGGTTTTGGCATGGCATATTCTTGAGCATGATGGGTATATGTATATATATGTCTATTTTCTGGGAAGTATACAGGTTTTACGGCGAGGGGTTAGAACATATTTATTAAATGGTTTTCGAAAAGCTTTGTTTTTGCCCACTCACGCTTTTGTTTTGCGCCCCTCCAGGTTCTAGTTGATTAGCAGGTTTGGTGGTTTCCCAGAGGACTTTTCCGGCATTTCTGACAGACGATCACCAGCGTAGGGCCACCTTCGGGTGTACTGTTGTCGCATCATTTTCTTTTGGACTGCTTAGGCTTTATGCTCTGAACTTGTGTCTCACTTACGCTAGCACTTGTTTCTATTACCTTTTGTATGCTAGTTTTTATTATTCGTACTATTTCCATTACCATTTTATTAGCTTCCGCACCATGCACATGGTTTCGTCACTTCCACGTGACGGCCAGCATACCCTGATCTCGGTCGGGGTGTGTCACATATGGACAAAAAAATTGAGAAATAATTTGGTGCCTGTTAAAACAAAAAAGGAAAAATGATCATGTGTGATAAATAATTTAAAAAATAAAGAAAGGAGAGACATTATAAAGGATTGAACACAAAAACCCATATATACTAAATTCAGCAAATACTGTTGCTAAAAATACACTTTAACGATGAATCAAACTATTTACTATTTAAAAGAATATAACATAAACTCATCTAAATACCTTAACATATTTGGTGTCCCCGATTGTTATAGGCCCTGGATGGTCACCCTGCTCCCTCCAGGCCAAGGCCGGCCTTGGAGCTAATCTATGTACTTACACACCAAAAAAACTCAGTCTCTCTTATATAGGACCCAATAATCCTCAACCCTAAAAATTTGAACCAGACCTTTGTCGGACCCAATAATCCTAAACCCTTTTGTAACCGAAACTGAAACTTAAAGTAAATTTCGATATGGTATTTGGCTTCCATGAAGGGTTGGTTTGTTGGGTAAAATCGAACCAAAAATGTCTTTCTGAATTATTTATTAACGACTAAATATTAACCGTTGGATTTCGTTGAGATTGAATCTTAACCCCCCGTTTAAAATCACCTCTCTCTCTTCAGGTCTTCACTCTTCTCTCTCGACCCCAGCCACCACAAATCAGCCACCATCACCAAGATTCCTCCTTATCCCCACCACCACGCAATTTAGCCACTACCACCACTGCATTTCAGTCACCAACAATTATTCCCTCCTCCCATCTTAATATGTAAACATCCCATTGCATTCTCATCTACCTTGCAATTCTCATCAAACAACCCACTTGCAGGTCGAGTCCAAGCCACCGCCCCGGCCTCCATCTCCATCTCTCTCGCACCACGACCTCCAAGCCACCACATCCCCATGATTTGCTTGTCGACATAGACCACGCCACCAATATGCCCATTGCCTTCAAAGGCCATCGGCAAACCGAAACGACGAAATTGGTTTATCGAAAATCGGTAATCAACTTCCTTGGTCTCGTTATCTGTTTTGAAAATAGCCATTCCAAAAACTTAGGTTCGGTAGTCGGTACAAGTGTTTCTGTTCGATTACCGAACCAAAAGCAATCCCTATTCTCATATTAAATGACTTATTACCATATATTTATATTGCTGAAAGAGCAATATTAGGGAGGATAAATTTTTATATTGAAACTATTTTTAAATTGGAAAGGGCTTTGTTACTGAAGTGCATGGTAGAAAACATTTATTCATGTAAAAATATAATATAGAAAAAATAGGAATTAAATCATCAGTTTTGCAATTAGTTTGTTTTTTTATTTTTTATTTTATTTTATATTTTGTCTTGATACAAACTAGTCGATTTTTCTAACAAAAATAATATTCTTACCATCTAGTTGTATCATCATTTGCCAACAGAATCCTCTTCGAATCCTTTTGGTGAGGATCATGGGGATTCGTAAGTCGTGTCCGATCATTGTACATCGTGTAATCAGTTTTTGTCAGATACTGTTTGTGTTTAATTTTAAATAAAAATATTTAAAATGATTTCTGATCGCACGATGTACGATGAATGGACACGATTCACAGATCCCAGGGATCCTCACAAAGAGGATCCAGCGAGGATCCGAATTCCATCATTTGTACATTTATGTAATAGAGATGGAACCCACATACGTTGACGGATCCTACCTCTATTAGAGATATAGAACAAATAAATGGTAAGTGTAACACTACTCTTTTTTTAAACATTAATTTTCGCTTCTGAAGTAATCACGGGCTAGAACAAAACAAAAGGCCTACACCAAATTCAACGTCAAAGAAGGCATGGCAATCCATTAGTATCATTGAACACAAGCTTAAGCCACAAAGGATACGAACCATGCTCAATCAGAGATTTTAGTAAGACCTTCCCTAAATGGTTTTTTTTCTTAAAAGAAAAGAAATTTATTCTTAAAATTGGTAATGTGTAAAAATCGACCTGATCATGCTGAAGTGAATTAGCTTGAGAGAACAACACAGGACAAGTAAGCAAAACCTTCGCATTGGGACAACAAAATATCCCTCCCTAGTATTTTACTAACTTTATTCTTCGCAGTCGTACCATCAAATAAGAAAAAAAGAAAAAGCCAAAAGTCGGAAGCAGAAGCCAAAAGCAAATAGCATATATATTAGTTAGCAAGTTAAAGCGCCTTACCCCAGTTTGAGAGACAAGATGTCAGAGCAGTCATCTTCAAGAGAAAGAGCATTTGTGGAGCAGGTGGTGGCATTTGTGGCTGATTCAGATGTCACGCCTTCTTCTCCAATATTATTCAGGTTTTCCGACTCCATGATGGCCGCAGGTCCGATATCTCCTCCGGATAACATCACCATCTGCCATATGCAAACACAACAAATATAAAAAAACACGAGATGAGATAAAAAAAAAAACCCGAGATGTGATTTACTAATTTAGAGTTATTTGTTTTTCATTAAATTAAAAAAAAAAGAAGAAGAAATATACTCGTTGATGGTGGTAGTTGCTTACCCTCTGCCTTTGCTGGTTATTAGCATCTATCAGCTCAGCTCCCTGCATGTATAGTCAGTGCAAGGAAGAGGACAATAAATCAAAAATTCATTAACGATAATTAAATTTAATGTTTATTATTTTCTGTTTTGGAAATTCTTGACTATTGTTTATATTTGTGGCTATTTCATATATAGACACAGACAACAATCATCTATTTAACTACAAACCTTTTTCTCAAGTGCCATAATCTCACTCATAATCTTGTTTTTCTGAAATGAATGGAAAAAATTAGATGTTGCTGTATAGACATGTAATCCAAAATTTGTCTATTGTAAAATAACCTAGTTAAAGTACAGAAAATACTTACGTCAAGTCCTTACAACAAAAAAAAAGAAGGTCAAGCCTTCATTCAAATTGAACAAAGTCTAAAATCAAAGATATGCCTGCAAAAGAATAGCCAAATTGGTAACTTCTTGACCTTTTGATTAAACACGGTGTTAAGTACGGTGTCTACGAGCACAATGTGTCGATCTATTTATTTGATTAAGCCAGGCCGGTAGTTCACTCATGCATAGTGAAAAAAAAAAAAAAAAAAAATTAGAGGAAGTGCTGTGTTACTTTTATGGAGTGCTGATAATAAATTTTCTATTTAAACCAAATTAAGACATGTCTTAAATTCATTGTAGAACGATATTTGAACACAGACTAATTAAACAATAGATCGTCCCAATTGCAAAATAATACACATTAAGCCTCACAATGTGGTCCTCTATCTGAGGGGTACCTAGTTTTTAGAAGCCATGGGCACCTGTATTCACTTGTAGCAGAATAAATTAGCTAGCTAGCTAGCACAGACCTTGGCTTGAATCACACGGCCAAGGCTTACTTTCACCAATTTTTCTAACTTCTGCAGTTCATCGAGATCCAAGTCTTCAAGGTCCTCGCCCTTCATCTGCCTGTTGAATGCCAAACCAATTTCAGCACTCTCGTAAACGATCATATCAGCTTAAATAACCACCATATATCTTACTAGCAAATCATTAAATTATAATTACCTCAGCTTGCGGCTCTTATCCTTGAGTTCCTTACTCAGCCTGATCTTGTTTTTTTTCTCCAACTAATTAAATGAGAAACATATTTATACCGAACTGTCATTTAGATAAATCTAATTTGTCACATGTAAAAGCTTATAAACATCAGGCCAAAAATAAATAAGAAAGAAACAAAAACTTAGAACAAAACCGAAAGGAAAAAAATTGGATATTGCCTTTTTTTTTTTTTTTTTTTTTTTTTGGCAAAAGTTGTTTCCTTCATACATTTTCTTCAAACTGGAGGAAAGAGCGAAACAAGGGCAAAAGATGGATTACTGAAACATACTAGAGCATGCATGGATTTACAACATGTAGCAATCTCCAGGTCACTATTAAGCAACCATATTTTGGGATGATTGATTCTTCAGCCGAAATATGAAACTTCTTTCCGAGAGAAAACCTCAATGATTCTAATTAATACCAACTAATAATACAGCTTAGAACGTTCAATAAAAGTTAAAATTATAACTTGGAGTCATTACTCAACCCCAAGCACTTGCACATATTAAGCCCCAGAGGCCAACCTGCCGCATGCATATATAGAAGTCTTAACATCTATTTATTTTTATTAATGTTAAAGTAATTAAACCTTTAAGATGGTGTAAAAATACATTCTGAAGCTCCTAGTGCAGATCACAGAATATGTTACATTCACTTGACACAATTACTTGTCATACGATTAAAATGGAAATTAAAGAGCAACTAGGATGGGAAAAAGAAAACCAATATTGAACTTAATTACCTGCATGGGTTGATCCGAGTTTTCCCTACCAGTATGTGAGTTGTACCTTGCAATCATATCCTTGGTACTTCACAACATAAAAGGATAAATATAATTAGCATTTTCATTATTATTTATAAATTTTTAGACAGAAAATTTAATCCAATAAAAAAAAAGACGCAGAAAGTTAAATTAATACATGTGACTAAGCATAGATAAAAAATAATAATAATAGAAGGGCAATGTAACCTAATTTCCATACTTCTGGTTTGCGAATACTTTTGCAATAAGCACAATAACCAGTGGCTAAGCCAGGATTATATAACAAGAGGTCATGATAAGTAAGTGTAAAATTAAGCATATTTTTTTTTATAGTTTGTCCACGTAGTAATATCATATTTTTTTGTTTATATGTAAAGCGCTAACAAAAAGTAAAAAAAAAAACATCAAGCACCACACATGGCAATAAGCCACAAATCAAGAAGTCAATACATCCAGGAAATATGTAGTCAAGGACATGAGTGAAAATTAGAACACGAGTTTTTTTTGGTCAATTAATAAGAATTTGAGTTAAGTACAGTGTAAGAGACAGAGAAAATCTAAATTAAGAAGAAGATGCACCACAAAAGAAGAAGATAGAGGAAATAAAGAAGAAAATTGAAGCAGCAGCAAAAGAGAGGAGACTGTTGAGAAACAAAAAGCTAACCTACAAACCATTTATTTCCTAAATTGATAGAGGTCAAGACGAAAAAACAAGAGGGAAAACATTGGGTTATTGAGGTCATGTGAGCTCAATAACCCCAATGTGACTCCACTGGTGACAACAACTCTCACCGTCGAGATATTAGGTTCTAGTCTGTTGCAAACCAACCAGCCAAAAGGCAGAAAACATTAGGGCAAAGCTTTTTTGATGCCTTATTGTCTGGGTTGGTTACCCAGATCAAGATGTCACGTCGGAATATTATGAGATCATCAAGAAGGCAAAACCAACATTCAAGTTAATTGAGAATTCTTTCCGAATTCTCTTTGTAAGGATTTTATTTTAATTTTCTTTGTGAGGATTTTGAGGATCCCCAAATTGTGTCTATTCATCATATATTATACAGTCAAAAATTATTTTAAATATTTTTATTTAAAATTAAACATGAACAATACTTAACGAAAACTGACTATACGATTTACAATAAACTACTAATTCGAAGATTCCCATAATTCTCACAAAAGTTGGCCTAAAAGTCCAAAAGTTCCTCTCACATCAACTCGGACGTCATTGCAAATATGCTTAAGTTATTATATTTGCCATGGCCACTTTTGGGTGGCTTTGACTGCATTGAATTTGTCAATGCTTACAGTTAGCAAAGTGCGCTTAATACGTGTATTATTTATGTATGTTGTAAAATATTTTTGTTTTATGTACACATCATAATTAGTCTCTTTTTTTTTTATAAATGAAGACAACTGGTGGCAAGCCACGATTATTCATTTCTTTCGGGGGCCGGAAATAGTCACAAAGGCATTTCAACCTCCTTCTTACCACAAATCTCATGAATTTCTTGAAACACCTCACGTATAACATACTTTACACATTTAATATGCATTACTTGCACATATTTTTAATAATACATATAAAATTCACATATTCTATACGTATACAAAATAATTAAATTATAAAAATGGCCAAAGTTTTAAAAATATTTTTTTATGCTCGCAAATTGTTAAGAAAAGACTAAAGAATCACCATTGCTAAACCGACCAAAACAACCTTGCAGTCTTGCAGAGCTCTAACTCCCCTATTCTAAGTAAACGTTGAACGTCTGACATCAACTCTTATAAACGTTGAACAATGTTAAAACCCTACATCTGTTCAGAAAATATTTCATTAGGTACGGACATCACATTTGCTTAACTCCCCTCCAAACTAGTGTTAATGAACTATCCATTATATAGCATATTTATATCTTAACACGCAATTACTTGGGTATTACAGAATATCCACTTAACCACGGATATACTTCATTGATGTATCATGTTGAACTCTTGCTACACAAGATTGTCGAATGAGAAATCTTCTTTCACATTCGTTAAAAGGGATGCAGCACAAAGCATTCGTGTTGAAATTTTATATTTATATTTGTTTCATAAGGTAATATATATTTGAATGAAAAATGTCGGTTAAGTCGATTGAGTTTTAAGAAGTTGGATTGTTCAAATCATGTCTATGTATTTTAAGACCAATGACATGCTATCAATGAAAAGTTGTGTGGTTTGCCGAGGACGCATCTGATATCATGATGCATGAGTTGCATCCTTACATAAAAACTTCACGCAAAAGATACATTGGTTTAAAGGGGTGGCTTGAAGTCTATATAGAACAAAGAATTCACTCCCATAACAAATTATTGAGTTTATCCACAAAGCTCGTCTTGTTAATTGCCACAGTTCTTTCAAGTGTCGTGAGAGTACACATCTTTCTTACTTTGTTTTTTTTTTTGGAAACTACTTGCTTGGATGTTGGAACTTCTTATATCTTATTGATGAAAAAGACATTGCAAATGGCTTACTTTCAATGGGTAAAAAGGGAACGAAATATGACCCATTGTGGGAAAGCCCCCAAAGTAGTTTTTTGTTTCTTAATTTACAAAAGGATTTTCAATTTGTTCCTTCAGTCATGTAGATAATGTTTCTAGACGGGTGTTTTGGGGAGGTTAACACAGAACTTTGGGTCAAAGTTAAAGAAAAGAATGGTAGTAGACCGAGCTGAGGTGAGCTTTAGCAGGCAGCACAAGGCGAAGAGATTTGAGTGGTTAACCTTAGATGGGCCACATCAATTTCGGGTTGTATTTAATCATCTGATATGTAAATTACTTACATGAAAATCTCTTATATTTAGGAGACTCTTACAAGAGGAATGGGAGAGGTGAGAGAAAGGGCGAGTAACTCCAGTGGAAATGAGTCTAACCTGTTTGTTGGAGATGATTGTCTTAAGTACTCGTGGGAGAGGGCACAGATGGTTAACATGTGGCTCAATACAGGTGATGGAGAGTGCAAACACAAGGGGTCAACACATAGCTTTTTATTTTATTTTATTTTTATGGAAAACGATAATTCACAATTCATTATCAGAAATAAAGGCACATAAAAAGTCCAAATACAAAGTTAAGCACAAATATAAAATATGAACCAACAAGTAACAAAATAAAGGGTCCAATCCAAGGATGCAGGCCCAAAACAAAAGAACAAACCCTTACTCCTATACCAAACTGCTGCCGTCGCCATCAACAACCGAGGCAGAGGCCAATAACAAGCATCAACAAGAAATCTGTAGAGGATGTGTTGAGAGTTTCGTACTCGAGCCAATCTGCGTCATTCTCCATTGATCAGAAAAAGGGTCAAAATGACCTTCAATCCACCTAAACGACCAGCGTAGATATGAAGTCCACAAATAAGGGTGGGATGTGCACAAACATCATGCCAAGGCAAAGACGAATAATAAACTGAAAAATCTAGGGCATGATATGTAACGGGTTAAAGAAGGGAAAGAGAGAAAATACGTGGTGGGTTCAGAGAACAAGGAGATGGAGTGGGTGTGGCAAGGATGAAAGAAACAAGTGGAGGAAGAACATATACAAGAAAAAAACCACAAAAATGGTCATACCACTCAAATCGAGACACTCACAGAACAATTGGGACAAAAGCTCAGAAAACTAAGACGAGCTCAAAAGGCAGATTGAAGGGGTTGCGGTCGACCCCAACCAAAGTTAGGGCCGACGAAAAGGGGCGCTTTGGTTTTGGGTTTCTTGTTAGGCGGAAGGGAACAGTAGGTGCTTGAGAAAAAAAAGTGGCTGGGCAAAACATAGCTTTGCACGCAGTTGGCACAGCCAATGGAGTACGGATACACCACGTCTAAACTACACATAGTTTTGCTAAACCTTTAGGCACCAAATCTGATCCACTTTTGGCATCTCAAAATGTGATGGGGTGTGAGGGTTTTTGTTGACGTTAGTTTTTATTGTAAATATTTTGGTAGTCCTATATTCTGTAGAATTACATTCTATAATTAATTCTAATCTTTTGTGATTCGTTTACTTATGGAACAAGGCATGTGTATCCTCTCTTGCGGCTGTATCCCTTTCCCATCACCGTAACCTTTGTTGTTGTCGTACCCTACTATCTTGTGTGTTAGTACAATAGCGAATACATATTGGATTTTAGAATTCGATGCAACGAATCATATGCACTATGATAAACACTTGTTTTATAGCGCGTTTACTAATTCGTAATCAAATTGAGAGGAATTGAATTGAGGAGAAATTGGATTAAAGAGGAATTGAAATGAGGTAGAATTAGAATCAGATTCATGTTGAAGTTGTTTACTAAAACTGTCAGGAATCGGAATACAATTCCATAAAGCTGTTTACTAATTCAGTAAAATCGGAATATAAACCAGTATGATTACTAAAATGCCCTTGTCTCAAATCAAATATTTTATATACTTTTTTTAATAAAATTTGATATAGTATGTACTAATCACTGATCTAATAGGATAAATAAATTGCATAACCCAAATTCAGAAGATCATCAAACACACAAATCCCAAATGTCCCTGATCTAAGCATACGGTCAAACAAATCCAAACGACAAATAAAAAGAAAATTTTGCATCTTTGATTCTTTATGCACCAAACCATGAAAAAAAAAAAAAAATCCATTTTGCAAGTAAATAATTGTAAATCAACATTCAGCTCAACAAGTTCCCAACAACCAAATAATTCAAGTAAATTACATAAATGTAGAATATGCAACAGAACAACAGATGTCAATCTACTTCAATCCACTCTTTTCCCACATTTTCACAACAACCAATCACTCCCCCCAATACAAGATACAAAACAAAAAACATCAAAACAAATCAGACCCAATTCGCAAATCCAAAAACCAATAACAAAGTTTCCAACTTTTATTGAAATTCAAAGTAAAATCTCTCTCTTCAAACAAGTGAAGTCAACTCAGGCCGTCCGAGAACATGCACAGACAACATTATCATTAATTTCAATTCTTTTTTTTTTTTTCGCTTTTCTCCTCCAAAGTCCAAGTCTTTCGCACACCAAAAAGAAAAGAAAGAACAAACAAAAACAAAAAAAAAAAAAACAAAAGAGAAGAAAATCGGGAAAAAAATTGAACGAAATCCTGGAAAGAAAATCCATCACAGAGAAGAAAGAAACGCGCAAGAAACGAGCAGCGAAACGCTGATATTGATCGAGCTCTATAAGCACAGAGATAAAAATGCAGAAGAAGTAGGGATTTACCTATCCGTAATTGTAACAAGAGCTGCGATTGAGAGAAGACAGAGGCATGCGGCTAAGAGAAGGTAGAAATGAGTTGGGTGAAAAGAAAAATAAGTCTAGGGTTAAAAGGATAATCTTGGAAATAATGAAAGTAAGTGAGGGCATAAAGGGAAAAAATTATCATTCCGATTGCTTGGGCAATCCGGAATCCAAATACCTTGTATATGTTGGGAATCCAAATCCTCTAATTTCAGGAATTGGATTCCATTTTTTGTGTGAGCCCCACGCACTTTTGATTCCTCCCAATTTTAGTAAACAGAAGTATAATCCATAATCAGAATCAGATTCCTTATTCTCATTCCGATTACATGTTAGTAAACACGCTATTAATCTATGACATTTCCTCATAAAAAGTGTGTGGCAATTGCCAATGATACTACTACTCATGTTGTTGGAGTGGGAACCGTGTGCCTTACACCCTGTCTTTCCTTACACCATTGTTTATTGCATATGTAATTGTCCTAATATTAATTGTCTATGTACCACAAGTCACTAAACAATTGGATTGCATTGTATTAATTTATCCTTTATTTTGCTTGCTTCAGGATATTCAAACAAAGGAGATCATTGGGCGTAGCACTAAGAGAGAAGGAGTATATTATGTGGATGGTGTGATTCTTGAAAGAGCTAATTTGTTTCATGCATTGTGTGATGGTAACCTACAGAATTTATGGTTATTGCATCATCGTTTGCAGCATGCATCTTTTGGTTATTCGAAGCATATGTTACCTAGTTTGTTTAATGGTATTAAAGACTTCGAATTGAAGTGTGAAGTATGTGTTTTAGCTAAAAGTCATCCTACTTCATTCTCTTCAAGTATGAATAAAAATTATTTCTGTTTGTGCTAATACACCCTAATGTTTGGGGCCTTCCCCTATTAGTACTACTTTTTGGAATCAAGTAGCTTGTTACTTTCGTGATGATTGCACCCGTATGTAGTGAAAAATAAAAGTGATGTTAGCGATGTGCTTTGTATGTTTCACCAGATGGTTAAAACTCAGTTTTCACCAAATGGTTAAAACTCAGTATTCCTGTAATATTAAAGTTTTGGGTTCTGACAATGGTAGAGACTACATAAATTCTGAGTTATCCCGATTCTTACAAGATCATGAGATTGTTCATAAAACTACTTGTCATCATACCCCACAACAAAATGGGGTGACAGAAAAGAAGAATCGGCATATCCTGAAGACAACATGTTGTTTGCTTTGGTGCATCTACTCCCAAACGCTTTTGGCATGCATCAGTTATATATGCAATTTATGTTATGAACTGTATGGCCTCTCAGGTCTTAAATTTTTGAACACCACTTCAAAAGCTTACTCAACATGCTCCAATGGTTTCTACACATACTTTGTCATCTCAGATGTTTGGTTGTGTGGTTTATGTTCACATCCAAAAACTTCATCACAGAGAACTTGATCTATGTACACTTTAATGTGTTTTTTTGGGTTTTGGAAGTCAGCAGCAAGGATTCATGTGTTCTCACCTCACCACTCAATGTACGTATGTTACAATGGATGTTACGTTTTTCAAGTTCAAATGGTTTATGCTTCTTCTTTATCCCACTCTAATCTCGAGGGAGAGTGATGATTTGGATGATCTACATTGGTTAGATTGTACTTCAGGGAGAGAAATGAAGAATGTAATAGTCTAACAGCTTAACAAATAGCACAACATGAAACCAGCAGAATACCACGGTCCAGTTTGGCAGGACTGTACCAAACAGCAATGCCTTGTTCAGTAGGATCCTACCGAAAATACTGCCCTATTTCGGCGTTGTGCCAAGAATACTAGCGCAATGTGATAGAACTCTATAGAAAGTACCAGCCTAGTTTAGCAGGACTGAATCGAAAATAACAATCGAGTTCGACAGAACTCTACTGAAAATACCAACTCATTTTGACATGACTGTATCGAACAACCGTGCCAAATAGCCCACCATTTTCTAGCATAACAATCAGGCTACAACAGATGCAAGCCCCGTTTCATCTTCAATAATAACCTCTCTCTATCTGATCCTTTAGTGCATGATCCATCTCCACTGAATATCCTAGAGGTAAGTGTTTTAAATGATAATTCAACTAAGCATAATATTGTTGTGAGTACATATAAATTGCCTCCAAGATAGAATCGGGGTGTGCCACTTGATAGGTTCTCTCCATAAGGAAAAGTGAGGTATCTAATTGCAAATTATGTATCTTGTGAGCACATTTCACCTTAACGGAAAGTACCGGTAAATCCTATGGAGTCCCATTAAGATTCCAATCCAGGTGGAAGAAGCTCTACAAGACCTTAAGTGGATACACTATGGATGAAATGTACACGTTAAAAAAACCTAAGAGATAGTATCGTTACCTCAAGGAGAGAAACATGTTGGTTGCCGGTGCGTGTTTACAATTAAATATAAGGCTGATGGATTTATTGATAAACACAAAGCAAAGTTGGCGGCAAAAGGGTATACTCAAACAGATGGTGTAGATTACTAAGAAACTTTTTCTCCAGTAGCGAAAATGAATGCAGTACGTACTTCGATTTCTTTAGTTGCAAATATGGATTCACCTCTTAAATAGTTTGATGTGAAGAATGCATTCCTTCAGGAGAGCCTGAAAGAGGAAGTGTATTTGGTGTTCCCACCAGGTTATGGTGTGAGTGGTAATATGAGTTTGCAGATTTGATCTGTCTTTGGACTTAAGTAATCATACTTGGCGTGGTTTGACAGGTTTATTCAACCAATGAAGAAATATAAGTGTGCCAGAGTCATCCATATCACACTTTGTTCCTGAAGCGTAGAGGTGGTAAAATGATGGCTTTAATTATTTACGTGGAGGGGATATAATTATTACCAGTGATGATTCGAAAGAGATTCAGAGGTTAATGAAAAATCTTGCATTTGAATTTAAGATGAAAGATTTGGATGAGTTAAAGTACTTTCTCAGAGTTGAGGTTGCCAACTCTACTAAAGGTATATTCTTGCCTCAGCGAAAATATGTGTTGAATTTGCTGAAATAAATTAGCATGTTAGGACATAAATATGTGGATACTCTTATTGAAGAAAAGTATCACTTGGGTATTCATCTTGATCGGGTTCCTGTTGATAAGGGTAGGTATCAAAGGCTTGTGGGGAGACTACTGTATCTAGCTCACACTCGTCCTGATATACATATGTTGGAAGTTGTGAGTAAGTAATTTTGGCGCATTTGAAGTCTACAATAGGTAAAAAGATATTATATGGCTGACATGGGCACGTAAGGGTTGAAGGTTTTAGGGATGCAAATTGGACTAGTAATATTACTAACAGACGCTCTACATGAAGGCATTATATATTTGTTGGAGGTAACTTGGTTACATGGCATTGTAAAAAAATAAAGTGGTGTCAAAGTCTTCTAAGCGGAATATAAAGGTATGGCACAAGGAATATGTGAGCTTCTTTAATTACATAAACTGTTAGGATGTCTGCGTTTCAAACCAAAATAAGCTATGATATGAAATTCAATTGTGGCAATAAGTCTACAATGGAAATAATCGATAATGCGGTACAACATGATAGAAACATGTGTAGGTTGGTAGACACTATAAAGGAGAATCTCGAAAGGAAGATTGTGTTTATGCCATTAGTGAATTCAGAGGAGCAACTAGTTGATGATTCGATTCAAAAAGATATAGGTAAAGAATGTCGAATAGTAAAATTAGGAAGATTTAGATGACAAAAAGCTTATTCATTCTATAGCAAATAGACATATTAACTTCTAAGAAGCTAGCTTCAGAAAACTTTTCTTCTTACGCAATGGACAAGTTAAAAGACACCACCATGCAATAAAAGCATCTTTTCTATGCACACTGATTTGGGATCACAGATTGATATACTAATTCTTATATAGCACATTCCAAGTTAAAAGAAACACTTTAAATATGGTGTTTCTAGTTTTATTAATAAAAATTAGGTCATCATTCACTATGTGGATCGACTTTTATTTTTTTAACTAAAACAAAGCACAAATTTATCTAAGTTCTTATTCCAGTTACATTTCTACTTAATCTTCGCAAGTATACTCAAGTTCGTTCGTAATTTCATGCATGCTTATGAAAAAACAGGTTATGCAATAGCTGCACCATTCATTGCCCTACTTGACGCATGCATGCGTATTCCTTCTGAAAGGATCTTCAAGGCTTGTATGATGAATTCCCAAGTTCTCATCATATCACTTTATTCCTTGTAAGACAAATACAAAGCACATATAATTGAATGTTCGTATTTTAAGTCTTTAGCAAGTTCACCTTATTCATCTACAGGCATTTTAGTTTAGGTGGGGAGAATAAAGGAACATAACCCAACATCATGAGTCGAAGGTGGCATGGATATACATACACATATTGCATATATTATATATGTGGTATGTAGAGAGTGATACACTCTTTTACTAGCTAGAGTATTTTTTTTTTCTTTCTATTTTTTAAAAGGGAGACAACTAGTGGCGAGCCATAATTATCCACCCTTTCCAGACCCGGAGAGACTATGAAGAATTTCACCCTGCCTATAGCTAGAGTATTTTATCTATCGCTTTATGTTGTTAAATTATTAATTTAGAATTGATTATCTAAATTTTGGTAAGAATGATGGTCTAAGAAAATAATATACCGTGTATCTAACAAGTGAAACGGTGTACAACCAATTTGTGATATATATTCCTCATTTTATATATTATTATCTACAATCAATTTGCGATAGGTGGGGAAGATCAGATCAAAGCTGCAAGATGAACTATGAAACTGTAAAATTACAAAAAGATTACATAATTCACTAGACAAATGGCTCTTATATATAGAGAGTTCTGCATGGCAGACACGACTAATTGCATGTAGAATGAAAAGCAAAGAGAGCAGCATCACCAAGTCACGTACAAATAATACTTCACAGATTGAAAGCATGTAAACTAAAAAAATGTTTCTCAAACTTGGACACCTAGCAAGAAGTTGTCTCAATCAAAAGTACACCTCACTCTCCTAAAGACACACATTATTCTTCTCAGTCAACCCAACAGTCAGCAGTGCTAAAGTCTAAGTCATCTATTGCTTAGTCCTTAAGTTTTCTATTGTAACTAATTCATAGATTAAGCTTAATTAGTTACATTAGTAGTTAACTAATGTTATCAGTTGCTGTGTATAAATACATCCAATGTAACCCAGTTTAATTCAATGAGAATATATTTCTAATATGGTATCATCCCTTTTCGCTTCACTGCTTTTTCTCCGATCCTCTTCGTCGCTCCCTGTGTCCTCTGATTTCTTCGATCTTTGATCCTCTCTCTTCAATTTCTTGCGGATCTTGATCGATATCTCCTTCTCTTCTCCTCTCTGATTTGTTTTCGACATGCCTTCGTCGAGTTCATCTCCCATGAATCCTGATGTTCTTGCCCCAAATTCGTCCCCGATGAACCCTAATTTTCCTCCGGTTCCGCCTTCTCCCTCCATTTCTTCGATTTCGATTCAGAATATCAGCTGTATGGTTCCTACCAAGCTTAAACGGGACAACTATCTTGTTTGGAAGGCGTTGTTTGCTCCAATTTTTCGTCGCTACAAGCTTACCGGGATTGTTGATGGCTCTGAACTTTGTCCGTCTCCTTTCTTACTTGATGCTTCTGGCCAGCTCACTGCTACTCCAAATCCAGATTTCGATCTGTGGTATGAAAAGGATCAAAATATTCTTATCTGGCTCAATTCTACTCTTTCGGAGGATCTCATTCCGTTCACCGTTGGTGTTACTTCCTCTCGTGAGCTATGGTTAAATCTTGAACAACGATTCGGCGGTGTTTCTGCTGCTCACATTCACCAGCTTCGCTCTCGCCTGCATAATGTTCAGAAAGGGGATCTTGCAATTTCTGAATACATTCAGCTCATCAAATCAATCTCTGATGCACTCATGGCTGCCGGTGCTCCGATCTCTGAAAGTGATTTAATTGCAGTCACTCTTAATGGCCTTTCTGATGACTATGAGTCATTTGTTGACTCAATTCTGCTTCGCATCTCTTCTACCTCCTTGGTTGAACTCCATGGCCTCCTGATTAACAAGGAATTGTTCATGCAGCGCAAGAAGAAACCTGTTGTTTCTGAACCCTTTCAAGCCTATGCGACTCAATCTCCCCAATCTCAGCCTCCTCTTCTTCCCACACCACAGGGCTATTCTGCTCCAAGGCAATTTCATCGTGGTAAAGGTTCTTATCGCGGCAATACTTCTCGTGGCACCAACTATAGGGGCAATAACTATCGTAGCAACAACTTTCGAGGCAACAATTATCGCAGCAATTCTGGCAGCAATTCTGGCAACTCTGGTAGTTATCCTCGACCTTCTAGTTACTCCCATGGTCATCGTGATTCATGCCAAATCTGTCATTCCCCTGATCATGATGCTCTGGATTGTTTTGAACGCATGAATCATGCCTTTGCTGGTAAAATTCCTCCTACCAAATTGGCTGTTATGTGTGCTCACACTAATCTCCCCTCTTCTGCTCCCACTTGGCTCATGGACTCCGGTGCCACATCTCATATAACCAATGATATCTCTGCTCTTCACTCTCCAGCGCCTTATAATGGTCAGGACAAGGTTTATATTGGTGATGGTCAAGGTATGCCTATCCACCATACTGGTAGTTCTTTTCTCACTACTTCTGCTGCAACTTTTCGTCTGAATAATGTTTTACATGTTCCTGCCATGAAACATAATCTCCTTTCTGCGTATCAATTTTTACGAGACAATCACTGCAACTTAACTCTTGATTCTGATGGTTCTACAATCAAGGATCGTATGTCGGGGAGGATGCTTTTCCGAGGGCCTGTTAAAGATGGGTTCTATCCCTTTCAAGGCCTTCCTCCAGCATCTAATTCTTCATTTGCTCTTGTCAGTAGCAAGGCTCCTTTACCAGTTTGGCACAGTCGACTCGGCCACCCCTCCTCTGCTATTTTTCGCAAGGCTTTACATAATGGTTCTATAGTTTACAGTGGTAAAAAGTTTACTTCTTTCTTCTGTTCTGATTGTGCAATTGGTAAGAATCACAAATTGCCTTTCACTACCAGTCTTAGTTCTGTCTCTATACCTCTGGAACTTGTTCATTGTGATGTTTGGGGACCTGCTCCTACGTTGTCTGTTACTGGCTATAAGTACTATGTGTTGTTTGTTGATGAATTCACCAAGTACAGTTGGTTGTTTCCTTTAAAGCTCAAGTCTGAGGTGTTTTCAGTATTTGTCCATTTCAAGGCTTATGTAGAAAACTTGGTTGGTAATAAAATCAAAGTTCTTCGATCAGATTCTGGGGGTGAGTTTACCAGTTCTTGTTTTAATTCGTTCCTTCTGCAACATGGCATTTTGCATCAATATTCTTGCCCTCATACACCGGAACAGAACGATTGTGTTGAACGCAAACATAGGCACCTTATTGAGACTGCTCGCACTCTTCTCACTGCCTCCAAGGTTCCTCATCAGTTTTGGGTTGAGGCATTTTCTACTGCCTTGTATTTGATCAACAGGCTTCCCATCTCTAACCTTGATAATTCTCCCTGGGAATTACTTTTTCATAAGTCTCCGGATTATTCCAAGCTCAAGGTTTTTGGCAGTAGTTGCTACCCATGGCTTAAACCCTATTCCACTTCTAAGCTTGATGGGAAGAGTATTCACTGTGTTTTTCTCGGTTACAGTTTGCACCACAAAGGCTATCGTTGCCTCGATCTTCTTACCTCTCGCGTTTACATTTCTCGCCATGTCCTTTTTAATGAGTCTCAATTTCCTTTCCATACATCACTCACGTCCCTTCCAGTGCACCCCAATCCATCTTCCCCATCTCCCACCTTCACTCTTCCTTTCACTTTTACCCATCCTACCTCACCCTCTGTCCTTTCTTCCCCTTCCTCCTCTATTCCTCCTGTCTCCAATTCTCCCCCTGTCTCCACTTCTCCTATCCAGCCTTTATCCTCTTCTCCCACAATACAGGATCCTTCCCCCGTGCCACCTTCTCCACTCCCACATCCACCTCCCCTCTTTGTCAACACTCATTCCATGACTACTCGATCCAAAGCCGGGATCTTTAAACCCAAAGCCTTTGCAGCTACTAAACATCCTATTAATCCCTTAGAGTTTGTTCCTACCACTTTCCTTCAAGCCTCCAAACATGATCACTGGCTGCAAGCCATGACTGAGGAGTTTCAAGCCTTGCAGTCCACTGGAACTTGGTCCCTTGTCCCTTCTACACCAAATCAGAATATTGTAGGCTGCAAATGGGTGTTTCGAATCAAACAAAAACCTGATGGTAGTGTGGACAGATACAAAGCCCGTTTAGTTGCCAAGGGGTTCCATCAACAGGAAGGTATTGACTTCCAGGAAACCTTTAGCCCGGTTGCCAAACTTGTCACCATTCGCATTCTCTTGACATTGGCAGTACAATTTGATTGGTTTTTAAACCAGCTGGATATAAGCAATGCTTTCTTACATGGGACGCTCAAGGAGGAGGTGTTTATGCAACAACCCCCTGGATTCGTTGATCCTTCTCTGCCTTCTCATGTCTGCAAGCTTTCTAAGTCCCTGTATGGTCTCAAGCAAGCCCCACGGGCTTGGTATGATAAATTGTTTCAAACTTTACTGTCTCTGGGGTTCCAGAACTCTCAATCTGATTGCTCCCTGTTTGTGAATTTCCAGCCCTCTCTTGTGATTGTCCTAGTATATGTTGATGATATACTAGTTACTGGCCCTAGTGCTCATGCCTGCAATGCTTTTATTCACAAGCTCAGTCAGCTCTTTCCTGTCAAAGATTTAGGTCCGTTGCACTACTTCTTGGGGTTAGAAGTTCATTGCACCTCCGATGGCATCTTTCTCAGTCAACATAAGTATGTCATGGATCTTCTTCTCAAGTCTCACATGGATGGCAGCAAACCCTGTGCTACTCCTCTTGGTACTCAGAAGTTAGACCACAGTGGTACACTTCTCTCTACTCCCCATGAATATAGGTCTCTTGTTGGGGCCTTACAGTATTTGACCTGGACACGTCCTGATCTCTCTTTTTCTGTCAACCAACTCTGTCAATTCCTTCATTGTCCGAGAGATACACACTTTCAATCTGTCAAACGTGTCTTACGTTTTCTTAAAGGCACTGTGAATGATGGCATCTGGTTTCGGAAAGGCTCTCTCACTCTTACTGCCTTCTCAGATGCTGATTGGGCTGGCTGTGTGTTTGATCGCCGCTCTACAAGTGGTTACTGTGTGTATCTTGGTTGCAACTTAATCAGTTGGTGTGCCAAGAAACAGCCCACAGTTGCTCGCTCCTCCACTGAAGCTGAATACCGTTCTTTGGCTCACACTTCTGCTGAGATCACCTGGATTTGCAAAATTTTCAAGGATATTGGTTTTCCTCTGTCCCGGGTTCCTCTTCTCTGGTGTGATAATGTTTCTGCGATTTCTCTTGCTTCAAATCCAGTTTTTCATGCTCGAACAAAGCATGTAGAAATCGACTACCATTATATTCGTGAACTGGTTTTAGCTTCTCTACTGAAAGTTCAGTTTGTTCCTAGTCTCCATCAAATTGCAGATATTCACACTAAGTCCCTGACCAAGGGTCGATTTCAGTTTCTTCGTTCCAAGCTTTCACTTGGTTCCCCTCCGTTCAGCTTGAGGGGGTGTAAAGAAACACATTATTCTTCTCAGTCAACCCAACAGTCAGCAGTGCTAAAGTCTAAGTCATCTATTGCTTAGTCCTTAAGTTTTCTATTGTAACTAATTCATAGATTAAGCTTAATTAGTTACATTAGTAGTTAACTAATGTTATCAGTTGCTGTGTATAAATACATCCAATGTAACCCAGTTTAATTCAATGAGAATATATTTCTAATATCTCCTGCACCGGATTTTTAGATAGCAATCCTCTATTTAAAACTCTCTCTCTCTCTCTCTCTCTGTGTTAAAGTTTTTGGATTCTATAGCCTTTCTTCTGTGTCTTATCTAATGTGTCTTTATGTACATGCATGGATTATGTTAGTTAGCACTCTCTCCTCTTAATGTGTGTGTGTGTGTGTGTGTAACATTTTTTGACCCAAATGACTGAATCTCTCTCTCACACACAGAATGAGAAGTCAAGTCATGTACTTGGTTATATTTGTTCGAGTTAGGAAAATTCGAAAGAACTGGTAAGGCGGTGGGGTGTTGTATTGGTACCTGGAGCTTGAGAAATCAAAGAGCTTGCCAGTTTGAGAAAAGATGATAACTGCTACTTCATAGTCGCACAGAACCGACAGCTCTCCAGCTTTCTTGAAAATCCTCCTTCTCCTCTTTGAGAAGGTCACCTGCCTTGCCGGCAAGTAGTTGATCTTCCTGATAATAATAAATCAAGTATCAGCATGCTTAAGTATTTGTTCCTCACTCTTTCATGAAGACGGTGTAGTCAACTAAGATTTGAAAGGATTTTAATAGATTTTAGAATTAGTGTGTAGTCAATTAGAATTTTAAAATATTTTGAAATCATGATGTAATCAAAGCAGAATTTCATAGAATTTCAAAGAATATATCTAAATCCAGATGTAGTCAATTAGAATTTTAAAAGACTTCTAAGATAGTCCATACAAATCTGAAGAATCCTATCTCTCCTAGCATTTCTTTTCAAGCTTTTATCTTCTGTTCAACGATTCTACTTTGATATACGTTGCTTTCTTCTTGGCTTTAGGACTTGCACTTGATCAATCAAACAGCAGCAAGTTAAGCAAGGATAAAAAGAGAAAAACCTTGTCAATCAAACAGCAGCAAGTTAAGCAAGGCATAGGAAAACTAAGAATCCATCTCGACTACATGTTCCGGAGAATAGTGTTTCTAACCATAGAAGTGGGAGTGACCTAGCCAATACTAAATTCTTCAAAAACTCAGCTTGCAAAGCTACCTTAATTCGAGAAGATGCATTTTGCAAGAGATGTTCGTGTTGCATCTGTTACAAGTTTGATGAAAGGGACGTACGGGACTTGATGAGAGTTTTATTGTATATCTTCTGGTATTGGAAATGATCAGTCTCCCACTATTTGGTATTTATATATATTTATATGTAGATAAATTGTAGTAATGGTCCCTCAACTTTAATCCAATTGGAGCAATGGTCCCTCAACTTTATTTTCATGACCATTGGTCTCTTAACTCGTCAAAATGTGCAGCTATGGTCCTTTTCGTTAACATCATCAATAATTCCGTTAAATACAGTCATGTGCGTGGCACATGAAACTAATTGTAGGGGTAATTAAGGAAACATCATTTCTCGTGGGTTGAAGTCGATACAAGGGGATGGGGAACCAAGCAAGACCAGATTTACATGGATTTGTGGGTCAACATTCTGGGACACAAGCTTCTGGAAAGATGGGAAGACCATGGAGGCTTTGAAATAGACGATATTGGTGCTTGTTTTTTTTATGTTCATGGACCAAGGAGGCCTCAATTAGTTGATGTTACCATATGTCTTCTCCTCATCGGCAGTTGCTTCCAAATCGTCCATTTTGCTCTTAAGGTTAAGTGAATTGCCTACTCCTCCATGCCTTCTCCTCTATACCAATCTATACCAGTGCAGTAAAGCTCTTCCGTACCACATTGTCATACCTGCTTCAAATTCGCCGATATTTTGCACCAAATTGGTTACTTTCTGCTATTGTCTTCCTTCACTAACAGCAACTCCACCGTTGCTAAGGCCCCCCAGGGCTATTCACTATTTTATCCACCAAGTGAACAGTAACTGCCTTTTGTATCTCCACCCTTACACTGAATAGCCCTGATAATAGGCAATAAAATATTGGTACTTTTTTTATTTATAAAATAATACCAAATAATTTTATTTGTAATTTCGGATAAGATTTTTAATCGTTCTTGTTGCGTCACGTGCCATTATCCGAAACGACAATTATTGGTGATGGATTTCGATAAGATTTTTATCCAATGTCGTCGTGCCACATGTTGTTACCTTTTCAGAATCATTAAGGATAAATTTCCGATTAGATTTTTAATCAATCACATCGCGCCTCGTGTCACAATCTGTTTACAGTCTTTGAGGATAGATTTCGATCATATTTTTAATAAATGACGGCATGCCACGTGGCATTATCTACAACCTAATCCTTTCTAAATCCTCCATATAATCCACCATCCATTTTCTCAAGATTTTTATCATTATTCATAGTTTCTGCTTCCTTCTTTACCAAAATCAAAATCTGTATCATTATTCATAGTTTCTCGTTCCTTCTTACAATGTCTTCTTCTTCAAGGATGATGTGGAAAATCTATCAGCAAGAGGAAGAATTGTTTAACCAATCAGAAGGAATGTTCAATCTCCAGGTGGCCCAAAATAAGATGGAAGAGGACGAGGAGTGTAGAAGGAGAGATGACGAAGCAAGAATGGCAAAAGCCTCACATTTCCGTCAAGTCATCGAATTTGTGACTCAGATCTACACGCCAAGCCGTTCCCTAAACCTTCATAGAAGTAGGCAACGACGAGGTACAAATCTCTTGGACGATTATTTTGTCTGTAACAGTGCATTCGTTGATACGTACTTTAGACATCGTTTTAGAATAGAACGACATTTGTTCAACAAAATCATGATTGTTGTTTGCAACCATGACTCTTACTTTGTGCAAAAGAATGCTGCTTTTGGTGTTATGGGTCTCCTTCCTGAGCAAAAAATTATTGCTGCCTTACGGATGCTTGCATATGGAGTATCTGCAGACCAAGTGGACGATAGTGAGGATGGGGAAATCAACCATTCTTGAGTCCCTGTTTTGCGGAGCAATCGAATCTATCTACACTGCAGAGTACTACTCGCTTGTGCCAAAGCGTCTCTCCACATACCAAACGATAAATAATATATTGTTACCTGATCCGCTAAATTTTTCCCACTTCTAAGATTACTACTAGCTTGTGCCAAACCGTCTCTCCACATACCAAACAATTGGCTAAGTATTTTCCAATGACTGGACATCGATTCTTTGGTTCTTTTTCCACCCATTTTCTCAAGATAATCGGTATGAATAAAACTCCACATTTCTCGCAACTGCATCTCATTACCCGTAATCGGATCATGAGTAACTTCAACCCAGCTAGTACACAACGCAACATCTTCAATAAGCATCCAATTCGTACCTACATTTGTTGTCATTTTGTTGGGAAAAATTCGGATTGAAACTTTGAGAGAAAGATAGGAATGTGGTTGAAAGTAGCTGAGAAAATATGAAATTGTGGTTGAAACTTTTAGAAAATATGAAATTATGGTTGTGGTTGAAAGTATTTGAGATAAAGATTGGAATATGGTTGAAAGATTGAAATAAGGTAGAAGATAATGAGAAGGTATTTATAGAAAAATCAAATCAATTTTTTTTTTTTAAATTTTTCTGATTTTTACATTTTTTTAATTTTTATTCACATAATTAATCTCTACCGTTAGATTAAAAAAATTTGAATTCCAACACTCCAGATTGTGCCACGTGGCACAATGGTAATATTTCAGAATTATAAACTGTTTTTTCTTTTCTTTTTTTTCAATTTATAAAGGCGAATAACGTGGACCATTGATCTCAAATCCAACAGCTGAAATTAAATAAGGTTTTTAAATTTTTGTTACCATCGGAAATCCAACGGTCCACAAATTGTTGCCGTTGAAATCCAACTGATGAAGGGAAGCCATGTGGCCTCCCAACGGTAACATTTTCAGAGTGCGTCACGGGCCCCAGCTTCTGAAATCCTGTTAGACGACGCGCTCAAACATGCGCTTGAAGCCCACGCGCCTGACAGAAAAAAAAATAACAAATAAGTGGCTGATGTGCTCTCAGGCCAACTCCTATCGCCAGGCCTCTCCCTTGGGCTCGCACGGCTCAATAGCCAGCTTGGGCTAGACCTTCTTGCTCGAGCAACTGGACACTGTTTAATCCTCTGTCCACCGGGCTATCAGCTCCGGTAGAGCTACTCTAAAGACTGATTATTGCAATACATGGTGGGAATTTGAGGAATGTGAGGATGGGCATGGAGGAAGTTGTAATTGGGGATGGGAGGAAGTTTCAATTGGGGATGGGTTCTACGTTCGATAGAATTCAACCCACAAGAAATATTATGTTTCCCTACAATCAGTCTCATGTGCGACGCACGTGAATGAATTTAACAGAACTATTGATGGTGTTAACGAAAGTGGTCAAACTGCACATTTTGACGAATTTGGACTAATGGTCAAGGAACTAAAGTTGAAGGACCATTGCTCCAGTTGAATTAAACTTGAGGGACCATTGCTACAATTTTCTCTTATATGTATGTATGTATGTATGTATATGTTTATGTTCCTTTCAAATTGTTCACTGGGAAAAAAATATATCATTTTATGTTGTAGGAGAATTAAATCCTAAGAAATCCATGAAAAAAAGTTCATACAAATTCATAGAAATCTATAAATAGAAATCCATATAAATCTTCCAAAATCATATCAGATTGTAGTGTCTATTAAAATCATTTAAAATCTCACTTAAAAAAGTCAGTCAAAATTCTTTAAAATTCAAATTAACTACACTCCCTCAGTTTACAAAACTAAACCTAAATCAATAACTCTCACTTCCTCCCTCATATTTTTTTCATACAATTAAACCTCATTGTGGATTTGAGATAGGAGGCAAAAGAGGTTTTTGGGTTTTTTTACAATAAAACCCTTCAATTTTCATCAATCACCAAGGGAAATGGTATTGGAACTTTGGCTTAATATATTGTCTTCAAGGGTTATATTGACCATGTCTTCACTAAGGTTTTTCATAATCCGTAAACTATAGATCTCAATGGAACCGTTGATTATCGTTTATATTTACGCTCCATTCTTCTCACCAATTTTTTTTTTTTTTTTTTTTGGATTTTCTTTTTTGAAAACATGATCTCTTAGAGGATGTAGGAAGATGAACGGTTTGAATCGTTGATTTACATTCAGAGTTTTACCGTTAGTGAAAATATAGCTCGAAGTTTATAAAGTCTCTAGAAAATAAACTCACATTTTAGTCTCTATATAACATCAACTCACATGTTAGTTTACCGTAAATATCGGAATGTCATGTCAACTATCGAACCATTCATTTTTTTACATCCGCTATAAGATCACTTTTCAAAAAATAAAATCTAAAAAATAAAATTCGGTGAGTAGAATAAAGTGTAAATGACAATGAATGGTTAAATTTAAATCTAAAGTTTATAGACTATGGTGTCAAATTTCAAAGTTGACCCCTTTACGAAAGTTGTAAAGCTTGTCATTACAACTGATTGTATATTTCTTTTACATTTTTCACACTTCTACAATAATTATTATTAATTTTGCACTCAAATGAAAACACTATCCATGAGATTTGGAGGGCTTTTAAAATTCTAAATTGCCATGTACTCATCGTCTAAGCGTAGAGGATGCAATCACGAACATTTATATTTGCTTTCACATTTTTCATACTTATACATTAATGTTTATGAATTTTATTTATTTTGAACTCTCTTAAAAATACTATTCATGAGGATTTGTATGGTTTTAAAAATTCAAACGACAATGTACACATCTCAAAGCGTAGAGGATGCGATTTCGAGCATTTGCATACTTTTTCCACATTTTTCGCACTTAAAAATTAATTATTATAATTTTTTTAATGTGTTTTGTATTTTTAAATTACTTGATTTTTTTTGTCACATCCCAACCTAGGGTCCACCACATCCCGGGCGCGCTTCACCACCACAGCACGATATTGTCTGCTTTGGGCCCCGACCATGCCCTCACGGTTTTGTTTCTGAGAACTCACACGAGAACTTCCCAGTGGGTCACCCATCATGGGAGTGCTCTTGCGCACTACTCGCTTAACTTCAGAGTTCCCATGGAACCCAAAGCCAGTGAGCTCCCAAAAGGCTTCGTGCTAGGTAGGGATGAGAATATACATACAAGAATCACTCCCTTGGGCAATGTGGGATCTCACAATCCACCCCCCTTAGAGGCCCGACGTCCTCGTCGGCGCACCACAGCCAGGGTTAGGTTCTGATACCAAATTGTTACATTCAAGCCTAGGCCCCCACCACATCCCCTGGGCGATGTTGTCACATCCCAGCCCAAGGTCCACCACATCCCGGGCTCCACCACTGTAGCACGATATTATCTGTTTTGAACCCTGACCACGCCCTTATGGTTTTATTTCTGGGAACTCACACGAGAACTTCCCAGTGGATCACCCATCATGGGAGTGTTCTCACGCGCTACTCGCTTAACTTCGGAGTTCCGATGAACTCTGAAGCCAGTGAGCTCCCAAAAGGCCTCGTGCTAGGTAGGGATAGGAATATACATATAAGGATCATTCCCCTGTGCGATGTGGGATCTAACATTTTTAATGTGTTTTATAAATTTTTTAATCTCACTCTTTGCCCATAGTATACTATAAAAATAAATAAATAAATAAATAAAACTTAAATTTTTGAAATTCATATAAAATAGTAATACAATATTTAATAAACAATATATTCGTATCACTATATCTACAGTATTTTATAGTAAGTTTTTTTAGTAGTTTAAAAAATTAAAATCATTAAAATAATTTTTTTCTTATCGTGTCAAAATAGGTTACCCGCGTGTCACTCTCATGTAAACCTATTAAGGACCCGTTATTATCGTGTGACCCAATAACAATCCGATTAGTTATCGTGTTGACCCGAAACCGGTTGTTTTTGTGTCGTGTTAATGGGTCGTATAAGAAATTGCCAGGTCTACTTGAGCATAAGCCGAAAGTGTTGCACAAATTTTTCAAAGGGAAAACTTGATATAGGTCCAATTTTTTGAGCCAATAGTAGAAATAGTCCAATTTATTAAAATAAGTCCAATTCCTTAAATCTTATTATTTCATTATCAATAATTATCTCTTCAATGATAAGATTTATTATAAAAATCAAATTTCTTCCTAATTATCTCTTTGATTATTAATTTTTTGTTTTTTGTTTTTTTTTTTTTTGTTCTTTCTTGTTCTTTATCTCGTTTTAAACCCCATTTATAGATTTTAGTTTTTATTTTTATAATCAACTTATATTACAGGTTAATTATATTTATCTACCTATATGACAGATTCTTTTTTATAATCAAGTAAGATTCATATGTTTTGCTTGTAGATATATTATGTTTTTTCTACCTTTTAGTTAGGTTTCATATCTTACTTATAGGTATGATATACATTCATATATTTGTTACTTGAGTTAGGATATAATGATTTGCTGATAGATTTATGTCAATATATATATATATATATATATATATATATTGTTATAAGATATTAATTATATTTTTTTTGGGGTTGAAAATGCATAATATTAGAAGATTTTAATTGATTTTTAATATTTTTAGAAAATATAAAATGAGCATTAAAAATAAATAAATACATATAATTAGGTAATTGGACTCACTCCTAAAAACCATCTATATTTTTGGACCTGGATCTAAAAGCCCCTTTTTCAAATTGTTAAATAAAAGTGACCACTAAGTCTCAAAAAAAAACAAATCTAAGATATACAAAAAATAATGAAAACAAGTGTATTTTTCTTTTTAAATATAAAAAGTTTGGAATATAAAATGAGAATTTTGAACTCTAATAACAATTTCCAATAACAATGGCTCCTCAGGTGCTCTTGCTTAGCTAATTTTTTTTTTTTTTTTTTTTGTTAATTACAGTAACCCCAAGCTTGAGTGACATTACAAAGTCATCTCATCTAATAAACATTGCAATTTCATACACAAAGTTAAATTCAATGCAATGTCAAATTATTGTTCATCAATTCGTTAAATGATGACTTGACAAGCTTGAAATCCACATTTATGCTCATGTATATGTCTTTTTTTCCAAAAAAAAAAAAAAGTAAAGTAAAAATTCTCAAAGGGTTAAGAATCATTTTTAAAAGAGCATAGGTAGATCAAAATTTGCAGACCAAATAATGTGTCACCAATAAGAAATAAGCACATGAATCAACACTTAAGTAATAATTCAATCATCAACTTGCATGTCATATTTAGTTTACAAATTAGTCTCCCAGCATTACCCTTTTTTAAAATGCCACATAAGAAAGAAAAAAAAGAAATTAGAAGAATGTTGTTATTCTTATTTAATTAAGAATGTGATTCTGTAAATCCTAGTAGGTTATGTATAGGAATTCTATGAGATCTAAAAGATCATAAGGCATGAAGAGTATTAATACAAAATTCTGCAAGCCTTTCTTTTCTTTCATTGTTTTCTCTGTCGATTTCCCTTTCCTCTTTCTCCCAAAAATAGCCTATAACATGTTTTCAACATGCTTTTAATGTTATGCTAAAGAGAGTTTGTCTATCTTCAATTAGAGGAGTATTATGTTTCAATCATTCTTACTATGATTAACTTTTTATTTTATTAAATTGATCTACTTGTTATTACTTTAATTACTCCTTGTTTCAATGTTTATGTTGGACGTGATGCAACGCAATGAAGAACGAACTCTGGAGTTGTAGGCGATTTTTCTACAAATCCTTTCACAATCTTCATCATCAATCAAGTACCTTTTAAAACACGGTTTTAATTTCAATGTTCTAATTAGCCTTGATTGCATGAAAAATTCGTCATAATGCATTAACCCTAATATTATGCTTTTCGAATTATAGATTCGGCTTATCTTATTTTTTGCAAGTATGTTATATTATAAGTATGGTGATTGGAATATCTGTGAATAAGAGAAGAATTTAAAATGACAATCCCAAGAGAACTTGGAGCTCCTCAACCAGATTATGGTGAGTTTAGACCTTAAACTATGCTTGTGGATTGTGATTTGGTTGGGGTCGTGGGTTTTAGGGATTATTGTATGTTTGGAGTTTATTTGTATGAGTATTTTATTGTGCAATATGTTGTTTGAGAGCGCTTTTCAGGTTGTATATAGGATCTCAGGATATAAAATAAACTTGTGGTCTCTGTGTGCATTTGTTTGACTGTTTGTTGGGTTAAAAGGGTTTAGCGAGGGTAGTGCGGTAGGGTTCTATGTGTGGCTATATGTAGCTTTTTGGAAGGTATATTTTCATGTGAAGTAGAGACAAAGCAATACCCTTAAAAAACAGAGCTACTACACTACAAAGAGCAATTATAATAATCACATGTGGATTAAACTATAACTACGCCTGATTAAGTTATGTTGTATTGGGGGTTTATGCTAATCTTGTATATATGTTAGTGAAATCACACTAATCCATCTCTAATTTCTAATTTTCTATGCTACATTTTTAATTCCTATGCTGCATTTGATTGTGTGATTTTGTAGATGATGTTGATATATTCACTTTGAAGGTAGTGCATGGTGATGAACTAAGACAATTTGATAAAGCTGGTCTCAAGTGGGAATATAGAGGTGGTACATACAAATGGTTTGACTTTTGGCTGGACTATCAACAGGCGTCTATTATTGAATTTAATTTACCCGACCCGATAGTACCCATTTTTGGAACGTCCATGAACGTATGAGAGGAAGATGAACATGCTCCAAGTAGGCTTGTTTCTACTTCTTATATCTTATAGTTATAGTAGCTCTGTGGATCCGCCCTTGGAGAGATGGTAAGGCCTATGTTATAGACTATATAACTTCAATCATAAGGATCAATTTCTAATCGCATAGCTTCGTAATAATCCTGTAAAGCTTCTACATAATTTCCTTCAGATTGAGCTGACATCCATTACGGTTGTCATTCGATTCAAAAAATCTATGTTTCAAATAATAAAGTCAGGTAAAGCTAACAGAGGTGTAGTAGTCTCCCGCTTCACTTCGTTTAGCACCTCAAAAGATAGGACCTCCCCTTCAGTATCGCTACAGCAGTAAAGTTTAACCACCAAGTTCAGGATGGATTGGTGTGGTTCCTCTATGCCTAGTCAGCTCAAAGAGTCTTTGTTCTATACTAAAAGACTACGTCGTGGAATTACGTCGCTCTTTGATTTGAAGAATAAGGCCTATGAGCTCTCTGTTGATGTTGTGCGAGCATCTACAGGACCTAAATTATCAACCATTGGGGCGAGAAGCATATTCTATTTGGTCAAGAAGTACGAATACAAAGGCAGCTTTAGGTCAAGAGATACTTTAACTTTTAGCAGCCATGAGGTAGATCGGCCGCTACTCCTCCGATATGAAAATAAGTATGCATCATTCTCATGCCGATGGTAGCTTCGAATAGATCAGCTACGCGGTACTCTGCCTTATATTGTTGTTGCTTGGATTAGGGAAGAAGGAAGGGCTTACACCAGCCACGATGGGATTGGCAAATGTCGGGCAGCTGGTGTCATCGACCGGACTTCAATTTGGAATTTGATTGGAGGCGGTAGTTTACCCTATGGCGGATGTCAACGGTTCGAATCCGCTTATCTCTAACTCGCGAATTTAACCGATACAAAGCTATTTGATAGCACAAGTCAATGCTAGAATAAAGAAGTGAGAAAAAGTGGAGTCTACCCGTTTTATGTGGTAAACTTCAAGACAAAAAATTGGTTGAGTTATTAGACGATGCAGTAGTGCTACAAGCTGTATATTCCCATCCACCTACAAGTCATATATTACGCCTGATTAAAATTAAATTATCAAGTGTTGCTATTTCATCGTCGTGTATCAATATATCGTCGTTATTAAAAAAAGGAGAGCTTTAATGAAAAGGGCTTGGGTCAACAAATATTTAACCAAAAATCATCTTAAAATGTTATTTAACCAAAATGGCTCAAAGTTTAATAAAAAAATCATCCAAAACTATTGTCTACCTTTTTCGTGCCCTTATCCTCATCTTCCTCATCATCGTCCTCATCCTCATCCTCTTATCTGCACCATGAACAATTTATAGTGTTAGTATTTTATTCCAATCAGATCCAATAAGGACCTATGGTCCCAGTGATGTACATACATATCAGGCATCTGTAAATAGGGAAAAAAAAAACAAAAAAAAAAAAACCAAAACTTCAGATACAGTGTTTGTTTTTTTTCTATGCACAAACAAACACTGCATCTGGAAAGAAAAGAACCAAAATCCAGAAATAGTGACTTAAATTCCAGAAACAGTGACTTAAATTCCAGAAACAGTCTATGTGTTAACTTTTGATTGTTTCTTTTATTTCATGCATCAATTGATTATATTTAAGAAACATGATGCTTATTTTTCTTTGAATCCAAATACAATAAATTTCACTATTTCTTTTCTAACTTACATTTAATGAACAGTGTGTCTATTTCATTTGGATCAAGAAATAGTGACTTAGATTCCAGAAACAGCAACTTAGATTCCAAAAACAGTTACTTAAAATCCATAAACAGTTTACTTTTACAATCCATAAACAATGACTCGTCGTTATTATTGAATAACATGCAGATCTCAAATTTATTTTCTGGAGAAACAAACAATGAACTCCACTAACGAAGAAAAATTGAAAAACAGACCCTCGAAGACTTTATGAATAATGACAATGATCACGTTTCAACGAAATAATACAAAATATAAATTAAATAGCATGAGGATCTATATTTTTGTTTCAAAGAAAAAGAAGGTCTACAAAACAACGATGAACTCCATTAACGACAAAAATCTGAAACTCAACCTAAAAAAGTTGGGTGTAAAACCGAAAAATCATAATTTATTATAATTAGTCCATTTTTAGTTGGACTACTTTAATATGGACCTTGTACTAATCATTCTTGCAACTAAATATCAAAAAATGATCATTAGAGCCCAATAAATTTTGTATACTAAAAAATTAAAACAAATAATATAAAGTATAAAACTGGGGAACTTTCTTGTATAATTATATCATAATTTACTATTTTACTAAACTCATCATCAAGTTATGAGGTTGGAATTGGATACTTTTTTGAGCTATGAGGTGGTGTATTTTGAGGTTGTGAGATCGTAAATTAAAATTATGAGACTTACAATTTGATGTTGAATTTTCTTATAAATTGACAGGTTTAAAAACTACAGCATTTGCAAACCATACCCCAACCTTGGTTCTCAGCTGTTGCGGTTCAATTGTGGTTTGGAATTTAGGCAAAACCGCAGCGTGCGGTTTAGTACGCAATTTACATCCAAAACCAGACTACTCCAACCCACGCCCAGCCCTAGTTCAAGCGGAGCCAAGGAAAAAGAGGGAAACGAATCCTACTCCTGTAGAGTATGCACATAACCTCAAAACTCCAAGTAGGCCATGACTTCTCCATGTTTTTTTTCTTACCCTTAAGATTTTATCAAATCTCTTTTTTTGTGAGGAATTAAATTCACTAACATTTTAGATTATGCATCCTAGTATCTAACTATTCTTCTCTAAATACATCCCACATACCTCATGTGGCCAGATCAATCAAGTCAAACACCTAGTGAAATGCCAAAAAGAGCATTGGTGGCCTCACAACTTTCAATCTTCAACAAGGCTTCATGTGACACAGTTATCCCCTTCAACTGGAGGTGTAAGCCGCAGCCTTTTTGCAGCACGTTGCTCTAGCGATTCGGGCATCAGAACATCATCAGGCGGTGGACTATCGGCCATTTGAACATCATCACATGAGACAGTCCTGTTGTCTACCATATCGGAGTCTTGATCCATTTGTATGTCAGGATTTTCTTGGCACGAGGGAATTGGAACTGCTTCCTGCACCATATCATGGTCTTGAGAAGCACCATTTTTGTTGCCATCCTGCACCTTATCATGGTTTTGAGAGCCTCCAGTTTCATTGCCATCCTGCACCTTATCATGGTTTTGAGAGCCCCCATTTTCGTCGCCATCCTGCACCTTATCATGGTCTTGAGAGCCTCCATTTTCATCGCCATCCTGCACCAGATCATGGTCTTGAGAACCTCCATTTTCATAGCCATCATGCTCCTTATCATGGTCTCGAGAACCTCCATTTTCTTTGCCATCCTGCTCCTTATCATGCTCATGAGAGCCTCTACTTTCGCTGCCATCCTGCACCTTATCATGGTCTTGAGAAGCTCCATTTACATTGCCATCATGCACCTTATCATGGTCTTGAAAACCCATATTCTCATTGGCATCCTGCACTACATCATGGTCTTGAGAACCTCCACTTTTTCGATCAATCTTACCATGGTCTTCAGAACCTCCATTTTTGTTGCCATCATGCCCCTTATCATGTTCTTGACAACTTTCGTTGCCATCAGGGTCTTGAGAATCTCCATTTTCATTCCCGTCATACACCTTATCATGATCTTGAGAACCTTCCATTTCTATAATGGAAGCGCCCTGCATCTTGCCTGGAGCAGAAACAAGGAAATCTGTTAAACATGTGACATTTTCCACTGATTGAGAATGGTTTACATCCATTTTTTCTTTCTGGCTCAGACCCAAACCTTCCCCAACTGGATAATCCTCAATGACCCCTATATCTTCAGCATGGTCAGAGACACACATAGATAGTTTAGGGGATAAATCTGTGTTTTCATTTTCCGTTTGTGCCAAGTCAAAGGAAGTCTCAACGCCATAAGCTCTTGATGTATACGGAATGTCACAAGTTTGAGATGTAATTCCAGTTATTTGCTGAAAACCAGTCTCTCCCGTAGGCAAAAAAGCACACTGCTCTCCAGTTTTGGTGTCTTCCTGTTATGAAACAAATGGTCAAGTGCAAGTATTGCAGTCTCTTAAATGAAATCATGTATCCCTTTATAATATGTTTTCCTTTTGTCCTATACAGTTCTTTGCCCATAACAGAACCCAAAAAAAAAGAGTGTACCGGGCTGCATCACAGGTCTACATAAATCAAGGATTTCTGAATAATGACAGAAATGATTCTCAAAGCACTTATTGGTTAAAAGAAAATTAAAATAATAGATATTTGGAGCATTGATCCTTGAATTGAAAATATGTGAGTAATGGTTTTTGAACTTGTCACAACTTGGACAAATGATCCTTTTGGGTAACTCCATTAGAACTTCCGTCCCTTAACTCCTTTTAAAATGTTTTACCCAAAAGGACCATTGCTCCAATTTGTAACATGTTTAGGGACCAATACTAACAGATTTTTAGTTTGGGGACCGAAGCTCCAATTGGGTGTCATACTAAGTACTGGTTTGGTACTGAAGTGCTTTTATAAAAAGTGGGTATCGAAAAAAGCTGAGCTCAAAAAGGTGTTTAGTAAACACTTAAAAACAGCTTATTTTCATAGTTTTGGGTGAAAAAAAAGCTGAAAACGTGAAGTAGCAAAAATGAGCTTATTCTCACAGCATAGCAGAAGCAGTTTTTTTCAAAGCACAGCAATACCAAACCATACTCCAATTTCTCATAAATAAATATAAATAAAGGAAGATCATTTTAAAGTAATTTTTAAGCAAGAGATAAAAAGAAAACCTATAACATGGCCTTTCGAATACCTCTCTCTCCCAAACACACACATGCACTAAAAAGCCACACCCAAAAGAACTTCAAAACAGCCTCAAAAGTTAACACTAGTCATGCTCATGCTTTTCAATCCCAACTATCTCATAGTAAAACATATACTGTTCCAAACAGAACAAGATGAGTAATGTTACCTCCATCAGTGGTACAGCTCCATTAGGACGGCAAAAAGATGACTTTTGGTCAATTGATTGATATTCTCCAAATAGTGAGCCTGGGGTGGCTCCTGGCTCAAAAAGTTCCTGGATAACAAAGCCTGCATCTTTAACGCAATCAGAACTCCTTAGAGAAGTTGAGGATAACAGAGTAATTTCAATTCCCAGGCCTGCTTGAGAACTCGACATATTTTCTTGGCAAGCTATAGCAGGACCACATCTTCCTGAAAAAGACTGCACACCAGTTTCATGATTGTTACATTCTGGAAACTTAGCCTGGTCTTCATCACTAGAAGCCACTGAAGAGACTCCCCGACAACGATCTTCAAGGAGCTCAAAAATTAACCTTTGAATAAGAGTACGCTTCAGAGATGCCTCGGACGGAAGAAACCAATTTGCATTAAGCTGGCAACAGAAATTGTGATAATACATAACAAAAACTTGAAACATAAAGCATGCAATTAAATTACAGGAGGATCATATTTAAAAGGTAACAAGAAATAATGGGAAAAGGGTACAAGAGTTTTAAGCACAGAAACCCCATTTAAAGTTCCAACATTTGTATGTAATATCTGATTCTGTCCCAATTCATTGTTAGGCAACAGAACCCAAAAGACCTTCTATTTGAGAAAAAGAAATCCTACAATCTTCGGACGTGATGCATAAACTGTAAATCAACATACTAACACAGATATGTATGCAGAAGCATTCAAACACTTGGCATTAAGGACTTTCGAGAATTCAAATATACACCAAGTAATTGTTGATATGTTTGACTTTTCATCCACCAATTAATAGGAAAACATGCAAATGAAGGCTTAAAGTATGATATCTTAGTTGGGTTTTCATCCAGCAGTTACTAGAAAGTAAGTGCTCTCAGACTCTCATTTGTCTTTTAAACCATGAGATTTGCATCCCATGGCTTTGAATGTGCTATGTTTCCTCTTAAATTGCTTAGTGATTGGACTCCTCCATTTGTATGTAACAAATTAATAATACAAACGAACAAGAGAACAATATTTGATTTTCCCCTCAGAATGGCTTCCAACAAGCATCACCCTAATTTGTAAACACTGTAATTATGCTTTCAACGCACACAAACAGGTGGTGGGTGGTACAATTTTAAATATTAAACGTTAGGGTTGAGTATCAGATATATAAAATTCACATGCCAAATCAAGAATTTCAACAAAGTAAACAATAAAATTTAAAAGACTTAGTTAAATTAAGCAAAAACAAAAGACAAAGTAGACCACTTACAAAGTTGGAAAACTTGGTTATTTTGAATGGGCTGAAATGAACAGGAGCATCTGCCAAAAAGAGCTCCAAATAGTGGAGTAAAAACAGGCCACAATCGAATGAATTTTCCTGTTGCGGTAGCTAATAAGAACACGAACCAGTGTCAGAAGCTAAGATGTTACCATCAGGAAAAACTATTCAAAACTTCTTTATCTAAAACCACACCAAAAAATGAGGAAGCAAATGATAAAACTTTAAAGTGACAAAAATTATCTCACGAACAAAGAGAGCATATATCTATTGCAGGAACACAAAGACAAAATGATCACAAATGAAGATGCACACGTGCATCTTAGCAATTCCATACATCTGATATTTATTTATAAAAAATTGGACCAAAAGGAAAAGAACATTTTCGTAGGTTTTATTGTTAAAAAAATGATCAATTTACCATACTGTATCTAGAACCTAACCTATAATGGTTTAATGCATATACTTTAATACCAGGCAATCAAAATAATTCGGCCCCATAAAAATAAAAGACAATCTTAATATCCACAAATTTCTTTATATATTTTTCTTTGAAATAAAAAAGGTGGTTTCAAGATAGTAATGCCCTTCACTTAGAAAACAACTTACATGGAACGAGTACACCGCCACTTGGCATCCCGTGCCAATGAAACAAGGACATTGGACAAAAAACTTACACAGGTAGTAGCACTTTTTAATAAAACAAGAACGGTAGCATTTATATATGATACATCAAATTATCTCTACTTCAGTGTCCTATTAAATCATTCTTCCATGTGGCCTACGAAACCACAAGGGTAGTAAGCATACACAACAATATGATCATAAAACTCAAATATACCCAACTAATACAGGTTCTTTATTGTCTTCCCTCTCTAAAACTGTTTCACTAAACTGGAGCAATACCTCAAGTGGGACAAACCGCAGGTTGTGAAACTTTGTTGAGATTTCTTCAGATGTCTCCTTTTTCCTTTCTTTCCACTCTTCCCACAGATAACTATCATTTCAAGATCAAATTTTGATGTCACAATTTAGAAACACACAAAATCAAACCATCAAACAGAAACACACAAAATCCAATATTATCCCATTAAAAAACTAGACAACCCATATCTACTGACTTGACAATTGTCCATCCTCCCAAAAAAATAAGAAACTTCAACCTAACTTAATGCTTGTATTATTGATCCCATGGTTATCTATATCACAATAACCAGACTATTTCTAATGTCATTAAGTTTTCATATAATTAATAACAAGAGTCAAGAGATTATGTGGTTAGAATTGTATTAAAAGGATATTGTGCGTGTCCAAGGTCAAACATTTCAATTGATTTAAAATTGTCATTATTCTACCAGTCAAAGGGAAGTTACAATTGAAATGACACTCTTTCTTATAGCTAATATTTTGTCCAAATTAGATCCTGTCACATAAATTTCATATTTTGTTCTTTTTCCTCCTTTGGTTTATTGGAAGCATCTAACCCAAATTCTCCAATATCTCACCCACTTTTACAGCTTCAACCAAAATCCCAACTGGCTATTAACTTCTTAGAAGTCAAACTTTGCATGAGAATACATGAATAGTTAGAGAAATCCGAAAAGGAAGAACTTCAATAAAACCTGTTTTTCCAAGAAGAAAAAGATATCTGCACAAACAAATAAAAAAAAATTAATTTTAATAGCTAATAGATACCTTTGAATTAGATTTTTCAGACCCGTATGACTTCCTTTGATAGAATCCATGTGTAAAATACAAGGTACTTTAAGTAAATTTCCCGAGTCTCCACCTGAACATAGCAAAAGTACATAAATGACGGGATGAATAAGAGTTGAGATGCGCATTGCACAATCAAAGAAAAAGTTACCATTATGTTTAGGCACTTCACCAAGATGGCATATGACTATTAGGCTCCAGTGTAGACTGACATTAAAAAACACAAAAGCCATGTATCAGCACTCCAGAAAATTGAGCATATTACAAAAGTCAAAAAGTTTGGTCAAAGGGTCATACTTGAAGTTTATAGGAATGAAGATGTAATCCTTTTCAAATAAATCCACTTTCCTCGTCCATTTACGAACTCGATGAAAAGCAGCTCTGCCATCAGAAACACTGGATGGATCTTTGTCCAAGTCAGCCAGCTTCCGAAAGAAAAAACTATTGAAAAAGTGGTACCTATGCTGTTTCTCAGGTTGAATCTGATTCTTCAGATACCTGTCAATAGAGTACATTTTAGCAGGTGAATTATAAAACAAATTCAAAACCTACAATCACATTATAATTCTAATTGCTAATAAAGGCAAAAGCAATTAGCATTAGCTTTGTCAGGCATTAGCATTGTCTTTTGGTAATAGCAATTATAATTTATTACATTTTCAAATGCTGTTTCAAACTTCAAAGTATTAGTATTTCAATGAACTTAAATCATTACATTATGGACTCTAATTATCTTGTCTTTAAATTCATTAACAGTTCATAAAATGCAGAAACATCAAAATTAAGAGTTTCTCAATGCTTTCATCTACCATTCCCATGATCTTTATATCAATTTACTTGAAATATATTATTTATTTATATAGTCAGGTAAAAAAGTCTAGCAATTTAAAATTTCCTATAAAACAAACCCAAGGGTTTTGTTGAGGATGGTGAGGATATTGATGGTAGAGAAGATTGATACAGTGTGGGACTAACCAGATGAAAGAATTACAAAGTAAAGATAAATTTCTGAAGGTAAGGGCTCGGTTGATACCCATGTCGTTTTTTAGTTTTAGGATTCATATTTTCTTCATAAAGGAAATCTATATGGAAATCTATATGGAGGAATTAAGGAATGAAGAAGGGTGGAGGAAGGGAGGAGAGAGAAATGAAGATCAAAGTAGCAATAATTATAAAAGAAAACATACTAAAATCGTTTTCAGTTTTTTGTTTTTGATTTTCACTGTGTACTTTGTTCCACTTTTTTCCAACCATCCTTCCTCTACCTTTGCTCATCCCATTTTTCATTGTATTTCACCTATATTCCTAACAAAAAAGTGAAAACTAAGTAGCTCAACCTGAAAATAAAAAGGTTAACAAACGGGCCAAGTTGCTTAACTTGCTTTATTTGCTGACCCCTAACAACGAAATGATTATTAGTATGTGATTATAGGCATCTGTTTATATTAAGGTATGCAAGAGTCACTTGAACACAAATAAATACTAAATTAGCTTTATTTATTAGTAAAATCATGAATTTATTAGTAGTTATATTTTCCTTTTGAAATATTAAGAACTAAGCAACTAAATATATACATATATAGCTATACAAAACCATTTACCTTAACAAACGCACAAAGTTCTCATATCTCGTGTGAGACCAAGGAAAGGGATGTTACCTCCCAACATTTTTTTTTAATTTTGACGTTAAACTCTTATTAATAAAACTAACAAAACCAAGTCCCAGAAATAGATGTCATCCATAATGGAACTAAATATTCAGAACCCCAAACATGCAAGTTTTTAATATAAAGAATATAAATTATGCATGTGACCGTATCCACGCAAGCTTACTTGATATAGAAGTCAATAATTGTATCATTAATAAATGTCTCTGGCTGTAAGAGATCAACATCTCTCTTGCTGATGGAAACAGCATCTGAGTCCCCTTTTGGATATACAACATCTTCAAAAGGCCCATCAAAACTGTATAACATTTGGAATATGTTTAGAATACATTAGAAAGCAACACCAAGAAAGAAATAGAAACTGAACTGTAAAAACCAAATCAATTCTACCATTTGGTATATTACTAAGCAACATAAACGCAAACAGTTTCCACCAGAGTCCAACTCCATAAATATTTATAGTTCCACAGGTGGTAACAAGAAAAGGGACCACATAAATTGATTCTCAGTCTCTTTAAATTGATCCTTCATCTGTTTGTTGTATGAGGCAAAACTGAATGATGGTTTAGCTAATGATGGATTTTGGGCCACGAGTATGAGCTAAAGCTAAAACAGCATGCATCCACATTACGTGATACCGAGGAACAAAGGGTTCAATACTTTATCCAATACTCACCATAAAAGTGAGAAAAGAAAAGAAAAAGAAAGACTAGAAAGCATAAGAACCGTAAACAATTAAAGAACTCAAAGGACAAAACAAAGAGTCTGAAAACAAAGCAAGGAAAAGGAGGGTTAAGGAAACATCATTTAACTAGTAATTATACAGAAAGCAATCTAGTTTGTATATCCATAGTTACATAGAAAGGCACTAGGATCACTTTAACTCACTTCGGAAAATGATGCCTCTGCCCAAGTGAATCCTCCTCATCTGTTTCCGTGTGCACGCTACTTGTATCAAAATGGGAGAAAAAGATGAATTTAAGATTGTGCAGTATTACTGAAGTAAAATAGACTAATATAATACATAATACACAGAAGAACTAGTACATATTTTACAATTGTGGCAAATAAATCACAAAGGAAAGAATACAATTTGAATTCAGACAATTTACCTTGCATTTCTAAGCTAGATATATGTGGACAGAGAGAGAGAATATGCACAAATAAAAATTTCACCACAAATGTACTGTTGAACCATTCTAATTTGCAAACCACTAACAAGACACGCAACACTTATCACCACAGAAGTACACCATCCTTGTACAGAAGCATGGTTGAACAGATACCGTATAAATTAAATGCATACAAACTCAGCACTAGTGTAATAAAACATAGTCATAAACCAAGAGCCTTAAGATTTAATGTTTACAGAGTTTCTTTCGGTATAAATTCTTATAATAAAACCACAAGCTAGATGGTTCACTTCACACTATTACTTAGAAGTTCTAAATTCAAGAGTGGACATCAGATGGCTCTCACAGGAATCCATTTTGCTACAGAAGTATGTATCCCCTTAAATCTTCCATTGTAATCCCCAAAATTGCCATTTAGTTCATTTCATCTTAACACTAACCCTTTGAAAACACAAAAAAGAAATTTATGATCTTGATGAAATTGAATTTCATTGTACTGACAAAGCGTAAATCTTAAATCATATTACATTGACCATATCTTGGATATTGTTTTAGATAAGCTGTCTCCAATTTGAGTATGTTGGTGGCTATACTTTTGTCAATGTTGGTATAAACTGAGTAAAGAGAAAATATGGAACTTTAAATCTAGTTAAGACTATTAAAAGCATATTGAACGTATTAAGGTACAGTAATCAAACATCTGTGCAGAACGGAAAGCCTGAAACTAAGACTACTAAACACATAATATCCTCGTCTATCTCAAGTAAAAATCAGCAGAATATTCTGTTCCTTTTACAAAATTATCAAATATTGCCTTTCTACACAAAAGAGAAAAAGGAAACATGTTACCAAAAAGAAACATGCTGTCATTCCCAAAGTTCAATTCAAATACAATTAGTCTTAACCACATAAGTAGATGAAAAAAGAATCGGTATTATCAGAGTATACGCCATCAAATTACGTAGCTACTTGGCATAAAGCTTAGAACATCAAGAAATATGAATTATATTATTGTATTAGCCAATGCAACATAAACAAACTTACTCATGCAAAACCCATGAATTGATATATTTCGCATTCAAAGACATTATCCTTTCCTGTTGCTTGAACCAGTTGGGTTCAACAATTGCAATCTTCAACTCTTCAATGCCTAGGAGAAGTTTTGATAGCAGATAATGTCAAAAAAAAAAGAGGAGCCACACTCAGCTTAAGAGCTTCAAGTCCCAAAAAGAAAATAAAACTATTAAGACGCAACACTAAGAAGTTTGGACAGAATTTAAACAACACTGTGTTCAAGAACAAGACTAAAAATCAAGAACTTTCTTTTCTTTTCTGAATTACAAAGAAGCACATTTTCCCATATGATACATACTACTTGCTAAAACTAATCTGCAGTACTTGAAGGTGCATCATTAATACTTGGATTACAAAGTACTAGTCCATCTTACTTATAACACTTTAAGTCACAAATATTTTTAAAGTCACATATAGTATGATTACATTGTGTCCTCGCCATAAGACTATATAATGTATACACAACATGTAACCCTAAACCCTATTTATCAGTGTCCTCACTTCATAGCTTAAACATCATAGAATGAGATCTGAGAGCTTGTATAGAACCAGAGTGAAAATTGACCAAACTTTTTCAGAAGGATCACATTAGTTTCAACAAGTGAACAGCAAGTTAAATAATCTACACGTAAAAAATCTGGTAGAATTTCATGAAGGAGAAGTCCCCTAAAAATACACTTGCAGCACTAATCCCACCAAATGAATGCAAAAACCAACAAAGAGAAAAAAGCTTGTTAGTAAAAGTGCACTGACCAGAAGTATTGGGTGCACTATCATCTTCAGTGGCATCCTTTGCTACAACACGAAGTTTTATCATGACAAATTCAACCTGAATGCAGTACAATAAACTGTACGTATTCAATACAGAGTATAAATGGTAAATGGTGACATCCAATAGGAGAGTTTCAGGACTCACTTTTTGAAACCACTGACACTCTACATCAATGAGATCATCGACTTCCCATTCAGAACTAAAGGTTCCAGGGCATTCAGATGTTGAACCACTGATTTTGAAGCAACTGGGAGAAAAGGTCAACCGAGGTTCTGTACAATAACTATCCCGATATATAACATAATCAGGATAAAGAACAACCGTCATATTTGTATTATCCTGCAAATTATGCAACAGTATAAAAGTCACAACTAAAAAAACCCTTCTAATAGTGGATTAACAAAGTATTAAAAAATCTGCACCAAAAATAAAAATGGTATATAACACTTATTTAGAAGGCAAGTAACATTGTGCACATGAAGAAGATATTTTTTTGGTCAAATTGGATTAATCATCCTCGTGGTCATAGGATACTTGCGTGATGACCCCTGTGGTAAAAAAATTAGGAATTAAACCCCTGTGGTCAACACCGTTAGCAAATTTAGCCTAGAAGTAAAGTTTCTGTTAAATGTTGGATAGAATTGTATTTTCATGTCGACTAACAAAAAAACCATCCTAGCATTGCTGATAAACTACACCTCTACACCTTTTACTGATCAATAACGTGAACTCTAGTACCATCAATGGTCGCCGCTTCTCTCAATCTTTTCCTCTTCTCTCTCTCTCTTTCTCCTCTGTCTCCTTGGTTCCCAATCTCATCTTTCTCATCTTGCTCATGGCACAATCCCCGAATACAAATCAGCATTCAATTTTGCAAACAAATTAACTCTTTCAATCTCCTTTCTACTGTTTTTGCAATGAACACTTTGTGAACTTTGTTGTAGTTCTATGCGGAGGATTTGATTTTTCCCAAAATTTGACTGATTAAAATCTGCAGTATTTCTAATGCTTCTGCACATTTGGTAGGATAATGCTCAAACTGCTTGCAATCAAAATAATCAAAAACCGAAAACCCAAGAAGCACCAAATGTATAAAAGGTAAGGACTAAGAAAGAACAAAAAATCCCGCTGCCAAGTTGACGAAGAAGTCTCCATGGAAGAGATTAAGAATTCTACTGAGCTCCCATATAAGGAGGAGGGGGAGACGGAGAGGTTAGACCAAATCCAACGCTGACAGAGAACCAAACTCTGAAAATGCGGCAATGGGTTCTGTCGAAATGGAAGTGGGATTGGTTGAAATCCCAAAACTTGAAGTCCCAGTGGCAGCAAGATTTGGGAATTTTGTTCGTGCTTTAGAATTGGGAACATCATGAAGATTTTAGGTAAGCTATTGGCATGCTACTAACTATGAAATGACCATCTTATCCTCACATATGAGACTCACGTGCATGCTACTAACGGAGGATTGACGGAAGTTTTAATTTTGGGTATAAATCCTAACAGACTTAGACCACAAGGGTTTACATCCGAATTTTTTTACCATAGGGGCTATCTTTTGAATACCTTATGACCACGGGGACCATTTATCTGATTAGGCCCTTTTTTTTTTTCTTATTTATTTTGTTGCATACACTTATTCAAAGCATAGATAGTGTCACCGAAACATGTTTTGACGGTGCATACTTCAGTCTTACTTCTGTGTTACCTCACAAAATTATTCTTTGTATTTGTGACATGAAAATAAAAAGTACCCAATACCCACCTAAACTACCCATTACGCTATTTAGAAAATCACACAGACAACCCCACTTTCTTTCTTGACAATTATTTTGTTTAAACATCAACAAAAATAAAATACTTCTTTATTTTTCTGTTTTTACAACCCCAAATATGTAGTTATGTAAGAGGCAATCTCACATGTATTGGACCGCTAATAACAGAGAAAAGAGATTACCATTTCCAAATCGCCAGAGCAATGATACGATTTATAAGTACCCAAAGAATCTGAAAGTGAACAACAAATGATAGTAAGAACACCTTGGTGCATGACAGAAATGCCTAAGGAAGGCACAAACTAAGGATTAGCAATCCTCCAATTAACAAGGAAATACCGTCATCATCTTCAATTTCAGAAGCAGGACTTGACGGAGAGTCACTCGTGCTTTCATCAGCATCTAAAATCATATCAGTTGGCTCATTCTGAAAAAAAGAACACAACAACAAAATTTAGAAAGCATAATTTTGATTGTTAATCTCTCCTTTAAGGATATACTTCAGCAGATAAATGACAGTTGACATACACTGGACGGAGGCACTGCAAGGGCAAAGTGTAACTGGCTTTCCCAAGACGATGATGACGTAGCATTTGAACCTCTTCTCTCTGGCTCAGAAACAAAACTTCTGGATCCATGACTATCTAATTTGGAATCAGATTGTTGTTCATGACTCAAACATTTGAATTGTGGTGCAGCATCCAATTCCATATACTCTTTCTCGGTAGCAAGGCTCTCTTCAATTGTTCCCACGGGGGAATGTGAAATAGCATTATCACAACAATGATCACGGTCAACTGAATCATCATTTACGCAAGGGATGCTGCTGATATCTTTTGTTTGAAGTTTGGCTCCCTGGGCAACTAGAAAAATATTTAGATGAATTAGCATAGTTTAAACAAAGACACTGATGATATAGATCAACCATCTTTAGTTTTCAGCTAACAGAGAAAAAGAAAAATAAACACTGACAACAGCATATCAACAAGACTCAGGGTAAACATCCTGCTACTGACAACCACTTTGTTCGTTAAACGGAGCTTTAGGGAGATACAAATGTGCACTACAATCCAACTGATGACAAGTTGCAGACATTTTGTTCAAAAGGGGTTCATTAGTCCCGTATTTTCTAAACACTCTTCCAATCTCAAACTGGGATTCCCCAGTTGAGATTGAGGGGGAGTGTTGACTGACAGATGTCAGAAGATTAGTGGCTTGATTATTACATCAAGCAAAACTCGAAGAATCAACACATAAATCAGCATTTACCAAAAACGTGAGAAACCATTGTAAACAAGGGACTGGAATGCAGATTTGACATACAGACGGACCTGACAACAATGTTACTTACTTACCACATTATGAAAATACACAACCGTAAATAGCCTACTGCATGCAAACTGATCACTAAGCTAGTTTGGGTTGCTGTGCTGTGCAATAGAAAGCTGTTTTCAGAAGCAGGGGTAGAGCTGCTTTTGCTTTCTGCTGTTTGATTTTGACAAAAAGCACTTCTTTTTTTTTTTCATTTACCAAACACAATTTTAGCCCCAGATTTTTTAAAAAGCTGCTTTTAAAATAATTTCAGCAATGCCAAGCCAGCCCTAACTCTCAAACGTTACCATATATGATACTAGGATTACAGGGAGATCCATCTGTAATTACCTAGTTCTTTCAAACATACATCCAACTTCGCCAAACAATCTCTACCCCTTTCTACGATATGATCAACCTTAACTTACAGATTAAACAATGGGGTTAACTCAGAAATCAACCACCATATTATCAAAATTTTCAACATTCATATGAAGATGATTTTAAGTATGAGATAGTATACATATCCCAACATTTTAGCACAAATAAACCTGTGAGAATAATTAACCAGAAACTCAAAAAAAAACACTTCTTAGTCCTACAAAACTATTAGCCTATCGACAAAGATCGAATCCAAACAGGCCAAATTTCCATCGTGGCTCAAACCTTACTAAGTAACAATTTCCAAACGATGGATTATCATAGCAGCAAGTTCCAAAGTTGTAATTCGAAGCATTAACATAAAAATTCAGACAAAATTATTGAACTTTCATTCATTTCACACCAGATTATTTTCCCACGGATTCTCGGCAACCAGACACAGAAATGTAGCTTACTAATTTTAGACATTACGGAAAGCAAACGTACCATTCTGGAGAAAATCGTACTTGAAAATCCGATTGGTATCGAGGCTAGGGTTTTTGAACTTCCCCAAATACTTCCCCTGGACCGATTCCGACTGCTCGTCCTCCTCGCTGAAGTCGAAGACTTCGAGGCCGCTAGTCTTCATCGCGAAGGTAACGGGTTTGGAGTGGAAACTCGGGCGAGTCAAAGTGACTCAGCGAGTGAGCATAGACGGGGTTGTGAAACTGGGTCAAATCGGAGAGAGAAAGCAGAGTCTGAAGACGAGGGGGTTTTTCCACGATGAAGCGTGTTGCTTTAAATTTGTAGTTAACCAATCAGGGACAACTTCCTTCTCTTTTATTTTTGTCTTTTTGGATTTTCAGGTTTGGTCAAGATTTGTTATGAAAAATGATTTCTTATCAACGAAGAATAAGAACGTTAATTAATAATTTAATCATTATCAACATCATTTAATTTATAAAATTTATTTTAAAATTTTAGTCTTCTTATTATTACCCAAAATTAAAATAAAGGAATATTTTTTACTCATCACTATCAAGTGATAGTGACGATGATGCCACCACGTCAGATGAATTTCATTTTTAAGATTTGTGTAGCAGATAGATATAAATCTCAAAAATAACTTATTCCATTTTGGTTGCATGCACTTTTAATTAAGTAATTTGATAGAAGACTGTGAACATTGGTGGCTTGAACATAAGCTTAACGTTTTGCTTCGTATGAACTTATGAGATTATAAACTTTGATATGAAATTAGAAACAGGTGGGCTATGCAATTGGTTTTGTACAATTTTTGGTATGAACTTTGATATAAACTTGAGCTTATTGTTTATTGTGTGGAGTAGGCTATGCAATTAGTGAAACAGGTAGGCTGAGTTGTATAAAAAGTTTAAAAATCCAAAAATTTTAAAAAGCCCAACACTTTGGCCTTCAGGGTCCAATTCTGAAGTGACCCCAAAATCCCCAAAAAACTTCGAGCAACCCGAAATTCAAGAATCTTGAGTGTTCGGTTCGGTTTCAGGATATAAAATCCGTCCCAAAATATTTTGGTTTGGAATTCTTGGGAGTTTCGGTTCGGGATCCCAACCCAGATCACCCCTAAACATGCCCCATCATATCGATAATCTAAATTACATATTAATGACCCGACATTTTTGTCTTCTATCACAACAAAAAAGTTAAAAATAATAACGTAATTTCACAAAACAAACCGCTTTTTGTTTAAGCCTCACTTACATGTGATTTTATCATCTCTAATTTTAAAAAATAAAAAACAAACCGCTCTCTCTCTCCCGACTCGCACATTCTCTCTCTTCTTCAATTTTAAAAACAAAAGTAAAAAATTTCACACGCACCTTCATTGATCATATCATGCCTCGTATTGCAGTTGAGTTGTGGTTACATCAAGTATCCGAGTTTCAAGCGGCAATGGACATGGAGCATGGGGAGGGGGGTAGAAGTGGACGGCAGGAAATGGTGAAGGATGTTTCCCAGGTTGAGGTCAGTGCAAAGGGATGGAGGAAACCTGAATTTGGCAGGTTTAAATTAAATACTGATGCGGCATGGCAAAAGGAAACAAAGCCAGGTGGAGTGGGGTTGGGTCTTGTGTGACTTTGCAGGAATTCCAAAGATGGTGGGAGGAAATGATGGGGAGTATTTCTTGTCGTCAAATACGGCTGAGGCGGCAACCATAAGACAAGGTCTGGAGATGTGTGTTTTGAGGGGATTTCATGCGTCCGGGGAGGCATTGGTGGTGGAGTTTGATTCAAAAGGTTTGGTTTAAATGTTAAATAAGGAAAGTCAAGCTGATGTGTTGATGGAGGTCTATTTAGTTGATATTTGGAATATGATGTAGTCATTCCAATCAGTGAAGTTTATATTTACCCCTCGACAATGCAATCATGCAACCCATATGGTGGCGGCATACGTTCTCAAGTATGGCTGGAGTTTTAGTTGGGATGAATTAAGACCTAAATTTTTGTTTAATGTTCCAGTAGAAGATGCAAATGTTTCTATTCATATTTGATTATTAATACATTTCTATCCTTTGTCAAAATAATAATAATAATAATTGACATGCACTTAATCCCAACAGGATCCTTTTGGTGAGGGTCCTGGGGATGCGTGAATCGTATCCAATCATCGTACATTGTGCAGTTAGTTTTTGTCAAATACAGTTTGACCTCGTTTGGCAGATTGTATATGAAATCGGATAGGATAAGTAATACGGACTCAAGTGTTTGGTGCAACCACATCTTTTATACAGTGTATGTCCTCGCTATTTTGGTCTAGCTCTCTCGCATCGTTCTGCAAACTCACTTCAGTTCCTCATCGCGGGATCCGCGCAGGTTCGCGTGCCATCGATCCTGGATTTGAACTAGATCCGACTGAAACCCACGTTGTCGGAGCACTAGAATTGCCTGCATTCACCTACTGCCCAACATCGCTGCGTCACCGTCCGACGATATCGGCAATCGAATGTAACCTCTCCATAAATTGAAAATAAAATTGTGGATTAAATTTGGGAAATCAGGTATTATAGAATCACTAGGAATCTCCAATTTACATCAACAACTCCGGAGAGCTCTCACGTTCTATAGGCCTTTGCCTCCATCTCTTTTCTTCTGTAAGCCTAGCAAATCCATCGATGCCAGCACCGACAATCCGCTTCTTCTGTATAGAGGGGGAAGATTTGCTTGAACTGGTAAGGAGAAGGGAGTGAGGGTGTCTGGGGGCTGTGCAGTGGAGAAGATTTGGGGAAGAAAGGATTTTTTATTTGTTTTTTTTTTTTATAATTTGGTTTAAATTTGATGCATTTGGTTGTGAAATTTTTATCAAAAAACATCCCTTTTTTACGTTAGTCATCGAATTTTTTAGTAAAAATAATATAGGTATCAAATATATTATAAATAATACAATTATTAGTATGATATTGCATTATACGTCTGATTAATTTAGTCAGTCTGATGACAGATTATCCTATTTAACTGAAATAATTAGTACAATTTGAGTTGTCAAACAAGTCATCTGATGATAGATTATCCTATTCGACTGAAATAATTATTACAATTTAAGCTGTTAAACGAGTCATCGTATTTAATTTTAAATAAAAATATTTAAAATAATTTATTACGTACGATGTAAGAGACATGTAGGTTCCGAGATCCTCACGAAGAAGATCCGGATTCCGCTTAATCAAACCGTAAGCCTTGATACACCTTCCCTTCTCAGTTTTATCGCGTTAAAATTAGATCCGATTCACTGTCCTCCTCGTTGACGACGGTGGGCTTCGCCACCGCCCTACCTTCCCCCTCAACCAAAACCCGCAATCAATGGTGAAACTTTAGGTCTTCGATCAAAATCAAACCAACCCATGAAGCTTCACAAAGACTACTATGGCTACTACTACCCCAACCAGTCTCAGAGAGCCGCTTTAGCCGGCCTTTTGGTGGTCCTCTTTCCGGCCTTCCTGCCATACCTCTTTGGCCCATTGGGCCACGCCTCTCCTTCCATCTTCTCGGTAAGTTCCTTCCCAGCAAACCACTCCCACAGGTTTGAAGTTTTTGTTAATGGAAATGCGTGATTTTGTTGAATAATTATTAAACTGAAATGGGTTTTTTCTGCAGGAGTGGAATGCCCCGCAACCCCGGCATTCGCGCCTTCTAAGTCCGGCTTTACTTCTTCAATCTGTCAGTTCCTTTTCCTTTTTTATTTTTTATTTTTTATGTGCCTTTGATTTGGTGTTTGCTTATAAACAGTTGATCTGATTACATGTATTTGCATATTGGTTTTGAATTTGTGTAGTCTGCGGATCAACAGAGCAAGCTTTGGGCTCCGTTGCCCGACCAAAGATGGAAGCATTGTCCTGAAGAGCCTAGAAGTTTATCATGTGAGTATTAAAGATAAGGCCATATTATATGTTACATTGTATTGATTGTTATCTGATGTACTACCGTTCATTTTCTGGCAGCGTTGCCGAAAGAATCTACTGGGTATATTCAGGTGTTCCTTGATGGAGGCTTGAACCAGCAGAAAATGGGGGTGAGTTTTAATAAGTTTATGAGGAAAGTCTTGCTATTACATGTAATTCTATAGTCAGATGGGTGTTCAAAATGAGATTATCTAATTTAATTTATTTGGTCTTTTTTTTTTCTTAAAAAAGATTTGTGATGCAGTTGCTGTTGCTAAAATTTTGAATGCCACTTTGGTTATTCCACACCTTGAAGTTAATCCTGTGTGGCAAGATTCGAGGTATATAGTGGGTACGCTAACCTGGAACCGTCCCTAGAAATTATTATTTTTATCCAAAGGGGAGCCATTGATGTGAAACTCCTTGTGCTTTTGCAGTTCCTTTGAGGAAATTTTTGATGTGGATCACTTTATTGAAGCCCTACAGGGTGAAGTTTCTATAGTTAAAGTCGTTCCTATTGAATTTTCTTGGAGCACTAGGGAGTATTATGCTACTGGGATACGGATTACTAGAATAAAAACAGCACCTGTTCATGCTTCTTCTGATTGGTATCTGGAAAACGTCCTGCCCATATTGCAGAGGTCAGTAAATGCTTTGACCCTTTATTGAGAGCAAAGTTGTTTTGTATACTGTTGTCCATATCATATATGTTGTAGGTCCTAAAGTTTAGATTCCATCTTGTAATGGATCATGATGTGTACAATCCTTAAAGTTTTGATTGTGATAGCTTGTGTTGTAAACTTGGACATAAGTTGTCATCTCTTTACTGGGGTAAATAGCAGAAAGAAGTTGTCATGACAAGGAAAGTTTTGGCATGGTAATATTATGATGTTAGGGACATAACTTTGGGAAATTGGTTGTTTGGTTAATGTGTATCGTATATATTTAGAACTTAGCAGTGCACCACAGAAATACTTCTGTCTCTGCACATCAAGGCATCGGGTTTTCAAGTTTTATTATATCTTGGGATGTCAATGAAATAACCATGGAGGGATCGAGCCAATGTTTTAAAAATTTCAATACCATAAGCGGAATTCACTTCTATTCATTATACATGTTTGCACCTTCAGAAGAGATCTCGAAGGGAAGGTATATTAATAATTTAAATTACAGAAATTGATTACCGTGTACTTCTTGCTGCTCCAAGGCAAGAAAGATGAAGGAACTACTTCAAGACAGTCATTTGTGGACGGAAAGAGTACGGTTTTCTAGGTCTAACTGTAAGCCAGGAATATCCATTGGTATTATGTTAGAGTATCTTTTCTGGGCACAACTTGAGCTACCAATCTGAAGTGCATGCATATGTTTCACTACAATAGGTTGCTTTTTAGGACCTAATTTTTAAACAAATATCTTTTCATGACTTAAAAGGTGTTTCACTGCCACAGATATGGAGTTGCTGCTATCTCCCCATTTTCTCATCGTTTGGCTTTTGAAAACTTGCCTCAAAACATACAGCGCCTACGTTGTAAAGTCAACTTTGAAGCTTTAGCCTTTGTTCCTCATATCCGGGAATTGGGAGAAACCCTTGTTAATCGTCTCCGCTATCCCAATAGAAGCCAAAAGGCAGGTAATGGCTCACAGGACAAAGCAAATGAAATCGAGAAACAGGGAGCTGGGAAATATGTTGTTTTGCATCTTCGCTTTGATAAAGTATGTTCTTAATTAGCTTTAGATCCTTGGCATGTTTGATTATGTAATCGTTTCGGAGTCTTTGGGCTGATATAAGTTTTATGAAATATATGTTGCCCAAAATAATTTTTGAAGAATCTTAAAGCTTGTCCTAAGAATCTTAATTACATCTGCAGGATTAGTATTTCCTAATATCTTCTTTGCATGCACATACACACAGGATATGGCTGCTCATTCAGCCTGTGATTTTGGTGGTGGTAAAGCTGAGAAACTCGCCCTTGCAAAATATCGGCAAGTAATCTGGCAGGGTAGGGTCCTAAAATCTCAGTTCACAGACGAGGAGTTAAGAAATCAGGGGCGTTGCCCATTGACTCCTGAAGAGATTGGATTGCTGCTGGCTGCTTTGGGCTTCAACAATATGACCCGACTCTATCTTGCTTCTCACAAGGTTTGTCTTAAAGAAGAATGTCTATGCTGTTATTTAGGGGCTAATGGCAAGGGGATCGTTTGTTGATGTTTTTTTTTTATTTAAAAAAAAAAATTAAAATAACTCTATAAAGATAAAAAAAAAACATAGAATGGTTACAAAATAATACTCGGTAAAGTTTTGTTTAGATATTCTCCTTCTCTTCGCCTCAGTCATTTTCATTTCCCTCTCTCTTCAATAGAAACAAATCGAAAATACTGACAAACGAGCCACAAGCATCTCATGCGATTCCTTAGGTTCCTTCTCACAAAATGTTGACATCATGTCTTCATTGTGGTTTGAAATTGGAGAAACAATTGTATGTTCCTTTTTTTAGGTTTACGGCGGAGAAGCAAGGATCTCGACTTTGAGAAGAATATTTCCAGACATGGATGACAAGAAAAGCCTTGCCTCTGCAGAGGAAAGGGCCAAAGTTGAAGGCAAGGCTTCTTTGTTAGCCGCAGTTGACTATTATGTGAGCATGCAAAGCGACATCTTCATTTCTGCTTCTCCCGGAAATATGCACAATGCACTGGTAAGCATATCAAGTTCAATACTTGGTAAATATTTGTCTTCTTTAAGATGGCGGGGGAATGGTTCCGATTATCACGTCATCAATTCTGCTGTTGTAAATAGCATGTTTTTGCCCTATTATAAAATCAGTGTCACTAGAGAAGAATTGTTTCCTTAAAAATAGATATGACATTCTGAGCTGACAGGATTAAACTTGTACCGTCAGGTGGGTCACCGGGCTTATATGAACTTGAAGACTATTAGACCAAACATGGCATTGTTGGGCAAGCTTTTCGTGAATAAGAGCATGGAATGGTCTAATTTCCAACGCGCGGTATTGGATGGACACAAAACTAGACAGGGGCAGATGAGACTGAGGAAGGAGAAGCAGTCGATCTATACATACCCTGCTCCTGATTGCTTGTGTCAATCATAATTGAAATCAATTAATGTGTTGGAGTTATCCAATCCCATTTTTGTATAGGCTTCATTTGACCTAATTATATTGTACATTCTGCTTCTCATGTCGATGGGCAACCATTGTTTCTCACCAGCAGAAGAGAGATCCAGTGACGAAATCGCCTTGCATACCATGACTCCGACAGACTCTTCCATTTCAATACAGTGAGTTTTTTGGCTTAGAGTAATTTAGAACTAGCCTTTCTGCACACGTTCATGCGCTTGCAAAATGGAGCCTTGTGCATGATGTATTAAGGTGTACTTTAATCAAAGGGCGCTACACGTGTTTTACATAGTTTTATTTCAACAAGATCAGGAAAACGATAACTATAACAGTTAATTATACGAAATTGATCTTAACAATAACAAATTGTGTCAAATATTCCTTACAATACCATTTCTTTCGGTTTATGTTGTGAGTTTAGAGGATAAAGAATGTAAACTGAAATCGTAACATATAAAAATAAATGGCACCAAAACCAGGCATATTCATCTTGTACAATACTGAAGAAAAAGAAACAACACTAAAACATATTTGTAAATCTTCATCATCAAATCCTTTGAGGGACAACGAACCTAACAGTGCGACGCCAATCATTTCTTTGCTTCCCTAAAATGTAGAATGTCCAGGCATTCATATGAACCAAACGGACGGACAACTGGAGAAGATGCAAGCACTAACAGTATGTTGAAATTAAAAAACTAACTTCATCAATATTAATAAAACCAATCAGAATAGCCTTAGCAGGCAACACATATCACCTTATCAGTTATGGTAGAGCACGTTTACGTTACATATTTATTCGCTCATGTGCAGAAACCACATATTGGAAACTGAATCAAAATACTCACTTGGGAAGATGGGGACTGGGGACTGGTCTCTGTGGATGGTGTGCCGGAACCCCCGCTGGCTGTAGTTGAGAACTCAAACCGTTTGAACCCATCATCCTGATTCCCTACATAGTACACTCCTTGCATTGATGGTCTCACCTATATATCCCAAAAACAACTGTCATTAAATATTCCCGCATGTAAACCACACAAAACAGCATCAATCTACAAAGCGAAATCCAACCCTCTATCTAAACAAAAATAGAAACACAGTAAAATTACAAACTTTAAGTCCGAATTGGTCACCCAACATATACCAACATATCAATTAATCAAATATGATACAAATTTAAAATTATGACTTGCACCCCTTTAGAAGTTCAAAATTAAACAAAAATCATATAAACAGTAAACTGAAAATAACACAATCAAGGATGTTAGCTAAGAAGGAAACCTTGCTGTATGCCAAGTTTATGCAAACTAATTAAAAGAATTACAACACTTGAGTAAGTCCAAAGGTAAAGACCACCTTTTTCGCCGGATGTCCTTCCCTTGAGCTTAACTTAACAGACAAACCCAAAACTGTTGAGGGGAGATTGGATGTCAAAGGAAATTTAAAACTTCACAATGAAACCAATTACGAAAAAGTAAAAATGAAGTCAACCTTCTTGTGATTGATGTATACAATATTACCATTCACAACGCAAAGTACACGTAAAATTAAAATAAACTTGTAAGAAAGAATATTAAATAGAGAGGGAACACTGATTACCTGGCCGATAAGTGGTTTGGGCAAAATGGGACTGTGATATCAGTACAAGATAAGAATGTTTTTGGCTGATCTTTGTACATTTACAGCAAAAACGGAACTGAGAACATATATATCACCTTATATGCTTGTGTGGTGCAGTTTTCTAATAAAAACAAAAAGGGAACTGATTCAAATGGGAACACGTATACGTAACTTGTTAAAACCAGACCATCAGATTTTAGCACAGGAACCCTGTTTCCTCCACTTGGACCTAAAACAGATCTGCAGAAGAAAACTTTGTATCTGGAAGAAATTGGACCTATCGGCCCACGTACGTTGCTTAAAAGATGGAGACTGCAGGCACCCTATCGCTAACAAATTAACAACTAAATGCCACAAAACAAAAATGAACTTCAAGCCTCCCGGCTCTATTTAGAAACACCCCCGCCCCTCCCCTTCCTCCTCAAATTAACTCACACGTACAGAGACCAAGCAAGCAGTAGACTAGATACATAAACTCGACAAAACCTTGAAATAAGGAATGATGAGAAAATTTTAGAAACACGTGCACGCACACAACAATGCCGCAAAGGGACAAAGAAAAACCGGAAACCTAGTGACAAGTAGACATACCAAATCAAAGAACAGCACCTGGACAATATATGTGTATATGTGTGTGTGTGACTAAACCAATAAGAAAACCATATTAAACCATGTGATGGAAATTGGCTAACCATTCATCCAAGACACTTTTAATTAAACAAAAATTAGATATATAAGAAGAAAAGAACAATCAGCGGAAAGACATAAGGATTTTTACATTTTGGTCCCTCTCCGCCTTCTGTGCAAAAGGGGTTCTCTTGAACCTCTCAACTTCTTCCCTGACATCGTTTACAGCAAAAATGTCAAGAACAAGACTCTTATTACTCGCCACCGACTCCCTGACAATGTTATGCACATTTCTTAGAAATTCCGAATAAGGATCGGCGGCCGGAAAATTAGGTTCCATAGCAAAATTCACAAATTAGGGCAAAATTCAGAGATTAGGGCAAAATTCAGAGGTTAGGGAAAACTCGGACAAATTAAACAAATTTAACAAATCAAAAAAATCCAACACATCGAACTATTGAACAAAATATTCCATCAAGAAATCGAGAGAACAAGGAGAAAGAGATATATACCTCCACAAACGACAAACGAGGAGGAGGCTGCTCGGCTGGTAACGGCCACGGCGACGGCCTCCGCCAAAGTCGCACCGTAGTTATCAAACAGTAGCGATCGAGAGAGAGATGATGGAGGAGAGCAAAGAGAGGGTCGGACTGAGAATTCAGAGAGAGAGAGAGAGCGAGCGCGAGCGCGCGAAGAGAGAGAGAGTTGAATTTGGTTGGGGCTTGTGGTTGTAAACGGCTATAAATTAAATTGGGTCAGGACTCAAAGTTAAATTAATTTGGGCACTGGTATGTAAAATGGGCCCACGGATCGGGCCTTCTCGGACTCAGGGCCAAGTCCAGCCAATTTTTGCCTTTTTCCAAACTAGGTTAAAGCTGACAAAACGAAAGAAAAATAAATAAAATAAAAGTAATGGTCAATATAGTAAATTAAACACAAAAATATTTTACTAACTTTTTTTTCAAAGCCTTACAGTCAAGTAACACATAAGTTGCCTCCATTTTCTCAGCGTGTTTTTTTCTCAAATAAAATAAACCTTCTATAACGAAATAGTCATCTAAAAATAGGAATAGCAACTTCAACGACGAAAAATCATTGAAAAACGTCACCAAAAAGTTTTAGCGATCATTTTATTTATTTTATCTTTATAATTTTTTTTTTCAAATTTTTAATACGTACAGGCATAGCATGTGTACAATTGCTAGTAAAAATTAATAAAATGGAGAATGTACATAGCACAAATTATCTAAACCTAAATGCGAAAAAGGCACACAGCTTGATTATCATCATTGGGCGTAAAATACAGGAAAGATGTACTAGCATTACACTCGTTAGAGAAATATATTATCAATGTAGGCCTAGTTAGAGAAATATATTATTAATGTAGGCCTAAGATAGCGTACGTGTTTCTCTTACTTGGACACCAAATTTAATGTCAAGTGTGACATTTTTCGTCCCTCTGTAACCAAGGTTAAGTGAAATGACACATGATAGATGATTAGATGTATGATGAGCATACACTATAGTTTATGGTGACAAGCAAAAATGCTCTCATGCAATTTTGCTCACCACTATAACTATGATATATGCTCACCCTACATCTAATCATCTGCCATGTATTTTTTCACCCAATTCTAGTTAACTTTTATATTAAATGTTATTTCTTTTTATTTTTAAAAATAAAAAATATTTACCAAAGTTAAGTGAAAAGACACGTGACTTGCACAAATTTTATTTCGAAAGCTGGTTCTTTTCATTTTTAGTTTAAGTGCTGGTTCACTTACCAGACAAGTTTTAAGTTTTCACTTTAACAAAACGTTAAAATAAAAAACTGAAAACAAAATAATTAACAAACGTCCCCAAGTGTATATTAATTTACCTTTTTTCTTCATTCCTTTGAGCTTGAATATTCATTACAGTGATGGGAGAAACGACCAGTTTCTCCCATGTAATGCCACCTTGAAAAACTCAGCGGCATACAATTTTTTTACACTTTTAATAACTTCTTTAGGATATGACATCGTAGCCTTCTCGGTTCTGCTATTCATTGCCATGGCTCTGCATAGCCACAACCATTCAACCATCCTTCACATCCGTGCCACCGGAAGGAGACCCGCTACCATTACGGCTGCCGCTGAACTCTTTTGATCCTGCAGTAGGAGATGGAGTGGTATCTTCCTCAATTGGAAGCGTTCGCCTTGAGCCCTCCAAAGCAACACCAAGGATAATATTCTCTTCTAACGGAGGCCTAGCTGCTGATGGTGCTGAAACAGGTTTCTCACCATCTTGCTTTGCCTGCGTAGTGGTCAAAGGAACATCTGCTTTTTCGCTACCAGTCTCGGGTGAAGCATCAGGGGGCTTCT